>NC_089494.1:201226104-201928997 GCF_036850765.1 Saccopteryx bilineata
TAAATGAGAAATGGTCTAATCAGTAGTATAGTGATTTTTTAATTCCTTCACGGAGTTGAGTCATAATGTTAATGACCTCTAGGCAAGCATAGTGAGCAAAATTAGTGTTGCTAAAGTAATAACTTCTGTGATAAACATCTAAATTAGGGTCCTGCAGCATGTTTTTATAACAGCATTGCTACACATCCATCCTATTGCAGGGCTGGGCTGTTTGGTTTTATTGTTTTTGCTTTTGCATCACAACAGAGATTAGTTGTGAAGAACTATAAGGCCTAAATATTTGGACATTTACAGAAAAAGTTTGCAGACCCCTGATCTAAATTAGTGAGTTTATGTTGGGATTGTTAAGCAACATTATGCTTATTTTATGTAAACAGTCTACTAAAAAATGTCAGCTAAAATAGGTTTATTTGCATTGGCTAATGTAAAGCAATATAATTTTGATTCTTTATTAACAATGTTAATGTTACCTTGCCCCATGACTTGGTTCAATTAGGAGAAGACAAGGAGAGACTAAAGCTGTACTCAGGTTTAACTCTTTGCCTTTGGTAATGTAATGTCTTTTAATTTGGGGGATGGAGGATGGCTCATTCCCACTTGACTTTTTATAAAAGTCATACTTGTACCCAGAGTTAAGGAAAAACAAGTCAACATGATTTTTATCCTATTTCCATATATCCAAAATCACATTTAAAATGCTACTGTGAAATCCATTGCAGGCATTATCTTGACCTAAATATTTTTCTGTGTAAAGTTCTACCTTTATACAAATCCACTTAACAGGTTCGTGTTCTTAGGTCTTCTATTACCTTTTAGAATTGTTAGGTAAATTGAGTTGGGGCTTTGCCATCATCCTTTATCAGTAGAGATCCTTTATTTCCTCAACCCCAGAACTTTGTTTTTATGCAGCACTGTTTTCAGAGACTTTCCTTTCTAGAGGGTCTGTTTCACTCTAACTGGATTAGTAGTTTGGCTAGATAGAGATAATTCTAGGTTTAGTGAAATTTAATGCTATATTGATTCTTGATTGTTTATATGAATTAGTTTAGGGTTATGCCTCTTATCACCTATATTATGAAGAGTGTCTTGGGTTTATTTTATCCTTTGTCCTGGGTTCTCAGTGGGCTCTTGTGTAAACTTGCTCTTCAGTTCTGGGAGATGTTACTGAACTAATTCTTTGCTCATCCCTTTCTCCAACCCAGTCTGTTCTCTGGAATTCTTGTTACCTGATGGGGTTTTTCCCCCCCTCTCATGAATTCTTGTTACTTGGATGTAAGCCTGGGACTTGTATTTTTCTCTTTTCTATTGCAATTATATTTTGATTTTTACAACTTGCAACTTTTTTTAATGTTTTAAATTTCAATCTAATTAAGACTTCTTTTCAACCTATATTTATGAACAGCAACCTGTTCTTGCCTGAATGTTATTCTTGTTAACTTTATCTGTAAAGTTCCTGTCTTTAAATTTGGTTTTTCTCCAAGATGCTTTCATGTTGCTTTGACCTCTGCCTGCCTTGGTAGAAATTTCCCTCAACGTTTGGTGATCCTTGGGTCATATTTAGAAGTGGAGCATTTTATTAAAAGCTAATTAGATGTGTATTGGACTGGGGGTAAGAAGCTGTCCACTAGGCTTCACTAGTGAGTGATCTGGCTTTGTCATTTTATTGAGTCCGCTTGTTAATATTCTCTCCCCAACTCCGCAAGCGGGTCAGGTTCACTAGAGTTTTCAAAATGTCTCTGCTTGAAGGGTAAAAGACCTGGCTACCACAGTATCTGGGATCCTGGTAGGGAGGTAAGCTGCAGGATCTGAGTCAGTCTTATTTTCATCACTGTATGCCTATTAAATCCAAAGATCACCCTCTCTTACTTCAGATAACCCACTTTTTTGCCAAGTTGGGGGGGGGTTAACTGCTTGTCAAACAGACTTCCAACCAATCTTTTTTTAGTCAAGGTACACACTTCTAAAGGTATCTGGGTTGCCGATTGCTAAGCCTTTCGGTGCAGTTCTGAGATCATGAAACATTACTACGGACAGTATATTCAGGTTTTTTGTCTGTTTAGTCATTTGTTCATAAACTTGACAGGTTATAGTGAATTTGTTGCTGATGTCTCCTCCCATTTTTGACTTTCGGGTTTTTTTGTTGTCTTCCCTCTCCCCCACCTGTTTTCAAGTATTGAGCTATAATAGGATTTCAGAAGAGACTAGAAGTGATAGTGTGTTTTTAGCAGCCTATATCTGTGTGTGTGTGGTTGGTGATGAAAGATTTGGGGAACAAAAATGAGCAGGTAATTTATAGGTAGTTCAGTCAGTACTCTAGAATTTGAACAAAGTAAAGTTCACAGATGAAAAGGTTCATAGGTGGTTTACTAGTTTTTTATAGAAGCAATTCCTTAGTAGTGAAGTGTTTGGTAACTGATTTCAGTTCTCCATCAGTTTTGTAAACCCTTGTTGGAGCTACCAATCCCAGTTCTCAAGTAATGGTTGAACTTTTCTAAGTCTGCTTTTCTAATTCAAATTTTGATACCTTTTGGTTTATTAGTACCTGCTGCCTGGTGAGTTATTTGCTCTTCCTGGGGTTCTGGGTTTCTTTTATTCCTTTTCTAACATTTGTGTATTGTAAGATTGCAAATCTTATTACCTTACTACTTTCCACACTGGGGTGATGATTACTTCATTGTTCTTTGTTGGTAACAAGTATTAGAATACACCTGATTAGGTGCCGTTCATGTTGAGATAATTTTGAAAGGTAGTTGTAACAGGAATCGGTTGTTAAGCTTCTGTGTTTTATACTTGAGTCTAATTTTGTTTTACTGCTTGGAAAAGTTCTTTGAGGTTATCTGGTACTTTGTATTTAGAGTAGTTTATGTTTAGAGCCTTGACATTCTGGAAATTTTATAAACCAGGACAACTCAATGTCCACAATATTTGTGTTGGTCCTGAAATGTGTTACGAATTTATTTGGTCTGGGATCATTCTAAACTCTTACCAAATCTAGCTGCTTATATAATAAATATACTGCCAATTCTCAGCAAAGTAAATTTCTTTGGGAGCAGTTAATAGTACAGTTGATCAGGATGCTAATATTTAAGGATGACCGCAAACTATAAAATGTGGGTTTTTTACTCTTAATTTTAACAAGGTTGAACTGGGTGCTGACGATCATTTCTTCACTACTGGCCATATATAGTTCAGAAGTCTAGCCTGAAATTTCCATGGGTAAAAATGGTTCTAGTGAGATGTGCAGAGTGAATCTGGCCTATTGCTGTTGCCTATAATCCAAGATTGGATGAGGGTTGAAAATCTGGTCATTTCAGAGAACCATGCAGGGCTTCAGAATCAGTTTGGAGGTGTTTTCCTGGGATTTCCTATTTCACACACTCCAAATAATTTTAGCTACACTAAAATTTTAAGGACTTCCTTTAAGATGATTAAACATGCTGTTTCTTAAGGATTATTTTTACTGTTGGCCTCTCATAGACAAAGGTGCTTGTTTTGTAACGCTAAGACCACTCAAGCATGTTAATCATGGGCTCTTTAAGTCTAGCTTTAAAGAAAATCAGAAAAGATGGCATTCTAATGGGCATACAAGATAGCAATGAGGAAAGTAGGCTGGAAAAATGGTGAGTTGGTTTTATTCTTTTTTTTTTTTTTTTTTTTTTTCATTTTTTTTTTTTTCATTTTTTCTGAAGCTGGAAACGGGGAGAGACAGTCAGACAGACTCCCGCATGCGCCCGACCGGGATCCACCCGGCACGCCCACCAGGGGGCGATAATCTGCCCATCCTGGGCGTCGCCATGTTGTGACCAGAGCCACTCTAGCACCTGGGGCAGAGGCCACAGAGCCATCCCCAGCGCCCGGGCCATCTTTGCTCCAATGGAGCCTTGGCTGCCGGAGGGGAAGAGAGACAGAGAGGAAAGCGCGGCGGAGGGGTGGAGGAGCAAATGGGCGCTTCTCCTGTGTTCCCTGGCCGGGAATCGAACCCGGGTCCTCCGCACGCTAGGCCGACGCTCTACCGCTGAGCCAACCGGCCAGGGCGGTTTTATTCTTTATGGTCAATACATCTTACTGCCTGCATATTGTCCCCTTTGGTTTGTCACTGATCTCATCCACGGTAGTCAGCAACTGATCAAAATTGACATTTGCTGTTTTGAGTTGGGTTAGTTAAATATTGCCCTGTTGTCCTTACTGCCTCTTAGATTCTCAAAAGGATATGTAATACCAGCAGCTTTAGGTAAAGGGACTAAGTAATTTAGGAAGGCAGCATTAGGGCAGCTAATAAGTATTAGTTTTCCCCAGTAAGCCCTATAAGGAGGATAGCTTTGGGGGACAAGCATTCTCAAAGGGCATGAAAAAAAGACCTTACAAAATTACAACTTAAAAAGGGTGAAATGCTTTATAGGAATCAGATCCTAAGAGCAAGGTGTTCCTTGTTAACAGCAGTCCGAATGAGTTATTTTAGTTGTCATAGAAATTCTTTCTAGTCTTCGAAGTACAGGTAAGCATTAGGAGGTACTAATTCATCAAACTGATAATAAAGGATATTGGATTCTAGCTGGAGAAATACGTAAGTGGTGTTGGGAAGATAGTTTACTTCAGTGTTCATTGATACGCATTTTATTTTGTAATTGGATAGGCTATATTCTGTTCATACTTTAGAATTTGAAAGAAAGGTTACTTTCCTGGCTCTCAATTTCTTTTTAAAATACTTGGAGAAACTTAAGAGGTAGGTTAATGCTAGTACCTAAATGTGACATTTAACATGTCATGGAAACAATGCTTTGAATAAATGAGAAGGAGTTGAATTGCCCTTTTTTAGTTTGGATGGATGGCCTTAGATTACACAGGGCTTAACCACATTTTTTAAAAAATACTTGCCAGTTCCAGAGTGATGAAGTGGAACCCTTTTTTTAAAAAAATTGAAAGATGGCTCTTTGATTATTACAGTGTAGTTAAGAGATTGATTGGTTAAGGCAATAAAACTTTGAAATGCTCAAATTTGTAAATTGCTTCTGCAATCTGATAATATAAAGCATGCTACTACTAATCAGTTTTATGTATTAAGACCTATTAGCATGTCTTTTTTTTTTTTTAAGTACCTGGTTGACTTGATTTTAAACTAACACAATGTTCTCTGTATCATTTAACATTTTCAAGACATACTCTTCCCAAGCAAATTCTGTTGGAACCAAGTTTTTCCAGTCCTAGAAGCCTACATCTAGAATCTTCATACGAAGTTTATAGTGGGCTTAAATGGGGTTTTAATTTGCACTAAATTTTCTTTTCTGAAAGATTATGTTCAAATTATAATGTAGTGCTTTTGTCTCATAATTAAAATCTTACAGCACTCATGCATTTTTTGCACTGTCTTTTTTTTTTTTTTTTTTTAAGATTTCACTGAGGGTGAATACCTTGAAATAACAGGTCTTTTTTTTCTTAGTTGAAAAGGTAAGGCAACTACTTTTGTGTTTAAACTGACAAGAATTTTAAAGTGATGGGTTCTTTTGAAAGAGTGAATGTGGAATTGTTCAAATAGTATTACAAGTTGAAGAGAAACTGAATTTGATAGAAGGAAAAACTATTCCCAAGTTACTCCAGAATGTTCACAAGGAAGGACATTGAGAATAGGAAGATTCTATATGCGGATGTTCAGTTTTTGGTCTCTGCTGGGTTTGCAGTAAAATGTAGTGAGACACTAAAAGTGCTGGTGCATATTTACTATTTGCACAGACTTAGAAGTATTTAAGAAAATAGCAAGTTGAATGAGATATTTATGATAGTAATAGTATTAACCAAGGTACTTCTACTCAACATTAATACAGAAAAAACCTAACAGTAGTATTTTATTTTTCCACTTTGTATATTCTCTTGAGAACTTTTTGAGAAGTGTGGGTCATTCCTAGTGCTGGCCTGATGAGAGAGGTTGCCATTATGGAGGGTCAGGGTGTGGTACTGAGCAGGTCGTCTTCTCCATAAATGAACTCTAACCAGCTTGTGATTTGCCTGTTTCTAAAAATCAGAGGATGGAATTAAATAATGGGTTTTGTTTTTGTAGGTTCTGCCAAGATTCTGTAATGAGAAAATTCAAACTTTTGAATCAACTTAATTCTGTTTAGATTTAATAAAAAGGTGTGGGACATTCTGATTAGCAGGTTAGTTTTTTTTCTAGTTTAATATATTCAGTGGAATAGGTCATTTCAAATGAATGGTTCTGATGTTCAGCTCTGCTGTTTGCCCTATGATGTGCAAATAAAGTTTAACTTCCTCAAGCATGGACAAGGAAAAAATGCTTTGAGGTTAGTAGTTTTCAGTTTCATAGGGTTACACAAACACAGACCCATCCAGCTTCAAGCAGAATCTTCAGGGGTGGAACCCAGGCATCAGTACGAAGATCTCTAAACCATTCTGATTCTGAGGTTGAAAACTAAAGTTTCATATTCATGGCTATGATCATGTTTAAGAAATATGGAAATAATGCATATGAAAAACTAAAATGTTAGTGCCAATATGTGCTAGGCAACCTGAGTGAAGAGTATGATGTGGCCAGGCTGTGGGGAATAGACATAGCCATTCTCTGTGATGAGTGATTTCTCCTTTCTGAAGCTTGCCTGGGAACCTGCATAGACTCCCTACTTTTACTGGGCTTGTCTAGCTGTGAACCCTTTGGAGATTAGACATAGAAGCTCTGATATGGGTGAATAAATGTGGGAAGATGAGATGGGCAGATAGGGAAGAGTCAAGGTAGGCTAAGACTGTTCGAGATTACAGAATAGCCACAATTTCCTTTATAGAGATGGGAAATAGGTCAAAGTTTTGTGGGAAAGGAGGGAGACTATATAATTTTGGGATTTAAAAGTTGAGATATTTGCATATTACCAAAGTGGGTGTATCCAGTAGAGAATTGGAAAATGGAATTCAGAAGAGGTCATTGGTAGAGAAGGCAACGTCATGGGAGTGAATAAAACCAACCACCCCAGAGAGTGGGAAAGGGAAGAGAGGCAAGGCTAAGCTCTGCTGAAGCCATTTAAATGAATGAAGGCCTAGTTCACTGCAGCAAGCAGTGTCTGCATTTGTTGATCCTTTTCCTCTTAGTAGTCTAGTGGAATTGGGCAAGTGACATAACTTGTGCTTCAGTTTTCTCATCTGTAGAATGGAAATAGTTATAGTATATGTCAGGATTGTTGCGAGGATTAAGAAAGAATCTCTGAAGTCCTAAAACAGCTATTTGCACATAATAAGTGCTCAATAACTTCATTGTTACTGTTACCTAGACTACTTACTAGACTTCTACAGCCATAGAAATCTACATTTAGAAGCCTACCTTTACCTATTGAGATAAATTGGATTTTTAAAAAATGATTTTATTGATTGATTTTAGAGGAGGGGGAAGAGCAGGAAGCATCAACTCAGTAGTTAATTGTATGTATGTGTCTTGACTGGGCGTGCCCAGGGTTTCTAACTGGCAACCTTAGCGTTCCAGGTTGATGCTTTCTATCCACTGTGCCACCAGAGGTCAGGCATAAATGGATTTCTTTTTCCAAATTTTGAATTTATTTTATTTTGTTTTAGCAAGTGAAAGAGGATGGGAGAGTGATGAGAACATCAGCCCGTAGTTGTGGCACAAGTTGTTCATCAATTGATTCCTTCTCATACATGTCTTTTTGGGGTGGGGGATGCTTCAGTCCAGCCAGTGACTCCTTGCTCAAGCCAACGACCTTGGGCCTCAAGCTAGTCACCGTGGGTTCATGTCTATGATCACACGGTCAGGCTGGCAACCCAAACCAACCATGAGGGGTTTTTTTTCCCTTTTTGTATTTTTCCGAAGCTGGAAACGGGCAGGTAGTCAGACAGACTCCCGCATGCGCCCGACCGGGATCCACCCGGCATGCCCACCAGGGGGCGATGCTCTGCCCATCTGGGACATCACTCTGCTGCAACCAGAGCCATTCTAGGGCGCCTGAGGCAGAGGCCACAGAGCCATCCTCAGCGCCCAGGCCAACTTTACTCCAATGGAGCCTTGGCTGTGGGAGGGGAAGAGAGAGACAGAGAGGAAGGAGAGGGGGAGGGGTGGAGAAGCAGATGGGCGCTTCTCCTGTGTGCCCTGGCCAGGAATTGAACCTGGGACTCCTGCACGCCAGGCCGACGCTCTACCACCGAGCCAAATGGCCAGGGTCCATGAGGTTTTTAATTTGGGTTACTGGCGTCCCAGGTCAATGGTCTAGCCATTGTACCACTACTTAATTAGGCAAATAAGATTTCTAATAAGATCCAATGCCCATCCCACTTAAAACATATGAAATGTCCCTTACTGACTGGAGCTGGTGTTGATCATTATCTTTACCAAAGTTATTCTGTCACTCAATTCACTACTTAGTAGATGTTTTAACATGTTCAAGATTATTGATAATTGCTCCTCAACTGGAACGTAAGGTTTAGGACCATTTCTTACATAGCCTTTAATTTCTCAAACATTGGTTATTTCTATCAATGTGGTAACAAGAATAAATTCTAATGTTTTATAACTGTTTTGGTGCAGAGTGGGGGCTCAAAATTTGAATGCTTAAGTGAAAGATCTAAGATTGCCTTAATATTTGTTTCTGCCTAAATTATGTTCTGACAGATATAGTACAAATACTAATGTCATACTAAATGAGTGTTCTTTCTGGTAGCTTTCTCCAGTTGATAAGAATGTAAGTCAACTCTAAGACTGCCTAGGAAAAGAGGCATTATGTAGACTTGCTGCCTGGAAGTAGGGTGATAGCCTGTGCATTCAACATGCTGCAAGTGGAGAAGAGCCTGAAAAGGCACATTATTCATGTTTAGGCTTCTGCATCCTAATATGTAATATTGGGGGGTGGAGCTAGATTAGGTGATCTTTAAGTTCCATGTCTTCTAGCAATAAATATTCTAGTATTCAGTGGTAACCAGGATATAAATATATTTTATACATAATTATAAATTATAGAAATGTTAGGAGGCAAATTTTATATAGTTTCATAATAATGGCAGCAAAATACATGACAAATCCTCTTCTCACAGTACTCTTTGAATTCCTGTTTCTCACAAAAACAACCTACCAACCTGGCAAAAAGCAAAATACCACTGATGTGTCCTGTTTGGTTCACAATTAAGGGGTCAGGTAATATACTCTGAATTAAACATGGGCTTCATGGTCATAGACCATAGTCAGTACTTGAATAGATAAAAATCTCAGCTTTCTAGCAGTGTGATCTTGAACATGTCATTTAACTTTGTTATCGGCACAAAAGATAATATGAACTAACATTTTCATAGCTCTTATTATGTGTCAGCCTGTTCTATGAGCTTTATGTTATGCTAACTAGTTTTTACCTTCTCGTGTCATTGTTAAATGACACCCATCCCCTAAATGCTTTTGGTACGTTGTGTTAGAAGTAAATATTCAGTAGAGCATCTGTCCCCCTCCCCCTGCTTGTTATAAATGATAAGAACTCCAAAGTTTTTAACATTTAAAATTCTTTAAAAATATTTTGTGAATGGAAAGGTAATAATTGTGCTAGAGAAATTGATATCTATTGAAAATGCTGATATTTGATCATTATCAAATTAAAATGAGTTATCTAACAGGAAATCCTGTTCTAATCTTTTACTCTTCCCCAGGGATCATTAAATGATTTTTAAAACCAACTTTAGCCCTTAAGTTCCCACATAGGAAACAGAACTCATGAAACTTTGTTACAAACTGCAAAGTTAAGTTGGGTGCTTAGGTTACTAGGCCTTTAGGGTGGTAAGATAGGAAGACAGGACCTGTGATTTATTAGAGAAATAAGCCTCCCAATATTCTGAGCTTTATTCAAGCAAATGCCTAATATAGAACACAATGGTTTGAATGAAAGAATGTGCACCAGAGGTAAAATATGTATTTCTGGTTATATTTATGTTTAGATTCTCATATTTCTAAGGGAATTTTAAGAACAAGGTAATTTCTGAGTAAGAAGTAAGACTGTGGGGATTTAATTAATGCCATTAATTCCATCTTTTTTTTTTTTTTTTTTTTTTTTTTTTTTGTATTTTTCTGAAGCTGGAAACGGGGAGAGATAGTCAGACAGACTCCCGCATGCGCCCGACCGGGATCCACCCGGCACGCCCACCAGGGGTGACACTCTGCCCACCAGGGGCGATGCTCTGCCGTGACCAGAGCCACTCTAGCTCCTGGGGCAGAGGCCAAGGAGCCATCCCCAGCGCCCGGGCCATCCCTGCTCCAATGGAGCCTTGGCTGCGGGAGGGGAAGAGAGAGACAGAGAGGAGGGGGGGGGGGCGGAGAAGCAAAAGGGCGCTTCTCCTATGTGCCCTGGCCGGGAATCGAACCCGGATCCCCCGCACCCCAGGCCGATGCTTTACCGCTGAGCCAACCAGCCAGGGCCTTTTTTTTTTTTTTTTAAGTGAGAAATGAAAAGCTTCAACTCTTAGTTATGGCATTTTAGTTGTTCACTGATTGCTCTCTCCTATGTGCCTTGACTGGAGGGCTTCAGCTGAGCCAGTGACCCCTTGCTCAAGCCAGTGACCTTGAGCTTCAAGCCAATGACCTTTGGGCTCAAGCCAGTGACGATGAGGTCATGTCTGTGATCCCACAGAGAAGCCAGCAACCCCACGCTCAACCTGGATGAACCCTGGCTCAAGCCAGCAACCTTGGGGTTTCAAACCTGGGTCCTCAGTGTCCCAGGTCGAGGCTCTGCACTGTGCTACTACCTATTCAGGTTCATCTTTTCTTATTAAGTAATAGTTAACACTTAAATAGCATTTACTATGTGGTAGACATAACAAAACTCTATGCGGAAGTGTTATTGCCTCCATTTTACAGATGACGAAATGGGTACAGGTTAACTGACTAATTCAAAATCACCTAGGGGCATATGGTAGAGTGGAGGGTTAATCTTTGGCAGTCTGATTCCAGAGTTTGTGCTTTTAAAGAAAATGAGGCTGGGGAAGTAGTGGAACAGTGTAATAAAACCAAACAGGATTACAGAAATGGAATGGGTACAATGATGAGGCAAAGGACACTCAAGGGACAAGAAAGTATTTCCAACCCCCTCTTCCTCCAGTCCTTCTACTACTAGAGAATACTTTCATAATTGCTGGTTGCAGAACTCCATAGCCATTTATTGGTGACTATTGGCGACGGAGAGAAAAAGGGTCAGGTTGGTATCACATTTGTACTTAAAAGAATGATGATGATTGAAAGAAGGATTGCCACGGTGATGATTATAATTTTTTTGAAGTGTTTCCACCATATCCTCCTAAAATTCTTTCTTATTTGGGGGGAGTCTTTAGCCTGAAATAAAAATAAACACAAATTTAATGTTTTCATTTCTGGATTAATGGACACACTCAAATACTTAGAGATACCTAAAAAAAGATTTAGTTTGGTTTTGATCAAACCCAAATAGTCTTCATAGAGCTTAACAAAACTACTTTTATAAAATGCAGCAAGATCCCAGGTGCCTTCCTTATTGTGTTCAACTGTACTTTTTTAGCTTTATAAATTTTGTGACCTTGAGACAAGTTACTAACTCTTTGAGCCTCTGTTTCCTCATCTTCATGGTTTTATTTACATGTCATTATTCCTTACAACCCCATTTAAAATTGGTACCCCATCTCCATCCCAGAAGCCTTATGCCTCTTCAGTACATTATTTTTCTCCAAAGTACAGTGTGTCCGTAAAGTCATGGTGCACTTTTGACTGGTCACAGGAAAGCAACAAAAGACGATAGAAATGTGATATCTGCACCAAATAAAAGGAAAACCCTCCCCGTTTCTGTAGGATGATGTGGCAGCATGTGCGCATGCGCAGATGATGACATTACACCGTGTATACAGCGGAGCAGCCCACGGCCATGCCAGTCAAGATGTAGACGGTACAGAGGAAAGTTCAGTGTGTTCTGTGGCTCGCTAAATTCAAATCTATGACCAAAGTGCACCATGAATATCGGCGCGTTTATAACAAAGTGCCACCATGTAGGAATAACATTACTTGGTGGGATAAGCAGTTGAAGGAAACCGGCAGTTTGATGGAGATACCCCATTCTGGTAGGCCATCAGTCAGTGAAGAGTCTGTAGAGGCTATACGGGATAGCTACCTAAGGAGCCCTAAAATATCTGTGCGTGAGCCCACATTGAACTGCACTGAATAGGTATGAAACTGGGAGAGTTTTCCTTTTATTTGGTGCAGATTTCACATTTCTATCATCTTTTGTTGCTTTCCTGTGACCTGTCAAAAGTGTACCATGACTTTACAGACACACTGTACTTATTTAACCTTATTCCAAATTTACTTCTTTATTGTCAAGAAAGTAAACTCTATGAAGACAGGGATTTTTGTCTGTTTCATTCACTGCTATCTATATTCCTAATGGTGCATGATACAGAGCAGAGGTTCAATTAATATTTGTTGGATGAATGAATAAATACATTTATTAAATGAGGATAAAAATATCCATCACACAGTAGGTCAGATTGTGAGGATTAACTGAGATAGTGAATATAGTTTATCTAAACCACCATGTAAGAATAAATTTGCCATTATTGTAATCCATATATTTGATGAAAAGATAAGATGGATTTTACATATTTTATAATACCAAAAAGGTTTGTATTTTAACCTATCTAAATCTAAATAAAATAACTCACTTTTATTAACATGCAAAATATTGAAAGAATTCAAGGATTAGTAAGGAGAAATAAAACAAGGCCATACAAATTGTAAAATCTTTTTTATTTTTGCTTTTTTTGAGCTGCAACAAGTTTTATTGTTTTCATTTGGTCCACTCTTTTTTTTTTTTTTTTTTTTTCAGAGACAGAGAGAGAGTCAGAGAGAGGGATAGACAGGGACAGACAGACAAGAACGAAGAGAGATGAGAAGCATCAATCATTAGTTTTTTGTTGCACGTTGCAACACCTTAGTTGTTCATTGATTGCTTTCTCATATGTGCCTTGACCGCAGGCCTTCAGGAGACTGAGTAACCCCTTGCTCGAGCCAGGGACCTTGGGCTCAAGCTGTTGAGCTTTTGTTTTGCTCAAACCATATGAGCCCGTGCTCAAACTGGTGTCCTCGGGGTCTTGAACCTGGGTCCTCTGCATCCCAGTCCGATGCTCTATCCACTGCACCACCGCCTGGTCAGGCCCACTCTTGTTTTTTAAATATACATAACTGCTTATATGGCCATGATACAAATAAATTGCTTGGTGCTTATATGGACTTCTGTGGCCTGCCACATGGATAAGAAATACTGCAATGTATTTCAATTGCCTTTATTCATGCATTAGATCAGCTTCTTTACTCTGTGTATACAGTGAGCAAAATCAAGGTACATGATTACAATGTGTGTGATAAATGGCATGGGTCCTGGTATGTTATTCAGATGGCCACATGACTCTAATATAAGATATGAGAAGCCTCAGCCTTCTAACATAGGGAAGCTAGTGACTGGTTGTACTTTGCAGGATATTATTTATTGAATGCCTTAAAGTCAGGCACTATATACGACATGCATTATATGTGTTCTTTAATATTTTTCTATTGATTTGAGAGAGAGAAAGGTGGAGGGGAGAGGAGAGAGAGAAGCATCAACTCACTGTTCCACTTAGTTGTTCAATTTAGTTGTATACTCATTAATTGCTTTTCATATGTACTCCGACCGGGGTTGAAACTGCGACCTTGGGTCAACGAGATGACTATTCATTGAGGCACCCACCCAGCGCTATATGTGTTTTTGCATCATAATATGCAATGTTCACAATAATCTTGGGTGAGTATCTCTATTTTATGGCGTTGAAGAAAATGAGGCTCAAAGGTTTTAAGTTACTTGCCTAAAGGATATATAGCTCAAACTGGTGCAGCTGGAATTCATATCTAGAGTTGTATAACTTTAAACTGCCTTGTGTAGAAACATTAAATTAATATATAAGGTGCCTGTTTAGTGGTGGTGCAGTGGATCAAGCATCAACCTGGGATGCTGAGGTCCCAGGTTCTAAACCTTGAGGTCATCAGCTTGAGGACAGGCTCACCAGCTTGAGTGCGGGGTCGTTAGCTTGAGCATGGGATCATCAACATGACCCCATGGTCGCTGGCTTAAAGCTCAAGGTCACTGGTTTGAGCCCAAGGTTGCTAGCTTGAGCAAGGAGTCACTGGCTCAGCTGGAGAGCTTCCCTCCCAATCAAAGCGCATATGAGAAGCAATCAATGAGCAACCAAAGTGCTTCAACTATGAGTTGACGCTTCTCATCTCTCCATTCCTGACTGCCTCGCTAAAATTAAAAGAGAGAGAGAGAGAAAGAGAGAGAGAGAGAGAGAGAGAGAGAGAAAAGAAAAAAAGCTATAAGCAGCAGACTTTTTACATTTTTCTCTTAGGTTATTTGCTTTCTCTTTTATTAATGTAATATGCATATATAGTTTGAAAAGGTAGAAATCTAGAAGGCTTAAAAGTAAAGGCAGCATTCTGCCCTACTTCCCACCCCTGATCCTATATTTAGAGGTTATTACTTTCAGATATTTTGTTTTGTTGGTGCTATATCCCCATTATCTGGAATAGTGGTTCTCAACTGGGTGAGATTTTGCTCTCCAGGGGACATTTGGCAATGTCTGGAGACATTTGATTGTCATGACTGGAGGGGGTGCTACTAGTATCTAATGGGTAGAAGCCAGAGATTTTGTTAAACCACCTACAGTGCTTACAGGACAGTCCCCTTTCCCATCCACCCCCACAAATAATTACCCAGTCCAAGATGTGCCAAGGTTAAGAAACCCTCACCTAATAGTAGGTGCCCAATAAATATTGGTTGAATGTACCTTATTTAGCTGTTTATTATTTCCTGATGTTTGTT
The DNA here is from genome assembly GCF_036850765.1 of Saccopteryx bilineata. NCBI lineage: Eukaryota > Metazoa > Chordata > Mammalia > Chiroptera > Emballonuridae > Saccopteryx > Saccopteryx bilineata. The sequence continues at coordinate 201,240,960 of NC_089494.1, forward strand.
TTCCTCTGCATTACTAGAAAATATGCATATGTGAATATCCTTCCTTCCTTCCTTCCTTCCTTCCTTCCTTCCTTCCTTCCTTCCTTCCTTCCTTCCTTCCTTCCTTCCTTCCTTCCTCCCTCCCTTCCTCCCTCCCTCTTTCCCTTTCTTCTATTTTTCTGAAGTGAGAAGCGGGAGGAGGAAGACAGACTCTCGCATGCGCCTGACTGGGATCCACCTGGCATGCCCACCAGGGAGTGATGCTCGGCCCATCTGGGGCCTTGTTTCACTGCACCTGGAGCCTCGGCCCGTCTGGGGCCTTGTTTCGCTGCAACTGGCTCAGGAGCCATGCTGGCGCCTGAGGCAGAGGCCGTACAGCCATCCTCAGTGCCTGGGCCAACTTTGCTCCAATGGAGCCTTGGCTGTGGGAGGGGAAGAGAGATATAAAGAGGAAGGAGAGGGGGAAGGGTGGAGAAGCAGATGGGCACTTCTCCTATGTGCCTTGGCCGGGAATCAAATCTGGGACTTCCACACACTGGGCTGACACTCTACCGCTGAGCCAACTGGTCAGGGTCAATATATTTCTTGATTTTTCACTTTCCAACTATGGAAAAGAGAATATAACTCTTACCATACCTCTAACCACCCCCTTCCCCAAACACACACCTTTCCTTTCATTCCTAACCTCTTTGTTTAAATTTAACTATAACATTGTAAATATTTGCTGAGCCACGGAGTGTATTTGATTACATTGACTTTAATACACAACTTTCTGGTGTCTCTAGAGCTAATAATGGGTATATAGTTAAACAAAATCTTTCAATTGTTAGTTTTTCATCTATGAGCTAGTAAATTCACTCCCAGACTCTCCAAAGAAGCTGGTAAATATCCTTCCTTTGATTGCTCCTGTGTTTGGATCCTCCTGCTTTATCTTGAAGAAGTTCATCATAGGACCTTTTGATCTGATCCAACCTGGTTTGGTTGGGCTCTAGGGTTACCATATAGCTTTAATCTTGGGATTTTTCTTTACTAGCACTCTGGGAATGCCCATCTCCTGTGTTGGACATTCTGGTTTTCTAATGTCTTCTTTCCCTTTCTTGATTTATTTCCTTCTATTTGTAAATATTTGCCAAAAACTTCCTTGGATGGGAATGTGGTAGAAATATTTCTGAGAACCTACATTCCCAGAAATGTCATAATTCTACCCTTACATTGAGTTGGTAATTTGCTTGGGTACAGAAGTCTAGTGTGGAAATAATTTTACCTCAGAATTTTGAAAACATTCCTTCATTTTTTTTTTTACATCCATATATTGCTATTGTGAAATCTGATGCCACTCTAATCGCCATGTCTTTGTTTTTACTCTCTGAAAGCTCTTAGAATCCTCTCTTCCTTTCTGATGTTTTCTAATTTCAAGATTATATGCCCTGCTGTGGTCCTTGTTTTTGTTCATTGAATCTGAACTCATGTTATTTAGTTCCAGTAATTTTTCTTGTATAACTTTGAGATTCTTCCTTTTGATTTTCCTTTTCCTTTTCTGAAACTCCTGTTATTTATATGTTAGATCTTCTGATTCTCTTATCTTTATTATCATTTTTTAAATTTTATTTATTTAGTTTAATTTTATTCATTTTATTGTGTTAACATATATTCAAGTGTCCCACTCAATATAACACCCTCACCCCCCCCCCTTGTGTTGCCCTTTTGACCTCCTCCCCATAACTCTCTCTCCCCCTTCCCTCTGGGATTTAATGTCCTGCTATCTATATCTATGTGTTATTTATATATAATTTCACTAATCCCTTCACCTTCTCTGATCACATCCCTTCATCCTCCTTCCCTCTGACAGCTGTCCCTCTGCTTCCTGTGACTCTTCCTCTGCCTCTATTCTGTTACTCAGTTTACTTTGTTCATTGGATTCCATATATAAGAGAAATCAAATGATATTTGTCTTTCTCTGCCTGGCTTATTTAACTTAGCATAATAATCTCCAGGTCCATCCATGCCATTGCAAAAGAGAAGATTTCCTTCTTTTTCATGGCTGAGTAGTATTCCACTGTGTATAGGTACCACTTGGACTGTTTCCAGATCTTGGCTATTGTAAACAACGCTGCAATAAACATCAGAGTACACATCTTCTTTTGAATCAGTGATTTGGTATTCTTAGGATATATTCCTAAAAGTGGGATAGTTGGGTCAAAAGGCAGTTCATTTGTAATTTTTTGAGGAAACGCCATACTGTTTTCCACAGTGGCTGCACAAGTCTGTATTCCTACCAGAAGTGCAGGAGGGTTCCCTTTTCTCCACATCCTCACCAGCACTTATTGTGTGCTGATTTGTTATCGAGGGCCATTCTGACAGGTGTGAGGTGATATCTCATTGTGGTTTTAATTTGCATTTCCCTGATGATTAGTGATGTTGAACATTCTTTCATATGCTTATTGGCCATTCGTATGTCCTCTTTAGAGAATTGTCTATTCAGTTCCTTTGCCCATTTTTTGTTTTTGTATTTTTCTGAAGTTGGAAACGGGGAGGCAGTCAGACAGACTCCCGCATGTGCCCGACCAGGATCCACCCAGCACGCCCACCAGGGGGCGATGCTCTGTTGCAACCAGAGCCATTCCAGTGCCTGAGGCAGAGGCCATGGAGCCATCCTCAGCGCCCGGGCCAACTTTGCTCCAATGGAGCCTTGGCTGCGGGAGAGGAAGAGAGAGAGACAGAGAGGAAGGAGAGGGGGAGGGGTGAAGAAGCAGATGGGTGCTTCTCCTGTGTTCCCTGGCTGGAAATAGAACCCAGGACTACTGCACGCCAGGCCAACGCTCTACCACTGAGCCAACCGGCCAGGGCCCCTTTGCCCACTTTTTAATTGGATTGTTTACTTTCCTAGTGTTGAGTTTCAGAAGTTCTTTATAAATTTTGGTTATTAACCCCTTATCAGATGTATTGGCAAATATATTCTGCCATTGTATGAGTTGTCTTTTTATTTTGTTGAATGTGTCTTTTGCTGTGCAAAAGCTTTTTAGTTTGATATAGTCCCATTTGTTATTTTTTTTCTTTATTTCACTTGCCTGTGGAGATAAATCGGCAAAAATATTGCTATGACAGATATAGGAGAGTTTACTGCTTATGTTTTCTTCCAAGATGTTTATGGTTTCACAACTTACATTTAAATTGTTTATTCATTTTTGAGTTTATTTTTGTGAACGGTGTAAGATGGTGGTCTAAGTTTCATTTTTTTGCATGTACCTGTCCAGTTTTCCCAAAATTTATTAAAGAGACTGTCTTACCTCCTTTGTCAAATGTCAATTGCTCTTATATAAATGTGTGGATTTATATCTCTGGGTTCTATGTTCTGTTCCATTGATCTGTATGCCTGTTCTTATGCCACTACCAAGCTGTTTTGATTACAATGGCCTTGTAGTATAACTTGATTATTAGATAGTGTGATACCTCCCACTTCTTTAGTCTTCATTTTCAAGATTGCTGAGGCTATTCATGTTCTTTTTTGGTTCCATATAAATTTTTTAGAATGTTCTATATCTTTGAAGTAAGTTCTGTATACTTTGAAGTAGGAATTGCATTAAATACATAGATTGCTTTGGGTAGTATAGACCAGTGGTCCCCAACCTTTTTTGGGCCACGGACCAGTTTAATGTCAGAAAATATTTTCACGGACCGGCCTTTAGGGTGGGACGGATAAATGTATCACGTGACTGAGACAAGTGTCAAGAGTGAGTCTTAGATGGATGTAACAGAGGGAATCTGGTCATTTTTAAAAAATAAAACATCGTTCAGACTTAAATATAAGTAAAACAGAAATAATGTAAGTTATTTATTCTTTCTCTGCGGACTGTTACCAAATGGCCCATGCACCAGTACTGGTCTGTGGCCCGGGGGTTGAGGACCACTGGTATAGACATTTTAATGATGTTTATTCTTCTTATCCATGAACATGTCATATGCTTCCACTTGTTTATACCTTCCTTGATTTCTTTTTTCTATGTTCTTATAATTTTCAAAGTATAAGTCTTTTACCTCCTTGGTTTAATTTGCTCCTAGGGCCTGATGAAGGTGATGGTGCAGTGGATAGGGTGTCGAACTGGATCGTGGAGTACCCAGGTACGAAACCTCAAGGTTGCTGGTTTGAGCATGGGCTCATCTGGTTTGAGCACGAGCTCACTAGCTTGAGCGTGGGGTCACTGGCTTTAGCCTAGGATCATAGACATGACCCCATGGCTGCTGGCTTGAGCCCAAAGGTTGCTGGCTTGAAGCCCAAGATTGTTGGCTTGAGCACAAACTCACTGATTTGAGCAAAGGCTCACTCGCTCTGCTGTAGCCCCCTAGTTAAGGGACATATGAGAAAGCAATCAATGAACAACAAAGTGCTGCAACAAAGAACTGATGCTTCTCATCACTCTCCCTTCCTGTCTGTCTTTCCATATCTGTCCCTCTATCTGATTGTCTTTGTCTCTGTCAAAAAATTTTACTCCTAGGTACTTCATACATTTTGTTGCAGTAAAAAAGGGTATTGTTTCCTAAATTCTCTTTCAGACAGTTTATTGTTGGTGTATAAAAATGCCACTGATTTCTGAATATTAATTTTATATCCTGCCACCTTGCCAAAATAATTTATCAGGCCTCATGGGTTTTTTGACTGATAATTTGGAGTTTTCCATATACAGCATCATCAACAAATAATGATAGTTTTACTTCTTCTTTTCCAATTTGAATGCCTTTTATTTCTTCTTCTTGTCTGATTGCTGTGGCTAGGACTGCCAGAACTATGTTGAATAAGAGTGGTGAACAGGGGCACCCCTACCTTATTCCTGATCTTAAGGGGATTGCTTTTAATTTTTGCCCATTGAGTATGATGTTGGCTGTGGGTTTGTCATAGATGGCCTTTCTTATGTTGAGGTATGTCCCTGGTATTCCTATTTTGCTGAGAGTTTTGATCATAAATTGGTACTGGATTTTATCAAATGCTTTTTCTGTATCTATTGATATAATCATGTGATTCTTCTCCTTCCTTTTGTTTATGTGATGAATCACATTTATTGATTTGTGAATGTTGTATCAGTCTTACCTCCCCAGATTGACTCCCCCTTGATCATAATGCATGCTCTTATTGATGTATTGCTAAATCTGGTTTGCTAACATTTTATTGAGAATTTTAGCATCTATGTTTATCAGGGATATTGGCCTATAGGTTTCTTTCTTTGTATTGTCTTTATCTGGTTTTGGAATGAGGATAATGATTGCCTCATAAAAAGAATTTGGAAGTCTTCCCTCCTCTTGAATTTTTCAAAATAGCTTGAGAAGGATAGATGTTAGTTCTTCATTGAATGTTTGATATAATTTGCCTATGAAGCCATCCAGTCTGAGACTTTTTTTTAGGGGGGGCGTTGATAACTGTTTCAATTTCATTTGTTATAATTAGTCTGTTTAGGTTTTCTGATTCTTCCAGACTGAGTTTTGGAAGATTGTATGTTTCTAGGTTTTTATTCATTTTGCCTAGGTTGTCCAATATTTTGACATACAGATCTTCATAGTATTTTTTTTACAATCCTTTGTATTTCTGCAGTGTTAGTAGTTACTTCTCCACTTTCATTTCTAATTTTATTTGAGTCCTCTCTCTTTTTTTCTTGATGAGTCTGGTTAAAGGTTCATCAATCTTGTTTACTTTTTCAAAGAACCAGCTCTTGGTTTCATTGATCTTCTGTATTTTTTTTTAGCATCTATGTCATTTATTTCTGCTCTGTTCTTTATTATTTCCTTCCTTCTAATTCCTCTGGGTTTTATTTTTTGTTCTTTCTCTATTTCTTTTAGATACAGGTTTAAATTGTTTATTTGAGCTTTTTATTTCTTTTAAAGGTATGTTTGTCATGCTATGAATTTCCCTCTCAAGACTGCTTCTGCTGTGTCCTATGAGTTGTTGTATGTTCACTTTTATTTGTTTCAAGGAAATTTTTATCTCTTCTTTGATCTCATTGTTAACCCATTCATTATTTTATACCATGCTATTTAGCCTCCAAATGTTTGAATGTTTTTCATTTTTCCTATTGAAGTTGATTTCTAGTTTCATGCCATTGTGATCAGAGAAAATGCTTGATATGATATTAATCTTATTAATTTATAAAGACTTGTTTTGTGTCCTAACATATGGTCAATCCTAGACAATGTACCATGAGCACTTGAAAAGAATGTATATTCTGCTGCTTTGGGGTGAAAGGTTCTAAAAATATCAATTAAATCTCATTGATCTAGTGAATCATTTAAGGCCAGTTTCTTTGTTAATTTTTTTGTCTGGAGGGTTGGTCCATTGATGTCAGTGGGGTATTAAAATTCCCTAATATTATAGTATTGCTGCCAATCTTGCCCTTTATAGTCATCAAAATCTGCTTTATATATTTACATGCTCCTATATTTGGTGCATAAATATTTACAATGGCTCTATCCTCCTGTTGGATTGCTTCCTTTATCATTATGTAGTGACCTTCTTTATCTCTTACGATAGCCTTTGTTTTAAAAGCTTATTTTGTCAGATATAAAAATTGCTATCCCACTATTTTAAAATTTCCATTTACATGAAATACTTTTTTACATCATTTCACTTTCAGTCCATGTGTATCTTTTGTTCTGAGGCGTGTCTCTTGTAGACAGCATGTGTATGGGTCTTGTTTTCTTATCCATGCAGCTACACTATGTCCTTTGGTTGGGGCATTTACTGTATTTTCCCCTGTATAAGACAAACCCTTTCCCCAAAATTTTGGGTTCTAGAAACTTGGTGTGTCTTATACAGTGGTCGTAGGGTTTTTTTAAACTTGTATTTCCTGCTTTTTCACGCATGTTGAGTTGTATGAATTTTATGATGAATAAAAGTGGAGTTCAATAACTTTATGTAATATAATTTTTTTTCCAACTTTTGGGCCCCAAAATTAAGGTGTGTCTTATACATGGGAGCATCTTATACTTGGGGAAATACAGTAATCCATTTACAGTAATCCATTTCCCTTGCACTTTTTACAGCAAGCCCCTTAACACTTCTTGCTATACTAGTTTGGTTGTAATGATTTCTTTTGAGGTTTTTTTTTTGTTTGGGAAGCTTTTTATTTCTCCTTCAATTTTAAATGATAGTTGTGCTGGATAAAGTAGTCTTGGTTATAGGTTCTTGTTTTACATCATTTTGAATATTTCTTGCCAATCTCTTCTGGCCTCAACTGTTTCTGTTGAGAAGTTGAGTGTCATCCTTATGAGGGCTCTGCTTAAGGTAATTAACTGCCTTCGTCTTGTAGCTTTTAGTATTCTTTTCTTATCTCTTAACTTGGGCATTTTAATTACAATGTGTCTTGGTGTAGGCCTCCTTGAGTTCTTCTTTAATGAGACTCTCTGTGCTTCTTGAATTTGTGTGACTTTTTTCTTCATCAGTTTAGGGAAATTTTCAGCTATGATTTCTTCAAACAGGTTCTCTATCCCTTATTCATTCTCTTCTCCTTCAGGAATCCCTACGATGCATGTGTTGTTTCTCTTTATGTTGTCACAGAGGTCTCTTAGAGTTTCCTCAGTCTTTTTGCACCTCTTTTCATTTTGCTGCTCTGCTTATTTTAATCTTGTCTACTAAATTGCTGATTCAATTCTCTGCTTCATCCCACCTGATGTTGATTCCTTCTAGTCTGGTATTCATTTCTGATATTGTATTTGTCATATCTGACTGGTCCATTTTTGTGATTTCACTGTCCTTTTTGATGCTTGCTATCTCTTTATTTAGTTTCTCATTATTACTATTCATTTTTGCTCTAAGATCCTTGAGCATCCTAAAAATCATTATTTTAAACTCTGCATATGGTAGTTTGTTTCCTTCCATTTCATTTAGTTTTTTTTTCCTGGGGATTTCTTTTGTTGATTCATTTGTGTTGTACTTCTTTGACTGCCCATTTTCTCTGTGTATTAGGTGCCACTGTCTGACTTTGAAGTTTTTGTGGTGTCTTTATGAGGAAGATGAGCTTGGTGGTACTGACCAGGCCATCTGTTTTCCTTGATCTAAGAATGCTTCTTGAGGGTACTATTTCCCCTCCTATTAGATGCAGTTGGTCCTTTCATGGGTTCAGTTATCCCTTCAGGCTGTCTGGTTCTAAGGATCAACCTTGTTCATTTGTATTAGACACTGTGCAATATCTGTCCTGTTGGCCATATTTATTCTCCACAGTACCGGATGCCTGCTAGACTCCTCCTCTGGGTGTGTGCTTGGGTAGGTAGCTGAGTCTAAGGTTGGTGCTGTCTGCCACCCACTACCAGTTGTGTTGGCTCTAGATCTCCTTGGGTTGGCATCAGCTGTTGTTTGTAACCCACTTTGGGCTACCTGTCTGCAGGTACTGCACATTTTGCTGTTTGTGTCAGCGTTTTCTGTGCCTGGGTTGTGTGGGAGGGGCCACCTTGTATAAGGATCACCTTCCTCCTGTTTAGAAATGACAGCAGCTCTGTAAAAGCCCCAAACTCTGTAAGAGTTGTCTCTACTCTTCAGCTGCTCTACCTCCTCTTGCAGCTGCCTGGTCTTCCAGCAGAGTCTTCTTGTAGAAAGACTATAATGTGGACTCAGACTGGCTTCACCCAACCAACCCCTCTACAGGTTGCAAACTTGTTGGGTTAAGGTAGCTGGGGTTGGGAATACAACATTAATGGGACTTCCTATTTCAGGGATCTCTTGGTCAGGAGCTCAGTATAGAGAATGTGGCCTCTACTCTAGAGCCTAATCCCTCAGCCATTGCTGGATACTCAAATATTATTTCTCCCCAACAAGGTGAACAGCAGGTTCAGACTGAGTGTGGCCAACAGTTCCTTCTGCAGAAATTCTTTCTGCAGGTGAGATCCTGTTCTCAGGGAGGAAGAATAAGAGTGTCCTCTCCTGAGGCTGACTGTGCCCCCAAGGAAGTGGCTAAGCCCCTCAACCAGACTCAACAATAGGATCACAGGGACCCACACTTTAAATGTCCATGCTCCAAGCCTCTCTCCTTTATCTCTATGGAATTGAGACTAGTGGGGCAGGATATCCAGCACTTGGGATAGCTTACTGTGAAGCTTCACCCTATCCAATGTGCACAAGCTGCTATGCCAGTGCTGATCACAGAGAGCAGAACTCACCTCAGTCAGGCCAAGTATGAGGAGCTCTTTCTTTCTTTCTTTTCTCTTTATTAGGATACCACTCTTACAAGGGTTGTTAGGTCCTGAACCAATGCTCTCTGCAGCTGGCACTCGATATGCCCACCTTGGGCCTCGCTGGCAGGAACCTGGTGCAGACCAGTGGGAGACACTGCCCATGATTGGCCCTCAGCAACCTTCTTGGAGCTGTAAGAAATCCAGAATTTCGGCTGCCTCTGCTGGGCCCAGGTACACATGGAAATACTAAGTTGCAGAGAGATTCCAAAATTGCAGTGGAGTTGGCAGACACACAGACTGCCATCTCCCACGACCAAACTGGATTAAAAATTAATTTAAGAACAATCATAGTGAAAAACTAACTTTGCACTAAAAGAACAGGACTCGAAAACCAAGGAGCACAGAAGAATCCACACCAATCATGGTAGGGAGTGAGGGGGTGCTGTGGGGGGGCCCTCCACTCCCAGGAGTGAGGGGAGTCTGTGGCTGAGTGTCCAGAAGGTCTCTCATTGCAAGAAGAGAGACCCTGAGAGGTAGGTGTCCTGAGTCCCAGAACTGGAACCCAGCCTAGAAACCCAGGGGCTGAAGGAAGCAACCTGACAGCATTGTGGGGAGAAGAGCGAGAGTTCTGTCTGTGGGAAGCGGCTGGCAAAAGAAGTTGAAGCCTTAAAGGGCTAGTGCAGAAAATATTGCTTGCAGCCACTTGCCTGGGGCTCCAGGGGGGTAGAGGGCTGAGAGGATTGGTCTTGCATGAGGAGAGTGGGGAGATCGAGACATGGGGACACAAACAGTGATGGGAAGAAGAATACTTGAGCTGAGTCATTCTCCATAGCTGGGGGAAGCGTCACTCACCTTGTCCTGCACAAGCCTAGCATGGAACCAGTTGACCCCCCTTCAAAAAGCTCTCCAGCTCCAATCAGCATGAAAGGTTTTTCAGAAAGGAGGAAGTAAAAAGGAGGGGCAGTGACTCAGGTTTCCAAAAGATCTGAGCTACATCTCCCCCTTCTGATATGGGTAATGTCCCCCACCCCTGGAGAGTCACTGAGCAGACCACACCTTTAGGTTCTCAGAGGTCACACACACCACATTCCTGAATAGAGTTTCAGCTGAGGCCAAAAGTCAAGATATACCCACTTCCCACCTCCTAAACATAATTTCTGGGCTCAGAAAACACAGAAGCTCCCTACTGAACTAAGCAAACAAACAGCAGGGAAATTAAGACTTTTAAGTGGCTCTACTAGTTAAGGAGAATTAAATTCTGAGCAACCAGCAGAGGCTGAGGGATAAAGTCATGGAGGAGAAGCCACATTCCATAAACCAACCTCAGACTCACAACTCTAACAGTTTGTAAACTGCACATAGAAAGAATGGGAGACAGAGGAATGTAAACCATATGAATCAACAAGAAAACCCCCCAGAAAAAGAACTGAATGAGATGGAAGTAACCAATTTACTGGATGCAGAGTTTAAAATAGTGATTGTTAGGATATTTAAGGATCTCAGAGCTACAATGGATGGACTTAATGAGCACCTAAATAAAGAAATTGCAAGCATCAAAAAGGACACTAAAATCATAAAAAAGAATCCATCAGAAATGGCAATTACAATATACTAGAAGAAATCAATAGCAGGCTGGATGAAGCAGAGGACTGAGTCAGTGAATTAGAGGACAAGATAAATAAAAACAGAAACACAGCAGCAAAGAAAAGAGGCTAAAAAGGCTGAGGAAACTATAAGAGAACTCTGTGACAATATGAAGAGAAATAACATCCGCATCATAGGGGTTTGTGAAGGAGAAGAGAACAAGAAATAGAGAATCTGTTTTAAAAAATCATAGCTGAAAACTTTCCTAAATTGATAAAGGAAAAAGTCACACAAGTTCAAGATGCACAGAGAGTGCCAATAAAGAGAAACCCAATGAGGCCTACATCAAGATACATCATAATTAAAATACCAAAGTTAAGAGATAAAGGAAAAATACCAAAAGCAGCAAGAAAAAAGAAAATTACTATAGAGGAGCCCCCATAAGGATGACATCTGACTTTTCAAGAGAAACACTTGAGTCCAGAAGGAAATGGCAAGAAATATACAATGTATTGCAAAACAAGAGCCTACAACCAAGACTTCTTTATCCAGCAAGATTATAGTTTAAAACTAAAGGGGAAATAAAAAGCTTCCCAGACAAAAAAATAAAACAAAAATAAAAAACGCAAAGCATTTATTACAACCAAACCACTACTGCAGGAAATGTTAAGGAGCTTGCTGTAAAAAGAGCAAAGAAAAAAAGAAATCAAGAAAAATAGGATTATAGATTTAAAGAATAAAATGGCAATAAACAGCTACATATCAATAATAACCTTAAATGTAAATGGATTAAATGCTCTGATCAAAAGACATAGGGTAGCTGCATGGTTAAGAAAACAGGACCAGTACATATGCTGTCTACAAGAGACCCACCTCAGAACAAAAGATACACATAGACTGAGAGTAAAGGGATGGAAAAAAAATTTATATTTCACGCAAAAGGAAAGGAAAGAAAAACTGGGGTAGCAATACTAACATTTGACAAAATAAACTTTAAACAAAGGCTATTGTAAGAGATAAAGAAGGTCACTACATAAGGACAAAAGGAGCATTACAACAGGAAGATATAACTATTATAAATATATATTCACCTAATATAGGAGCACCTAAATATATAAAGCAGATTTTGATGAATATAAAGGGCAAGATCAACAGCAATAGTATAACAGTAGGGGATTTTAATACCCCACTAACATCAATGGATTGCAACTTCAGACAGACAATTAACAATGAAACAGCAGCCTTAAATGACACACTAGATTAACTGGATTTAATTGATATCTTCAGAACATTTCACACCAAAGCAACAGAATATACATTCTTTTCAAGTGCTCATGGTACATTCTCTAGGATAGACCATATGTTAGGACACAAAACAAGTCTTAATAAATTTAAGAAGATTGAAATCAGATCAAGTACCTTCTTTGACCACAATGGCATGAAACTAGAAATCAACTAAAACACAAAAATTAAAAAACATTTAAACACTTGGAGACTAAATACCATGCTATTTAATAATAAATGGCTTAACAATGAGATCAAGGAAGAAATAAAAAACTTCCTTGAAACAAATGAAAATGAACATACAACAACTTAAAATTTATGGGTCACAGCAAAAGCAGTCCTGAGAGGGAAGTTCATAGCATTACAGGCATACCTTAAGAAGCAAAGAAAAGCTCAAATTAACAACTTAACCCTACACCTAAAAGAACTAGAAAAATAACAGCAAGTAAAGCCCAGAGGAAGTAGAAGGAAGGGAATAACAAAGATCAGAGTAGAAACAAATGACATAGAGGCAAAAACAAAACAAAACAAAAAACACGACAAAACAATACAGAAGGTCAATGAAACCAAGAGCTGGTTCTTTAAAAAGGTAAACAAAATTGATGAACCTTTAACCAGACTCACCAAGAAAAAAAGAGAGAGGGCTCAAATAAATAAAATTAGAAATGGAAAAGGAGAAGTAACAACTGACACAGCAGAAATTCAAAAAATTGTAAGAAAATACTATGAAGAACTGTATGCCTCAAAATGGTACAATCTAGATGAAATGGATAAAGCAGTGATTTTCAACCTTTTTTGAGCCGCGGCACATTTTTTACATTTACAAAATCCTGGGGCACACCACCTACCAAAATGACACAAAATGACACTCTAACACAGTACATATTATACATATAGTTAATAATATAGTTTCTAAATGTATTTATACTCACTTAGTGTGAAACCTGGGCCTGTTTCAATGAACACAAAAGGGATATCCTGGCAGGAATGGTAGAAAGACACACACGAAGCTCTTCCTCAACAGTTCTCAGTCTCTCTCTGTTTTTAGTTTTTATCGCAGTCAAGCTTGAGAAGCTCAGCTCACATAGATATGTGGTTGAAAATGGGAGCAGTGTCAAAATAGCTTTGTTGGCTAAAATGGGGAACTCCTTGGCAACAGATAACCAAAAACTGTCCAAAGGAAGATCAGTAAACTTTAGCTTTAAAGTTAGATAACATTGTGATGCATTGTAATGCATTGTGATGCATTGTATATCACCCTCTGTGGGGGCCTCTTTTAAAAAGAAAAAGGTCAAATATCTATATATACCATCAGGATAGACATAACCAGCTGAGGCTGAGGCTTCATCTAGTGGTGACCACATTTACCTCCAGTCCTGACCAGGATTAGAAATCGAGACCATGGGGAGGAGTAGCAGCTTCAACTACTTACCGTGACCACACAATGACAAGTGCACGGCAGCCAGAGCGGGGACCTTCCTGGGTGTGGATGAGAGGCGGCCTACTATTGGTTCATCGCTAGTGGTCGGGATGAATCCTAGAAGGTGATTGGTCAGTGAGCATTTCCTGTGCCTCCACTCTTCCTGTTGCTGATAGCTGGAGGGATTGTGAGGCGAATGTTTATGTTTGGATGGAGGCGGCTGGCAGTGGGCCGGCTAAATAGCCTCCGCGGGCCGTATCTGGCACGCGGGCCGTAGTTTGGGGAACCATGTTTAATTTTCCCATGGTTACACCTGACCATGCTCGCGGCACACTGGTTGAAAAACACTGGGATAAAGTCCTTGAAAAATATAATCATTCAGGCCTGACCTGTGGTGGCACAGTGGATAAAGCGTCGACCTGGAAATGCTGAGGTCACCGGTTTGAAACCCTGGGCTTGCCTGGTCAAGGCACATATGGGAGTTGATGCTTCCAGCTCCTCCTCCCCTCCTCTCTCTGTCTCTCCTCTCTCTCTCTCTCTGTCTCTCCCTCTCCTCTCTAAAATGAATAAAAAAATATATATATAATCATTCAAAAATCAATCTGGGAGAATCAGAAAACCTAAACAGACTGATTACACCAAAAGAGATTGAAACAGTTATCAAAAAACTTTCCCAAAACCAAAGTCCTAGGGTTGATGGCTTCACAGGCGAATTTTACCAAATATTCAAAGAAAAACTAACTCCTATCCTTCTCAAGCTATTTCAAAAAATTCAAGAGGAGGGAGAACTTCTGAAGTCCTTTTATGAAGTGAACATAATCCTCATTCCAAAACCAGGCAAAGACACTACAAAGAATGAAAACTATAGGCCAATATCCCTGATGAACTTAGATGCTAAAATTCTCAACAAAATATTGGCAAATCAGATCTAGCAATACTTGAAAAAAAATCATACATCATGATCAAGTGGGATTTATTCTGGGGAGGCAAAGCTGGTACAATATTTGCAAATCAATCAATATGATTCATTACATAAAGAAAAGGAAGGATAAAAACCACATGATAATATCAATAGATGCAGAAAAAGCATTTGATAAAATTCGACACCCATTTATGATAAAAACTCTCAGCAAAGTGGGAATACAGGGAACATACCTCAACATGATAAAGGCCATCTATGACAAACCCACAGCCAACATCATACTCAATGGGCAAAAATTAAAAGCAATCCCCTTAAGGACAGGAACAAGGTAGGGGTGCCTCCTTTCACCACTCTTATTCAACATAGTTCTGGAAGTCATAGCTATAGCAATCAAAGAAGAAGAAGAAATAAAAGGCATCCAAACTGGAAAAGAAGAAGTAAATCTTTCATTACGTTCTGATAACTTGATACTGTACATAGAAAACCCTAAAGTCTCAGTCAGAAAACTACTGGAACTAATAAATGAATTCAGCAAGGTGACAGGATATAAGATCAATATTCAGAAATCAGTGGCATTTATATACACCAACAATGAGCTGTCAGAAAGAGAAATTAAAGAAATAATCTCCTTCACTATTACAACCAAAAAAATAAAGTACCTAGGGGTAAATTTAACCAAAGAGGTTAAAGACTTGTACTTGGAAAATTATAAAACATTGATAAAAGAAATCAAGGAAGGTACAAACAAGTGGAAGCACATACTGTGTTCATGGATAGGAAGAATAAATGTCTATACTACCCAAAGCAATATATAAATTCAATGCAATTTCTATTAAATTACCAATGTCATCTTTCAAAGATATAGAACAAATAGTCTAAAAGTTTATATGGAACCAAAAAAGAACATGAATAGCCTCAGCAATCTTGAAAAAGAAAAATAAAGCAGGGCTATCACACTTCCTGATATCAAGTTATACTACAAGGGCATTGAAATCAAAACAGCTTGGTACTGGCATCAGAACAAGCATAGAGATCAATGGAACAAAACAGAAAACCAGAAATAAATCTACACTTTATGGTCAATTGATATTTGACAAAGGAGGTAAAAGCATACAATGGAGTAAAGACAATCTGTTTAACAAATGGTGCTGGAAAACTGGACAGATACTTGCAAAAAAATGAAACTAGACCACCAACTTATATCATTCACAAAAATGAACTCAAAATGGATAAAAGTCTTGAATATAAGTTGTAAAACCAAGATCATCTTGGAAGAAAACATAGGCAGTAAGCTCTCTGACATGTCTCACAGCAATATATTTGCTGATTTAACTCTACAGGTAAGTGAAATAAAGGACAGGATGAGCCTGACCAGGCAGTGGCGCAGTGGATAGAGCATCAGACTGGGATGCGGAAGGACCCAGGTTCAAGACCCCGAGGTCGCCAGCTTGAGCATGGGCTCATCTGGTTTGAGAAAAAAAACAAACTCACGGGCTTGGGCCCAGGGTCACTGGCTCAAGCAAGGGGTTACTCGGTCTGCTGTAGCCCCTCGGTCAAGGCACATATGAGAAAGCAATCAATGAACAACTAAGGTGTTGCAACGTGCAACAAGGAACTGATGATTGATACTTCTCATCTCTCCATTTCTGTCTGTCTGTCCCTCTCTATCCCTCTCTCTGACTCTCTGTCTCTGTAAAAAAATAAATAAATAAATAAAAAGGACAGGATGAACAAATGGGACTATATCAAACTAAAAAGCTTATTCACAGCAAAAGACAGCATGAACAAAATAAAATGACAATCCACACAATGGGAGAACATATTTGCCAAAACTTCTGATAAGGGTTTAGTTACCAAAATCTACAAAGAACTTGTAAAACTCAACACCAGGAAAGTAAACAATCCAATCAAAAATTGGGCTAAAGAACTGAATAGACATTTCTCCAAAGAGGACATACAGATGGTCAATAGGCATATGAGAAAATGTTCAACATCACTAATTATTAGAGAAATGCAAATTAATACCACAACGAGATACCATCTCTCACCTGTCAGAATGGTGCTCATTAACAAAATAACACTTAACAAGTGCTGACGAGGGTGTGGAGCAGGGGTCCCTAAACTTTTTACACAGGGGGCCAGTTCACTGTCCCTCAGACCTTTGGTGGACCGCCACATACAATGCTCCTCTCACTGATCACCAATGAAAGAGGTGCCCCTTCTGGAAGTGCAGCGGGGGCTGGATAAATGGCCTCAGGGGGCTGCATGTGGCCCGCAGGCTGTAGTTTGGGGACGCCTGGAGAAAAGGGAACCCTCCTGCACTGCTGGTGGGAATGCAGACTGGTGCAGCCACTGTGGAAAACTATGGAGATTCTTCAAAAAATTAAAAACGAACTGCCTTTTGACCCAGCTATCCCACTTCTAGGAATATATTCTAAGAATAACGAATCACTGATTCAAAAGAAGAAATGCACCCCCATGTTTATTGCAGCATTGTTTACAATATCCAAGATCTAGAAACAGCCCAAGTGTCCATCAGTAGATGAGTAGATTGAAAAGCTGTGGTACATATACATAATAGAATACTACGCGGCCATGAAAAAAAAAAGGAATTCTTACCCTTTGCAACAACATGGATGAACCTGGAGTCTATTATGCTAAGCGAAAGAAGTCAGGCAGAGAAAGAAAAATATTATATGACTTCACTCATATGAGGAATCCAATGAACAATGTAAACTGAGGAATGAGTGAGAGGGAGAGAAGGGGTCCAGAGGGAAAGGGGGCAGAGAGAAAAGGGATGAGAGGAGGGGATCAAAGAAAGGAAAGACAGTAAAAATATATAAACATAACACAGAGAGATAGAGGACAGGATAGTAAATCATGGAGGAAAGGGGGAAGGCTGTGGGGGATGAGCAAGGGGGTATCAAGGAGAACAAGGAGGGGAGGGAGGGAGATATATTCAGGGGTACACTTGTAACTATGTAAACACAACAAAGTAAAATCAATAAAAGGAAAACAAACAAACAAAAAACCTGAAATGCCAAGCTGCACACCTAGGCTGGATTTTACCCATACTGGGCCAAGGTTCTCTGAGTCCTGCCTCCTGCAGCCTCTGTTTGCTGGCTGCTTGTTGAGCTCTGCCACTGAATATTCCTCTGGTAGTGTCTAGAAATTGGGGCAATTTAAGGATTAGGAAGGGTGGTAGGCATGGCTCTGCCCTCAGCCCCAGGTGTCAGTCTGTCCAGACTTTTCACAGACCTCAGTAGGGAGTAGACCCTAGAGTCCAGTAGGTGTGGCCTCTGAGACCCACAGGTGTGATCTACTCGCACTCTGGACATTTTCTACTGAGTCTCCTGTGAGGCAGATTACCAGTCTTAGACTCCGGAGCGTGTGAGGGAAAGCTCTGGCCTCTTTACCAGAAAACTGAGTCACTGACATGCCCCCTGATTCATGGCTTCTCGGCATGACCCAGTCTCCATGATTAGAGCAGGAGAGACTTCCGAGGTGGAGCAGTTGCTTTTCCTCAGGTTGATGCTGCTGAGAGGGGACTGCTCCACCCTAGAAAGATGGCAGCTGCAGTATTGGAGAATGACTCAGCACAGGGGTTCTGGTGGCCATCCCCTGGGCCTCCAACTTTAAACTCTCCTCACGCAACTCTAGTCCTCTCAGCTCTCCCCCACCAGAGACCTGGGTAAATGGTTGTGAATGAGATTTTCTGTGCAAGCCCTTTAAGGCAGAGTCTGCGTCTCTGAGAGCCCCATCTGTTTCTCACAGATGGAAACCCATCTCTTTTCACCACCGAATGCTGTCTGGGTACCTTTTCTAGGCTCTGGGCCTGTAGGCTGGGCTCTGGGCCTGGGGCTGAGGACCTACATCTCTCAGGCTGACCCTCCCTACAGTGAGAGTCCTTCCAGACCCTCAGCTGAAGCTCACTCCTAGGAGCCGGGCAGCCCTTTCCTCAACTACCCCCTTTCTACCAGTCTTGGTGTGGCATCTTTTGTGATCCTTGGTTATAGACTCCTCTTTGTTTAGTTCAAAGTTGGTTTTCAAGATGATTGTTCTTAAATTTGGTTGTAATCCAATTTAGTCCTGGGAGGTGGCAGTTGGAACATTCACCTACTCCTTTGCCATCTTGGAATCCCTCTCTTATCTTTTTTTTTTTTTTTTTTCATTTTTCTGAAGCTGGAAACAGGGAGAGACAGTCAGACAGACTCCCGCATGCGCCCGACCGGGATCCACCCGGCACGCCCACCAGGGGCAACGCTCTGCCCACCAGGGGGCGATGCTCTGCCCATCCTGGGCGTCGCCATGTTGCTACCAGAGCCACTCTAGCGCCTGGGGCAGAGGCCACAGAGCCATCCCCAGCGCCCGGGCCATCTCTGCTCCAATGGAGCCTTGGCTGCGGGAGGGTAAGAGAGAGACAGAGAGGAAAGCGCGGCGGAGGGGTGGAGAAGCAAATGGGCGCTTCTCCTGTGTGCCCTGGCCGGGAATCGAATCCGGGTCCTCCGCACGCTAGGCCGACGCTCTACCGCTGAGCCAACCGGCCAGGGCCCCTCTCTTATCTTTATTATGTTTTCTCTCTCTTTTTGTTCTACTTTCTGAGAGAATATCTCAACTTTATATTACAATAATTCCACTGACTTTAAAATTTTTTACTACTGTTTAATTTCCCCATAAATTTTTATGTAGTTTTTTAGTCTTGTTTCCGAGATGTATTATCTTCTATTACTTCTCTTAAGACATTAGAGAGCTTTCTAAAAATGACACTTTCTTACCCAACAGAGCTACTACATGGGGAAAAGTCTTTGGGACAGTCAAATTCAAAATATGCTGAATTTTTGAGAGAAGCAACAATATATAATATAAGCACCCAAGGCCTGACCAGGTGGTGGTGCAGTAGATAGAGTGTCAGACTGGGATGCTGAAGACCCAGGTTCGAAACCCTGAGGTTGCTGGCTTGAAGGAAGGCTCATTCAGCTTGAGCATGGGCTCACCAGCTTGAGTGTGGGGTCACCAGCTTGAATGTGGGGTCACCAGCTTGAATGTGGGGTAGCTGGCTTGAGTGTGGGATCATAGACATGACACCATGGTCATAGGCCTGAGCCCAAAGACTTCTGGCTTGAGCACAAGTTCACTGGCTTGAGCAAGGGGTCACTGGATTGGTTGGAGCCCCACCCCCACAGTCAAGGCACATATGAGAAAGCTACAACTAAGGAGCCTCAACAAAGATTTGATGCTTCTCATCTCCCTCCCTTCCTGTATGTCTGTCCCTGTCTGTCCCTCTCTAAAAAAAAGAAAAAGAAATAAAGTAACCAGGCTTCATGGCTTTTCTTTTTTGTATTTTTCTGAAGCTGGAAACGGGGAGAGACAGTCAGACAGACTCCCGCATGCGCCCGACCGGGATCCACCCGACATGCCCACCAGGGGCGATGCTCTGCCCCTCCGGGGCGTCACTCTGCCGCGACCAGAGCCACTCTAGCGCCTGGGGTAGAGGCCAAGGAGCCATCCCCAGCGCCTGGGCCATCTTTGCTCCAATGGAGCCTTGGCTGCGGGAGGGGAAGAGAGAGACAGAGAGGAAGGGGGGGGTGGAGAAGCAAATGGGCGCTTCTCCTATGTGCCCTGGCTGGGAATCGAACCCGGGTCCCCCGCACGCCAGGCTGACGCTCTACCGCTGAGCCAACCGGCCAGGGCCCCATTTTTAATTTTTTGAGGAAACTTCATACTGTTTTCCACAGTGGTTACATGAGTCTGCCTTCCCACCCAGAGTGCATGAGGGTTTCCTTTTCTCCACATCCTCACCAGCACTTGTTAGTTGACTTACTGATTAGCGCCATTCTGGCAGATGTGAGGTGGTATCTCATTGTGGTTTAAATTTGCATTTCTCTGATGATTAGTGACCTTGAGCATTTTTTCCATATGTGTATTGGCCATCTGTATGTCCTTTTTGGAGAAGCGTCTATTCAGGTCCTGTGCCCATTTTTTAAAATGGTATTTATTTATTTATTCATTTTAGAGAAGAGAGAGTTAGAGAGAGAGAGAAAGGGGGGAGGAGCAGGAAGCATAAACTCCCACATGTGCCTTAACCAGACAAGTGCAGGGTTTTGAACCGGCGACCTTAGCGTCCCAGGTCAACACTTTATCCACTGTGCCACCACAGGTCATTCCTGTGCCCATTTTTTAATGGTATTCTTGTCTTCCTCTTTCCCTTACCAGATTGTTAAAAATTATAATCACATAACCCCAAATATTGAAGTAAATGCAGAGCAACAGGAACTCCAATATACTATTTTTTTTAGAGAGAGAGAGATGAAGGGAGAGAGAGAGAAAGATTGATTTGTTGTTCCACTTATTCATGCAGTCATTAGTTGAATCTTGTATGTGCCCTGAACAAGGATCAAACCTGCAATCTTGGCTTATTGGGACAATGCTCCAACCAACTGAGCAACCCAGCCAGGGCTCCAATATAGTATTGATGAGAATATAAAATGGCACAACACTTTGGAAAGTAATTCTGAAATATTTGGCTAATTTAAAGATGCACATATTATAAGATTCAGCAATTCCATTACTATGTATATAGTGAGGGTTCCAAAATGGGATCAAGTACCCCATGGGGTTGCAAAGATGATACACTGGAGAGAAGGAAAATAATGTTAGAACCGCTATTTGCTTATTTTATTCTAAAAAATAGAAGGAAATGAAAATGTATTAACATTTAACACATAAATAGGCAATGACACCTTCTCTAGGTGTGTACGTTAAGTAGTATTGGAGTTAGGGGGATAGAAGATAAAGAGTTGACTACTGCATACTCCTTTATTCACTTCCCTGTAGTGTATTGTTCTTTACATGCATGTGAGTAAGTGAACTTGTAGGTAATATTATTTAGCTTTAACTAAACTAAAAAGTAGACACATGTCTTAAAAATTATACAAATACCGTAGACATAAACAAGAAAATGGCAAAGAGGATATGTCTCTGCTTGTAGTCTGAATACTCTACCTGCCATATTTAGAGGTGAAAAATAGTGGTAACCAGATTTGACTTTTAATCACATTACTATCATTAAAATACATTATTAATATTTACTTAATCAGAGAGAAAATTTTAATTTACTTAAGAAAGGATTTAACATTTTATTTCATCTTTATCTCATTCTTTTAATTTCTATTTTTGTGTATGTTTAATAATGTTTATAATATGTAGAATATATATAATTTGTAAATATTTAAATGGATTCTCAAAAATATTTTGTGAATAAGTATGCATGATCAAAAAATTTTATAGACCACTGTCTTAGAAACATTTTTGCAAACATTTACTAAGAGACATGTACAACAAGAGTGTCCAATGTAGTACACTGCATAATAAAAAAGTTGGAATCTACATTAATGTTTATTAAAGGAGAAAGAATAAGTCATCATGTTTTTGAAATAGTAATGATATTCTGTTAGAAGTTAAATTGATAAATTAGAGCTAAATATATCAAAGTAAATACATTTCAAAACATAATGGTTAACTAAAAACTCTACTTGTAGGAAATATTCATTAATTATGTTATAAAGTTAAAAATGCAAACCAACTATATAGATACATATATAGCAGGGGAATCAAAATGTGCATATAGATGATTCATATTAAATTCATGATAGTGGTTCCTCTAGTAAGAGTGTGGGATGGGCTTGGGAAAGGTGCACAGGAGACTTTAATTATACTTAAAATTTTATTTCTTTAAAAAACAGAGACCAAATCAAATGTGGCAAAATATTAAGCCCAGATAAGGCAGGCTGATGATTACAAGTATACTAGATATATTATTATTACTATTATTTTTATTTTTAAAATTTTTTATTAAGTGAGAGTAGGGGAGGCAGAAAGAAAGAGACTCCTTTCCCTACCCAGCAAGCCCCCTATGGGGGATGCTCTACCCATCTGGGCCCGTGCTTGTTGCTCGGCAACTGAGCTATTTTTAGCACCTGAGGAGGAGGCCAGGAGCACCCCAGGCCAACTTGCCCAAACCAATCTAGCCATGGCTGCAGGAGGGAAAGAGAGAGAGATTTATAGAGAAAAGGATTAAGGGGAAGGGCTGAGAAGCAAATGGTGCCTTTTCCTGTGTGCCCTGACCAGGAGTTGAACTTGAGACATCCACACACCAGGCCCATGCTCTACCAGTAAGTCAGCTGGATAGGGCTTAGATTATTTTTTAAAACTTTTTCATATGATTGCAATAAATATTTCATAATAAAATAGCTTAATTTTCTCAGGATTCCTAACTATAGCTTTTGAGACACAGTATTTAGAAAGCATACATGCTTTCTAATATAACAGAATGAGATAATATTAATTGTGAAATTTTATGACTGCAATTTCAAAATGCTCAGTAAGAATGTAGGTACTATCAGTTGTCTACTGTTTGGCTGTTATGCTTTATCATCTATTATGACACTGAACTCATACTGTATATTGGAGCTAGGTTAATAAAATCTGTCTTCTGTAGTAGATTAATCAGCAATAAGTATCTTATTTTATTATTTTATTCCTGAAAATTACCAGCATAATGTCTTGTACATATAAGGCCCCTAAAGAATGTTTATTAGTAAATAATACACTATATACACTACAACTATAATCCTAGATAATGGTTTACTTTATTAATTCTTCTTTCTAGATTATGTAAATTGATATGACATTATCTTTTTCCTGCTATAAAAATAATGTAGAGGCATGCTTTTTTCAAATAAATAGTATTCAATTTCACTAACATAGAGTGCTTGTTTGCCAGAGTTGTGGCTAATTGTTACCATTATTTTCTCAGTATCTAATATAGAGTCTGCCAGAGAGTAGATCCTCAACAGATATTTGTTGAATGACTCAATAAATACTATAAAAGTGCAGGGAATGGCAGAGATGAAAGAGTGGTAAACACAGCCTGGGCAATGAATGAGGAGATGATCTTTGAGTTGGGTTTTGGCAGATAAGTAGAAGTTCTCCAGGACAAGGAATAAGAGAAAAACAGTATTGTGAAGGTGTGAAATAATGCAACATGTATTTTGGGGAACTATAAATAGCTTGGTATTTTTTGAGATTTATAAACTGCAGGACTGTGACCTCTGGGTTATATGTCTGGCAATACAGTCAGAAGAAAGTTCTTTACGGTATGAAAGTTGGACTCCACCCTGTATGGACAAAGGTGCATGCACATGGGAAGGTTTTAAGAAGGCTGGAGATAATGCTTATACTTGTACTTAAAAAAATATTCTGGTGTCAGTGTGGAGGATGACTAGAGTGGAATAGAACTAAAAATAGGGAGTACAACTAAATCTGGAGCTTACCATAGTCAGAAAAGAGATAATAAATATTAGAGTGAAATAGTCAGCGACATTTTGATGGGCAGAAGGTGGCTTTAAAAGAGATTGAGCCACCTGACCTGTGGTGGCGCAGTGGATAAAGCATGCACCTAGAATGCTGAAGTCTCTGGTTTGAAATTCTGGGCTTGCCCAGACATGGCACATATGAGAAGCAACTGCTATAAGCTGATGCTTCCTGCTCCTTCCCCCTACCTTTCTCTCTCTCTCTTTTTTCTAAAATCAATAAATAAAATTAAAAAAGGGAAAAGAGATTGAGCCATTCTGTGAAATACTATTCAGCAGTGAAAAAAATTAAATATTAACACACACAACAATGTGAATTAATATCAAAAGCATTATATAAGTGAAAGAAGTCAAACACAGAAAACTATGTATTATACGATTGTTTATATAAAGTTCTAGAAAAAACACTATAATGGTAGAAAGCAAATCCGTGGTTGGCTAGGGTCAGAGTTGGGGAAAAGAAAACTGCAAAGGGCATGAGGAAGATTTTAAGATGAAAGAGCTATTTTGTAACTTGATTGTCGTTACACAACTGCATACAGTTATTACAATTCATCAAACTCCACACTTAAAGTGGATGAATATTATAATATCTAAATAATACCTTAATAATTTTGTCATTTTATTTTTCAATTACAGTTAATATTCAATATTATTTTAGTTTCTGATGTACAGCATGGTGATTAGACATCTATATACTTTGTGAAGTGATCACCTTGATGAGTCTAGTACGCATTTGACACCATACATAGTTATTACAATATTATATATTATATTCCCTATCCAGTACTTTAGATCTCCATAATTATTTTGTAAGTTCCAATTTTTACTTTTTATTTTCTTAATAAATTGTTTTAAAAACGAAAAAGTGAGTCTAAGAACAAATATGATTTAGGAGGTAAAATCAATAGAACTTAGTGAGTAAAAAAGTATGTGTATACTTTGCTTTACATTGTGGCTGTGTTCCTAGAAAATTTAAAACTTGAAGTGCTCAGCCCTGGCCGGTTGGCTCAGTGGTAGAGCGTCGGCCTAGCGTGCGGAGGACCCGGGTTCGATTCCCGGCCAGGGCACACAGGAGAAGCGCCCATTTGCTTCTCCACCCCTCCGCCGCGCTTTCCTCTCTCTCTCTCTCTTCCCCTCCTGCAGCCGAGGCTCCATTGGAGCAAAGATGGCCTGGGCGCTGGGGATGGCTCTGTGGCCTCTGCCTCAGGCGCTAGAGTGGCTCTGGTCGCAACATGGCGACGCCCAGGATGGGCAGAGCATCGCCCCCTGGTGGGCAGAGCATTGCCCCTGGTGGGCGTGCCGGGTGGATCCCGGTCGGGCGCATGCGGGAGTCTGTCTGACTGTCTCTCCCTGTTTCCAGCTTCAGAAAAATGAGTAAAAAAACAAAAAAAACAAAACAAACAAACAAACAAAAACTTGAAGTGCTCTTAGGGAACTAGTCAACCCTTAATGATTACTTTAAAACTATTTTCTAACAGAGAATTTTGAACACATACAAAAGTGACAGAACAGTATAATGTATCGCTATATACTCAACATCTAGTCTTAACGATGATCAATTTATGGTCAACTTTGTATCATTTATATACCCCACCCTTCTCTTTCACTCCTGAACTACTCTGAAGCAAATCTCCGATATCATATAATTTCATTCATAAATATTTTAGTGTGTACCTCTAATAAGCAATGACCCTTAAAAACATAACCATGATACCATTAGCACATCTAAAACTTAATATTTTTTTGTCTTTTTTAAAATTAATTTTAATGGGTGACATTGATAAATCAGGGTACATATGTTCAGAGAAAACATCTCTAGCTTATTTTGACATCTGATTATGCTGCATTCCCATCACCCAAAGTCCAATTGTCTTCCGTCACCTTCTAACAGGTTTTCTTTGTGCCCCTCTCTTCCCCCAACCCCCAACACCCTTTCTCTCCTCCCCCACCCCATAACCCCACACTCTTGTCCATGTTTCTGAGTCTCATTTTTATGTCCCACCTATGTATGGAATCATATAGTTCTTAGTTTTTTCTGATTTACTTATTTCGCTCAGTATAATGTTATCAAGGTCCATCCATGTTGTTGTAAATCAGGGGTCCCCAAACTACGGCCCGCGGGCCGCATGTGGCCCCCTGAGGCCATTTATCCGGCCCCCGCTGCACTTCTGGAAGGGGCATCTCTTTCATTGGTGGTCAGTGAAAAGCGCAGTGTTGCTCACATACAGTACTACTTCCGATGACGCGGGACGCACGCGTCACGGCTCCGGAAGCATGTCATATCACTTGTTATGGTTAGCAGTGACAAATATGGAACTGGATATTGACCATCTCATTAGCCAAAAGCAGGCCCATAGTTCCTATTGAAATACTGGTCAGTTTGTTGATTTAAATTTACTTGTTCTTTATTTTAAATATTGTATTTGTTCCCGTTTTGTTTTTTTACTTTAAAATAAGATATGTGCAGTGTGCTTAGGGATTTGTTCATAGTTTTTTTTATAGTCTGGCCCTCCAACGGTCTGAGGGACAGTGAACTGGCCCCCTGTGTAAAAAGTTTGGGGACCCCTGTTGTAAATAATCCGATGTCATCATTTCTTATGGCTGAGTAGTATTCTATAGTATATATGTACCAAAGCTTTTTAATCCACTCGTCCACTGATAGACACTTGAGCTGTTTCCAGATCTTCGCTATTGTGAACAATGCTGCCATAAACATGGGGGTGCATTTCTTTTTTTCAAACAGTGCTAAGGTGTTCTTGGGGTATATTCCTAACAGTGGTATAGCTGGGTCAAAAGGCAGTTCGATTTTTAATTTCTTGAGAAATCTCCATACTGTTTTCCACAATGGCTGCACCAGCCTGCATTCCCACCAGCAGTGCAGAAGGGTTCCCTTTTCTCCACATCCTTGCCAGCACTTATTCTGTGTTGTTTTGTTGATGAGCGCCATTCTGACTGGTATGAGGTGATATCTCATTGTGGTTTTAATTTGATTTCTCTAATGATTAGTGATGTTGAGCATTTTTTCATATGCCTATTGGCCATCTGTATGTCCTCTTTGGAGAAGTGTCTATTCATTTCTTTTGCCCATTTTTTGACTGGATTGTCTTCCTGGTATTGAGTTTTACAAGTTCTTTATAAATTTTAGTTATTAACCCCTTATCAGACATTTGTCAAATATATTCTCCCATTGTGTAGTTTGTCTTTTTATTCTGTTCTTATTGTCTTTAGCTGTGCAGAAGCTTTTTAGTTTGATATAGTCCCATTTGTTTATCCTGTCTTTTATTCCACTTGCCCGTGGAGATAAATCGGCAAATATATTGCTGCGAGAGATGTCAGAGAGCTTACTGCCTATGTTTTCTTCTAAGATGCTTATGGTTTTATGGCTTACATTTAAGTCTTTTATCCATTTTGAGTTTATTTTTGTGAATGATGTAAGTTGGTGGTCTAGTTTCATTTTTTTTTGCAGGTAGCTGTCCAATTTTCCCAACACCATTTGTTTAAGAGGCTGTTTTTACTCCAATGTATGCTCGTTTACCTCCTTTGTCAAATATCAGTTGTCCATAAAAGTGTAGATTTATTTCTGGGTTCTCAGTTCTGTTCCATTGATCTATATGCCTGGTTCTTATGCCAGTACCAGGCTGTTTTGAGTACAATGGCCTTGTAGTATAACTTGATATCCAGAAGTGTGATACCTCCCACTTTATTCTTCCTTTTCAAGATTGCTGAGGCTATTCGTGTTCTCTTTTGGTTCCATATAAATTTTGGAATATGTGTTCTATATCTTTGAAGTATGTCATTGGTATTTTAATTGATATTGCATTGAATTTATAAATTGCTTTTGGTAATATAGACATTTTAACCATGTTTATTCTTCCTAACGGTATATGCTTCCACTTATTTGTATCTTCCCTGATTTCTTTTATCAATGTTTTAGAATTTTCCAAGTACAAGTCTTTAATTTCCCTTGTTAAATTCATTCCTAGGTACTTTATTTTTTTGGTTGCAATGGTGAAGGGGATTGTTCCTGACAGTTCATTGTTAGTTTATAAAAATGTCTCTGATTTCTGAGTATTAATTTTATATCCTGCCACCTTGCTGAATTCATTTATCAGGTCTAGTAGTTTTTTGACTGAGACTTTAGGGTTTTCTATATACAATACCATATCATCCACAAATAATGATAGTTTTACTACTTCTTTTCCAATTAGGATGCATTTTGTTTTTCTTGTCTGATTGCTGTGGCTAGAACTTCCAGAACTATGTTGAATAAAAGTGGTAAAAGGGGCACCACTAATCTGCCTTGTTCCTAATCTTAAGGGGATTGCTTTTAATTTTTGCACATTGAGTATGATGTTGGCTGTGGGTTTGTCATAAATGGCCTTTATCATGTTGAGGTATGTTCCTTGTATTCCCACTTTGCTGAGAGTTTGATCATGAATGGGTGCTGGATTTTATCAAATGCTTTTTCTGCATCTATTGAAATTATCATGTGGTTTTTCTCCTTCCTTTTGTTTATTTGATGAATCATATTGATTGATTTGCAGATATTGTACCAGCCTTGCCTCCCAAGAATAAATCCCACTTGATCATGGTGTATAATTTTTTTCATATATTGCTGGATCTGGTTTGCTAATATTTTGTTGAGGATTTTAGCAACTAAATTCATCAGGGATATTGGCTTATAATTTTCTTTGTGTTGTCTTTGCCTGGTTGTGGAATCAGAATTATACTCGCCTCATAAAAGGAGCTTGGAAGTCTTCCTTCTTCTTGAATTTTTTGAAATAGCTTGAGAAGGATGGGAGTTCTTTGAATATTTGGTAGAATTCACTCGTGAAGCCATCAGGCCTAGGACTTTTCTTTTTTGGGAGTTTTTTGATAACTGTTTCGATCTCATTTGTTGTAATTGGTCTGTTTAGGTTTTCTGATTTTTCCAGATTAATTTTTGGAAGATTATATATTTCAAGGAATTTGTCCATTTCATCTAAGTTGTCTAGTTTTTTGGCGAACAGTTCTTCATAGTATTTTCTTACAATATTTTGTATTTTTGTTGTGTCAGTTGTTATTTCTCCACTCTCATTTCTAATTTTCTTTATTTTAGTCCATTCTCTTTTTTTCTTGGTGAGTCTGGTTAAAGGTTCATCGATCTTGTTTACCTTTTCAAAGAACCAGCTCCTGGTTTCATTGATCCTCTGTATTGTTTCTTTAGCCTCTAAGTTATTTAGTTCTGCTCTGATCTTTATTATTTCCTTCCTTCTACTAGCTCTAGGCTTTACTTGCTGTTCTTTTTCTAGTTCTTTTAGATGCAGGGTCAAGTTGTTTATTTGAGCTTTTTCTAGCTTCTTGAAGTATGCCTGTAATGCTATGAACTTCCCTCTCAGGACTGCTTTTGCTGTGTCCCATAAATTTTGAGTTGATGTATATTTGTTATCGTTCGTTTCTAGGAATTTTAAAATTTTTTCTTTGATCTCA
Organism: Saccopteryx bilineata; assembly: GCF_036850765.1. NCBI lineage: Eukaryota > Metazoa > Chordata > Mammalia > Chiroptera > Emballonuridae > Saccopteryx > Saccopteryx bilineata. Next base: position 201,270,142 of record NC_089494.1, read on the forward strand.
TTGTTAACCCAATTGTTATTTAATAACATGCTATTTAGTTTCCAAGTGTTTGAGTATTTTTCAGTTTTTCTGTTGTGGTTGATTTCTAGTTTCATGCCATTGTGATCAGAGAAAGTGCTCGATATGATTTCAGTCTTCTTAAATTTGTTGAGACTGCTTTTGTGCCCTAACATGTGGTCTATCCTAAAGAATGTACCATGAGCACTTGAAAAGAATATATATTTTGCTGCTTTAGGGTGAACAGTTCTGAAGATATCTATTAAGTTGAGTTGATCTAGTATGTACTTTAAGTCTGCTGTTTCTTTGTTAATTTTCTTTCTTGAGGATGTATCTAGTGATGTTAGTGGGGTATTGAAATTCCCTACTATTATAGTATTGCTGTTGATCTCGCCCTTTAAATCCATCAAAGTCTGCTTTATATATTTAGGTGCTCCTATATTATGTGCATAGATATTTATAACGGTTATATCTTCCTGTTGGATTGCTCCCTTTATCATTATGTAGTGACCTTCTTTATCTCTAACTATAGTCTTTGTTTTAAAGTCCATTTTGTCTGATATAAGTATTGCTACCCCAGTTTTTTTTTCATTTCCATTTGCGTGAAATATTTTTTTTCCATCCTTTTATGTTCAGTCTATGTGCATCTTTTGTTTTAAGGTGTGTCTCTTGTAGACAGCATATGTATGGGTCCTGTTTTCTTATCCACACAGCTACCCTATGTCTTTTGATTGGATCATTTAATCCATTTATATTTAAGGTTATTATTGATATGTAATTGTTTATTGCCATTTTATTCTTTAAAAATGTATTCCTCTTTTGCTATATTCTTTTTCTCATTTGATCTATTTACAACAGGCCCCTTAGCATTTCTTGCAGCCTTAGTTTGGTTGTAGTGAATTCCTTGAGTTTTTTTTTTTGTCTGGAAAGCTTTTTATTTCTCCTTCAATTTTAAACAATAGCCTTGCTGATAAAGTAGTCTTGGCTGTAGGCTCTTGTTCTACATCACTTTGACTATTTCTTTCCATTCCCTTCTGGCCTCAAGTGTTTCTGTTGAGAAGTCAGAAGTCATCCTTATGGGGGCTCCTTTGTTTGTGATAGTCTTTTCTTCTCTAGCAGCTTTTAATATTTTCTCTTTATCACTTAGCTTTGGTATTTTAATTATGATTTGTCTTGGTGTAGATTTCTTTGGGTTTCTCTTTAATGGAGTTCTCTGTGCTTCATGAACTTGTGAGATGTTTTCCTGCCTTAAGTGAGGGAAGTTTTCAGTTATAATATGTTTGAACAAAGTCTCTATCCCTTGTTCTTTCTCTTCTTCTTCAGGAACCCCTATTATGCAGATGTTATTTCTCTTCATGTTGTCACAGAGCTCTCTTAGAGTTTCCTCAGACTTTTTGAGTCTCTTTTCTTTTTTCTGCTCTGCTTCCATGCCTTTATCTTGTCTTCTAACTTGCTGATTCGATTCTCAGCTTCATCCATCCTGCTTTTAATTCCTTCCATTGTGTTCTTCATTTCCGATATTGTATTTGTCACTTCTGATTCTTTTTTATTATTTCAATGTCCTTTTTTATATTTGCTACCTCTTTACTTAGGTGTTCGTAATGACCATGTATTGTTGTTCTAATATCTTTGAGCATCCTAACAATCATTATTTTAAACTCTGCATCTGGTAATTTGGTTATATCTGACTCATTCAGGTCCTTTTCTGAGAATTTCTCTTGATTCATTTGTGTTGCATTTCTCTGTCTTCCCATTTTGTCTGTGTAAAAGGTTTTGGCCATTGGAGTCCACTGGGTGTGGCCTCTGTGTTCCCTAGGTGTGGTCTGTCTGCAGGCCTGCCACCCCCTCTGCTGTCGCTGCCTAGGGCATTGGGGTATGGGCATTGCCGGTGCCTGCCCACTGGGGCTGTTGCTGTGGTTTCTGCCTCTCCTTCACAGGAGTGGCTGTGATTACATGCTTGGGTGTACAAGCCTTGGTGGCCTTGGCCTTCACCCCACCCCTGCAGGTGGCGTCAAGTTCGGCCCTGAGGGCAGGGGTGAGCACCTTTGCTCAGCTGCAGGTCTCTGCCTGATTCTGGGCTTTCACCCCGCCCTTGCAGGAGAAGCCCACTTGTGGGATGGCTGCAAGCCTTGGCTCCACAGGCCAGGCGGGACTGCCTGCCCACGCTCAGTAGCAGGATTCCGCCTGTTCTGGCTTTTTAGCTCCATTCCCGTGGGAGAAGCTGGCTCTCAAGTCAGGCCACAAGCCTCAGTTCCGTGGGCAGGGCAAGGCTGTGCTCCTGTGCCCTTGCTCAAGGGTGGGTCTTCACCCCTTCCAGGCTCCTGCCCTTCCCCCACAGGCTGGATTGCAGGCGGCCTGCAGCTGGGCTTGACCACTTTTGCACGTCCTCTCCTCCCCAGCCGGGCAAGACTGAGCTCACACCTAGGCCTCAGCGGTGGCCAGCCAGCTTCAGCCCTTGACGACAGAACCGCACTTCTGCGTCCCACCACCACCCGCCCTCGGTTGAGCCCTCAGTTGGGTGGGGGCGCTGCAGCTCAGCCCCTAAGACTCACTATTGTAGTCCTGAAAGCTTCCTCCTTCTAAGCGACTCTGTTCTGAGTGCCGCGGGAGAGCTTGTTTGGCTGGTGTCCTACTTCCCTTTGCTGGTATTGCTGTTTCCAGGGGAAATATTCACTTTAGATTTGGGGAGTGACTTATCCCAGGGGTTAGGGTGGCTGTCTCTCAAAATGTTTCTCCCTGTGCCTCCTAGATTACACTCTCTTCCTGCTACTCTGGTCCTCTCCTCTCTCCCTGTCCCCCAGAGCCCCAGGTAAGTGGTTGTGAAAGAGGTTTTCTGCGCGGTCCCTTTAAGAAGAATCCTGGGTCTGAGAAATCATGTCTCTTTCTCACAAACAGTATCCTTCCTTGTTTCCAGCTAAATACTGTCCATGCGTCTCTTCTAGGCTCTGGGGCTGCAGGCTGGTCCTTTGTTCCTGGGACTCAGGACCCTCCCCTCTCTGTTAAATTCACTTCCTGCCATGCGAGTCTCTCTTGGCTGCCATTCGCTCTGGGGAGCTGGGCAGCCCTTTCCACATTTCCACTTTTCCTACCAGTCTCAGTGTGCCTTCTTCAGTGTTCCTTGGTTGAAGAGTCCTCTTAGTTTAGTCCAAAGTTAGTTTTTCCAGATGATGGTTCTTAAAATTAGTTTGTAATCCACTTTGGTTCTGGGAGGTGGAAGTTGGTATGTCCACCTACTCTATCGCCATCTTGTCTTCCTCCTAAAACTTAATATTTCTTAATGTCAACTAATATCCAATGAGAGTTCAAATATCTAGTCTCATAAAATTGTAACGTTTCATTTTTACAGTTTGCTTGACTTGAAATCCAAAGAAGGACCACACATTGCAATTGTAATACCTTCTAAGTTCATTTTTCGGTAAGTCCTCCCTCTTTTTTTCCCTTGCAATTTATTTGTTGACTACCTGTGTGTTTATTTATTGTGAGGGGGGGGAGGCAGAGAGACAGACTCCTCCATGCACCCTGACTGGATCCACCCAGAAAGCCCACTAGGGGTCGATGCTTTGCCCATCTGGGGCATTGCTCCATTGCTCAGCAACTGAGCTCTTCTTAGTGCTTGAGGCAGAGGCCATGGAGCCATCCTCAGCACCAACTTGCTCAGTTGGAGCCAACTTGCCCCAACTGAGCCATGGCTGCAGGAAGGAGAGAGAGAGAGAGAGAGAGAGAGAGAGAGAGAAAGAGAGAAGCAAAAAGGGAAGGAGTGGAGAATCAGGGCTGAAGAAGCAGATGGGTGTTTCTCCTGTGTTCCCTGACCAGGAATCAAACCTGGGAAATCCACATGCTGGGCCGACACTCTACCACTGAGTCAATCAGCCAGTGCCCCTGTGTGTTTCTTAACGTAATAACTCCTTCTAATGCCCTGGCCAATGCCACAGTGGATAGAGCCTCTGTGTAGAGCACCAAGGTTGACTGTTTGAGCCCGAGATCACCAGCTCAATCCTGGGGCCACTGGTTCAAGCCCTAGTCAGAGCACATATGAGAAGCAACCAATTGCATAACTAAATGCAACAATGAGTTGATGTTCCTCTCTCTCTCTCAAAAATAAAATAAAATAAAATAAAATAAATCCTTCTCACATGCAAATAATCACCTCTTACTTTAATGTATTTTAAACTTTGGATTATTTTAGCATTGTTTACAATAGCCACGATTTGGAAGCAGCCCAATTATTCATCAGTAGATGAGTGATAAAAAAGCAATAGTAAATTTATACAATGAAATAATCCTCTGTGAAAGCGTGGATGGACCTGGAAAGCATTATGCTAAATGAAATAAGCCAGTCAGAGAAAGACAAATACCATATGATTTCACTCATAGGTTGAATCTAATGAACACAATAAACTAACAAACAAAACAGGAACAGGCTCATAGATACAGAGAACAGTCTGACAGCTGTAGGGGGTGGAGCACTGGGTGAAAAGGTGAAGGGATTAATAAGGTGACCAATTTTTTTATAATGAAAAGGAGGACAAAAATAAATAGAAGAAAACAATATCGTAAATAAACATTTTATTCCTTGCAACAATAATGTATTATAATATAAGTGCATATTAAAACATTTGTATATTTTATATTGTAATTATGCTTACATGCTTATTAATTTTTAATAATTGTAAGGAAAAAGTACTCATTTAGATACAAATACGTCACATCACACGCAATGGATCAACTCTGCATCGATCGAGTATGGACACTTACAGATTAGTCTTCCAATATCAAAAAGGAGGACATGTAGGAGGACACTTTTCGAGGGAGGATGGAACTTACAAAAGAAGGACTGTCCTCCCTAAAGGAGAACAATTGGTCACTTTAGGATTAAGCACAATAAAAAAACCTCATATACAGACAATGGTATGGTGATTATTAGAGAGAAAATGAGGCGGGGGAAGTAGGAGAGGGCAAAGTGGGGATAAATGGTGTAAGGAGACTTGACTTGGGGCAGTGAACATAAACTATACAGATGACTTATAGAACTGTACCCTTGAAATCTATATGATTTTATTAATCTGTCACTTCAATAAATTTAATAATTACAAATAATAAAGGGTTGGTTAATTGAAAAAATTTGGATTGTTTTATAATTTTAATAGTTTAGTTGTAATACAATAATTTCTTGATAAAGCCATAATGTTTCTGACCAGTGGTGGCACAGTGGATAGATCATCGACCCAGGATGCTGAAGGCCCCAGTTTGCAACCCTGAGGTTGCCGGCTAGAGTGTAGGCTCATCAACTTGAGTGTGGGCTTGCCAGCTTGAGTGCAGAGTCGCTGGCTTGAGCATGTGATCATTGACATGATCTCAAGGTCACTGGCTTGAGGCTAAAGGTTGCTGGCTTGAAACACAAGGTCGTTGGCTTGAGCCCAAGGTTGCTGGCTTGAGCAAGGGCTCACTGACATGGCCTGAGCCCTCTGGTCAAGACGCATATGAGAATCAATCAATGAAAAACTAAACCGAGGCAACTATGAATGATGCTTCTCATATCTCTCTTTCTCCCCTTTCTCTCCCTTCCTGTCGCTCTCTCTTAAAAAAGAATAGCCATAATGTGGTGACATAAAATTATCTCACAGTATCCATGGTATACTTTTGCTTTAGATAATTTGTCTCATGGCATTAATCCTATGGTTTAGATTACTGTTTGTATATCACTTACAGTTGTTTGGAGACCATCTGTTCTGTCAGTGAAGCTATTCAATTTTTCTTCACTTTTCAATATTTTATCAATATTTTGGTTCATAACAATTTTTACATCAGTTATTTGACTCTTCAATGTGGATATCAAGCTGTTATCTTGATTTTTATTGTATTTCATCTATATGTAAGTAAAATATAATACAAATTTTATTTTCTATAAATAAATTATATTATAATATATTATACACATTAAATGTCAGACATATTTCAGTATTCTGGTTGCCAGAGGGAAGGGGGGTGGGAAGGTAGTAAAGAGTAAAGGACATCAAGTATATGGTGGCAGATTTGACCTTGGGAGATGGACACACAATGCACTATTCAGATGATGTTATCATAGACTTGTACACTCAAAACCTATATAATCTTATTAACCCATGTCACTCAAATAAACTTAATTAAAAAATAAAAATAAGAAATAGGGGTTGGGTGTAAGAGGGATATATCAATGTATTTAATCAGCAGTGGAGTTTTTATTTTATTTTATTATTTAAAAAAATATTTTTTGTACTTTTCTAAAGTTAGAAGCAGGGAGGTAGACAGACTCCCGCATGTGCCTGACCAGGTGGCGATGCTCTGCCCATATGGGCATTGTTCCATTGCGGCCAGAGCCATTCCAGCGCCCAAGGCGGAGGCCATGGAGCCATCCTCAGCTCCCGGCCAACTTTGCTCCAATGGAGCCTTGGCTGTGGGAGGGGAAGAGAGAGACAGAGAGGAAGGAGAGGGGAAGGGGTGGAGAAGCAGATGGGCGCTTCTCCTGTGTGCCCTGGCCAGGAATTGAACTTGAGACTTCCAGACACCAGGCCAATGCTCTACCGCTGAGCCAACTGGCCAGGGCCTGGAATTGATTTTTTTTTAAACTTAAACTGTTTATTTTTTTGGACTTTTTTATTTTAAAGAGAAGAGTTAGGTTCATAGTCAAATTGAGTGGAAAGTAAATGCTTGTTATCCTCAGCACAAACATGTCCTCCCTCACTAGTAACATCCACACCAGAGTGGTACATTTGTTATAATGGATGGCCTTACACTGATGCATCATTATCACTCAAAGCCCATAGTTTACATTAGGGTTCACTGTTGGTATTATACACTCAACAGATTTGGACAAATGTATAATGACATGTAGTCACCATTACAGTTTCATAAACAATTTCACTGCCCTTAAAATCCTCTCTACTCAACCTATTCATGCCTCCCTTCTCCCTAAGCCCTGGCTACAATTGGTATTTTGACTGTCTCCCTAGTTTTCCAGAATGTCATATGGTTGGAATCACAGTATATAGCCTTTTCAGGTTGGCTTCTCTGACTTAGTAATAGGTATTTAAGATTCCTCCCTGTCTTTTCACTGCTTGATAGCTCATTTCCTTTTAGTGTGGAATAATATGCCATTGGTTTGGGTGTACCACAGTTTATTTTTCCATTTACCTGTGAAAAGAAACCTTGTGAAAAGAAATACGGTTGCCTCTGTGTTTTGTGAATTATGAATAAAGCTGCTCTAACATCTGTATGCAGGTTTTTGTGTGGACAAAAGTTTTCAACTCCTTTGAGTCAAGACCAACAAGCTGATTGCTGGATTGTATGGTGAGAATATGTTGAGTTTTGTAAAAAAAGCACCAAATTGCCTGACCTGTGGTGGCGCAGTGGATAAGGCGTCGACCTGGAAATGCTGGGATCGCCGGTTCGAAACCCTGGGCTTGCCTGGTCAAGGCACATATGGGAGTTGATGCTTCCAGCTCCTCCCCCCCTTCTCTCTCTCTGTCTCTCCATCTCCTCTCTAAAATGAATAAATAGAAAAAAAAAATTAAAAAAAAAAAAAAAAGCACCAAATTGCCTTTTAAAGTGGTTGTACCATTTTGCATTCCCACCAGTGGTGAATAAAAATTGCTATTGCTCCACATCCTTGTCAGCCTTTGGTGTGTTTTGAATTTTGGCCATTCCAATAGGTGTAGTGGTATCTTATTGTTGCTTTAATTTGCAGTTCCCCAATGACATATGATGTTGAGCATCTTTTCACGTTTATTTGCCATCTGTATATCTTGTTTGGTGAGGTATCTATTCAGGTCTCTGACCCATTTTAAAATCAGGTTGTTTATTTTTGTATTGTTGAGTTTTAAAAGTTCTTTCTATATTGTGGGTGATGGTCCTTTATCAGATGTGTCTTTTGCAAATATTTTCTCCTAGTATGTGGCTTGTATTCTCATTATCTTGACAGTTTTTTGATCCCTCTGACAGTATTTTTTAATTGGTGTTTTTAGACCCTTAACTTTAAAAGTGATTATTGATGTAGTTGGATTAATATGTACCATATTTATAACTGGTTTCTATTTATTTAGTTCTTCATTCCAATTGTTTGTCTTCTCTGTCCATATTAACAAAAGTGATGTCTAAGATCTAGCGTTATATTAAAAAAAAAAGTAAGCTGCAGCTGCAGAACAATATTAAATAATACCTCATTAAACATTTAGTATGTGCCAGGCACTATTTAGGCACTTCATATGTATTAGCTCATTTAATTTCCAAACCATTATATAAAGCAGTACTCTAATCATCTTTTATTTTTTTTAATTAAGAAAACTAAGACTGAGAGTGATAAATAAGTAGCTCAATGTTACATAGCTAGAGGAAAAACTGATTAAGACTCAAGAGGCTCCAGAGACTGTTCTATCTATCTATCTATCTATCTATCTATCTATCTATCTATCTATCTATCTATCTATCATCTATTATCTATCTATCTATCTACCTACCTATCATCTATCTACCTACCTACCTATCTATCTAATCCTGGAAGGTTATACACCAAGCTGTCTTTGAGGAGTGCTCACACCACGGGGGGGGGGGGGGTGTTAGATTGAGATTGTAGTAGATATTCATATTTCACTTTATGTAGATTTGTATTATCTCACTTTATTAATGAGCATTACTTTTAAAATAAAAAAATAATATTAAGAACCCTTGCTCTGGCAAGTTATCAAATCTACCTTAAACAGAACTTGGACCTTGGTCATTGCACCATGCAGCTTATAATGATGTTCTGTGAGGAGTCCATGAGATAGATGTAGAAAAGGTGTTGGCAGATAAACTGTGGGACCCCCCCCAAAAAAGACATGTTCAAGACCTCATTCCAGATGACTTTATTTGGAAATCAGTTCTTTGCTCATGTAATCAAGTTAAGATAAATGGTTGATTTTTGTTTTTCTCTTCTTTGTTAAAATGCTTCATCTGTTTCAATTTAAGAGAATCATCTAAGTTTTGTCAAAATAACGTATTCATAGTCCATTCAATGGCATTTGTTACATTTATGTATATATTTTAAGATCTCTCAAAAATACATTTTTGTACTGTGTGCTTTTTGTTAATTATAGTATGAGAAATTCAACAACTGTTAGAAAATTTTCTAGATTTAAAGCTTACCAGGTTAGCTTATAAATGTTAAACAAAAATTCTTTGATGTCAGATGTGTTAACTGCTTAAAATGTGCATATTTTCACATAGTAACTAGTTTTCAAGGAGCTATGCTAATATATATATTTTGGCTGTCTTGAAAATGCAGAATTCTTCATATGAAAAATGTATGAATTTAATAATATAAAAACACCTATCTTTATAAACATTGTGGTGAAAACACCCTCTGGTGATGCCCAATGAGTCACATCCTTGTAAAATCCCCTCCCCTATTCTAACTAATAGAAGGTAAGGTTATATAGAATGTCCCTCCTGTGATTGTTACATCATACAAAGTTAGAAGAGAGGGATGAGAAAGATTCCTATATTGGCCCCGAAGAGGCAAGCAGCCATGTTGAGGACACCCACCTTGGGTGGCAGGGAATTGCTATCAGTTTCTAGGACCTGAGGGTGTCCTCCAAACCAGCAGTCAGCAAAAAGCTGTATCCCTGATGGAGCTATAAGAAAATATATAATTTTTAATTTTAAGAGTAAATTTGAGCAAAACTTGATCCTAATCCAGCAGGGCCTAAACAGAAGTGGTTAGAAGTGCTCCCAGGAAATGAATTCTGCCACAACCTGAATGATCCAGGAAGCAGATTTCTTTCCAGAGCTTCCAGATGAGAACACAGCCTGGCTAACATACTGAGCACAGTCCCAAGAGACCCTGAGCAGAGAACCCAGGTAAGCCATGCTTGATTCCTAACCCACAGGAACTGAGATAATAATACATGTGTGCTGTTTTGTAGTAACTTGTCACACATAAATAGAACACTAGTACAGGTATACTTAAAATATTTTATTATGGAAAAGTTCAATATACAAAAGCAGAGTGAATAGTATAATGAAGCCCTATGTACCCATCACTTACTTTCAGCACTTATCTGCGCTTGGTTAATCTTGTTTCATATGCTACTACCGATTATCCCTTTCCCAAATGTGTTATTTTAAAGCAAATTCCAGACATTCTATTACTTTAGTCTGTAAATCCTTCATTTTGAATCTGTAAAAGATATGGTCTCATTTTTCTTAAAAACAAAACCACACATCATTATCACATCTAAAAAATTCATTAGTATCATCAAAGTTATAAAAAAAGTTTTATTTATAGTTGTTTTTTGAACCAGGATCCAAAGCCTACACATTATATTTTGTGTCTACATAATTGATGTGTCTTAAGTGTCTTTTTTTTTTTTTTTTACAGAGACAGAGAGAGAGTAAGAGAGAGGGATAGACAGGGACAGACAGACGGGAATGGAGAGATGAGAAGCATCAATCATTAGTTTTTCGTTGCGCATTGTGACACCTTAGTTGTTCATTGATTGCTTTCTCATATGTGCCTTGACCGTGGGCCTTCAGCAGACCGAGTGACCCCTTGCTCAAGCCAGCGACCTTGGGTCCAAGCTGATGAGCTTTTCTCAAACCAGATGAGTCTGCACTCAAGCTGGTGACCTTGGGGTCTCGAACCTGGGTCCTTCTGCATCCCAGTCCGACGCTCTATCCACTGCGCCACCACCTGGTCAGGCTTAAGTGTCTTTTAATTTGTGGGTTCACCCTAACAACTTTCCCCCTTGCAATTTATTTGTTGAAGAAATTGGGTCCTTTGTCTTGTAGAGTTTCTCATATTCTGGATTTTGCTGATTTCATTGCTGTGGTATCATTTAATATGGTCATTGATCTACTTCCTGTACACTGGCAGTGACATCCGAAGGCTTGGTCATGGTCAGGTTTGATGTTTTGGACAAGCATACTTCAGATGTGTGCTGTGTAGTCCTTATTGTGCAATATCAGGAAACACATAACTGCTAATTTTCTCCCTTTTCATGACCTTAGGAATAATGAATGGGTTTCGGTGGTTTGAGCCATAATGAAGTTCTGCTTCAGTTTGTTACCTCATTTTTTATCATTGATGATGTCTGTCTATATCCATTATTTCATTAGGAATTGCAAAACAGTGACATTTGATCACCTCTTCTTCATTTATTAACTGTAATATTTGTATAAAGATCCTCTAAAAATCTTTTCCTCACCAACTATTTGGTTCCTTTGAGATACAGTTCATATAGGAAAGTCAGAATAAATGCTTGATTTTCCAAAGTTGACTGAGGAAGGACTCCACTTCCCCGTTTGGCAGTATCTAGGAACTCATGGAATTGAATATTTTTGGTGTTACAATCCACTGCAGTTATTATTCTTTTTGATGTTCAAATTATTCCACCACTGGCCAGTGGCAGCCTCTTCAAGTTGGCTCTTAGTCTTTTGAAATGAGCAAAGTAGATTTTATAGATATCTTGTTTCTGGTATGACAAAATGTTCTGGCTTATGTTTCCTGCCCCATATCTGGAATAGTCCCGGTTCCTTCTAGTGTAAAATAGTATCTAGAGACTATAATCTAGACACTGAGGGGCACTCTGCTATTAGATTGGTCATTGTTTCTAGGGTTTCTCAGTGGATAGTCTAGGAAATACTATTTTTTAAAAAAAGAAACATATCACATGATATATTTTCACTACATATTTTTTTCATGACCAAAACATTATAATTTACAAATTTAATATAAAATACAAAGTCCATAATTTCTTGAAATTCTCACCCAGCTCCTATCTGTACAAAGTTAAGTCTATACTTTCAGTCTTATCATCAGGAAGGACACTTAATTCTTCATCTGTCCATTGGGAAGATCTGGATATAGAAAGTGACCCAGCACAACATCTGAGTCATGCCACACTGCCAGGGAATCCAGAACCACATGGTTGCACTGAATGACTCACCTGGATCACCTGGGATCTGGTGAGCTGGGGAAACTGTCTGTACTGGGCCACTGTGCACATGCCACCAGCCTGACAGACTCCTCCGCTTCCAGCTGCAGCTGCAGGGACCTCTGAAGAGGTACCTCCACCAGCCAACGAAAGGCCCCAGCCAGTCAGGGCCACAAGCCAGCCGGAGTGGAGAAGGCCATCCTGAAACCCTCAATTACATATATTTCAATATTTAACTTTCAATTTAAATTTAGGATTACAGCCCAGGCTGAGTAGCTCGGTTGGGAGCTTTGTCCCAATACATGAGTTTTATGGGTTCTAGCCCCGGTCAGGGCACATACAAGAATCAAACAATAAATGCATAAATAAGTGGAACAACAAACCAATGTTGTTTTCTTTCTTTCTTTTATCCCTTACTCTCACTCTAAAATCAATTTTTAAAATTTAAAAATAAATTAGGATTATTCATATTACTTAATTCTTTGACTTTATATTTTTATCTTCTTGCTGAAAATCTTGATTCCTAACATTAACTGGATTACTCAAAGTAATTTATTTACCTACATAGCTAACTATATAAGCCAATTTCAGAATTGTAACACCAGTGTTATTACTAACAACGTGACACTTAAAAATAAGTATTTAAATATTTTCAGACCTCACTAGAAATATACAATCGAATTACTATATTTAAAAATCACTTGGAAGTAAATTTTCACTGTTTCTTAAGCCATCATCAACTCAATACATAGTTGGGTTCTTTTTTTTCTTTGAATTTTAGGAATTACTTTTTAAATTAAAAGTTTTTTTATTATGATGAAATATACATAGTATAACATTTGTAATTTTAACGATTTTCAACAGTCTAGTTCAGTGGTATTAAGTATTTATCTACGTTGTTGTGCAACTATCACCACCAATTATCTCTAGAAATTTTTCATCTTCTCAAACCGAAACTCTGTACCCCTTAAATAATAACTCCTCTTCCTCCCCCCTTTTCCAGGCTCTGGCAACCACCATTCTACTTGCTGTCTGTATAAATCTGACTACTCTAGATACCTTATATAAGTGGAATTACATATTTGTCATCTTGTGATTGTCTTATATCACTTAGCAGGGACTACTTTTTAAATATTTAATAGTATTTTAAAATTATCTAAAATATATACATGGTTCCAAAGTCAAATTTATAAAACAAGTTGCATTCAGAGTTTCTCTTCCTAGCCCTCCATCCTTACCATAGGCAACCATTAGAATGTTTTTTATTTATTCTTCCCTTGTACCCCTCTAGCCCACCTTTTTTTTAATACTATAAGCAAATAAATACATATATTTATATCTATTCCATTTTCCTTAAATGGTTGCATATGCAAATTAGTAATAGTATACCATACATACTTTATCTTGATTTATTCACTTACCATGTATCATGAATATCATTAATTATCATTATATGGAGATAAAAGTTCTCAGTTCTTATCTTTGAGCTCTTAACTCATAATACCTAGCTGATTTGACATCTGCAATACTAACAGTGTTTGGGAATACAGTTACAGGTTACATACCATATATTTTCCTAATACTTGCTGAAAATCTGCAGCAACTGCATTTGAAGGAGAAAAATGTTCTTTTGACATCAAAGGATTTTTCAGAAAACTATCACTAACCTGGAGAAATGAATGGAAATATTTAAACTAAATAGATAATTTCAACTAGATAATTACAGAGTTAATGTTTATTTGAAGCCAAGTCTGGCAGAAACCTGAAATAAAAGAAACCACCAGGACATTTCAAGATTTTTGGTGGCAGGTGTCCTTTCTACTTAAAGATGCAGCATTTGTGAAAACTGCTTGCCAATCTTCTCTGCTTCTGTAGTACAGATTATAATCTCATACCATGAGATTGCAGGTGCTTCCTTAATTCTTTGGTATATCTGAGTACTTGAGGGAAAGAGCAGATGTTTACCTCTGGCAAACAAGAAAGACAGGAGTCCATGATATTTTCTAAATAAGTGCTTATTTTTTTCCTCCTGCTCCTATCCTCAAAATCCATTCAATGATAACAAAGCAAGCCCAACTAAATGTCATGATACCATCTTTTAAGCCCTATAGAGCAGGGGTCTCCAAACTACGGCCCGCGGGCCGCATGCGGCCCCCTGAGGTCATTTATCCGGCCCCTGCCGCACTTCCGGAAGGGGCACCTCTTTCATTGGTGGTCAGTGAGAGGAGCATAGTTCCCATTGAAATACTGGTCAGTTTGTTGATTTAAATTTACTTGTTCTTTATTTTAAATATTGTATTTGTTCCCGTTTTGTTTTTTTACTTTAAAATAAGATATGTGCAGTGTGCATAGGGATTTGTTCATAGTTTTTTTTATAGTCCGGCCCTCCAACGGTCTGAGGGACAGTGAACTGGCCCACTGTGTAAAAAGTTTGGGGACCCCTGCTATAGAGTTTTATAGGATTCTTCAAAGTTTCAAGAAGAAATTCTGACATTTGTTTGTACTAAATGTTGTATTCCCAGAGGTAGTGGTAAAAATTATATGGTTAGCAATTTTGTGTTATCTGGTTTTGGAAAGATGGTAAAGTTGGGATGTTTTGTCTTAATGGCAGAGAGAAAAAAAATTAGGGTATAGTCAACTCAATGGCTAACAGTGTTTAGTACCAAGACTCTAACAATTGTCTACGCATAACTGTCATTGCAGAGTGACAATATTAGGCCTTATAACTTTTGATTCTGTATACAGTTATAGTTTGAGCTGTGTTAAAGTAGGTTGGTACACTACATAAATAAAATATATGCATGATTCATAAATGTGACTAAATAATAACTATTAGCAATTAAATAGCTGACTGATTTTTCCATTAATAGTTCTTATTAAAATATTTATCCTGAATTATGTATTTGTAAGTAAAATTGAAGATTAGTATTATTTACTTCTAAAAATCAGATATAAATGTATTGCATGGACCATAAAGTTACCAGAATAATGGTTTTAGCCCTCATCTGTCACTGAGACTGCCTTATACAACGTCTCCTTATTCTGGTTGGAGCTCAAACTCTGGGTGATAGTAAGCACCAGGTGATAGTTATTGAAAAGCTTGATTACCCTTTAAGAAATTTTTTTTTTTTAAAGATTTTATTTATTCATTATAGAGAGGAGAGAGAGAGAGAGAGAAGGGGGGAGGAGCAGGAAGCATCAACTTCCATATGTGCCTTGACTGGGCAAGCCCCTTTAAGAAATTTTTTAAACTGACCTGTGGTGGCGCAGCGGATAAAGCGTCAACCTGGAAACACTGAGGTTGCCGGTTCAAAACCCTGGCTTGCCTGGTCAAGGCACATATGGGGGTTGATGCTTCCTGCTCCTCCCCCTTCTCTCTCTCTCTCTCTCTCTCCCCCCTCTCTAAAATGAATAAATAAAAAAAAAATAAAATAAAAAGAAATTTTTTAAAATTTATTTTATTTAGAAAATTAAATTTAATGGGGTGACATTGATCAATAAGAGTACACAGGTTTCAGGTAAACATCTCCATAGCCTTTAAGAAATTTATAAAATCTCATCTATCTACATAAGTACATATATGTAAGTCTTTTATTTACTATATTTTATATTTGTTGTCAATTTTCAGGTAAAACTTTCCTTAAAGATAGTGTGTCTTGATTAAAAAATTCTTCTATTTAACTTTTAAAATTAATCCATATTTTCTACTGGAAGTGTGTTATATGTAAATTAAATATACATGCTATTGAGAAAGTATTGTAAATATTAGTAAAACTTCATTTCTTTATTTCTAGAGAATAAAATTAATATAAAGAGATTCTAACAGATATGAGTAAATTGTCTTTGCAGATCTAGCTTCAGAGTTGGGGTGGTATGGAAGCAGGAGACAAACGAGGGATAGGGGTAAAAAATCTCTGAAGGTCATTAATTGCTGTGCTTTTTAGATAGATGAATGACCCGCCTTTGCTTAGTAACATTACTACTAATAAACTATAAAATTAAACTGTAAAATAGGGACCTCATAATTTCAGAAATTGCAGAGGTCCTTAAAGTAGTATAAGAAATTACTTACATCTTTAAGAAAAGCAGATGGTGTTACAATGTCCAAAGCATTGTCTGAGGCACATAGGTAAGTGATCCCATCAATAAAGAGACTATGATAGACAAAGCTTTGAAAAGAATACATCAAAAAAATACATTCATTTACATGATAATGTTAAATAAATTAAGCACCTATGCAGCAAATTTAAGTTCATCGTCAAGCTCTCATTAATAGTATAAAAGCTATATAGATAACTTTTATTATCAGAATATTAGAATCTTTCATTTATTTGAAAAACTAAATTATGTTAAAGAAAAAACTATAAAACTTGAATATTTAAAATTATATAAATAAAATATATTACAATAAGGAGAAAATTCATAATCTAATATAGATGTAGAAAATTAATAATCAAACCAAATATTATCACCCATATTCCAAGACTAAATCAAGATTCTGACCAAATAGGGGAGGAATGTGGCCTTGTCCTCTCCACACCATGGTGTGTGCTTGTCCACTGATAATCAGTGTACTCTGAAAAGGAGAATCATCTGGTGAAAGTGTCACTTTTCCTGCTGTGTTCAATATTCCCATTCTACCAGATATTATGAACTGCAAAAACAATAGAGAGCCCAATGCTGTCAGTGAATTGGCAGGCCATCAAACCAGTGCTGAGTCTTATGGGGTTGGCAGAGCTGTGGGCCAAATTCCCAGAGTTCAAGGTGGTAGGACTCATCGTCCTGGCGGCCCTGGCTGCCTCGGCGTCATCAGCACTGGGTATGTCTACATCACATTAAGGAAGTTACTAAACTCCCTTTGGTGGTTGAAGATAAAGTTGAAGGCTACAAGAAAACCAAGGAGGCTGTTGTGCTTCTAAAGAAATATAAGGCCTGTAATGAGATAAAAAAGGTCCATCAATAGATGACTGGATAAAGAAGATGTGGCACATATACACTATGGAATACTACTCAGCCATAAGAAATGATGACATCGGATCATTTACAGCAAAATGGTGGGATCTTGATAACATTATACGAAGTGAAATAAGTAAATCAGAAAAAACCAGGAACTGCATTATTCCATACGTAGGTGGGACATAAAAGTGAGACTAAGAGACATTGATAAGAGTGTGGTGGTTACAAGGGGAGAGGGGAAAGGGAGAGGGGGAGGGGCACAAAGAAAACTAGATAGAAGGTGACAGAGGACAATCTGACTTTGGGTGATGGGTATGCAACATAATTGAACGACAAGATAACCTGGACATGTTATCTTTGAATATATGTATCCTGATTTATTGATGTCGCCCATTAAAAAAATAAAATTATTAAAAAAATTAAAAAAAAAAAGGTCTATGCTTCTCAGCAAATGACAGCTGGCAAGGGCAAATGAGAAACCGTTGTCGCGTCCAGTGCAGGGACCCTGCCATCATCTACAGTGAGGACAATGGTATCATCAAAGCCTTCAGAAACATCCCTGGAATTACTCTGCTTAATGTAAGCAAACTGGACATTTTGAAACTTGCTACTGGTGGGCATGTGGGCTGTTTCTGCATTTGTACTGTAAGTGCTTTCTGCAAATTAGATGATCCGTGTGGCACTTGGAGTAAAGCTGCCGCCTTGAGGGGTAACACGCACAAGATGCTTGGTATTGACCTTAGCAGAATTTTGAAAAGCCCAGGAATCCAAAGAGCCTTCCAAGAACCACACAATTAGATTTGCTGTAGGGTCCAGAGAAGAATCCACTGAAAAACCTGAAATCACATTGAAGCTAAACCTGCATTCAAAGACCATGTACTGGAACACCATTCTTTGCCAAGCCAAGAACCAACAAGCTTGGTGGATAAAGTGCTAGAATTCCAATCAGGTAAGAATAGGGTTCCAGGCAAGGAGTCTATGGTGGGGAAGAAAGAAAATAAGGCTGTTGATGTTATGAAACAGAAGCCTTTGGTGGGAAAAAAGGCTGCAGCTACCAACAAACCCACAGCTGAGAAGAAGCCCGCAGAAAAGAACCCACCACAGAAGAGAAGACACCTGTAGCATAAACTAAATTTATTTATTCCACAAAGGTCAAGTCACTGTGAATAGCTAATTTTGAAAAAAAAACCTGTCAAAGGCAGTGAGAAAAAAAAA
Organism: Saccopteryx bilineata; assembly: GCF_036850765.1. Lineage (NCBI taxonomy): Eukaryota > Metazoa > Chordata > Mammalia > Chiroptera > Emballonuridae > Saccopteryx > Saccopteryx bilineata. The sequence continues at coordinate 201,288,258 of NC_089494.1, forward strand.
GAATGCTATGTTCACTGATTTTTATTATCCTTATAGTTTTAGGTAGACATATTCAATTGTGGCACTTCTTGGCTTTCTATCATGGTAGATTAGAATTTAAAAGTTGTAAACTGCCAATATCAAACATTCAGGAGAACAGAAGGAGTTGGGGAGGAGGAATTAAACTCCTCTATAGTATGTAAAAGTGTACTTATCCTGACCACTCCAACTTCTAGACCTTCTGTGCCTTCTCACAGTCACATGTTAGGAGGCTAGAAGACTCTTGGAAAGTGCCTACACCTTTACTGCCCAACAATCCAGAAAATGTAAGGATATGGCAACAAAAATAGTCACTTGGTGCCTAGGCTTTAATTTAGTTGTTTTGAACACTTTATATTCAAATAGTTAACAGGCAACAGACCTGGTCAAATGCTAAATTGGATATAAATGAGAATGAGGGATCTCAGAAACAGGGAGAAAAGACAATACTATATACAGAAAATGGTGTCCTTGTAATATAAACCCTTTGGCTCTTGCTGGGTAGCTCAGTTGGGTAGAGTGTAGTCCCGATAAGCCAAGGTTGTAGGTTCAATCCCTGGTCAGGGCACATACAAGAACCAAGCAATGAATGCATAAATAAGTGGAATAACAAATTGATGTTTCTCTCTCTTCTTTAAATCAATAAATTAAATCCTTCATATCATATCATGACTATACTAAGCTATAATTTTCTTTTTGTATTTTTCCAAAGTTAGAAGCAAGGAGGTAGTCAGACGTCCTGCATGCCTTACCAGGATCCACCTGGCATGCCCACCAGGGGGCGATGCTCTGGCCATCTGGGGTGTTGCTCCGATGCAAATGGAGCCATTCTAGCACCTGAGGTGGAGGCCATGGATCTATCGTCAGCACTCCAATGGAGCCTTGGCTGCGAGAAGGGAACAGAGAGAGAGAGAAAGGAGAGAAGGAAGAGTGGAGAAGCAGATAGGTGCTCCTCCTGTGTGCCCTGACCAGGAATCGAACCCGGGACTTCCATACATCAGGCTGACGCTCTACTGCTGAGCCAACTGGTCAAGGCCAAGCTACAAATATTTTTAATGATAATATTGATTTATACACAAAATCCCCACTTGGAAAATATTTTTATTTCTAACTTGTGAGGAATCTTTGCTGAAAAAGTTGCTAATTCTACTATCTCTCTGAAAGTTATATATGTGATTTGAAATAAATTGATAAGGGATATAAAAGGAGATATTTTAAATCTTGCTTAGTATGTTATTAGTAGTAACATTCAGAAACCATCTTTAAATGTTAAAAAAAATACCCTGGTGGGTTGGCTCACTGGATACAGCATTGGCACAAAGTGCAGACGTCCCAGGTTCAATCCCTAGTCAGGGCACACATGAGAGGTGACCATCTGCTTCTCTTCCCTTCCCTCTCTCCCTTCTCTCTCTCTTTCCCTCTTGCAGCCAGTGTCTCAAATGGTTTGAGTGTTGGCCAAGGCAATGAGTATAGCTTGGTTGGTCCAAGCAATGGCCTTAGGTGCTGAGGATAGCTTAGTTGATTTGAGCATCAGCCCCAGATAGGAGTTGCCAGGTAGATCCTTGTCAGGGCGCATGTGGGAGTCTGTCTCTCTATATCCTCCCCTCTCACTTAAAAAAAAGTTTAAAAATCTTGAATATCTGATGTCCAGGATATACTGTTAACTGACAAAAGCAAGGTAGAGAAAATTGTGTATTATATACAATCATTTATCTATCATTGTCAGATGCTGCTAAGGGAAGTACAAATGTATGTGTGTCTCTTAAAGAAAAGAAAAGATTAAGAAAATGATAAACTAAAAACTTATTCTAAATAATTACCTATATATGGGAAGACAAAGGGCAGTGTGGACAGGAAAGGAATGAAAATTAGACTTCTCAGAGGAGACCTGTTTTGAAGACTTGACTTTGGAACCATATAATTTTGCATAATTATAAAATGTTAATTTTATAATTAAAAAAATAAAAACAAGCCTTTTTGCAGTAGGCTCAAATGGCTGCTGTTGGAATGGGCAAGTTTATGACAGCTGGGAAGGTGGTGCTAGTCCTGGCTGGACACTACTCTGGATGCAAAGCGGTCATTGTGCAGAACACGGACCGTGGCACCTTGGACTGCCCCTACAGCCATGCTCTGGGGGCTGGAATTGACTGCTAGCCTCACAAAGTGACAGCTGCAATGGGCAAGAAGAAAACTGCCAAGAGGTCAAAGGTCAAGTCTTTTGTGAAAGTTTATAACTAAAATCACCTCGTGCCCACAAGGTACTCTGTGGCTATCCCCTTGGACAAAACTATAGCTAATAAGGATGTCTTCAGAGACCCTGCTCTGAAATGGACGGCCAAGGTTAAGTTTGAAGAGAGGTATACCACCAGCAGGAACAAATGGTTCTTCCAGAAGCTGGGGTTTTAGATCTTTCTTTCTTTGTTTTAATCATTACAAATCCAAAAAAAGGAAAAGAAAAAAATGAAGTTAACTTCATACTGAATAACTCAAGCAAGACGTGGTGCTATGGTTCCTATGGTATTGGTGGAAGTTGTCAGATTCTGGATATACTTGGAAAGTAGAGGCAACAGGATTTGTTGATGGCTTGAATATGGATGTAAAAGAGAGAAAAGTCAAGAATCATAAAGGTTTTAGGTCTGAGAAACTGGAAAGGTGATATATGGAAGACTGCAGGAGGAGGCTCAGTTTTAGATGCAAGTTTGAGATGCCTATCAGACATCTAACAGAGATGTGGAATGAGCAGCTGACCAAATGAGTTTGCATTTCAGGGAAGTGGTCCTCAAAAGATTCAAATTAGAATGTGCAATACAGGTAAGCACATTGCAGATGAGGAAAGTGAAATCATTTAAAAAAAATCATTCCTGCTAATAAGTGAAAACAAAACTAAGATATCGTCATTTTGCAACCTCCAATACATTAATGGCTCTAAGGTGTAGACCAGGGGTAGTCAACCTTTTTATACCTACTGCCCACTTTTGTATCACTGTTAGTAGTAAACTTTTCTAACCGCCCACTGGTTCCACAATAATGGTGATTTATAAAGTAGGAAAGTAATTTTACTTTATAAAATTTATAAAGCAGACTTATAGCAAGTTAAAGCATATAATAATAATTACTTACCAAGTACTTTATGTTGGATTTTTGCTAAATTTGGCAGAATAAATATTTATAAAACAACTTACTACAGTTAAATCTATCTTTTTATTTATACTTTGGTTGCTCCGCTACCGCCCACCATGAAAGCAGGATCGCGCCTGACCTGTGGTGGCGCAGTGGATAAAGCGTCGACCTGGAAATGCTGAGGTTGCCGGTTCGAAACCCTGGGCTTGCCTGGTCAAGGCACATATGGGAGTTGATGCTTCCAGCTCCTCCTCCCCCTTCTCTCTCTCTCTGTCTCTCCTCTCTCTCTAAAATGAATAATAATAATAAAAAAAAATGCTGGAACGCCCACTAGTGGGTGGTAGGGACCAGGATGACTACCACTGGTGTAGACAGTGTCAAAAGGAGGTATAGGCAGATATGTACCATCTGATGAAAAAATGCATAGTCTTACCAAAGGGATCAAGCCTCCTGGTCCAGATGCTTGGAACATGGTGAGCTGCATTTTGAGTATGCAACCAGCAAACCTAAGACTGTGGGAAACTCTATGGGTTCTTCAACAATAAATTGTAAGGATGGGATAGGAATAGAGGGGCAAATAGGTAGGTTAAAGAGATTTAAATAACACCAAAATAAAAAATGGGCAGTATTGGGCTCTAATATCTGAGGTACAGATTTAGGTCCTGAGGCAGTGAAGAAATAGGATAAATGACTTCAACAAAAGTTGGAATGGTGATTGATCTGGGGGAGAAGGAAGAAGCTGTGAATGAACAGGGACATATGGTGGTGAATTTTAGGGGTAGTTGGCACTGTTCTATTTTTTGGGATTAGGTGGCAGCTGCAGCTGGTAAGGGAGTTCCCTTGTAAAATTTCATAAAGCTATACATTTGCTTAATGTGGTTTTTGTATTTTTAAAAATTCTTTTGCCTGACCAGATGGTGGTACAGTGGAAAGAGTGCCAGCCTTGGACGCTGAGGACCCAGGTTTGAAACCCCAAGGTTGCCAGCTTGAGCGTGGGCTCATCAGCTTGAGTGCGGGGTTACAGGCTTAAACGTGGGATCACAGACATGACCCCATGGTCACAGCTTGAGCCCAAAGGTCGCTGCCTTGAAGCCCAAGGTCACTGGCTTAAGCAAGGGGTCATTGGCTTGGTTAGAGTCCCCTAGTCAAGGCATGTATGAGAAGAAATTAATGAACAACTAAAGTGCCGGAACTATGAGTTGATGCTTCCCATCTCTCTCTCTTTCTGTGTCTCTCTTTGTCTAAAAGAAAGAAAGAAAAAATAGAATATGCCTTACCTTCCCATTTGAACTGTGGTCTTTGGTTCAGCTTTAAGAAGCACTAGTCTAAGCACTGTTGCTGCTGTTTCCTAAAAATAAATTGTCAGCATTTACTTTGTAGAAGATTGTAGTGTTTTTCATTGTTCCTCTCCTAAATTTATTTACATTCTGATTAGTTTATTAAGGGACAACTCTACTAGGAGAACTAATGGGTGGTTATTCATAATCCATGGTAAGAGGCAACTTATGAAATAAATATTCATATAAATATTCAGATTCATTTGAATCTGAAGGAAAATATTAAAATTACATAAATATATACTGTGTATATACATACAAGTGTGCAAATACGCTTTGTACTAGATAACCTTATTTTTACAGTCATAATTTACATATGGCTTCAAGGCTAGGAAGCACTATCTAAAAATATCTTTTCAGTGACTTCTAGTCACATGAAACTATAAATAAAATGTTAATGGGTTAAAAGTATTCAGTTCTTATTTTCTGAAGACCCTGTCTTTTTTTTAAGATAAACATATTTATTCACTATTACTCACTGATCTTTTTCTATAAAACATATAGTACTGAGATCTTAGACCTGTTTCTTATACGGCTCATTCTTTGTTTAAAATTTGTAAGATGTTACAATTATCCAGAATATCTTAAATACAGTCAACTGTATGCAATTCCATTACTTCCTTTAGAAGTGTGAAAGGAACCTGAAAGTTACCTAAGAAAACTTGCATAGCCACACTCTTAATGAACTCTTCCACTTGCACAAAACGGCATTTAAAATAAAAACTTTTTGGGAGATTAACCCTTATTATTATTATTATTTAAAATTTATTTATTATTATTATTTATTTATTTATTCATTTTTAGAGAGGAGAGAGAGACAGAGAGGGAGAGAGAGGTGAGAGAGACAGAGAGAGAGAAGGGGGGAGGAGCTGGAAGCATCAACTCCCATATGTGCCTTGACCAGGCAAGCCCAGGGTTTCGAACCGGCGACCTCAGCATTTCCAGGTCGATGCTTTATTCATTGTGCCACCACAGGTCAGGCTAACCCTTATTATTAATGAAAGAGTAAAGCTTGAAGTTCTTGGTATTGCCTGAAAAATCCAGGTGGGATTCTCTAGGGAAGGATTTCCTAAGAAACATGAAAAATTAAGGAAATATATGAATTTTCAGTTACTCTGTTATCATCACTGAACATATTCCTTTAGCTTTTCCCACATGTTTTGTTTAAATAGCATAATCAATGAAATAATAGCAAAATTTGAAACAAAGCAAATGGCAACATGAGGCAGTAAAAGAGTGACAAACTGGGCTCTAGTTCTGTTTTTGGAATTAAAGTGTTACACAGCTTAAGAAAGAGACCTGTCTGGGTCTGTTTCTTTGTGTGAAGGATGAAGGAATTAGGCATGATCATCTCTAGGATCCTGTCTAGCTCTAAGACTCTGTAATAGCAATTGACTTGATCTCATGACTGAGCTTTGGTAGGTACTAATATTTTTCTAATGAACATAAAATATTTGTGACATTAATATTTAGTATTGAGCCTGACCTGTGGTGGCGCAGTGGATAAAGTGTCAACCTGGAAAAACTGAGGTTGCCGGTTCAAAACCCTGGCTTGCCTGGTCAAGGCACATATGGGAGTCGATGCTTCCTGCTCCTCCCCCTTCTCTCTCTCTATCTCCCCCCTCCTCTCTAAAATAAATAAATTAATTAATTAAAAAAATATTTAGTATTGAAAAAAGACATGATGGAACTGTCCTTTATTTTTTCTTTTTATTGAATTTATTGGGGTGATATTGGTTAATAAAATTACTGTATATAGATTTCAGGTGTGCAATTCTATAATACATCATCTGTAATTGTATTATGTGTTCACCATCCCAAAATCAGGTCTCCTTCCATCACCATTTATCCTCCCATTTATCATTACCTATTCTACCTCCCCCCATCTCCCCTTCCCACTGGTAATTTCACTTAGCATAGAGTTGTCCTTTAAAGCAGTGGTTTTCAATTGCTGGTCCGTGGACTGGTGCCGGTTCACAAAAGAGTTAACCACCCTGTTAATTGTATGAAGAAGATTATAGAGTTTATAATCACACTCTTTCACGGAGCAGCATGAAATTCCTGGCATCAGACCGTGGCCCAGCAATTGAGAACCACTGGTTTAAAGCACCTTGTTGTCCCTTTCCTTGTCCCTGGTCACCTTTGGGACAGCAGTTGTTCTAAACCTTTAATCCTTTCCTCTGACTGCACTGCTCCACCCACTTCCACTTTCTTATTCCTGTATGCTTCATAAAGAGGTCATTGGGCTTAGGAACTCTTTCAACTTTGTCTCTCTCTTCTTAATTAATTAAACATTTATTGAGAATCTGCTATGTAAAGACAGAGATGAAGACAGTCTCTGTTCTGAAAAAGTCTGACAGCAGAGACAAACAAGTAAAAGAAGATTCTAATTAATCCTGGTAAGTAGTTTGGGCATAGAGAAGTCTTCAAGGGAAATTGAGGAAAGTCTCAAAGCGCAGAAGAGTTTATATTGCTAAAAAGTGGAGACAAGTGGGTTCCAGGAAGAGGGGAGAGGGGGCAAAAGGAGAGCCTGGTGAGAATGGAGAACAGCATGAAAGTCAGGGTAGCTAAAGCACAAATATGTGGGGAAAGAGGAGATAATTAATCATGGGACCAATCGAGCTATCCTCAGCGCCTGAGGCCATGCTCCAAAGCAGAGAGCTACTGGCTGCAGGAGACTAAGAGGGAAAGAAGGGGATGACGGAGGGGGAGAGAAACAGATGGTTGCTTCTCTTGTGTGCCCTGACTGGAATCGAACCTGGGAGATGCTCTATCCACTGAGCATTATGGCTCTAAATTCTTGAAAGGATGATCTAACTTCACTCTTCTTACTCCCATTTACCTGGCTGAATGCAATCTGGCATCTTGGCTTCTGTTTTTACCAGTTCTGGCAAAATGCTAAGGTCACTTAACCATCTCCTAACTGTCAAGTCCAATGAATACCTTTTAGATCTTGTTCAACTTCTCTGGGGCAGGAAAATCTTGTAACTTAATTTTCTTGGCTTTCAGGATCTCATTGCTCTCATTTGGTGACTCACCTATTTATTGTGTTCTTAAACAGTGTTCTGCCTTTTGGTCCTCTTCTCATTCTATCCTTTTCTTGGGCAATCTTACCCACTTTTATCTTCAACTGTTAGCCCTGACCCTCTGAATACTACCTATTGAACATCTTTATCACTTAATGCTTTTGGGAATAGGCGGAGAAACAAATACACAAATAGATGGGCCATTTCCAACAGGCAACAACATTGAATGTGTCCCAAACTGTACTCTCCTCCCTTGCATTTCCTGACTCCCTCCCCCACAATCCTATTACTCCATCTGTAGTTTCTATCTTGTTAACTAATACCTAAGGAAAAAAATGACAAATCATCACATTGTATATACTTAAACCTATACAATGTTATATATCAATTTTATCTCAATAAAGCTGGGGAGGGGGAAGAAAATTAAGACTCATCCTAGGCATGCCCTTGTTACTTACTCCTGAGGATTAGCTTTATAAAGTCTTTTTTTAGGATCTGCCCCTCCTTTCTATCTGCACTGTCATTGCCTCAGTTCAGGCCCTTTTATCATCCACATAAACTATACTACCCTAACTAGTTCTTTCTCCTTCATTCCACCTTCTGAACTATAACCAGACCAAAAGTTACCAGATCTGATCTGGAATCAGATCATGCAATTCCTTTCTTTATATTCAATTGCTTCCCAGTTTCTGTAGGATAAGAAAACAAAATGAATATAGGACCCTTCACTAACTGTCCTCTGCCTATCTTTCTGACCCCATTTTTATCCTCTACATACTAGGACCTGGTACTCTAACCCTACTCAGGTTTTTGAAGTTGGCGGTTTCCTCTGCACAGAATCCTTATTTCCCTTTCCTATGCTAGGCTAAGACGAACTCTTCTTTTAAAAATTATTATAAATTACTTTTTATTGAGATAAAATTGGTATACATTATATCTATTTCAGGTGTACATTACAATTTCATATATGTATGCACTACATAGATCAGCATTGTAAGTTTAGTTACTATCCATCACCGTACAATTGACCCCTTTCATCCATTTTGTCTTCCTGCTAATTTGTTCTTTTTATCTATGAATTTGTTTTTGTTTTGTTTGTTGTTTTAGACTCCACATGTTATTTGTCTTTCTCTAACTCTTATAAGGTTTCTTACCCAAGCACCCTAACATCGCTTCCTCCATGGCCAGTGAGCAGCCACCTATCCTGAATGTTGCAGGAACAGTCTTGACCTACCTCTACTGAAATACTTTTTACACGGTAGGACACCTGTATGCAGCCCTTGGATAAAAACAGACAATGAGCTCATCAAGCCACAACTCCAGGTGCCCTCTTCTGTTCATTGCTGCATTCCCCACCCCTTTAACCAACTACCATTATACAACTAACACAAGTTCCATAAGAGTGTGTTCAGCTGCGAGTCATTTCTCCGTAGGGGAGAGAAAACCGTCAAGGAAAGCCCTTAAAGAGTCCCCGGAATTGTACGGGGCTGCTAATTACCGCCACCGGAGTCGCGTGTAGCACAACCCCAGCCTCTAGATGGCGCACGTGCAGCTCCGCTGGTCTGGAGCTGGAGAGCCTCCCGCCGGGCACCACCGCCTCGCAGGCTCGGCCGCGCACGGGGGCGGGGCCTCTCGTCCCACCCCTTGGCCAGTTCCCGGCCGCCCGCAGCGCCGCGTCCTGATAGGGGAGCTCCGCAGGCACCATCGTTCAAAAGCAGAAAGCGCGAAGGCCGTGGTGACGACTTAAGGGTACCTGATAGGAGCCGCCACTCAAGGCCAGATCCGCTAGGATCACTCGGCCATTAGCAATGCAGCTGTAGGTGATCGTCATAGTGGGCGGGCCAGCGACGGAAAAGTTCCCGCCGGACCTAACCGCCCGCGACAGCCTCAAGGCAGTGAAGGGGGCTGGGCTCTGGGGGAGGGCGGAGCCTGCGCATGCGCGAAGAGCAACTGATTGGCAGGTCGGGAGGTGGGGCTATTTCTTGCCAGGGTGGAGCCAGGCCTGTGATGAGCGGGAGGGGTCCGAAGTGGGCGGTCTCTGGAAAAACTGGCTTTGGGTGAGTGCAGCCGTTCTTTGTGGTCATTTAAAAAATCATTTAAAAGTCAGTTTAATTCAAAGTGCCCACCGGCACAAAATTCTTTCACAGTTTAACACATGTAAAATATAGACCTTGATTTAAAATAAAAATTTATTAATTAACTCAACAAGCATTGGTTGAGCTCTCACTATGTGTTCAGTGCCTTATTAACAAGTATCATAGCTGCAGGTTTCTGACTCTTACTTAGAGAGTTCATGTTCTAGAAGTGGTTACAGAGGCACCTGCAGATAAATGCCAATCACAAGTGATATATATGTCTGTGTGTGCTGTGATGGAAAGATAAACTAAATTGCGGAAGCTGGAGGGGAGGCAGTTCATCCTTGGGAGGGGGAGCAAAGCATTTCAAAGTCACTGTCTGACTTAGATTGTCATTCTCTAAATGGGAAGGAAAGGTAGAATAATCTAAGCAGAGGGAACAGTTTTGAAAGGCTTGAAGGAAGACAGGAGGGTTTAAGGCAGTGGTTCTCAAACTTTTTGAAGTCAGGGAGCATTTAAAATCCTACAAATAATTGTAGGCGCATGTATGGCCAGTATCCACGGCCACCATCACAGCCGCCTGGCCAGTGCAGGTTCGCATTTGATTCAAACAGAAGGTAATGAAACAATGAAGCCAAGAACTGGGGGGGGGGGGGGCATTAGCTTTAATCCTAGCTTGCACCTGGCTGGCAAGAAATACACACAGTGGGAAAACACTTCCCTTTCCATTTAGGGCTCCCAAAGCCACTGACTTATCCAAGTTTCCTAGAATAAAGGTTTCTACCTCACCAGCCTTATTCTCCTCTGTTCCCCATCTCCTTCCCTCTGCACAAACTGGCTTCTCCTTTAGAACTCTGCCATCTTGGCTGCACCGCCTCTCCTCCACGTGGCCTTTCTCTGCTCTCCTCTCTAATGCTAATCTCAGGAACTGAGAGAGCAAGCTCCCGGTCTGCTCCATTTTATAATGTAGAAGTCAAAACATTTAATCCAATATACAAACAAGGAAGTCTCTGATACAAAGTCACTTAGGGTGGGAAAGGCTTAGTCTTAAAACTAAGCCTTAGGGTATAACAACCCTGCCTGCTTATAGCCTGTCCCCCACACCCAATGCAAACTATAAGCAAGCAAACCTATATATCATATTTACAAACTAACTTGACCAACAGCGCACTATATACACATTTCTGAGAAATACGTTATAATAATTAAGTCAAATATTAAAGAAAAAAATAAAGTCCAAGCATGCTTTTATGGTAATTAAATGAAATAAATACAAAATTAAATTTATTCTGACATTATAAAAACATTTTATGTTATATTTTTTGAGTTATGCTTTTTAGAATTTGTAAAAAGAAGGGGTTAAAAAATAAAAAAAATGACAAGTTATCGTTTTATATATACGGTCTACCGGAAAGTTCTGTCCGTTTTTGGAATAAAACAAAATACAAATTTTTCTTACCGTCAATAAACTTTATTAAATAATATAATTGCCATTATTATTAATGGTTTCTTGCCAGCGTGAGGGCAATTTGTATATCCCATTTTTGAAAAATGTTTTATCTTTTGATGCAAAAAATTGAACCAGTGCTTGTTTGATATCTTCTTTATTTTTGAATTTTTTGGCTTCAAAAAATTTTGTAAGGACAAAAACAAGTGATAGTCAGAGGGAGCTAAGTCCGGGGAATATGGTGGATGCGACAGAATTTCCCAGCCTCGTTCTGCAATTTTTTGACGAGTCCCCAAAGTAACATGTGGCCTGGCATTATCATGATGCAGTATGATGTTCTTCCTATTGAACATCGCCGGCCTCTTTTCTTGGACTGCTGTCTTTAAATTATCCAGTTGCTGACAATACTTCTTCAAATTGAGCTTTTCGTTTGGTTTTAAAAGCTCATAATGTATTGGTCCTCGAATGTCCTACCATATACACAACATTCTCTTATTCAGAGTCAAATTTGGTTTAGAGGTGGAAGGACTAGGTTTTCTGGGTTTACAATATGCCCTTTTTTTAACGATGTTTTCGTAGGTAATTCACTTTTCATCCCCAGTTATCATCCGGTTCAAGAAGGGCTTGATTTTGTTCTGAGCAAGCAGAGATGTGCATATGATGACTCGATCATCCAAATTCTTCTGACTTAATTCATGTGGCACCCATCTTGAATATTTTCAAACCAATCCTATCTTCCGAATATGGTCAAAATGGTTTGCTGAGCTGAATTAAGCCTTTCTGTGATCTCCGATGTTGTCAGAAAAGGATCTTGCTCCAACTTGGTCTTAACAACATCATCATCGATCAAAGATGGTCGCCCAGAACGTGGCTTATCAGAAAGGTCAAAATCACCTGTTTTGAATTTTTTGAACCATTTTTTGCATGTTCTATCAAAAACTGTACCTTCACCAAACACTTTCAATAAATTTCTACATGCTTCTTGTAGCATTTCTTCCTTGTTGAAATTCGTAAAAATTACAGTGGCGTAAATGAACTTTATCAGTAGCCATGGGTACACTATCGCTTCACACATAAGACTAACGTGAATCAACTTTGTTTTAGTTAATTTGCTACGTCAGTATGTATACAGTAAGTGATAAAAATAGAGAGGCACACATGCGGCAAATAAACGTACTTACGTGTCAAAACTTGTGATAGAAACGGACAGAACTTTCTGGTAGACCTGATATATAGATACATTCTTAGTAAGATTTAGTAAATTCAGCAGATCCTGGCACAAATGTGTTGTTTTTTCAAGCGATTTCTTCAATGTTTGGGCATATATTTGAAAGGCAAACTCTCATTTCCTTGTTAATACATTGAAGAATTCCTCTCTTTTTACTCTTAATTGTGTTGAGTGCAGAAAACTCCCACCATACATATCATCTTAACTTTACACCAAACAAAGGATAGAAGAAACTTGCCTCCAGTCTTTCCTGGGAACATGGGGGTAGTGTAAACAATCCAGCACCACAGCTTAACAGCCTTTTGCAACCTAATCAGGCAAGTGAGGTGGGGGGTTGGGCAGGCTGTCAGTTTACAGCCAATTCCCCACACCTCTGTCCCCTAAAAATCTAAATTCCAAAAACCCTGTTTGTTTTTTGGTCCCCAACAGGCACATATTTCTCTGGAATACCATAGGGCACACCTGGAAATCTTCTAGGGTGCATCAGTGTGCCCTGGCACACACTTTGAGGACCACTGGTTTAGGGCATGGATGTGAGTGTGGCAGAGGAAAGGCTTATGGGAGAGTAGGCAGGAGATGAGAGTGGTTGTAGTGGTGGAATGACTTGTTTTCCTAGACCTTGTCTTTCTTGACAAGAATTTTATAAGGTATAAGCTTATGTATTTCATTATCAAGGTATGGAAGAATGGAAAGAAGTCAGACAAAACTCGGATTCAGATGTAGACATTACTATTTACTCTGTGCCTTTAAATGTAACTTAACCTTTCTGAGACTTAGTATTCTAATCTATAAAATGGGGATAGCTGTCGTTTAAATTAAGTAATTATGGAAAATTCTTAGCATATTGCAAACCTTATTGTGATAAATACATTAATGGAAATCACTTCCTTGTTCCCAATGGTATAACTTTAAAGGAAAAACAATCAATGTCCTTCTGGGGTGCCTGGTAGGAGGTGAAGACAGGTAGTAATTGAGTTTATTATATTAACGCAGTGCAAACAAATTGGATATGACAAGCAAGTGGCAAAACTGGTCTGCACTGTAGCTCTTGAGAAAAATGCCTTGTTGAATCATGTATCCTTCTATATAAAGGAAAATTGAATCAGTGTGTCTTATTTGCTTAGAGATAATGCCTTGTGGGGTTGACTGAATTAAAAGCTCTGGTTACATTATTTATATGTGGGAATATGAAATATGTTAATTCTGAGGTAATGCATTGGTATATTCTTGCTTACAGTAAAAATAAGCAGAACAAACTTGGCCATATTGCAGTGCACCTTCTATTTAAGAGATCGTGGAGCTTTTTATTTCACTGGTCAATGAAATTATAAGCTGTTAAAATGATAGCAAGCAGCTGATAGATGCTGATAGATGGGACCTCCCTTATTTCAGTTTCACATCATTAAAATAATCCTGTGTGGTGGGTTCACTTTGCACAATCCACAAATTCAGGCCTATAGCAATGTAAATTTAAAACATAATTTATAACACAACTCTTTCTTTGAGCCCCATTTTACCTATCTGAAGCTTAATCTAGTCAATGTTGGGTTAACTCAGAAGCTCCCCCTGCCCTTCTTTCTGCATGGGTGGTATTTATGTGTGGGTGGAACTGGGTGGAAGGGGAGATCTTCTGATTCACAACCGTAATCTAAGGTGGCATCAGCTGCTAATGTTAGTTATGTGTCTCTGATCATCAGTTACATACCCTACTTGGAACCTCAAGGCCCTTCAGGCATTCTGGTTTCTCTTAGCAACATTTGTGGCCCTGATGGGGGTGGGTGAGGCAAACTGCATTTGGAGGCATTGGGAGCCTGGAGAGGCTGTCTGGCCAACACATCCTGCTGCCAGCCCTTCTGTTGTGCTGTCACTCTGAGGTCATGTGGGGAGCAGCTCTTAGATCTTACCTCACCTGGGAACCAAGCCCTTGAGTCTCCACAATTTACTGAGTATCTTCTCATCACTATTGTTCATCTCTACTCACCTTCCAGTGAGGACTCTGGTGAATTGGATTGTTTTCTTCTGACTCTGCCCTCCTCCAGCCTGTGGAAGCTACAGCAAGTCTAGTGGGGAATCTCCTATCACCCCAAGGCATCGTTCCGAACTTATGACCTTCATGTTGGCTTCTGCTGTCCCATATACTCTCTCTTCAGGGAACATTAAAAGCTGAGAATCTTTTTCTTCTTTCCATGCTCTTTTTTTTCCTCCTCTGTCCTTTCTCTTCATCCTCCATTTTCTTTGATCTATACCTAAAATAAAATGGTTTTTATTTATTGATTTTATAGAGAGGAGGGAGGGGGCAAGAGCAAGAAGCATAAACTCATAGTAGTTGCTTCTTGTAGGTGCCTTGACGGGCCAAGCCTGGGGTTTTGAAACGGTGACCTCAGCATTCAAGATTGACTTCTTTTTTTTTTTAATTTTTATTTTTTTTTACAGGGGCAGAGAGAGAGTCAGAGAGAGGGATAGACAGACAGGAACGGAGAGAGATGAGAAGCATCAATCATTAGTTCCTTGTTGCGACACCTTAGTTGTTCATTGATTGCTTTCTCATATGTGCCTTGACCGTGGGCCTTCAGCAGACTGAGTGACCCCTTGCTCGAGCCAGCGACTTTGCTGGTGAGCCTTTTTGCTCAAGCCAGATGAGACTGCGCTCAAGCTGGCGACTTCAGGGTATCGAACCTGGGTCCTCCACATCCCAGTCCGACACTCTATCCACTGCGCCACCGCCTGGTCAGGCAAGGTTGACTTCTTATGTACTGCACCACCACAGGTCAGGCTGATCTCTAATACAAAAGGGTAACAGACTAAAAACCATAGCAGGTGATAATAAACATCACAGATATTTTTATCTTTCCCTTGGTAGTCTGACAAAACCTGGAAGATGGAGGAGAAAGAATGGTGAGAAGCTGGATCCCTAGGAAGGAGAAATGGGACCAACATTGTCCATTTCTTTTAAAACAAGATATTAGAACTCATAACTACTTTCACTGACTAGCAAATCTACTGTCATTGCTTTTTAGAAGTTAGCTTTTCAGAAAGAAAAGTCACTAATTTTTTAATCATCCTATTTCTGAGGTCACTAGAGAGTTTATAAATATTTCACAAGCTAAGAGTGTTCAAGTCCTCACTGATTCAGGATGTGTCTATTAAGTATTGACATTTTCCTACAAATAAGTGACAGTTCTCTGATACTTATTGTTGTTCTTTAAAATTGAAAAATTTTTTAATAAACAATTCATAAGTTCTATTTTATTATTTATTTATTTATTTATTTGATAGAGAGAGAGTCAGAGAGAAGGATAGATAGGGACAGACAGACAGGAACGGAGAGAGATGAGAAGCATCAATCATTAGTTTTTCGTTGCGATATCTTAGTTGTTCATTGATTGCTTTCTCATATGTGCCTTGACCGTGGGGCTACAGCAGACCGAGTAACCCCTTGCTGGAGCCAGCGACCTTGGGTCCAAGCTGGTGAGCTTTGCTCAAACCAGATGAGTCTGCGCTCAAGCTGGTGACTTCGGGGTCTTGAACCTGGGTCCTCTGCATCCCAGTCTGATGCTTTATCCGCTGCACCACTGCCTGGGCAGGCAAAATTGAAAAATTTTTATAGCTTTTTTCTTATGGTTGTGATCACTCTGGAAATTCAAAGATTATACCAGTAAAAGCCTCTCTATTTTTACCATCTCATAAAAATAACCATTATAATACTCTAATTTATGTTTGCCAAAAATATTTAAAATTAATGAATACATGCATACACACTTTTATGAAATCATTTTTTAAAATAAATGCTGTTATTTTCTTTGTCTATAATATATTTTTCAAATATTTCCTCTGAAGCTTTTTTTTCTTTGTGTTTGTTCTTTTGGAGACAGTTTTGCTTCTTACCTACTCATGTGTCAATATTTTTATGATGATATTGTACCTTAGTGTCATTTTATCTTTTTAATTAAGAAAAAAAGTTTTTTGTTTGTTTTTTACCTTAGTCATTTTAGGCAAGGCTTCTTTCCTAGCCTCATGTAAAAATCTTCCCTTATTTTTCTTCTGGTACTTTAGTTTGTTGTTTTAATATTTGCAACTTTAATCCACCTGGAATATGTTTTTGGGTCTTTTGTGAGGTAGGAATTTGTGTTTCCCCAAGGGTACAGCCAGTTGTTTCATACAATTTATTGGCTCTCCTTTTCTCACTAATTTGAGATGTCACTTTACCATAGATTTAATGACCCCCTATACATTGCAAATTGGATTTTAGAGTTGATTTATATGTCTCTTTCTGTACTGATATCACAATGATTCAATAACTGGAGCTCAAATTGCTTTAAATTTAAAAAATTGGAGATAATTAATATATTTAGAATATTGAGTCTTCCTATCCAGAAAGCTTGTCTTTCTAGTCATTCTTTATTATGGCTTCCTATAAAAGCTCTGTAAGTTTCTTCTTAAACGCTTGACAATTTTTTTTTGACAGACCAAGAGAGTCAAGAGAGAGACAGGTAGGGACAGACAGACAGTAAGGGAGAGCGATGAGAAGCATCAATTTTTTGTTGCTGCTCCTTAGTTGTTCGATTGCTTTCTCATATGTGCCTTGACCTGGGGGCTATAGCAGAGTGAGTTACCCCTTGCTCAAGCCAGTAACCTTGAGCTTTAAGCCAGCGACCATGGGGTCATGTTTATGATCCCACGTTCAAGCTAGCGACCTCAGGGATTTGAACCTGGATCTTCTGCGTCCCAGTCCAACTCTCTCTCCACTGTGTCATCACCTGGTCAGGTGACAAATTTTTTTCTTTCTTTTTAATTTAAAATTTTTTTTCCCAAAATTAGAAGCCAGGAGGCAGTCAGACAGACTCCCGCATGCACCTGACCAGGATCCACCTGGCATACCCACCAGGAGGCGATGCTCTGCCCATCTGGAGTGTTACTCTGTTGCAGCTGGAGCCATTCTAGCACCTGAGGTGGAGGCTATGGGGCTGTCCTCAGGGCCCAGGCCAACTTTTGCTCAGATGGAGCCTTGGCTGCAGTAGGGGAAGAGACAGAGGGAAGGCTGGAGAAGCAGATGGGCACTTCTCCTGTGTGCCAGACCAGGAATTGAACCCGGGACTTCCACATGCTGGGCCAACGTTCTACGACTGAGCCAACCGGCCAGGGCCAACAAATTATTTTTTTAAGTGAGAGGTGGGGAGATAGTAACACAGACTCCTGCATGCGCCTCAAATGGGACCCACCCGGCAACCTCCATCTAGGACTGATGCTTAAATCAGTTGAGCTATTCTCAATGCTTGAGGCCAACGCCTGGACCAACTAAGCTACCTCAGCACCTGGGGTTGTGCTTGTACCAATCAAGCCACTGATTGCCAGAGGGGAAGAGAAAAAGAAGAGGGAGAGGGAGGGGAAGAGAAGCAGATGGTTGTTTCTCCTGTGTGCCTAGACTGGGAATTGAACTGGGACATCCATATGCCAGGCTGATGCTCTATCCACTGAGAAAACTGTCCAGTACCAAGCTTGTCAAATTTAAAATATTTTTTTCTGGGGTATTTTGGCTGCTTTTCTGTGTGTGTGTGTGCATGTGTGTGTGCGTGTGCGTGTGTGTGTGTGTGTGTGTGTGTGTGTGAGACAGAGACAGAGAGAGGGACAGACAGGGACAGACAGACAGGAAGGGAAAGAGATGAGAAACATCAATTCTTCATTGCGGTACCTTCGTTGTTCATTGATTGCTTTCTCCTATGTGCCTTGACCTGGGGCTTCAGCAGAATGAGTGACCTCTTAATTTTATTTTTTAAATTTATTCATTATAGAGGAGAGAGAGAGAGAGAGAAGGGGGGAGGAGCAGGAAGCATCAACTCCCATATGTGCCTTGACCAGGCAAGCTCAGGGTTTTGAACCGGCAACCTCAGCGTTTCCAGGTTGACACTTTATCCACTGCGCCACCACAGGTCAGATGAGTGACCTCTTGCTCTAGCCAGCAACCTTGGGCTTCAAGCCAGTGACCTTTGGTCTCAAGCCAGTGACCATGGGGTCATGTCTGTGATACCATGCTCAAGTCAGTGACCCCGTGCTGAAGCTGGTAGGCTTGTGCTCAAGCTGGATGAGCCTGTGCTCAAGCCAGCGCCCTCGGGGTTTCGAACCTGGGTCCTCTGTGTCCCAGTCCGATGCTCTGTACACTGCACCACCACCTGGTCAGGCTTGGCTGCTCTTCTTAATGTAATTTCTTCCCCATTATGTTTTCAAATTGGCTGTTTGGGCATGTACAAAACCTATTAGCTGTATTTAATTTTTTTTTTTTATAATAAATTTTTATTAATGGTAATGGGATGACATTAATAAATCAGGGTACATATATTCAAAGAAAACATGTCTAGGTTATTTTGTCATTAAATTATGTTGCAAACCCCTCGCCCAAAGTCAGATTATCCTCCGTCACCCTCTATCTAGTTCTCTGTGCCCCTCCCCCTCCCCCTAACTCTCTCCCTCCCTCCCTCCCATATCTTCCCTCCCCCCCTCCCTTGGTAACCACCACACTCTTGTCCATGTCTCTTAGTCTCATTTTTATGTTCCACCAATGTATGGAATCATGTAGTTCTTGTTTTTTTCTGATTTACTTATTTCACTTCTTATAATGTTATCAAGATCCCACCATTTTGCTGTAAATGATCTGATGTCATCATTTCTTATGGCTGAGTAGTATTCCATAGTGTATATGTGCCACATCTTCTTTATCCAGTCTTCTATTGAAGAGCTTTTTGGTTGTTTCCATGTCTTGGCCACTGTGAACAGTGCTGCAATGATCATGGGGCTACATGTGTCTTCACGTATCAATGTTTCTGAGGTTTTGGGGTATATACCCAGTAGAGGGATTGCTGGGTCATAAGGTAGTTCTATTTTCAGTTTTTTGAGGAACCACCATACTTTTCTCCATAATGGTTGTACTACTTTACAGTCCCACCAACAGTGAATGAGGGTTCCTTTTTCTCCACAGCCTCTCCAACATTTGCTATTACCCGTCTTGTTGATAATAGCTAATCTAACAGGGGTGAGGTGGTATCTCATTGTAGTTTTGATTTGCATTTCTCTAATAACTAATGAAGCTGAGCATCTTTTCATATATCTGTTGGCCATTTGTATCTCTTCCTGGAAGAAGTGTCTGTTCATGTCCTCTTCCCATTTTTTAATTGGATTGTTTGTTTGTTTGTTGTTGAGTTTTATGAGTTCTTTGTAAATTTTGGATATTAGGCCCTTATCTGAGCTGTCGTTTGAAAATATCAGTTCCCATATAGTTGGCTGTCTGTTTATTTTGATATCAGTTTCTCTTGCTGAGCAAAACCTTTTAATTCTGATGTAGTCCCATTCATTTATCTTTGACTTCACTTCTCTTGCCATTGGAGTCAAGTTCATAAAATGTTCTTTAAAACCCAGGTCCATGATTTTAGTACCTATGTCTTCTTCTATGTACTTTATTGTTTCAGGTCTTATATTTAGGTCTTTGATCCATTTTGAATTAATTTTAGTACACGGGGACAGGCTGTAGTCGAGTTTCATTCTTTTGCACGTGGCTTTCCAGTTTTCCCAACACCATTTGTTGAAGAGGCTTTCTTTTCTCCATTGTGTGTTGTTGGCCCCTTTATCAAAGATTATTTGACCATATATATGTGGTTTTATTTCTGGGCTTTCTATTCTGTTCCATTGGTCTGAGTGTCTATTTTTCTGCCAATACCATGCTGTTTTGATTATCGTGGCCCTATAATATAGTTTAAAGTCAGGTATTGTAATGCCCCCAGCTTCATTCTTTTTCCTTAGGATTGTTTTGGCTATTCGGGGTTTTTTATAGTTCCATATAAATCTGATGATTTTTTGTTCCATTTCTTTAAAAAATCTCATAGGGATTTTGATGGGAATTGCATTAAATTTGTATATTGCTTTGGGTAATATGGCCATTTTGATTATATTTATTCTTCCTATCCAAGAAAAAGGAATATTTTTCCATCTCATTGTATCTTTTTGGATTTCCCTTAACAATGCTTTGTAATTTTCATTATATCGGTTCTTTACGTTCTTTGTTATGTTTATTCCTAGGTATTTTATTTTTTTTGTTGCAATCGTGAAGGGGATTATTTTTTTGAGTTCGTTTTCTAATATTTCATTGTTGGCATATAGAAAGGCTATGGACTTTTGTATGTTAATTTTGTATCCTGCGACCTTACTGTATTGGTTTATTGTTTCTAATAATCTTTTTGTGGAGTCCTTCGGGTTTTCGATGTATAGGATCATATCATCAGCAAAAAGTGATAGCTTTACTTCTTCTTTTCCGATATGGATAGCTTTTATTTCTTTGTCTTGTCTGATTGCTCTGGCCAGAACTTCTAGCACCACGTTAAATAAGAGTGGAGAGAGTGGACAACCCTGTCTTGTTCTTGATTTAAGGTAGAAAGTCCTCAGTTTTATGCCGTTTAATAGGATGTTGGCTGATGGTTTATCATATATGGCCTTTATCATGTTGAGATATTTTCCTTCTATACCCATTTTGTTGAGAGTCTTAAACATAAAATTGTGTTGTATTTTATCAAAAGCCTTTTCTGCATCTATTGATAAGATCATGTGGTTTTTGTTCTTTGTTTTGTTGATATGGTGTATTACGTTAACCGTTTTGCGTATGTTGAACCATCCTTGAGATTCTGGGATGAATCCCACTTGATCATGATGTATTATTTTTTTAATATGTTGTTGTATTCGGTTTGCCAGTATTTTGTTTAGTATTTTAGCATCTGTATTCATTAGAGATATTGGTCTGTAGTTTTCTTTCTTTGTGCCATCCTTGCCAGGTTTTGGTATAAGGGTTATGTTGGCCTCATAGAATGTGTTTGGAAGTATTGCTTCTTCTTCAATTTTTTGGAAGACTTTGAGTAGAATAGGAACCAAGTCTTCTTTGAATGTTTGATAGAATTCACTAGTATAACCGTCTGGGCCTGGACTTTTATTTTTGGGGAGGTTTTTAATAGTTTTTTCTATTTCCTCCCTGCTGATTGGTCTGTTTAGGCTTTCTGCTTCTTCATGACTCAGTCTAGGAAAGTTGTATTGTTCTAGGAATTTATCCATTTCTTCTAGATTGTTGTATTTGGTGGCATATAATTTTTCATAGTATTCTACAATAATTCTTTGTATATCTATGATGTCTGTGGTGATCTCTCCTCTTTCATTTTGGATTTTATTTATTTGAGTCCTGTGCCTTTTTTCCTTGGTGAGTCTTGCCAAGGGTTTGTCAATTTTGTTGATCTTTTCAAAGAACCAGCTCCTTGTTTTCTTGATTTTTTCCATAGTTTTTCTGTTCTCTATTTCATTTATTTCTGCTCTGATTTTTATTATCTCCTTTCTTTGGCTGGTTTTGGGTTGTCTTTGTTCTTCTTTTTCTAGTTCCTTAAGGTGTGAAGTTAAGTGGTTTACTTCGGCTCTCTCTTGTTTGTTCATATAGGCCTGAAGTGATATGATCTTTTCCCTTATTACTGCTTTTTCTGCATCCCAAAGATTCTGATATGTCGTATTTTCATTTTCATTTGTCTGTATATATCTTTTGATCTCTGTGCTTATTTCTTCTTTGACCCATTCATTTTTTAGAAGTATGTTGTTTAGTTTCCACATTTTTGTGGGTTTTCCCCCCTCTTTTTTGCAGTTGAATTCTAGTTTCAAGGCTTTATGATCAGAAAATATGCTTGGTACAATTTCAATTTTTCTAAATTTGCTGATATTGTCTTTGTGGCCCAACATATGGTCAATTCTTGAGAATGTTCCATGTACACTAGAGAAAAATGTATACTCTGTCGCTTTGGGATGAAGTGTCCTGTAGATGTCTATCATATCCAGGTGTTCTAGTATTTTGTTTAAGGCCACTATGTCTTTGTTGATTCTCTGTTTGGATGACCGATCTAGAGCTGTCAGCGGTGTATTGAGGTCTCCAAGTATGATTGTATTTTTGTTAGTTTTTGTTTTAAGGTCAATAAGTAGCTGTCTTATATATTTTGGTGCTCCTTGGTTTGGTGCATATATATTAAGGATTGTTATGTTTTATTGATTCAACTTCCCCTTAATCATTATGAAATGACCATTTTTGTCTCTGAGTACTTTTTCTGTCTTGTAGTCAGCATTATTAGATATGAGAATTGCTATACCTGCCTTTTTTTGGGTGTTGTTTGCTTGGAGTATTGTTTTCCAGCCTTTCACTTTGAATTTGTTTTTATCCTTGTTGCTTAGATGTGTTTCTTGTAGGCAGCATATAGTTGGATTTTCTTTTTTAATCCATTCTGCTACTCTGTGTCTTTTTATTGGTAAGTTTAATCCATTTACATTTAGTGTAATTATTGACACTTGTGGGTTCCCTACTGCCATTTTATAAATTGCTTTCTGTTAGTTTTGTATCTAGTTTGATTCTTCTCTTTTGTTTTTCTATCATTTGTTTTTGTTTGTTTGTGTTCCATACTTCTTTCCTCTGTTGCTACCTTTTTTAAGTCAAGTGTTTTTGTGGTGTTTTTTTCAAGGGTGGTTACCATTAAGGAATGAAAAGGGTACCTACCATATTCATTGTAGTACCCTATCTTATAAGTATTTCTGCACTTCATCGTCCTTTGCTACTGTTAATCTCCATCCTCTCCCCCCTTTTTTTCCTTTGTTGTCACAGTTTAAGTTTGGTTTTATTGTGTTCTTGGTGGAGCTGTTACTTGTGGTGTTGTTTTCTTTTGTTCTTTGAATCTGGTTGGAAAACCCCCTTTAGTATTTCCTGGAGTGGGGGCTTTCTGTTGATAAATTCTCTCATCTTTTCTGTATTTGTGAATGTTTTTATATCTCCTTCATACTTGAAGGATAGCTTTGATGGGTATAGTATTCTTGGCTGAAAGTTCCTCTCTTTCAGGGCTTTAAATATTGGGGTCCACTCTCTTCTAGCTTGTAGAGTTTCTGCTGAGAAATCTGATGATAATCTAATAGGCCTTCCTTTATATGTTGTACTCTTCTTTTCCCTGGCTGCCTTGAGAATTTTTTCTTTGTCATTGGTTTGTGTCATCTTTATTATGATGTGCCTTGGAGTGGGTTTGTTGGGGTTAAGAAAACTCGGTGTTCTGTTTGCTTCTTGAATTTGAGGCTTTAGTTCTTTCCACAGGCTTGGGAAGTTCTCGTCTATTATTTGTTTGAGTATATTCTCCATTCCATTTTCTTTCTCTTCTCCCTCTGATATACCTATTATTCTTATGTTATTCTTTCTGATGGAGTCAGACAATTCCTGTAGGGCTTTCTCATTTTTTATTATTTTTGAGTCTCTTTCTTCTTCTCTCTGTTGTGCCTCAAGTTGTTTGTCTTCTATTTCACTAATCCTATCTTCAATCTGGGCTGTTCTGTTAGCTAAGCTTGTTACCTCGTTTTTCAGCTCGTGAATTGAGTTTTTCATTTCTGTTTGATTTGTTTTTATAGTTTCAATTTCCTTGGTAATATATTCTTTATGTTCATTGAGTTGTTTTCTGATCTCCCTATATTGCCTTTCTGTGTTTTCTTGTATATCTCTGAGTATTTTTAACATTTCTATTTTAAATTCTCTGTCATTTAGCTCCAAGGCTTCCAATATGTTAAGTCTTTTCTCCATAGATTTTTCCACATCTATTTGTGTTACCTCTCTTTCTTTTGTATCCATAATATTCGATTTCTTCTTTCTTATTGGCATCTGAGGGTGGTCTTGTTGATAGCACTAATTAGAATTAATAAAGAGTAAAAAGTAAAAAAAAAAAAAAAAAAAAAAAAAAGGTAAAACACCCCACAAAAAAAAAAACAGTAATAATTTACTATTTCCCCCTTTTTTCTCTCTTCTCTTTCTCTCCTCTCACCTCCTCAGGGAAATATCGTGCCTATATGGAGGGCCTGATTTGGGGTGAAGAGTTCAAGGGACAAAAAAAAGGGAGTAGGGACCTACTAGATGCAAAAAAAAAAAAAAAAAAAAAAAAGAAGGGAAGAAAATCTTTGACAAGCATAAGATGATTTGCTTGTAAGTGATGGTCAACTAAGAGATATAATGAGAGGGATAAGAGGGAACCAGAAAAAAGGACGAAAAAAGAATAATAAAGAAGAAAAAATAAAAATAATAAGTAAAAATCTGTTGCATTAAGTGGAGCGAAGACTAAATACAATGGAGACCTTGGGTTGGGAGGACCCAAAATGCCACAAAAATAAACAAACAAGAAAAAAAAAAAAAACAAAAGCAAAAAAGAGAAATAAAGCCAAAAAAAAGCCTTGAATCCCAAATTAACTAATTTGTTCGTGATTGAGGATTATATGGGAGGAAAGTAAAATGAGAAAAGAAAAAACGAATAGAAAGGAAAAAATAAGAAAAAGAGAAAAACGAAGGAAGAAATAAAATAGGAAGAGAAAAAAACAAAATAAAGCAAGACAAAAAAAAACAAAAGAGGAGAGAGTGAGAGTTAAGTGTTTTGGAGTATAACCTTAAAGGAGGGTGAGGATGAATAAGAGAAATAAAATGCAACACTCATGGGTAGTGTAGTTCAAGAAAGGGGAAGCATAAGATGGGCAGAGAATAGAAGGACCGAGGTGGAGGAAATAAAGGCAATAAGATAGAAGAAACAAACAACAACAACAAAAAAATTAGTGGATCAAGTTGTAAAGTCTGTGGGTTTTTCTTGATTTTGAGAGGTTAACTTCTTCCTTTTTCTTTTCTCTCCCTCTTCCTGGTCAGTGACTCTGTACCCCAGGCTCTGCCCCTGTGTCACACTTAGGTAGGGATTTGCAATTGATGGGATTCTATGGCAATGTCATATAATTGGCTTTAGTCTTGCTGGTAGTCAAGGCTTGTTGGCGTTTGCAGGGTCCAACGATGAGAGAGTTTGCTTTCCTGGATTCTCTCTCCTAGTCCCCCCTTTCTGAATTAGCAGCCTGGTGATCCAGCTATAAGGCTGCAACTGCTTCTGCCTGGGGAGTAAGAGGCTCAAAGAGCTGGGAAATCCCCACTCTATCCCCACTCAGTGCAAGGCTTTGGGAAAGGCTCTGACAGTCAGGGCCTCCAGTGTAATCAGGCGGGGGTGGGAGTCAATTGTTGTCAAGGTGACTGTTCAGCGCCTATCATTTAGTTGGACCACTCAACCCAGGCTTTCCACACTTTGTAGCCTGTTTTTGCAGGGAAGAAGAGGCACTAGTCTCTGCTTGCGACTAGTGTAGTATAGATCTTATTATCTGCCAAGTCCTTCTTGTTAGCGTTTATCCCTGAATATGGAGGCTCTATCAATCAGAAGTTGCCCCCGCCCCTTTAGCGAGAGGCACTAAAAAATATCACGCCTCTTGTCTTGGGTCGCTGAACTGAGAGAGATCTTATCAATTAGAACCGAGGGTGCACAGATTTCATGGGTTAAGCTAATTTCAGTGATTGGGTCGCAGCTGTGCTCCCGAAGGTATTTTTAGGCTGCCTGCACGCGCCCCTCCCCCAACGCTTGATTGTTAGCTTGAATGGCTGGGTGAGGTGCCCCGCCCACGGAGAGAATCTCCCAAGCCTCTCCCGCTCGCCCCGCCGCTGGCGGCTGGACCGCACCAGGCGCAGGATAATGGAGCCCCCTGGGTGTGCGGGCCAGCAGGGCACCCTGGGTGCGTGGAATGCCCAAGGCACGCGCGCGAATGGGGCACTCCGGGCACCGGTGGCCGGCGACCCCCACTCGCAGTGTGCAGGCCGCTGGGAACGTCAGCGGTGCTCAACCGGATCGGGCGCGCGCGCGCGCGGCCGCTCGCAGCGGCTCACGGCGGCGGCTCACGGCGGCGGCTCTTGGCTCCCAAGTATGGGCTAACTCACCACAGGCGCACTTCCTCGCGGTTTGAAAGAACGTCCCTGCAGTAGCTTCCTCCACACCCTCGTCTCTCAGATTCAAGTGATAACTGTCCTTTCGCTTTCAGTTTGTGTGGAACTCCGGAATGCTCCGAGGATAAATTTTTCTGTTTCTAGTTGATAAATTTGTTGTGATTTAGGGGAGAGCTGTCGGACGCGCTGCTCACGGCACCATTTCCGTGACGTCACTCCTATTTAATTTTTTTGTATATAGCTCCTGCTTCATTGTATTGTAAACTCCTTAAGGCCAGGAGCGTCACATAGAGCACTTTACCCAATGTGAACACGATGTAGGATACTATTGTTGATTGACGTATTAGGCTTTTCCATTATACCCAGCATGTGTAGGGCAAGCTCAGGTAGCCATAATGCTTGTGGGATTGATAATGATTGAGGGAGGTGTAATGGGAAGCCAAGCACTTGAACTTGAATGCTGATTTTGCCACTTTCTATTTGAGTAATCTTGGCATCTCTGAACTTCAGTTTCTTCCTTAGGCTCACCTCTGAACCTAATTCATAAAATGAACTAACATATGTAAAGCATATTGTAACTGCCTCCCAGTAGGTGTTCCATAATGGATGGCTGTTAAGATCATTATCAATCTATCTTTTCATGTAATCAAATCTGTCCAATAAGGTATACATTTAAGAAAGCACAACCTGGCCTGTGTGAGATGCATCACACAGATTTAGTGAACATACTTGAATCATCATTCAAAGCACATGTTACAAAATTTTCTAGAGTCTTTTCTTTTGAGAAATGTGTTATATATTGGTCTCCTTTCTCTAACTTTTTAGTTTCCTGCGAACTGAGGCCAAGTATTACCAATATTTTTGTCCTTCACACATGGTAGACACAAGTTAGGCGATTGCATTTCATAGCATGAAGTACAATTTAACCATTCCCTCCCTCCCCTTCCCACCCCTCCCTTTTCTTTTGTTGATATTCATAGAAAAGAAGTTGAAGTCGATAACTTTCCTAGGAAGTGTAGCCATATTTAAGAGGATATGTAGATGGCAAACATCACTGCAGGCAACAGTAACAATTATTCTCGAGTTGGTTTTAAATCTAATTGCTACTTCAGGGCCAGCAGAGGGAGCACAGAGCACAGTTTTGAAAGAGAAAGCTTTGAAGGAAAAAAAAAAGGTGGGGGGGGGGGAGGAGAAAGAGAAATCTGACTACAGCTGTGCTGGCGAAGAATTTAAAAAGGCCACTTAGAGCTTTTCCAGAGGAAGGAAATTGGAGCTAGGAGGAAGGTCATTCCTAATTTTCATTCTCATCTGCCTTGTTTTCTTTTGTAACTCATTCAGGCTTAGCCAGACCGGCCTATTCTCATCTTTCTTTTGGTTCATAGCTCAGCAGCTTTTCCCAACCCTTCCCTTTCCTCTAGTTAATTACATAGGAAGATCTATTATACAAGTGCCATCATGTTCCCCTGGCTGGCTTCTCTTCTAGCCAGCTCAGTGACTTAGCTCCAATGTGGGGGATGGACATTGGTGAGTGTCTCTGAAAATCACTGAGGAGCCTAGGAGTCTTGATTCATTGTCCCCACTGAATAAAGCCATTGTGGGGACTTGAAGGATGGGAGAGAGGACTAGAGTTGGGGTCTTCTCTGCATGAGGAACTTAAGAGGCAAATGAGAGCTAGGTGGGAAATTTTGTAGGGAGAGGGGTTGTTAGAGAGCGTAGGGGCAGTGCCACTTTCTGCTTTAATGTCTTGTGTAAGAAGATGTCTGTGGTAGGTATAGACCACATGTGATGTGTCCCCAACCACTAGGAACTCATATAGGCTAGTGTTTATCAATCTTTTCTGTAGACTACATGGATATTAATAAGCATTATGTGAGAATAAGATCTATGGTCAAATAAATGTGTAAAAACTCTGGGTTAAAAAAATTTCTCTACTGGGCCCTGCCCTGTTGGCTCAGTGGTAGAGCGTTGGCCCAGCGTGTTTAAGAGTTTCTATTATCTTCTCCAACCTCGATGTCTCCCTAACTTTAACCTTTTTATCCTCCCCATGTCAATCACCGGTGTAGCCATTAGTCTGCTCACTGATCTGCGATCATATTATGCTGATTCCAGCCTGGATGCTTTTGCCATATAATCTTTTTTACATTCTCCTAAATCCTCTTTTATCCTTCAAAATCCAGTTTAAGTGTTACTGTCTTCAGAGGTCTCCAGAAATGCACCAGCTTATACTGTTTGTTTTTTACAATATTGGTTTTAGTCATTAATTGCAGACAGCCAATTCTTTGTTAACGAATTATTGGGTTTAAAAAGTTTATAAGGTGATTGTTCGGAATGTAGAGCACATATCTCTGCAGAAATATACCCAAGTCAAGTTGTATTTGAAGTAGAAATAGTAGAAAACAATCTCTAGTAATTAAACAAAACAGTAACTCTAGTGATTAAACAAAACAGGGAATCAATAAGATTGAATTAGCTTACTCTGATTTATCTTGGTGCTGGTGTTTAAGGAAGAGCAGTTTTAATTAAAGGAAGACGAAGAGGTGTTAGAATTTAGTGGATATTCTGAATGGGTCTTTTGGACAATTTCACAGAAGACACAGGCTCTTTGTTAGGTCTTGATTATTTCACAACTCCTAACTCTCCATTCCATGATGCTGTTGTGTGGCCACTAGTTCTTTTATACTTAACCATAGTTTTTATTATTTTTTGGCCTAGGAAAGGTTATGGGAGAATGTCAGCAAAACTGGCAGAGAAAAAGACCTCAAAATTTTTTATCCTCCAGAAGAGTGATGAAAAAACTGGCAAAATTTTTTGGAATTTAACTTTTTAAGAACTGTAGTGATTAACCAAAGGCTTACAATATCGCGAAGGCCCGCGGCGGGTGTTGACGCGATGTGATTTCTGCCCAGTGCTCTGAACGTCAAAGTGAAGAAATTCAATGAAGCGGGGTAAATGGCGGGAGTAACTATGACTCTCTTAAGGTAGCCAAATGCCTCGTCATCTAATTAGTGACTCGCATGAATGGATGAACGAGATTCCCACTGTCCCTACCTACTATCAGCGAAACCACAGCCAAGGGAACGGGCTTGGTGGAATCAGCGGGGAAAGAAGACCCTGTTGAGCTTGACTCTAGTCTGGCACGGTGAAGAGACATGAGAGGTGTAGAATAAGTGGGAGGACCCCTGCGCCCCTCCGTCCCCGCGAGGGGGCGGGGCGGGGCCCGCCGGCCTTGTGGGCTGTCGGTGAAATACCACTACTCTTATCGTTTTTTCACTGACCTGGTGAGGTGCGGGGGGGGGGGGGGGGGGGGGGGAAGGGAAGGGCGAGCCCTGAGGGGCTCTCGCTTCTGGCGCCAAGCGCCGGCTGAAGTAAAAAAATTAAAAAAAAAAAAAGGGCTTACAATAACTTGGGGGTCATTTATTCAAGAAAAATATCTGAATCTTAGTAAGAACAGTGAGCTCTGTGGTATTTTAACTTGCCCTGGTTTTCCTCACTCCCCTCTTTCCAGCAATGTATAGTCCTGGGGCAGCGTGGCAGCCACTAGAGGGGGCAGAATATATTATATGTGGAATCTTTTCAAAGCCTCATTTTCACAGATTTGTCATTATCTGACCTGTCTGTGGTTCTCTGGAAAACTTCACTTACAACCTGATTTAGAGATTCACTCAGTGCTAGAATACTTCTCCCCGCAATAGTGGACATGGTCAAGAAGAGTTAAGGCAAGGTTTTAACTTTGCAGATGTCTTAGGTGATGGATAATAGTTGGGGCAAACAATAGACTACCAAAAAGCTTGGAAGGAATGGGTAGTGAAATGTGCTGCCCATGGGACTTTGAAAAGCTCTGACATGTTCTTGATAATTTAGAAGGCCATGTACATGGAAGAGCTTGAGCATGCTCAGGAAAGACTTCAGAAGGTCCTAAGCTCTCACTTCTGGTTGACCTTAGATTCTGTACAAGCAAGAAGTAAAAGCTAAGCTGGAGTTATACATTGAGTTTTATTTGCTTGTTTTTTTCTTTTTCTTTTTTTATACACTGAGTTTTATTTTATTTTATTTATTTTTTATTTTTTTGTATCTTTCTGAAGTTGGA
The DNA here is from genome assembly GCF_036850765.1 of Saccopteryx bilineata. NCBI lineage: Eukaryota > Metazoa > Chordata > Mammalia > Chiroptera > Emballonuridae > Saccopteryx > Saccopteryx bilineata. The sequence goes on from NC_089494.1 coordinate 201,318,415, forward strand.
AACGGGGAGGCAGTCAGTCAGACTCCAGCATGCGCCCGACTGGGATCCACCTGGTATGCCCACCAGGGGGCGATGCTCTGCCCATCTGGGGCGTTGCTCTGCCGCGACCAGAGCCATTCTAGCTCCTGAGGCAGAGGCCACAGAGCCATCCTCAGCGCCCGGGCCAATGGAGCCCTGGCTGTGGGAGGGGAAGAGAGAGGAAGGAGAGGGGGTGGGGTGGAGAAGCAGATGGGCGCTTCTCCTGTGTGCCCTGGCCGGGAATCAAACCCGGGACTCCTGCATGCCAGGCTGATGCTCTACCACTGAGCCAACCGGCCAGGGCTATACACTGAGTTTTAAAGGCTTACCCCAATACCCGCACACAGCCACTCACAGCAAAGTCTGGGAGATTTTTTGGTTCCAGGTGGTTAAGGAAATTTCTGTTCAATCACTAGTGGCCCAATAAGCTAACCAAGTAGAGACACAAAAATGACAAAAATGTAGACTTTAAGGATTAGTTCAGAAAAGTTACTTGACAAATAACTATAATGTGTGGCAACAACATCAGACTCTGTAGGTGCAGTGGGCAGACCTGATTGCCAGAGTTGTTACATTATATAAATATTACTTTAAATGTCTGGTTTTTAACAAAACTTTATGAGGCATACACAGAAATAAGAAAATACTTTCTATACAATGAAAAATATCAATCAATAGAAATTGTTCCTGCCTGTCCAGGCAGTGGCGCAGTGGATAGAGCGTCAGACTGGGATGCCAAGGACCGAGGTTCGAGACCCCGAGGTCGCCAGTTTGAACACGGGCTCATCTGGTTTGAGCAAAGCTCACCAGCTTGGACCCAAGGTCGCTGGCTTGAGCAAGGGGTTACTCGGTCTGCTGAAGGCCCATGGTCAAGGCACATATGAGAAAGCAATCAATGAACAACTAAGGTGTTGCAATGAAAAACTGATGATTGATGCTTCTCATTTCTCTCCGTCCCTGTCTGTCCCTATCTATCCTTCTCTCTGACTCTGTAAAAAAAAAAAAAGAAAGAAATTGTTCCTAAGGAACCTCAGTGTTAGACTTATAAGATGAAATCTTTTAATTAGTTTGCTTAGATGTTTCTAAGAGCTAAAGCAAACCATATCTAAAGAATTAATGTGTAATAATAACATTTTACCAAATAGAGAATATTGGTAAGAGATAGAAAAAAGAGAAATTATGAAAAGGGAAAAATAGAAAATTTGGAATTTAAAAGTGTAAAAACTGAAATAAAAGAATGTATTAGGGGAGCTGAACAGTAGATTTGAACAGGCAAAATAAAAAAAAATAAAAAGAATCTTTAATTGAAGATTACACATTGATATTATCCTGTCTGGGAACAGAAAGAAAAAAAGAATGAAGAAAAGTGAACAGAGCCTCACAAATTAACAAATGTACCAACATAAGCCATAATGGAAGTGCCAGAGGGTAGGAGAGTGAGAAAAGAGTGAAAATAAATACATGAAGAAATAATGACTGAAAACTACACAAATTTGTTGGAAAACATTTATTTACACATCCAAGAAATTAAAAAAACTTCACATAGGGTAAATTTTAAGAGATTCACACCTAGACACATCATAATCAAATTATTGAAAGCCCAAAGCAAATATAGAATCTTGAAAATAGCAAGAAGAAACTCATGATATATATGGGAACCTCAATAACATTAACAGTTTATTTTTTATCAAAAGTGCTGAGAAATAAACCCAAAACCTGCCAACCAAGAATTCTATACCTGGCAAAGAGAAATAAGATGTTGCCAGAAAAACTGTAAGAAAAACTAAATGTAAGAAAAATTAAAAGAAGAACTCTATGCAGTAACTCAAATCCACATGAAGACATTAAGAACAATGGTAAGGTAACCACATAGGTAAATATAAAAGATAATGTAAATCTAGATTTTGTTGTTATTCCTTTCCCTCTCATATCTGATTTAAAAGATAACTGCATAAAATAACTATAAATGTATGTTGATGAGCACACAATGTATGCAGATATAATTTGTGTTAACAGCATAGAAGATTGCTGGGGAATGGAATTATTTAGAAAATTTTTTTATATACTATTAAAATTAAGTTGGTATTAATCAGAACCAGATTGTTATAAATTAAGATGCTAATAGTACTCACCAAGGCAAACAGAAAATAACTAAAAAATATATAATAAAATAATTGACAAGGGAATTAAAATGGTACACCAGAAAATATCTATTCAACATGAAAGTAGGCAGTATTGAAGGAATTGAGGAATCAAAAAATCAGATATATATAAAGCAAATAGAAAAAATGGCAGACAGAAATCCTATCTTATCAGTAATTAAATTAAATATAAATGGATGACATGCTCCAATTAAAAGGCTGAATTAAAAACAGGATCCATCCTTTGGTCGCTCGCTCCTCTCCATCCAAAATTTACAAAGAACTCATAAAACTCAACAACAAACAAACAAACAATCCAATAAAAAAATGGGAAGAGGACATGAACAGACACTTCTCCCAGGAAGAGATACAAATGGCCAACAGATATATGAAAAGATGCTCAGCTTCATTAGTTATTAGAGAAATGCAAATCAAAACTACAATGAGATACCACCTCACTCCTGTTAGATTAGCTATTATCAACAAGACGGGTAATAGCAAATGTTGGAGAGGCTGTGGAGAAAAAGGAACCCTCATTCACTGTTGGTGGGACTGTAAAGTAGTACAACCATTATGGAGGAAAGTATGGTGGTTCCTCAAAAAACTGAAAATAGAACTACCTTATGACCCAGCAATCCCTCTACTGGGTATATACCCCAAAACCTCAGAAACATTGATACGTGAAGACACATGTAGCCCCATGTTCATTGCAGCACTGTTCACAGTGGCCAAGACATGGAAACAACCAAAAAGCCCTTCAATAGAAGACTGGATAAAGAAGATGTGGCACATATACACTATGGAATACTACTCAGCCATAAGAAATGATGACATCAGATCATTTACAGCAAAATGGTGGGATCTTGATAACATTATAAGGAGTGAAATAAGCAAATCAGAAAAAAACAAGAACTACATGATTCCATACATTGGTGGAACATAAAAATGAGACTAAGAGACATGGACAAGAGTGTGGTGGTTACCAAGGGTGGGGGGGGGAGGGAGGACATGGGAGGGAGGGAGGGAGAGAGTTAGGGGGAGGGGGAGGGGCACAGAGAACTAGATAGAGGGTGACGGAGGACAATCTGACTTTGGGCGAGGGGTTTGCAACATAATTTGATGACAAAATAACCTAGACATGTTTTCTTTGAATATATGTACCCTGATTTATTAATGTCATCCCATTACCATTAATAAAAATTTATAAAAAAAAAAATAAATAAAAAAAAATAAATAAATAAAAACAGGATCCACTCTTTGGGTGATGGGTATGCAACAGAATTGAATGACAAGATAACCTGGACATGTTTTCTTTGAATATATGTACCCTGATTTATTGATGTCACCCCATTAAAATAAAAATTTATTTATAAAAAACAAAACAAAACAAAACAAAACAGGATTCAACTGAATGCTGTCTGTAAGAGACTCACTTTTTTTCTTTACTTTTAATTTTTCCATTGATTTTAGAGAGGGAGGAAGGGAGTGAGAGAGAGGAAGGGAGGGAGAGGAGGGGGAGAGAGAGAGAAAGAGAGAGAAGGAAGTATCAATTTGTTGTTCCACTTAGTTGTTACATTTAAGTGTTCACTCATAATTGCTTCTCGCACACGCCCTGACTGGTAATCAAAACTGTGACTTTGGTGGGCTTGGACAATGCTTTATTCACCCTGCCAGGGCCGAGACTCACTTTAGGTTAAAAGATACAAATAGTTTGAAAGTTAAAGGATAGAAAAAGATATACTATGCAAATAGTAAACAAAAAGCTGTTGTAGCCATAATAAAAGATAAATAAACTTTAAGACAAAAAAATGTAACTACAGACAAAGAGGATATTTTATAATGATTAAAATGAAGATATAGTTATAAGCATTTATGCACCTAACAACAGAGTCGCCCCCTTACATGAACTAAAAACTCACAAAATTAAGGAGAAAATGAAAAGAAAGTGGAGACCTCAGTGACCCGCTTTTAGGAATAGATAGACCAACTAGATGGAAAATCAACATGGAGATAGAAGAATTAAAATGCTACACACAAACTAGAGTAATGGATAACTATAGAACATTCTGCCTCAAACAGCAGAATACACATTTTTCTCAAGTCATGTGGAAAACTTTGTAGGATAGAACATATATGGGCCATAAGACAGGCCTCAATAAATTAAAAAGTATTGAAGTCATTATAATATATATTTTTAAACCATAATTTAATAAACTAGAAGTCAAGAAGAGAAGGAATTTTGGGAAATTCAAAATATGTGAAAAACAATACACTCAAAATAACCAATGAGTCAAAGAAGAAATCACAAGAGAAATTCATTCATACTTTGACATGAATGAAAATGAAAGCACAACATGCCAAAATATGGATGCAACTAAAACAGTCCTTAGAGGGAAATTTATAGAAATAAAAATCTTAAATACAAATTTTATAAATAAACAAATAAGTTCAGAAGGCTATTCAGGGAATGTTCTTACAGTGATAGCAGGGGTGCAAGAACAAATAAACACAACTAAGCAAGCTCTTTTCAAACCTCTGCTTGCATTACATTTGCTAATATCCTATCTGCCAAAATAAATTACATGACTGAGCTAGAATTACCAAAAGGGGCACAGTACACTCCTCACAGTGGGAAGTTCTGGTGCTTTCACTGTGTTATACTTCTCTGTAAGTTGCTCGTTTGTTTACCTGTTTTTGAAGTAGGCATTGAATTATAAAAACCCAAGATAAAAGCAGTGGAAACTTTGTTGCTTTCATTGTTCAAGATCTGTAGTTGTGAATTAATACTTAGCATGAGTTCATATGTTAGAAAACGGCTTTCACTGTATATTCTAATCATTAGTGTCCATGGAAGAAATATTTACCTATTGTTATAGATTCCCTGATCAGCAGTGTCAGTTCTGTTCAGGTGCCATTCTTTAAAATGGTCCTGGAAAATGATGCTTTAATGTCGCTTATCTTTTAAGCTTGTCCGTCTTCAAGCAGTGTGTCCTGCTGGGTTCTATTAATTAGCTGGGATTAATAACCCTTCATTAACCTGTGGAGAATGGAATTATAAAAAGCCTGAATATTGTATCATCTAAGCCAATTGTTACATTGTCCACTTGGTGGTAGAGTTGTTTTTAGAAAGCAGTGTGAAGAATAATAAGCCAAGTAAAAGAAAACAGAATCTCATGAATTCGTAGCCATGACAAAAATGCAGTTTACCTCCTTCCTATAGCAGCATCATTACTTTCATTAAAGTATAAAAGATAATGTAATCCAGGGCAGATATGATCATATAATAGTTGTCTTTTTGCTAAGAAGGGGTGATAATTTCATTTCTAAACACATCAGGTGAAGCTGCTGGTTTACTGGTTAGAGTTCAGTGCTCAGAAAGATAGATTTTAGAGATTGACTTCATTTGGGTCATCTTAAACATCATCCAATTTCTTTTTTTAATTAAGAAAATTTCATGTGTAAAGTAACACTCCTCATACAACATTGTCTAAGTCCTTCCAACTTGAAGTGTGGTTGCCTGATCAGCAACACTGGCATCACCTGGGAGCTTGTTAAAAATGCAGAATCTTGATCCTCACCTCAGACCTCCTGAGTCAGACTGTACCTTAACAAGGTCCCCAGGCTTTCCGCATGCACTGTGAGATGCACTCTTCCTCACTTCACACAGTGCAAGCGGTGGATAGCGAGGTACAGTGGTAAGAGAAGTAGGGCAGGTATGAAGACTGGAATCATTTAAGATATTCAGAGATTTATTCTGAACTTTTCATTGCTTATTCGAAACCATCCTGAAATGCCCACACTCCAGTGCTGGAGACTCTATACATGAATCCATCTTGAGTTTTTTTATATTCTAAAAGAAAGAAGGCAGAGTTATAGCAGTCATTTACATACTCATCAAAATCATTATAATACAGGAGGAGATTCTCAGGACTGGTGTTCTATTCTGGCCCAGCCAGTAACTGACAGCATGATCTTTGGCAGGAGGTTAATCTCTCAGTCTTTAGCTTGTTTATCTGAAAGGTGAGGTGGTTGGGCAGGTTTAGCCTTTTCAGCTTTTCTAAAAGGGCTGTGATTTTAGGTACAGTCAGAGCTGATATTTACCTGGTAAACCCAGGTGGCCCTGTACTCATCTGTATGCTGGCATCTGTTTGCAGTGGCTGGTGCTGGTGCCCCACTGGTTGGTTCATAGTTTGAACACTTCTGTCAACTGATGATTGTAGTACAAAGTACCAGGGACCGTTAAGGAACTAAGTACTTTCACTGTAGGTGCCAGAGTACATGTCATGGACTCAATACATGTAATACCGGCCTGAGGTATAAGAGAGTTAGTAGTACAGGGTCTGGAAAGTACACAGGCTTTGGTGTGAAATAGTCTTGTGTTTGTATCTTCGTTCTGCTGCCTGCTAGCTGTGTGGGTTTAAGTCTATTACCTAAACTCACTTGATAACAGTTTTGTTTTTTAGCAGAAAATGAGGTTAATATAATAATATATACCTCAAAGTCTAATTGTGAGGAATTAATAAGATAATTTATGTAAACAGTCTGGCAAATAATAGATGCTCAATAAATGTTAGTTTCTTCTTCACTCATCTATTTATCCTCAGAATAAATTATATGCAGACCTTTACTTCTGGAAACCTCTATAATGTGATATACTGAACAAACAAGGACATTGTGGGCTTTAATAATTAATAATAAAAGAAAGATAGCTAACTATTAGGCAATTCTAGTAATTCTAATTGGGGAGGGGGAGGTTATATATTCATCTAAGGCTATTGCTAAAATCAAAGATGACTTTCTTCTTTAGGCTAGTGGCCTTTAAAATTTTTTTCTTTTTAAAAAATCTACTTTTTAATTACATTTGACATATTAGTTTCAGATGTATAACATAGTGATTAGACATTTGTATACCTTATGAAGGATCACCCCAATAAGTCTAGTACTCGTCTGACACCACATATAGTTATTACAATTTTATTGACTATATTCTCTATTCTGAACTTTACATGCCCATGATTCTTTTTTATAACTGGCCACTTGTATTTCTTAAACATTTTACTTGCATACCCTCTCCAAGAATTTTAACACAAACCAGCTATGTGCTCCACATACGTTTTGAAGTTGACGCCTAAAATTTTTTATCATAAATTTAAATAGCTGTGAATGATTTAATTTCAGGTGTAGTGTAACTATCACTATTTAAAAATAAAACTATTGTTTATATATCTTAGGTTTAGAATATTTAAAGTTTGTAAGAAGCATGTTGGGAAACTTGAATCTTCGAGGTGGACCATTTTGTATTTTTATAATTCTTCTTAGTGAAAAACAGCTTGGTGAGTACTGGTGTTCACCAGTGTCTCATTCTGTGTTCTTATTTACCTTCTTATCAGAGAAGAGAAGATGAAAAGTTATGTTTATTTCTGACAGTTCAACATTGCATCTTCAAATAAAAGGGGCATTTGGAAACTTTTCCTTAAAGGGCTAGATAATAAATATTTTAGATGTTGAGTATCATAGTCTTTGCTACAACTAGTCAGCTCTGCCTTGTAGGGTAAAAACTGCCATAAACAATACATGAATGGACAGGGCTGTATTCACTAAAACTATCCCTGCATTAGCAGCCACTCTACATTCTCCACGCCAACCCTAGGAAACCACATAACTGTATCTACTTCCTGTCTCTATAGCTTTGTCTAGGCTGGACATTTTGGAAGATGCTTAGAGCTTGCTCTGGTGGTTTTGTAAGAATCTAATCCTCTGTATTATATTCCTTTCTGCATAAAATACCTTGAGTGGTTTTTGTTTCTTGCTCTGAACCTTGACTGTTTCAATCAGAGTTAAAGGAGAAAGACGAATGATGCAGAATTTTTAACTTATATAAATTTATTGATTTTTAGAGAGAGTGAGGAAGGGAGAGGGAGAGAGAGAAGGAGAGAGAGAGAGAGAGAGAGAGAGAGAGAAGCATTCATTTGTTGCTCCACTTAGTTGTCCATTCATTGGTCACTTCTCTATGTGCCCTGACTGGGGATGGAGTACAAACAACTTTGGTGTTTCAGGATGGTGCTCTAACCAACTGGCCAGGGCCGAAGTTTTAACTTTTAAAGAAGAGCTTGTTTATTGTGTAAAAATGAAGATCAAATTACTTTGATATTCAGATTCAGTTGTATACCTTCAAAACTATCAACACAGCATCCTAAAAATTATGTCCTTTGAAAGTATTGATATTTCTAATGAAAAAAATTTAGATGTTTCACTTAAAACTATGCAAGAAAGTAAATAGTTTTCAAAGTTCTAATAGGTAAAATATAAGCAAAGGAGTCTGAAGTCTTTCTTTAGGCTGGGCATTTGTGTGTGTGTGTGTGTGTGTGTGTGTGTGTGACAGAGACAAAGACAGAAGGACAGATAGGGACAGACAGATAGGAAGGGAAAGAGATGAGAAGCATCAATTCTTTGTTGTGGCATCTTTGTCGTTCATTGATTGCTTTCTCATATGTGCCTTGACCGTGGAGCTAGAGCAGAACAAGTGACCCCTTGCTCAAGCCAGAGACGTTGGGTTCAAGTTGGTGAGCTGTGCTCAAACCAGATGAGCCCATGCTCAAGCTGACAACCTCAGGGTTTTGAACCTGGGTCCTCTGCATCCCAGTCTGACTCTATTTACTGAGCCACGGCCTGGTCAGGTTGGGCATTTTTTGTTTCTAAGAATGTCCTTTGAATTGGCTTTAAGTATCTGGGCCTTAGTTGTTTTTTGTTGTTTTTTTAAGTTTACTAAGTTTAACAAATAATTTTTGCTTGATTTATTAGATGACAAAGCAACATGTATTTATTATTTAAAGCTTTCAAACAATACAGTAGTTGTGGTCCCACCTTCAGCCACACTTCCTAGAAGTAACCATCACTAACAGATTTTTATCCTTTCTCTGACACAGGAGTTGTAAGAGAAACTTACTTGGTACATTAGATGGTCTCTTGAAGTGTCTTGTAGTGTTGTATCAGAACAGCGAGAAACAAACGTCTTCCTACACAATCACGAAGCCAAATTAGGTAATTAGGGAGCCTTTATTAGCTAACTATGCATGTGGACCACACAGAGGCCGAAGCCCTTAAAATCAATGCGGCGCTAACTGTGGTTTGGAGTTAGGTTTTATAGGTAGAATTATATACTGAGGAATGGGGAGGGGAGAAAGCATAGCAGCAAAACAAAGCAGTGAAACAAGCTTTCTTACAATGTTTATCTATAGGGTTAATTCAGGGAGAAACATTCTGAGAACACCTGCAACTTTGCGAAGCTAGCCCAAGGCCACAGTCTGGGAAACCAGCCTCAAGGCCAGGAATAGGGAGACTTTTCAGAAAAAGTAAGTTCTGCTAAAAGTTTCTTTGTTTTAGAGAAAGTAAGTTTTGCCAAAAATTATTCATGTTAAGAGCCTATCTTTTCCACACTTCAGTAGTAGCTAAGATTTAAATACAAATTCAGTGCATTTTCTTGAGCTCTTGTTGAATTTCTAACACCAGTGCCCTTAATGAATCTTTGTTGATACCATCCTCTAATTTAAATGATTCAGAGCCTTGACAAAGAGCTATAAAAGTAGACAATCTAAGATGTGAGTCTGAAGTGTGCATCTCCATATGTAGCAAAGGACCTCTGCAAAGCCATGCCAGTGCTTTTTCTGTAAAGATTACTTTCACTTCTTAAAAAAATGGATACTCCTCACCCAGAAATAACAAATGTGTTTTTAATTAAGCATTACCTTTTTTTTTTTTTTTTAGTGAGAGATAGAGACAGACAGACAGGAAGGGGGAGAGATGAGAAGCATCAGTTCTTTGTTGTGGCTCCTAGTTGTTCATTGATTGCTTTCTCATATGTGCCTTCACTGGGGGCTACAGCAGAACAAGTGACCCTTTGCTCAAGCCAGTTACCTTGGGCTTCAGGCCAGCAACCTTTGGACTCAAGCCAGTGACCATGGGGTTGAGTCTATAATTTCATGCTCAAGCCGGTAACCTTGGGATTTTGAAACTGGGTCCCAGGCTGACACTGTATCCACTGTGCCATCACCTGGTCAGGCAAGTATTACCTTCTTGATGTTGACAAAATGAAGTGATTCCTCATGCTAAATATATTGATATAATTCTAGTGAAGATAATACCTGACATTTATAATTGCTTTATATTTTACAAAGTACTTTGAGATCAATCTTACTTGATCATAGGGAGCGGACTTAGTAAGGTTTATACCCTTCTCAGAGATGAGTAAATGGAGGCTTAGAGGTTCATCGACTTTACTCAAGGTCACACAGTTAGTGGTAAAACCTGAACTAAAACATTTTGACTTTAGAGGTTTTTTTTTTTTTAATCTAAACACAAAACATTGCCTAGAAATCATCTTTATTAAATGATGGTTTGGGTAGGTTGACTTTGGGGACAATTATGGGATTGGCTGGTGTGTGCTTTTTGCAATTTTAGCTTATTGTCATACAACTTTCTCATCTTGGAAGCTAAGTGACAGTTTAGCACTGTTAATATAGCTCAATAAAGTATGATAGTTGTGGCTTGATGAGGGTGCTCCCAGTCAATGTGTGGTTTCAAACCTGATGTTAAATCTCGATTACAACTAAACTCAACACTGTGAGTTTACACAGAAACAATCCAATTCAAAAATGGGCAAAGGACCTGGATAGACACTTCTCCAAAGAGGACATACAGGTGCCAGAATGGCTATCAATAAATCAACAAACGAGTGCTGGTGAACATCTGGAGAACAGGGAACCCTTGGGCACTGTTGGTGGAAATGTACCCTCATGCAGCCATTGTGAAAAGCAGTATGGAGCTTCCTCAGAAAATTAAAAATGAATCTGCTTTTTGACTCAGCCATCCCACTTCTGGGAATATATCCTAAGAATCTCAAAACCCTAATTTAAAGACTATATGCACCCCATGTCCACAGCAGCATTATTTACAATAGCCAAGATCTGGAAACAGCCCAAGTGCACATGAGTGGATGAGTGGATTAAAAAGATGTGGTACATTTACACAATGGAATTCTATACTGCTGTAAAAAAGAAGGAAATCTTACTTTTTGGGATGGGGTGGATGGACCTAGACAGTGTTACGCTAAGTGAGATAAATCAGTCAGAGAAAGATAAATACCATATGGTTTCACTTATTTGTTTAATCTAACACAGTAAACTAATGAAAAACATAGAAACAGGGGCATGGACATGTGGAACAGACTGGCAGCTGTCAGAATGGAGGGCTTTGAGGGGACTGGGTGAAAGAAGGTGAAGGGATTATCCAAAACACATAGACGCAAACAACAAAGTGGCACTAGGCAGAGGGAAAAGGGGGAGGTGGCAAGGTGGGAAAGAAGGGAGAAATGGCAACAGAAAGAGGCTTTGTTTGGGGCAGGTGTGCAGATGGCATTTTTTTTTTTTCATTTTTCTGAAGCTGGAAACGGGGAGAGACAGTCAGACAGACTCCCGCATGCGCCCGACCGGGATCCACCCGGCACACCCACCAGGGGCGATGCTCTGCCCACCAGGGGGCGATGCTCTGCCCATCCTGGGCGTCGCCATGTTGCGACCAGAGCCACTCTAGCGCCTGGGGCAGAGGCCACAGAGCCATCCCCAGCGCCCGGGCCATCTTTGCTCCAATGGAGCCTTGGCTGTGGGAGGGGAAGAGAGAGACAGAGAGGAAGGAGGGGGGGTGGAGAAGCAAATGGGCGCTTCTCCTGTGTGCCCTGGCCGGGAATCGAACCCGGGTCCTCCGCACGCTAGGCCGACGCTCTACCGCTGAGCCAAGCGGCCAGGGCGCAGATGGCATTTTATTGAGTTTATTTTACACTTGAAACGTGTATGGTTTTACAAACTAGTGTCATCCCAATAAATTCAACTAATAAAAAATAAAAAAAAAATAAATAAATAAATGGAGATTATAACTTCACATATTACTTAAATAAATGAGTGCAGATGTACTTATGTTTATGTAGGACCAAATAGAGTATTTCAGTTCAGTTTTACCTATTTTTATTTTAGCCTATAGAAAGAACCGGGAATCTCTTTTCTCCCCTTTACTCTGAATATTCCACAGTCTGGATGGAAAACAATAAAGAACGTTTCCAAAACCAGATTGGTTTAGCTCTGATTCTGCATGTGATCATAGCCAAAAGGCCGAGAAGTAATTGATTTAACTCTGATTCTGAAGGAGAGTGTGGTTGGAGAAATGAGGCTGGATTTGTTCAGTACTGAGATGGCTAGCAGCTGGTAAACTCCTTTAAGGAGCCCTTCTGACCCTTTACCCCAAACTTACTCCCAACTTCCCAAGCATCACATAAATGTGCATGTCTTCAGGTTTTTAAAAAAAGTTTTATTGAAAAGTAATTGACATACATCACTATATAAGTTTAAGGTATACAGCTTGATGGTTTGATTTACATGTATTGTGAAGTGATTATCACAATAGTTTCAGCTAACATACATCTTCTTCTATAAATACAATAAAAAGGAAGAAGAAAGAAAAATATGTTCTTGTGATGAGAAGTCTTCAAATTTGGTTTGTTTGTTTGTTTGATTTTGAGGGGAGGGGAGATAGTGAGGCAGACTCCCACATGCACCCAGACCAGGACCCACCTGGCAACCCTGGGGCCGATGCTCAAGTACCGAGCTATTTTTAGTGCTTGAGGCTGACATACTTGGACCAACTGAGCCACTAGCTGAGGGACAGGAAGAGGAAGAGAAGTGGGAGAAGGAAGGGGAAAGAAGCAGATAGTCACTTCTCCTGTGTGTCCGAGTGGGAATCGAACCCAGGATGTCCATATGCTGGGCTGATGCTCTATCCACTGAGCCACTGGCCAGGGCCAGGATTTGCTCTTTGAAAATAACTTTTCTATATATCATAAAACAAGGTTAACTATAGTCATCATGCTGTACCTCACATTCCTAGCACTTAGTTATCCCGTAATTGGAAATTTGTACCTTTAGACCATCTTCCTCCATTTAACAGCCCGCCCACTTCACCTCTGGTAACCACAAGTCAATTTATTTTTATTTGAGTTTTCCCTTCCCTTTTTAAAAATTTTTTTGTTTTTTCCCCCTTTAGATTTCACATATAAGTGAAATCATACAGCAGTTGTTTTTCTCTGTCTGGCTTATTTCATGGAACATGATGCCTTCAAGGTTTATACATGTTGTCATGTATGCTAGGTTTTCCAATTTTTTTTTTTTTTTTTTACAGAGACAGAGAGAGAGTGTCAGAGAGAGGGATAGATAGGGACAGAGAGTCAGGAACAGAGAGAGATGAGAAGCATCAATCATTAGTTTTTCGTTGCGACACCTTAGTTGTTCATTGATTGCTTTCTCATATGTGCTTTGACTATGGGGCTATAGCAGACTGAGTGACCCCTTGCTCGAGCCAGCAACCTTGGGCTCAAGCTGGTGAGCCTTGCCCAAACCAGATGAGCTCGCGTTCAAGCTGGCGACCTTGGTGTCTCGAACCTGAGTCCTCTGCATCTTAGTCTGATGCTCTATCCACTGCACCACCACCTGGTCAGGCCCATGTTTTTTTATGGCTGAGTAGTATTCCACTGTGTGTATATACATATACTTCTCTACCCATTTATTTATTGATGGACACTTAGGTTGTTTCAATGATTTGGCTATTGTAAATAATACTATGAACATGGGGGTGCATATATATATATATATATATATATATATTAGAGTTTTTATTTCCTTTGGATGTATTCCCACAAGTGGAATTACTGGATCATATGGTAGTTCTATTTTAATTTTTTGAGGATCTTTCATACTGTTTTTTATAGTAGGCCCACAGTTTTTAGATTAACTTTTCTAAACTTTTAGCTAACAGGAAAATTTGTGAAATTTTGCTTTCTTGATTTATTAATGGAAAAATTAACCTATCTTCTGCATTTATTTCCAAGCCACTTATTTATGGACTGACTTGGATGACACCTTTCTGGCTGGGCTGATTCCCTTCTCCCTACTGGCCACTGTCACACATGACACGTCAGGTTTCTCTTAGGCAGGTGCTGTCCCACATGCCCAAGGCTGGGAAGCCCTAGACATTACAGAACATCATGTGGTCTGTCAGCCCAAAAATCACTCTCACTAGTTAGCCTCTGGACAATACATTAATTTACTGAAACGTGAAGACGACTTGACTTTGGGTCGTGAACACACAATACAATATACAGATCATGTATTATAGAATTGTACATCTGAAACCTATATAATTTTATTAACTAATGTCACCCCAATAAATTCAATAAAAATAAAAAAATATAAATGTACCAGACCTCCCCTAAATAGGCTAAGAGTTACTTCAGAATCTAATATTGAGCAAAGTTAAGTTGTTATGGTAATCTATGAAGATATATGTCTCCATGCTCTAGAGAGCACTAAAAAAGAACGCAGCTTTGGAAACTACAATTTAGGGTACACTTTTTGGTTCTAAATCTAGATTATTGTGAATTCTGTGTGTGTGTGTGTGTGTGTGTGTGTGTGTGTGTTTACTAATAACAGTGCCAGGCCACAAAGGAATTTAATACTATGATAATGTTTTCCTATTAATGCTAGCTTAGATAATCATTAAGCACTGCCAAAAAACAATAACTTGAAACAGTGACTTTCTTATTCAGCAATCCATACACAAAAACAATTCTTTATTCTGTAACAGTGCCCTACTAGGAAAGCAAATAAAGGAGAAAGAATCAAACATTTTTAAAACAACAACCCTCCCCCCCAAAAAAAAGAAAGAAAGAAAGAAAGAAACCTGTTATACCATGGTACATTTAATACTTTAGATTCAGTAGTGCCAGACAGCAGTGACTCTGCCCTGTGCTGGTCCGGAAACGCTGGGCAAATTCTCTAGCCTCTTTAGGTGTAGTTTCCTCATTTGGAGAGGGGGCTAATAATAGTACCTACTTTCAAGTGTGGTTGTGGGGACTGAAACATGCTGTAGGAAAACTGCTTAGTCTACGACCAGATAAATACTCAGTATTATTTAACATCCTTAGTTACAGGCCCTAATGTTAGGGGGTAGATTTTTTGGGGGGTGTGGGTCGGAATGGGCAAGACTAGTAAGAATAATTTTAGGATCAATAGTTTTAACTAGGGACCAAAGAAAAATTTGTATAAACTCAAAAGCAGGAATTTAATGATAGGAACTGAAAAGGGTGAGAAAACTAGAGGTCACTTTGGGCGATAGCATCCTGAGTATGAGCCAAAGTAAGGGAGGCTCGGGTTACAATTATAGATCCTGGCAACTCCTTCCCTAATCTCTGACAGGGAGAAGACTCAGTAGTCAACATTTCCTTGTTGAGAGCTGGAACAGATCAAGTAAAGTCAGATCAGTGCATGTATTAAACCCAGGAAGACAGAGGTAGGAAGATCACAAGTTGGCACCTAACATGGTAAAATTCAGAAGTGTTTTATTGCATGTCTATCTTTTTTATCCCCCTTCGTGTTACTTTTTCACAGTTTTTGTAGATGAAATAATGTATGTACCTAGGATTTTTTTTAGTCAAGAAAGTGTTCATTTGGAGATCTCAGATATTTTTGGTTTGGCATAATTTTTACAGCCATGGATTATTGAATTCTTAACAGGGCATCTGAAACAATATGTTTAATATGGTATGATTTTTAATGCTGAGAAATAGAAGACTCTCTGATAAGTATAAAACCTTTAGGTGATATTCTCTTTCTTATCAGCATTTAGTTGTATTTTAAACTTATCCTTATCATCTTTGTCCGTTTTCAACTTTCTAAATGCTGCAGAGAAAGAATGAAGTACAACTGATGTGAATGAGACTCCCCTGAGAAAGGAGCATGTCTATTAGGGGGATAAGATGCCTAGTGAACTCAAGAAAAGGTACCAAAAAGTAGTGTGCATGTCTGTGTATGTTTGGAAGATGGGCTGAGAATAATTACCTAAAGAAAAAATGTGATGAACTCAGAAGAATTAAACCTCGCCCATCTGTCTATTCTAAATGACATTCTTGATTCCAGAATCTTAATTAAGTAGACTATAAAGTCACTGATGGAGCTTGTTCTATGAAACAGATAAACCTGAAAATTTCAGAGGCTTAAAACAACAAAGGTTTATTTCTCTTTTGTATCACAATCTGATGTAGATTGGGTAACTTCTCTGCTTACTTCTCCTCCAAGTGGTGACTCAGGGATTCAAGCTGCTTTTATCTTGCTACTCTGCTGTCTTGGAGTACTTACTTTCTGGCTGCATGAACAAGAGAGGGGGTGTGTGGATAAGGTACATCCTTCTTAGATTAGAAGTGACACATCACTTTGGCTGACATTCCATTGTTAAGAATGAGTGACATGATCCCACCAGGATTTACAGGGGCTAGGAAATGGAGAGGAGCCTGGGAATATTTGGGGAGGATCAATACTCTTTGCCACAGGCACATTGCTTCCATTATGTTATTCTGTGTCCTTTATTGATTTTTTTTTTTTAGAGAGAGAGGAGAGAGAGAGAGACAGAGAGAGAGAGAGAAGGGGGAGGAGCAGGAAGCATCAACTCCCATATGTGCCTTGACCAGTCAAGCCCAAGGTTTCGAACCGGCGACCTCAGTGTTCCAGGTCGACGCTTTATCCCACTGCACCACCACAGGCCAGGCCTATTCTGTGTCCTTTATTTTCTCATAGTAACTTTCTCTTAGAATTAGCGTCAGGAAAAGGTTTTCCTCTTCTAAGGAGTTATATTTTTTCTTTCTTTTTTTATGTTTATTTTATTGATTTGAGAGAGAGAGAGAGAGAGAGAGATCAATCTGTTTCTGTATGTGCCCTGACTGGAGATAGAACCAGCAACCTGCACCGCAGGAATATGTTCTAACCAACCAAGCTATCCATCTAGGGCTCTTTTTCTTTTTTCTCCCCCTCCCCTACCTTCCCTTTCTCTCCCCTCCCCTCCCCTTCCCTTCCTTTTCTCTTTCTTTTTCCTTCCTTCCTTCCTTCCTTCCTTCCTTCCTTCCTTCCTTCCTTCCTTCCTTCCTTCCTTCCTTCCTTCCTTCCTTTCCTTCCTTTCCTTCTCTCGCTCCCTCCCTTCCTTCCTTCCTTGTCAGGAACTTTAAATTTAATGCTAATGTCTACTTGATCTTAGATTTTTGGTAGCATCATTTATCCTAGTCCTTTACTGGGTTTCTGAAATCATATTATGATTTTATTTTTAACTGACCTATTGTATTTGTGTTTAAGTTGCTACCCTCTTTTCTAATCATAGCTGGTGTATTGGTAAGAATTTTATTTTTTGGCTGCAAGAGAAAAATCAAGTAATAGTGGTTTAAGCAATAAGGGTTTTATTATCTGACATGACAAGCCTGACAGTTTAAGGATTGGTGAATTCAATTGTACATTCAATAATATAGAGTGTTTGGCAGTGTCTCCCCTCCTTGAAAGCCATGCTTGGTAGTTCTAGATGTCACATGCCACGGTAGAGCTTGTTCAGTCCTTGTGATGCAGGAGACCAATGATGCTCACAGACATGATAGTCATCATGGTCATCATGACATGGTGCAGTGTAGTGCTACTAGGCATGCGTCATGTCTAGTCATTATCTAATATCATATTAAATAACCTGCAGAACATATTGCAAAATGATGCTGGAGGCAGGATAAGAAATTGTATCTAA
This sequence comes from Saccopteryx bilineata, assembly GCF_036850765.1. Taxonomy (NCBI): domain Eukaryota; kingdom Metazoa; phylum Chordata; class Mammalia; order Chiroptera; family Emballonuridae; genus Saccopteryx; species Saccopteryx bilineata. The sequence goes on from NC_089494.1 coordinate 201,336,225, forward strand.
AATTGAATGTTAGATCCAGGCAGATACAGTCATATAAAGAAATCATGTTGACATATCAGGTGACATGTTTGGCAGGGGGTGGCAGTAATAGAAATGGTAGTAGTCAAAAGCAGCTGGATTCTGGATAGAGTTAGAAGGGTTTGTTGATGAATTAGATATGAGGAATGAGAGAGAGAGAGAGAGATGTTGAGAATGACTCCAGGTTTTGGGCCAGATCAATGGAGGGAATGCAGTTTCTATTTATTGATGAAAAAGCTGTGTTATTTCATAAAATAAAATGTATTAGATTGTTAGCAACAATTGGAGGTAAAACAGTGTAAGGGGTCTGGACGTGGTTGAGGTAGAGAGCTAAGATGGAGAGCTGGAATCGGGCACTACCCAGGTCCTAGGACCCAAACAGGTAGAAAAGGTACCTGGCATGGGCAAGGACCATGCCTCTTGTCCCAGCTACATTTACCTCTAGGAATCATTGGCTGCAAGTGTTCAATTTGCGAAGAGCTCTGATGCTCATTACTCACCCGGCCCTCAGGAGAGCCCTGTAATGTAGTGATTGCTTTTATGCCCATGACCAAGGACTTAAAAACAATTTCAGGAAAGTTGTTATTCATATGTTCATTTATTAAACATTAATTATGTGCTGGCTGTACATCAGGAAATAAAACCCGGCTTTCTTATTTAAGGCCTTTCTATATATCTACTTCAACATTTTGATTTCTGCTTTCCTTTCCTCCCCAATTTGCCTCCCAAATGTTCCCCTTCCATTGTGGTTTTGAAATGTTTACAAATTCATAAATACTCTGTCTTTCAAGAAGGGGAGCCTAATTTACCTCCCCATGAAGGAGGGCTGTTTTACTCTTAGTGAATTAAAATAAAGCAGAAGTAATGGTGGGTAGTTTCAGAGGCCACGTCATGAAAGGGACTTGAACTTCCTGTTTGTTCCTTTGCTCTCTGTCTTGGATCACTTGGTCAGGGGGAAAGCCAGTTGCCGTACTGTGCACAGACCTATGAAGAGGACCAAAGAGTGAAGAACTGAGGCTTCTGACCCAGTGACCTTGCGATAGATCCTCTAGGCCCAACCAGACCTTTAGATGATACTGCAGCCCCAGCCTACACGTTTACTGCAACCCCACAAGAGGCTCTGAGCTAGAACTACCCCAACGAGCTGCTTTTGGATTTCTGACCCTCAGAAATAATGAGATAATGAATACTTCTTATTTATTTATTTATTTATTTATTTATTTAATTTTTTTACAGAGACAGAGAGTGAGTCAGAGAAAGGGATAGACAGGGACAGACAGGAATGGAGAGAGATGAGAAGCATCAATCATTAGTTTTTCATTGCGCGTTGCAACACCTTAGTTGTTCATTGATTGCTTTCTCATATGTGCCTTGACCACGGGCCTTCAGCAGACTGAGTAACCCCTTGCTGGAGCCAGCGACCTTGGGTTCAAGCTGGTGAGCTTTTGCTCAAACTAGATGAGCCCGCACTCAAGCTGGCGACCTCGGGGTCTCGAACCTGGGTCCTCTGCATCCCAGTCCGATGCTCCATCCACTGCGCCACTGCCTGGTCAGACTCTTTTTTTTTTTTTTTTAAATAGGTTTAAGAATACTGAAAAAATAAATACGGAAGAAAGGACAACCCATAATCTCATGAAAAAGAGTAATATCTATCTATAGTACTATTCCAATAATAAAAAAAAAGAAAAAGTTAAAATAAAACTCTCCTCCTAGCCCTGATGTCCACTTCTTTTCTCCAGTTTTATTTAGGTACAATTGATGTATAACATTTTATTAGTCCAAGGTGTACAACATAATGATTTGATATACTATGTATAACTGTGAAATGATGACTGCAGTAAGTTTGGTTAACATCAGTCACCTCTATCTTTACTTCTTCATGACCAAGGTGACCAAGTTGTTCTTCCATAGCATTTTCATGCACATGCAGTTATGTTTAAATACAGATCATAGTACAGTCTTTTGAAAAACTAATGTCTTGGAGACATATGTCTTTATATTGGCATACACACGTCTATCTTATTCTTTTAAATGGATTTTCCATTGTTTGAATGTATCATGTTTCTTTTAATCAATCCTTGTATATGGACATTCAGGATATTTTCATAATTACAAAAGTGTGATAACACTTTTATGCTTTTGTGAGTACCCACAGGTAAATTCCTAGTGGTGGAATTCTGACATTAGAACATATGTGCATTTAAAGCTGATACTATCTACCTCCTATCCAGTGTTGGCCCTCAATAAACACTGAAAAAGTATGAGAATTCTATTTTCCCAAAAACTTGTATATATTTGATAATAAGCATTTTTTACTATATTTTACCTTTTTTTTGAGAATTTATAGTGCCTAGTGGACTGCTTGTCTTTTAATATATAAATAATAATAGCAATATTTAGCATTTTCTGATGCTTTTTGTGCTTTAAATATATTTTAATAGTTACAGAGAATGAAGTAGATACTAATATTATCTGCCTACGGCAGGTGGGAAACTGAGTCAGAGAGATGGTAAATAAACTGCTCAAGGTCACACAACTAGAAAGGGTAGAAGCAAATGATACTGAATCTAAAAAATATGAATCGCTGTTAAGTGAGTGAATGAATGATCTGTTTGCTTCCTTTGCTCAATTTTGTATTGAGTTTTTTTTTATTAGTAACCCAAAGCAGTAATTATTATTATTAATTATTATTATTATTTTTAAGCTAGAGAAGGGGAGATAGTGAGATAGACTCTTGAGTGCACCTGGGCCCAGGCTCAGGTTAGAACCAATCAACTGTCTTTGGGAGAGGGGAAGAGGAAGAAAGGAGAAGAAGGAGAGGGAGAGAAAAAGATGGTCGCTTCACATGTGTGCCCTGACCAGGGATCGAATCTGGGAGGTCCACATGTCAGCCGAGGCTCTATCCACTGAGCCAAGGCCCCAAAGCAGTAATTAAAAATATGACCTCAGATACTGTTATTAAAACTTGTACTGGTCATTTGAAAAAAGAAGTTATAATACTTTAGGACATAAAGGAAGTATGATGTGGATAATATAAAGTCTCACTAAGTTAATCTAAATATGAAAAATAATCTCAAGGAGATTTAGTTGCTTTCTTCACATTGAGATACTTTAAAATTACAATTCCCCTTCAGTCATACGTATTTATAATTGTAAAAGAAGGAGTTGAGGGTTTTTATATGTATTAGATTGACATTTGGGAAAATGAGTTTTTACTTTATCTGCAACAAAGAATCCTAATTATTTAAGTAGCTCTGGGCTAAGGGAGCTATAGTGACTTCCTTCTCATTTTGTTTTCTCTTTTTGAAATGCTCTTTTTGGTCTTGTGAAACTCTCCCATCCTTCTGGCTGAGTCCCATGTTCCTGCCCTTGAGACCTGGAGCCCTTTTCTGACCCCCTGAAGCATTTTTCATGGAGACTCTGGCTGTCAGAGCCCCAAATTTGTTTGCTTTTTCTCCTGTGTCCTCGAGGATGGGATCATGCTGTAGTCTCAATGGTCAGATCGGAATTGGTTGAAGCCTAAGCTAGTGTTCTCAAACTTCAGCCTGCGTTGCCTTCACCTGGGAGGCTTGTTGAAACAGATTGCTGAGCTCTGCCCCCAGGGTATCTGACTCAATAGGTCTAGATGGGGTGTTCCTAACAAGTTTTTGTGTGTGTGTGTGTTGTTGTTGTGTTTTTTTTTTTTTTTTTTTTTTTACAGAGACAGAGAGTCAGAGAGAGGGATAGACAGACAGGAACAGAGAGAGATGAGAAGCATCAATCATTAGTTTTTGTTGCGACACCTTAGTTGTCCATTGATTGCTTTCTCATATGTGCCTTGACTGTGGGGCTTACAGCAGACCGAGTAACCCTTTGCTCGAGCCAGTGACCTTGGGTTCAAGCTGGTGAGCTTTTTGCTCAAACCAGATAAGCCCTCACTCAAGCTGGTGACCTTGGGGTCTCGAACCTGGGTCTTCCGCATCCCAGTCCAATGCTTTATCCACTGCGCCACTGCCTGGTCAGGCTGTTCCTAACAAGTTTTGAGGTAATGCTGATGTGTATGGTCCAAGGAACATACTTTGAGAATCACTGATCTAAGTCAGTCATGATCCAGTCAGTATCCTTTGCCCTTGATTGGTTTAGGTACATTATTGTTGATCTTGATTTCTATTATGTCATGCAGACTGACTATCACACCTGGAAAATGACACAAAAATAATTTCTCAGATAATAGCTTTCAATTTGTACTGTATAAAATATGGTCACTATTTTTTATAATTTCTGTGCTTTGTTTCTAAAGATTGCGCACAGAACACAGACTCAAGTATATAAATACACAGAGATGCACAAAGGTGTGTTTGCAGCTATGCAGTTCAGGTTAACTGGGTTTGTGAGGACCTGATACATGGACTTGGATGTCAGGGTATCCTGTGTTCGAATTATGCTTTTTTTTCCCCCTGTAGTAGTTACATGAACTTGGGTAAATGACTTAATTTCTTGGCCTTTGCTTTTTTTTATAAGGATTTTTTACTTATTGATTTTACAGAAAGAGGAGGGGTGGAGCAAGAAGCATCAAGTCATAGTTGCTTCACTTTAGTTGTTCATTGATTGCTTGTCATATGTACCTTGAACAGGCAACCCCAGGGCTTCGAACTGGCGACCTCAGCATTCCAGGTCGATGCTTTATCCACTGCTTCACCACAGGTCAGACTGCTGTTGCTTTTTTTGTCTGTAAAATGGGGCCAATCATTCTGATCTTTTGGACTTGTGAATGTTAATAATGGTTGCAAAGTGCCTGTCATTTAGTAGAAGCTGAAGAAAATGTGTCCAATTTCCAGGGCTTCTCGGCTAGTAGAAACTTGGTTCTTAGGGATCAAGTTCCAACCATGAGGCTCCTAAACGCCACATTTGTAGTTGAGACTGTATGCTTACTGTGGTTCCACCTGCCGTTCCCCTGGTTCCTACTGACCTACCTACCTGTCTATGGACCTGCAGCCTAAGTGGGAGTAGAAAGCAAAATAGAGATTGTGCAGGTGTAGCTCTGTCCCTCCCTGTCTGGGCCCCTAAATCTTGGTGAAAGTGGTAACTTCTAAATGGTAAAAATATCACTAATAGATAATTCTTCACTAATAGATAGTTCTTTTGTAGCCGATCAAAAGGATATTTTTTGAATCACTTATTGAGGACAAACCATTTTTTTTTGTGGCAGAGACAGAGAGAGTCAGAGAGAGGGAGAGATAGGGACAGACAGACAGACAGAAAGGGGGAGAGATGAGAAATATCAATTCTTCATTGCGGTTCCTTAGTTGTTCATTGATTGATTTCTCATATGTGCCTTGACCTGGGGGCTATAGCAGACCTAGTGACCCTTTGCTCAAGCCAGCAACCTTGGGCTCAAGTTGGTGAGCTTTGCTCAAACCATTTGAGCCCGCACTCAAGCTGGCGACCTCAGGGTCTCCAACCTGGGTCTTCCACATCCCAGTCTGACGCTCTATCCACTGCGCCACTGCCTGGTCAGGCGAGGCCAAACCATTTAATATTACTTTTAGTCACCTGTGAAATTTATTTAGGAAATGGGGCGATGTTGCAAAAGGGTGACCTTCATAAGTTTTGCTTTTTCAGCACAGATTCAATGAGAACTGCTAAGAACAGCCTGGAAGCCACAGGTTTTAGGACTCACTGTTATTCCTCAATCCACTTAGACCTTAACCAAATATTAAGAAAATAGAAAATTCAAAAGAATCCATGATGAAACCACCATTTTTCCTATTGTATTTCTAAATTTGGTACTTAATAGTACATGTGATTTTACTTCATGCATTATTACTAGCTAGTCATTAAAATCTAATTTATCTGAAATAAATAAATAACTAATAACTAAATTATATTCACTTTTATGGTTTAATTGATGTTTAATATATGAATTTGTTATGATTTTATGATTGTCTTAGAGCTTTAAGAATGAAAAGAATATGTCTAATATGTTTATAAATATTTATGTAATATTGTAAAAATGTAAGTAAATACCAGAGGCTAGATGTTTTTAAGATTGAGAACTAGAAGTGCAAAGGAAAAAAGTTATTCTCTCCAGCTTTGTTCGTATTTGCAAAATAGTAGAAACAATTTATGTGCCCATACATAGAAGAATATATAATAAATAATGGACCATCCACAGAATGGTGTATTATGCAGCTAGAAAAAGGATGGGAAAGGTCTCTATATGCTGATATGGATGATTTCCAGGGTATGTTGTTAAATGGAAAATAACAAAAGTGCAAAAGACTATACTATGCTACTTTCTTATAAGAAAGAAGGGGAAATAAAGACATATATAAGTATCTGCTCCTCTGTGCAAAATAAAACAGAGAAAATATAAAAAATAAAATCTAATTTATTTGGAGGACAAAGTTTAACTTTATGCTTGTGAAAACTCTGAGGGCTTAAGCCATTAGAACTTTTCAAATGCAGATTCTCACTGCATCTGTCACTACCTCAAGGCTGGATTCCAACTTTGTTCTGTTGGTACTTGGAAACCTTTCAGAGTTTGGCATGGGTCACATCATTATAAATTATACCTCTTTCTCATTTTAATATTTTTAATATTCTTTTAAAGACTAGAAAGGACAGGGGAAATGCTTCACAGAGTAAAAACAATAATACAGTAATTTTATTTTCCTTTAATTACATCAATGCACTTTATTTTTCTGTTTTAAGTATAAGCTGCTCAAATTGCCAACCAAAAAAAGCAGGCTTGAAGTAGGCAACAGTATAGAATTCCAAAGCTGGCCTATGCTCCATCTAAGGATAATTATATTATAGGTGTAGTTTCTAATTAATTTATACATCATTAGAAGCCACATATGTTAAACCAGTTTGAATTTTCTGTGATTATCTCTCAAATTTATTTACTAATTATTTTTCTAAATAGTAAGATAAATCTCCACTCAATCTTTCCCCTCTGATAGTCCCATAAGAAATCATTTAGCTATAGCCTGAAAACATTTCAAAAACAGATCAGTGTGAGGGCAGTCTGCAATGTGACCTCAAGGGAGACATCAGATGTTGGTTCAAATGTGACTTTTGTGTTCTTGATCCCACATCTGAAAGTGAGGATGCAGTGAGATCCTGTAAAGGTGGTGCTGAATAGGAGTGTTCTGTCTTTGTCAGCTTATCAGCTTCTTGGGGGGTGCAATCTAAAAGCTATCAGTGGACTCCTGGGCATTGCCTTTAATCTGGGTCTGTTTTGGGGTCTTGAAATATGGTGGGAGTAACCAATTTAAAAACAAATGCTAATCATGCAGCAGCCAGCTAGCTATATGAGCAGTTCTCATCTGGGGATTTTAGAACACTTTGCAAAACATAAGTCATTAATCTAAAGAGTGGCTTTCAGCAGTCATAAACACCCATCTCCACTCATCTTTGCCCCTGGGAAATCTACGATTTCAAAGGCACAGTGTAGGGCTGCATCCAAGGTCCCATGTGGGTCCTGTAATATAAACTGTGATCCCAACATCAAGCTCTGGGGTTGATCTCGTGAGCAAGGCGCAGTGGGCCTGTGGGGAGACGTGGCTCACATTGTGGGACCATGTTTGGGTCTGTGGAAATGTTGGCTCTTCCTGGACTTCATTCAACTGCTATATGTTACCTCAGGAAATATTAATGGGAAAAGACTGAGCTGTTCCTTAGGGCTTTGATCTTTTCATTTCATTGATTATTTCTCTCCCATAGGTCTTTTTTATGATCACTCTTTTAATTTGATTTCTCATATTTGATTCAGTCTTTTAGAAAACAAAGAAACCCCAGAAATTGATCATTTTTAGTATTTACATAATACTTTGATAATCTGGACAAGGGTATACATTTATTGACTTTGAAAACCTATGCATTAATGAAGAACTCTGTTCCTATTGCTTTATCTTTTCTCCTGAAAATTTCTAGTTTATGTCAGGTCCTTCACAAATGTTGTATAAATGAATTTATGAGCGAGTAAAACCATGTTGGGGGTAAAGGTTAGAAGGAAAGGACTCGTGGTAGTGGTAATTGTTCAGATATCACTCAGGTAAGGCTCAGTAATTTACTGGATCATCAATTGTTACACTGATAGTTGGGAACCTTTAATCTATGTAAGGCCTTAATTTTATAGCACAAAACACTAAGGACTGCAGACATGCCTAAGGTCTCAAAATTTTTTTTTAAATTTTCTATTTTTAAATTTTGTTTAGAATATTAACTTTAACAGGGTGATGTTGATCTATAAGAATATATAGGTTTCAGGTGAACTCATAATTCTAGAAAACATAGTCACCCAATAAAATATGAGACATTCTGGATTTTTTTCTTATTGGTATAGAACAGAAGTAATTGGTGTATGTCTCAATCAATGAGTTAAAGTCCTAGTCTGTCATTTACTATCTGACTGGCCTAGGTCACTTAATTCTAATGGGCAATTGTGTCTTCATTTATAACATGCTAATGTATGACCTTATAGGGCCATTGTGAGGATTAATAAGATAATGAATATAAGAGTGTTTAGTAGATGGTGAAGTGTTACATGCTAATAAACAAGTGTTTTATCATTCTATTTGAGTATAAAGTATTGGAGTTTCTTTTTCCATGGATTACTGAATTATGAATAGCAACTTATTCATAGTGATACATTAGATTTGCACACAAGTTTGGGAGTTATTAAGCTGAAGAGTATATCATCTAAAGATGGAATGTTGTAAATATGTCTGGCTACTCAACCATTCCAAATAAAGAACAATTAATTATTCCATCATGGACAATGTTGAAATAAAAACATTTTAGGAAACATGTTGCAGAACTTTGCTGGAGGCCTCTTGTGTGTAAGAGAGACAGGGCAGTGGACAAACAAGGGAGACAGGATGTGTGTGAACCATGGGTTAGAGAGTTAGATAGAAACCATAATGAAAAAAATTTGGGCCCTCAAAGTTTTTTTTTTTTTGCTTTATCTTTGGCCCTGGCCGGTTGTCTCAGCGGTAGAGCATTGGCCTGGTGTGTGGAAGTCCTGGGTTTGATTCTCAGTCAGGGCACAGGGGAGAAGCACCCATCTGCTTCTCCACCCTCTCCCTCTCCTTCCTCTCTCTCTCTTGCCCTCCTACAGCCAAGACTCTATGGGAGCAAGGTTGACCTGGGTGCTGAGGACAGCTCCATGGGCTCTGCCTCAGGCACTAGAATGGCTCTGGCAGCAGCAGAGCAATGCCCCAGATGGGCAGAGCATAGTCCCCTGGGGGCATGCCGGGTGGATCCCGGTCAGGTGCATGCGGGAGTCTGTCTGCCTCCCAGCTTCTAACTTCAGAAAAATACAAAAAAAAAAAAAAAAGAAAGAAAAAAGAAAAAAGCTTTATCTTTATATAGGTATGTATATATATTCATACATTTACTCACCACCAAACCCATCTATCCATCCTGCATCTATAGCAAACACTTGGGTATCTACTCAATACATAGTTCCTATACCACTTCCCTTCTAGAAAAGGCAACTTCTCTTGACTGAAGCTGAAAATGCAAGATTTTCATTTTCTCTGTGTATTTTCAACTAATGCTATCCATGTGACCTAGTTCTGGCCAATGAGATAGAAAGAGAAGTCTGCTGAGGTGCATCTGGTAAAGATTTTTCTCCCTTTTAGAGGATTTGTATTTCTCCTCTAGTTTTATGTATTGTAGTAGTATGTATTGTAGGACATGATATGTGGAGTTGTTGCAGCCTCTTACCACCATGGAACAACCAACTAGAAGATGAAAATCCAAAATATTGAGGATATCAGTAACAGGAGGAAAAGAGCCTGGGGCCAGCATGGCATCATGGAGCTGCTGGACCAACTCTTAAACTTTATGTCTTCAAAATTATCACTTGAAATGATTCTATGTTTTTATTGTTTAAATTACTCTAAGTTGGGCATATGTAATTGCAATCATAAGTATACATGTTCATTTTTTTCTATTTTTTTGTCACAGGAAGAATTTAAAGTACCCACAATACAGTATGATTAAAGAAATTTGAGCCTGACCAGGTGGTGGCACAGTGGATTGTAGGTAGAGCACAGAGCATTTACCTAGAAGCTGTGGCTGACGCAATGCTGTGAGAATACTCCAGCACCTGGAACCCTTCTGGGCACACCCAGGAAGGGAGCTTGCCCACTACAGGTATTGATCGACTTACGAACTATGCAACTTATGACTATTTGACTTTACAACCACAATCGCTAGCCATGACTGCTCTGCGTCTGGCAGCGCAAGCGTTGCCCAGCTGGGCATATGACAGTGCGGACCAGCTTCCAGCAGCACTACCATCTCCGTGTGCACCATTCCAACTGTTATCCCAGACTAGGTACAGCAATTTGTGTTTTGTGTCTTAGATATTTTTCATCAAACCCCTCCCAAGATGTCTACCAAGAGGAAATTGTCTTTGTCTTTGACTTAAAGATTTTTATAACATCATTTCACAGTACTGTACATATAGCCTACTCAACTTACAACCAAATTGTGTTATGACTGGTCTGTCAGAACCAATTGTGGTTGTAAGTTGAGCACAACTGTATATGGAAATGACTCAGTGCTAGCCAGGCAGCCTCCTGACCTTTTTTGGCCATTTGCCCTAGTACAACATCCTATTGGCTGAACCCATGTATTTAAGCTAGTTTACTTCCTGAATAAAGTGGATCTGCGTCACTGAACCTGATTCCCGGAGTTGGGTCTCTGCGTCTCTGTCATCCTCACCCCCAGTGGGCCTTGTCCACATACTGGCACCTCGAACAGGGAACTAACTGGCATCCAAGGGACGGATGAGTGACCCTCTGCAATGGGAAATCTTCTCCCTTCCTCTCGAGCCCCGCAGGCTCGAGCCCTGTACACCTATTGCAGAGTAGGTGAGTTAAAGTTTGTGAAAAGAATCTTTGTATTTACTGGGAAATTCTCTCTGGTTTCAATCCCTGGATTGAGGACACACCCCTTTGGGACCCAATACTTGGGCCCAAGCTCTCTGACGCGTTAGTTCATTAGTTCAGCCCAGGTACATGAAGGACAAACCTTCCCTCTCAGCCTCACTCCTGCCTTATTAGCAATACACACCTGCTTGACTGGTGCTCCTGCTGAGGACCCTCCGTCAGTCCCTAAGGCCCTACAGGCTACTCCTCTTTCAGAGGAACCCTTACCTCCCTATTCGCCTCCCCCTGTAGAGGAAGAAAAGGGTTGGGCCACTGAGTTTGATGGACTTGCAGCTGAGCGTGTGGAAACGAAACTAGATACATTAGAAACCGCGCCATCAGCTCTGCCACCGAAGTAGCGGAAGTCGCTACTTCCGCATTCCCTGCCCGGGCTCAATGCCCCACCCCAGCCACTCAGACGCCATTTTCTACCCCAGCTTTAACTCCAACACATGTTCCAGCTGCAGACCCATGGGCCAGCCTATACGCCACCATGTGTCAGCAAAGAGATATTCCCATGCAGCATCAGGACTAGAGCCCCCTCACCTTTTTCCAGTCAATATTAACCCTACCGCTGCACGACCGCAAGTTTGGTATCCACATGACCAAAAAATAGTCATTACTCTCAGAAAAGCTATCCAGGAAGATGGCCTTCATTCTTCCTAGGTTCAGCAATTACTTGAAAATATCAGTATTGATTTAAATTGTCCCCATGATTGGAAAACGTTAGCCTGAGCAGTCTTTACCATGGGAGACTTAATTCAATGGAAAGCTTTATACAAGGAGCAATGTGAAATAATAGGTGAAAGAAGTCAAGGCCTGGTATTAACCTCCCCCTGGAAGCCCTCAAAGGAGAAGGACAATTTGCCTCGCCCGCCGAACAGGCTACAGGACCCCCTCAGTATTTTGATCAAGTGCGCCTATGAGCCACTAGAGCCTTTCCCCCAAACTAATGCTCATGGAAGGTCCTTAAAGCTTTCCAAATTGCTTCAGGGTCCCAATGAACCTTTTTTAGATTTTCTAGGAAGGGTCCAAGAAGCTGTAAAGTGTAAAGTTACGCACGCTGATGTGGCTGATGCTCTAACTAAAGAATTGGTGTGGGAAGACGCCAATGGAGAGTGTAGACAGGCAATAGGGCCAATTAGAGCTGTGCCTCTAGATGATTGGGTCCTTGCCTGCCGAGATGGGGGCAGCAACTCAGCGGTGGCCCTCGCTACCACTCTTGCAGCCCAGTTAAGCATTTCCCATCAGGGGGGCCAACAGACACAAGGGGCCTGCTTTGAATGCAAGGGCACAGGATATTTTGCATGCCAGTGCCCTAACAGGAAAGGAAAGAACGATAAAAAACTACCTTCTGTGTGCCCCATTGTAAAAAGGGATTTCACTGGAAGCGAGATTGTCACTCAACCACCACCACAGATGGAAAGCCTCTAGAGCCTTTAATTGGGAAGTGGGGCAGCTCTCCGCCCCGCCCATAAGAGTGCAACTCCACACAGGAGTCTATTGGACCTTACCCTTAACCCAGGATAAGGCCTTTCTAACCCTGCGAGTAGAGGGCCATCCCATTCTTGGGCTCACAGATTCTGGTGCTGATGTTTCTGTAATCAGAGAGGAAGATTAAAAAGGAATGCTGGGCCTTGCGGCCTGGACCTTTAGTACAAGGAGTTAGTGGAGTACAACTGGCCCAACAAGCCATCCAGCCACTCCACTGGACAGATCCTGACAGGGTGACTGGAGTTTTCAGTCCTTTATTTATGACTGAATTGCCACCATATACTTTGGGGACTGGATGGGCTGTCTTTACCACATGTCTCTATTACCAGCCAGCCCCCCCCCCCCAATTCTAAAGGCCACTACTCAATTAAAAACTCTGGAACCCATCAAACTTACATGGGATACTGACCAACCAATTTGGGTTGAGCAGTGGCCATTAACAGCCTCTAAATTAAAAGAATTACACAAACTAGTTCAGAACAATTAGAAGCCAAACATATTGAGCCTTCCACTAGTCCTCATAATTTGCCTGTTTTTGTAATTCAGAAAAAGGCATCTGGAAAATGGAGATTCCTTCATGGTTTAAGGGCTATTAACAAGCACATGGCAAAGATGGGCACTTTGCAACCAGGCTTACCACATCCCTCTGCGATGCCACGGGCTGCCCATATTAAAATTCTAGACATCAAAGATTGTTTTTTCTCAATCTCCCTCCAGCCGGAGGACAAGCCTTATTTTGCTTTTACTGTGCCTTCTGTTAATCATGCCCTTCCAGCTCAAAGGTATCAGTGGGCAGTCCTACCGCAAGGCATGCAAAATAGCCCCACCATTTGCCAGTACTATGTAAGCATGGCAACACAACCATTCTCATTTCAGTCAAATAAACTGATACGTGAATACCTATCTATTTTTACTGCTGAATTAGACCCCCTATTCTTCCTCTTTGAGGGCGACACAGAGCCTACTGGCATCCGCTGTCTAACTACAGCAGCAAAACAGGTTATAGCAAATATCAACACTGCTATTAGCTTTGTGTCGACAGCTAGATTAGAACCTGATCAGCCAATCTCAGTATTGTCCTAGCCACAAAAGGCACTCCTACCGGTGTCCTGTTTCAAAACAAACCCCTTTATTGGGTACATTTAGCATATAGTCAGCTATCTAAAATCACCCCCAGCAAGACTGCAATCTGCATTCTTGGCAGGACGCTGCAGCGAACTTGTGTCACCTTGTATGGCCGAGAGCTTGATGTACTTATTCTGCCAATTCCTCTCGACCATATATATACAATTTCTCTTAGCCAATGATTTAGAAATGCAGACACTCTTAGCTAACTATACTGGACAAGTAGACAATCACCTCCCCAATGATCGACTCTTACAGACCCTAGAAAGAATCCCCCTACAAACCACCCCTCATTCCTATTGTGGAATAATGTTCAAAACACAAATGGAAGGCACTAAATTCCACAAATTTAGTTATGAGGGATCTGTACAAGTAGGTGAACTACTAGCCATTTACTATGCACTACTCCTTTGGCAACACGGTCCCCTTAACATTTTTTCAGATAGTGCTTATTCAGTACAAACAGTCAAAGGCCTTGCCCATTCCACCTTCCGGCCCGAGCAGACATTACTAGATAGGGCTCTCAGCCAGCTTAAAGAACTGTTAGAGGAGCGTCAACACCCTTGGTATATTCAGCATCTTTGCTCCCATTCTGGCTTGCCTGGCCCTCTAGCAGCAGGCAACCCACAAGCTGATTGTCTAGTTTTAACAGTCTCCCCTATTGAGCAAGCCAGACAACTTCATGTCCAGTTTCATATGTCTGCCCATTCTCTCAAATCTCTCTTTCCCCATCTCACTCACGCAACCTGTAAACACCTTGTTTGCTTATGTAAACAATGCGGGCCCTTACTACCCTTAGGCCCCCTACAACCACAAGGTGTCAACCCTCGAGGCTTACAGCCTAATGCTGTGTGACAATAGACGTCACTCATGTCCCTCAATTTGGCAAACTTCACTACGTACATGTAGCTAGACACTTTCTCCAGAGCCGTCTCGGCCATGGCCCTAACAGGAGAAAAAAACTACACGTGCAATTTGTGCCCTTCGACAAGCCATGCTTTGCTTTGGTGTACATTGGGAAATTAAAACTAACAATGGGCCCTGTTATACCAGCAGCCAATTTAAAGCCTTTTGTTCCCAATGGCAAATCACACACTGCCTTGGCATTCCTTATAATCTCCAAGGACAAGCCATTGTAGAATGGCAACACAGAGACATTAAGCTTCAAATTCAAAAAGAAAGGGGGGATATGCCCCGGGCCTCACCCGGAGAAGTGCTCCTCAGTGCTGTATTCATTCTCAATTATTTAACTTTTGATTCTGAAGGAGTAACTCCCACTTATAAACACTGGGGAGGCCTTTGTAGCCAATCGACCCTGTTGCCGTTAGTACGCTGGAAGGACCTAGCCACAGCTCAGTGGCAGGGACTGCACCCCCTTCTAATGCAAGGAAGAGGTTATGCTTGTGTTTTTCCAGAAAATAGCCCACATCCAATTTGGATCCCAGGAAGGAACATGTGGCCACTCCTGGTGTCCCAAGATGACCCCACCGATGACGCCTCCAACACCTGCGAACCCTCCAGTTCAGGAGATGGACAGCCTCAGCCTTGATGAACGGCCACCTGGAGGAGGTCCTCAGCACTCCAGGAGGAGACCTCGTAACCAACGTGTCATAACATAACCTGGGGAGATCGCTAGCAGAACAGGCTCAAAGATTAGCCCCTGATGGACCCCTAGGTCCAGGCACTCTTTTCCTCCTCATGTGTGCCATTATCACAGCTAACTCCCAGGCGTAAGGAGATCCTCACGTCTGGGCAGCTGTTCCCCACCCTGGCATAATTAAGCCTGTTGAAGTTAATAGCCCACAGTTTCCAGCTCCCTTGTGACAATAGTGGCCAGGAATCCCAACAGTGGAATGGTACTATATGGGGTAACCTCAGTGACTCAATGCTACTTAAGTTTACTCTGAATAATAACAACGTCCCCTCAGAGGGATGGGTCCTCCTTTGAAATCATACTACAGGGGACTTTGCTGAAAACAGTACTACCAACCAAGGCTCAGAACTTGGCATACAAGCCCTTCTCCCCCTAGCTACCAACAGCTGGGCCCACCCTGCTAACCTTGCCTTCCCAGGGTCACCTCTTTGCCCATTCCTGTATGACGAACATCTAAGAACACTCCTGAGAGAAGGAATTCCCTGGAGAGACTTCCTCATTGCCTCTGGCCCGGATGTGCAGACCATCAACCTCTGAGTTTGGCATCAGAAGCTGAGAGACAGAATGCAACCATATGCAGTACACAGCCCATGGCAAGCCATCCGTTCCATGTTTGAACTCTGAGACCTTTGTGGGAAGGGGGCGTGCATGGACCTACGTCCAATTTTCACAATCAAAATGGAATTGTTTTTAACGGCACCTGTAAGGTCTCTGTAACACAATGGGCGGGAAATGACATCCTGACCCCTAGGAGGAATCCCCTGTTTAAGACTAGTCAAACATTACAGAAGCTTGCTTCATTGTTTAATCCAGCTAATCTATTAGTATATAGTATAATACAAGGGTCCTCAAACTACGGCCCATGGGCCGCATGCAGCCCCCTGAGGCCATTTATCCGGCCCCCGCCACACTTCTGGAAGGGGCACCTCTTTCATTGGTGGTCAGTGGCAGATGCATCCTGTGCTCCTGGAGTACTGTATGTGGCGGCGCCGCAGAGCGTGGCATCACAAACATACAGTACTATTTCCAGTGACACGGGAGGCATGCGTCACGGCTCCAGAAGTGCATCATATCACTTGTTATGGCTAGCAGTGACAAATATGAAACCAGACATTGACCATCTCATTAGCCAAAAGCAGGCCCATAGTTCTCATTGAAATACTGGTCAGTTTGTTGATTTAAATTTACTTGTTCTTTATTTTAAATATTGTATTTGTTCCCATTTTGTTCTTTTACTTTAAAATAAGATACATGCAGTGAGCATAGGGATTTGTTCATAGTTTTTTTTTAATAGTCCAGCCCTCCAACGGTCTGACAGACAGTGAACTAGCCCCCTGTGTAAAACGTTTGGGGACCCCTGGTATAATAGGTATTATATTTCTAGTTGTTTTAGTTCTACTAGGGTTTCGTTGCATAATGCATAGCATTCAGAAGCTACAACAGCAACAAGCAGTCATCAAGCAAGTTCAACTGGCCTTAATTAAAAGAGAAGGGGGAAATGTAGGTAGAGTGCAGAGCATTTACCTAGCAGCTGTGGCTGACACAATGCTGTGAGAATACTCCAGCTCCCGGAACCCTCCTGGGCACACCCAGGAAGGGAGCTTGCCCGGTATACGGAAATGACTCAGCACTAGCCAGGCAGCCTCCTGATATTTTTGGCCATTTGCCCTAATACAACATCCTATTGGCTGAACCCATGTATATAAGCTAGTTTACTTCCTGAATAAAGTGGATCTGTGTCACTGAACCTGGTCCTCAGAATCAGGTCTCTGCATCTCCATTGTCATCACCCCTGGTGGGCCTTGTCCACAGTGGATAGAGTGTCTGACTGGGATACAGAGAACCCAGGTTCGAAACCCCAGATTTGAAACCCTGAGCTGCACTGAATGAGGGCTCACCAGCTTGAATGCGGGGTTGCTGGCTTGAGTGTGAGATCATAAACCTTATCCCATGGTCACTGGCTAGATCCCAAAGGTTGCTGATTTGAAGCCCAAGGTCGTTGGCTTGAGCCCAAGGTTGCTGGCTTGAGCAAGGGGTTACTTTCTCTGCTAGCCCCCCCCCAGTCAAGACACATATGAGAAAGCAATCAATGAACAGCTAAGGTGTTGCCAGAGGCAGATTAAGGACAGTTGAGGCCCTGGGGTCAGAAGAAAATATTGGGCCCCTTGTCATTAAGAAAAGTATAAAGTTGGGGTTTTGCAGGGCCCTTCAGAAGTCGGGGCCCAGGGCGCATGCCTGCTGTGCTTGCTGTTAAATCCACCTCTGGGTGCTGCAATGAAGAATTGATGCTCCTCATTTCTCTCCCTTCTTGTCTGTCTGTCCCACTCTCTGTCTCTCTCTCTCTGTCTTACACACACACACACACACACACACTTGAAATAGGTGAAAAATGATGCCAAATAAAAAGAGGACAAGAGCCTGACCAGGTGATGGTGCAGTGGATAAAGTGTTGACCTGGGATGCTGAGGACCCAGGTTTGAAAGCCTGAAGTTGCCAGCTTGAGAATGGGCTCACCAGCTAGAGTGTGGGTCGCTAGCTTAAGTGTGGGATCATAGACATGACCCTATGGTTGCTGGCTGGAGCCCAGAGGTCGCTGGTTTGAGCCCAAGGTTACTGGCTTGAGCAAGGGGTCACTGGCTCAGCTGGAAGCCCTGGGTCAAGGCACATATGAGAAAGCAGTCATGAACAACTAATGTGTTGCAACTATGAGCTGATGCTTCTCATCTCTTTCCCTTCCTGTCTGTCTGTCCCCGCAACTCTCTTGCAAAAAACAACAAAAAAATGATAAGAAAGAAATATGGAATGAGGACTGATATTAATATACAAAAGGTGTGCAATGAAATCCTGTATACTTTCTAGAAGAGTGCTTTACTTTTATTTTGTGGTAAAAGAAACACCATTAGGGTACAATATTCAGTCATTTCTCCTAAAATTTGTTGAATGAGTAAATAAGAGTATAAGCCCCCCTGTGGAAGGAAGGACCTCCCTCCTTCACTCTCTCCTCTTTCTTTTGAGTGTGAAGATTTTAATGTGGAGTCAGGGAAGTTGATGAGCAGGTGCTGACACTGAGGCCCAGAGGTGCCACCATCAGTGTTTTCCTGATCCCGTTGGTCATTCTGTCAGAAGGAGAAAAGGAGCTCTTCCATGGAGCTGTGGGAGGCTGAGAAGATTAGAAACAGTCCTTGGATCCCAATTCTATGACTGTGTTGGAAAATTAGAAAACATGGAAAGAGTTATCACTATATAATTTGTAATGGCAAGAACTGGAAATAATTTAAGTGTTAGCCTAAAAGGATGGGGAACAGTCCAGTAAATTATGACATCCATCTGCTGGATTGTTATGTGACTATCATTTGTTTATACATTTCTACTCATATTGAAATTTCCAAATGACAACAATAGTATGCTCCTGCCTACAGTGACACAGCTGTCTCTTCATCCAATAGAAACACCCTCTCCCCCAAAAAGGGAGACCTCGCATCCTGTCAGTCAGTGTGTTCACCTCCAGAGAGTGTATTTTCCATTTCCCCCTTTACTAAACCAAGTGTTCATCACCTTCTTGGATCAGGACACACTTTCATCTTTGGTCCTGAATGATGTTCAAACTCTTTTAATTCAATCAGAATCCCAACTGGATATCCTATAACCTAAAAACTATCTATAAAGTTTATCATGTCAACATACCCTGTATAAAATAAGGAAGAGGTAGATTGCAAAAAGTATAAATAGAAAAATACATATGTACTATTATAGTCCTCCATTATACAACTTATCATAAGATGATAATTGGTATTTATAACTTTTTCTGCTGTCAATTCCATGTTTTCTTTACTTTCAGCCAACCCCTCAGTGACTGTGGTTTATTTACCTCGTGGGTGACCCAAATTTCCACTCCTACTGAGTGTATTGGGTGGGTAAGTATCCGTCTTTTTTACCAGTGGGTAGAGCAGTACTTGGACTCATCATCTCCTGGGTCCTAACCCCATGCTGCCTCCGGCGTTCCTGTTACCGATCCCAGAGCCCAGTAGGTTTATGTTTTTAGCACTTACTTATCACTAGATTTTCTTCTTCTGGGTCACAGATATGCTTATTTTATTTTCATGTGTAGCTATATCTTTGAGATATTCAAAATTTATGCTTACCACGCTTTTGGCAAGGAGGTGTGGATGAGCTTCCCTGTGCTCCAGCACGCTGCCAGACTGAGGTGCTTGCCCCGGTCCCCTCTTCAGGGCTGGCGCACCCATCCCCAACTGCTGTGTCCTTCGCCGAGGTTGAACCTCTGCGGCAGGGGACTGACTGCCTTGCCCAAGGCTATGCCTCCTTTTGGCTGATGTGGGTACACAAAGGCCTCCTTGTCTCAGCTGGGGGCAACTCTGAAGGGCCAGCCAAGCTTCAGAGCTCCCACAGGATGGGCTGAACTAACTCTTGGTTGCAATTTCATTGTAGTCAGCTTCTCTCTCTGCCCAGTCTTACCTTCTTCACTACCTGACAGGTGGCATAACTCCCCAGAGCACTCCCTACCATCCTCCTGTGTGCAGCCCTCTGCCTTAGACTCTGTATGAGGATCCAGTTCAAAGCAGACTGGAAATGCACCAGAAAAATACTGGGTGGCCTGCCGTGACATCTGTGCTTTAACTGCTATCGTGAATGTCTGTTATTTTTTCCTTGTAAGACTTCTCTTTTGTGGAACTTGTTCTTTCTTTCTTTCTTTTTTTTTTTTTTTGTATTTTTCTGAAGCTGGAAACGGGGAGAGACAGTCAGACAGACTCCCGCATGCGCCCGACAGGGGTCCACCTAGCACGCCCACTAGGGGTGACGCTCTGCCCACCAGGGGGCGATGCTCTGCCCCTCCGGGGCGTCGCTTTGCCGCGACCAGAGCCACTCTAGCGCCTGGGGCAGAGGCCAAGGAGCCATCCCCAGCGCCTGGGCCATCTTTGCTCCAATGGAGCCTTGGCTGCGGGAGGGGAAGAGAGAGAGAGGAAGGAGGGGGGGGGGGGAGAAGCAAATGGGCGCTTCTCCTATGTGCCCTGGTCGGAAATCGAACCCGGGTCCTCCGCACGCCAGGCCGACGCTCTACCGCTGAGCCAACTGGCCAGGGCTTGTTCTTTCTTTTGGAAGCTGTTGTCTGTGACTCCAGTCACATAGTTTATTGCAGGATCTGCCATATTCTTATGGGACCCTACTTTTAAAAAATCCCCTTTTGGCTTAATCTAATTACTACCGCTTGTAATCAAGTGTCCTAAACTAGTTCACTAGTTCACTAGGTCAAAGCATTATTTTACAAACCAGCAAATTAACAGGACTGGTTTATTGGAGTAAATTATTACAGCCCAGCATAAGGCAGGTTTTAAGGCTGAATAGGTGAATTAAAAAATGTATTTGTTGTTTTTTCCCCTTAAATGAAAAGTAGGACATGATCATTATAGAAACTTGGAAAGTAGAAGGGAGAATAAAAAGCTCTTAATCCCACTGTCTAGAAATAATTACTGTTTGTTATTAATATTCATGTATCCTAAAAAAGAAACCAAAAAAACCCCCAAAAAAGACACTAATTAGTAACAGGAAAACATATCAAGGTATAAATAAAACACTGATAAAGGTAAATGTATAATTAAATTTGGAACACTCTAATATTGTAAAAAAAAAAAATCATGTATCCTTCCAGTCTTTTATCTAGGATTATATGTTTATTAGTACATATTTTCTTTTACAACAATGGGATTATACAATTGGTAGCTGCTTTAAATTGGTTTTACTATATTGTGAACCTATTTCATGTCATTAAGAACTCTTCTACCACATGCTTTAAAATAGCTACATAGTATTCCGCCATATGGTTGTATCATAATTTATCAAACCAAACCTATATTTAGGTTGTTTTTGAATTATTGCTATCACCAGTGATACAGTGAGTGAGGTCTTAGGCAGATCTTTAAAGACAATTTTTTAAAGCATAATTGTGGAATTATAATGTTTATAGAGTTTGAAGGCCTTTGATATGAATTACAGTTGTACTAAACTGATTTTTGAAATGATTGTGTCACCGTACACAATTGCCAGGTGAGTGTGCAATTGCCAGGTGAGTGTGAGCGTGCATTTTTTTTGTACTTTTCTAATATTGGATTTGTTTTCTTAAAAGAATTTTGTCAATTTAATAGGCAAAATGAAGCTTGCTTTCTTTAATTCATATTTCTCTATTTACCAATTATGAACACATTTTTATTTTATAAGTTTATTATCTTTCTTTATGTGTGTATATATGAATATGTGTACACACATGTACAGACACACATTCACACTGTGTATAAGTGTATGAATTGCTTATTCTGTCATTTGCTCAAATTTTTCTTGGACCATTAAAATTTTTTTGTATTGTATCATAAATTTTCTTTTTAATTTCATATTTGCCTTTTGATATTATTCATGGAGATTTTTTTGATATATTCAGTCAAATTTAATCATTGTTTTTTTTTGTGGTTTCTGTTATGCTTGGGAAGGTCTTCCCCAACCCGAGGGGAGAGCAATGTTGATGAGAGATGGGTCACTGGTGGGGGAGGCAGAAGGGAGTGCACAGAGGAAGGCGACTGAGCCTGTGGCTAACCCCAGAATCCTGACAAAGGCCTTCGAAGTATGTCTTCTGCCCCCTTCATTGTACAGATGAAGGTCCGGGGAGAATAGAAATAAATAGCAGATTACAAAGTCTTCTACTAACAGCATTATCTATAAAGGAATATATTACATTTTTATAAGAAATAATTTTGTGTTGATGAAGGGAAAACACATTTCCTTTTGTGTTCTTCCTGTATTCCTATGTCGGTCACAACAATAAAATAAAGAATTTAAAATGCCTCTGGAAGCTGATTACATCTTTACACATAGAATTGATGGTTCTCATTTCTTTTTATTGATTGTGTAGCATTTTATAAAAGCTGTATGAATGTCATGGTGCTTACCCAAAGCAAACTCACTCCACGATCATCATCCATCTGAAATTGTTAATGGTGTCTACAAATTAAACAGGAGCCTGTTGAAACTGAAGGAGAAAAGACTATATAGTGTTCAATCTATAGTAGTTTGTCTTGTCAGGGACTAGAAATAATGAAGAATGGAAAATTCCAGAAGCAGGTCTTGCATCTATGAAGTGACATGACATCTAGGGCTGACAGGTTTAACAAATAAAAATATAGGACACCCAATTAAATTTGAGTTTCAGATAAATAATAAATACTTTTCTAGTATAAGCATGTCCCAAATAATGCATAGGCTATACTTAACTAAAATATTATAAGTTGTTTATCTGAAATTCCAGTTTAATGAGGTATCCTGTATTTTATCTGGCAAGAGGAACTTTCTGTTATACTTATTGAAATGGCAAACCCATTGCATGCATTTTATTAAGCTGGTTCTTTATTGCTCCAATTACAGTAGTTGAATGAACAAGGTGCTTTCAAGGAAAAGTCTGCCAAGAATCCCACACTGATATGAAAATTAGTGATAAGAAGCAGAGATATTGTATTAGTTTCTCATGGCTGCCATAACAAAGTGCCATGAACTGGTGGCTCAAAACAACAGAAAGGTTATGTGTCACAGTTCTGGAGGCTGGGTGTCTGGGATCCAGGTGTCAGCAGAGCCACACTCCCTCTGAAGCCTGTAGGAGAATCTTTCCTTCCTCCATCCTAGCTTCCGGAGGTTTGCTGGCAGTTCTTGGTGTCCTTAGTTTGCAAAGAAAGGGTCCTTTCTCTGCCTCTGTCACCACATGGCATTCCCCTGTGTGTTTCTGTCTTCATGTGGCATTTTCCTCTTATAAGGACACCAGTCATATTGGGTAAGGACCCATCCTAATAACCTTATCTTAACTTGATTACACCTTCAAAGACCCTATTTCCAAATGTGGTCGTATTCCTAGGTTCCAGGGGTTAGGACTTCAACATACCTTTTGGGGGACACAGTTTAACCTGTAACAGATATAATTTCATAATATTCTTGATTATTTATTAAAAATTGGGAAGCAATGTTAACAATAGTCATCTTATTATTTGCCAATTCCAAGTGCAGACACTGATTGGGCAGTCAGCTCCTATTCAATTATTCTCTACTGGAAAGATTTTTATTTTTTAAAGAACTAACGGAAATTTTTATGTGGGATCATGGAATTTAGGTCGCAGCCCAAATATGATGTTGGGAAGCGAAAGCTCTAGAGACTGTAGAAGTTTATATTTCTCTAAACATAAAATGAAGTGTGATTTTAAAGGAAAATAAGAAGCCTGAACATGTAGTGGCCCAGTGGATGGAGTGTTGGCCTGGGATCAAGAGGACCCAGGTTTGAAACCCTGAGGTCGCCAGCTTGAGTGCGGGGTTGCTGGCTTGAGCATGGGATCATAGACACGACCCCATGGTCACTGGCTTGACCCAAGGTCACTGGCTTAAACAAGGGGTCACTGGCTTGGCTGGAGCCCTGGTCAAGGCATATATGAGAAAGCAATCAATGAACAACTAAGGTGCTGCAACTATGAGTTGATGCTTCTCATCTCTCTCCCTTCCTGTCTGTCTGTCTCTCTCTCTCTCTCACAAAAACAAAACAAAACAAAACAACAAAAAGGAAAATAATAGTCATCATGGCCATGGACTGATTCCCAGGTGTGATGGTTAGGTGAAGCTACCTCTGCAATCCCAGAAGGATCCCTCAGAGTCACTTTAGTGACTTTTAGTACAGTTGTCACAGGAAAGTGGCGGGGGGGGGGGGGGAGGGATGTTGTAAAAAGCTCCAGGAACTTTTGTTTACAAAACTGGTAAAGCATTTTTATTTTGAAGTGCTTTGGAGATAGAACAAAATCAGAGCACTCCTTGCTGGAAGACAAGTTGTAAAGGAGAGGCCAGATGAGCAGCAGCGGTGGCCACCTAACATTTGTATTTTAGTGATGAGATCAGCAATATAGGGTATAGTCAGTTCAAGGCTAGACCTCTTCATGTTTCTAATTTAAAGTAAGTCAAGAAAAGGAGGGCATTTGTTTGTATTTTTTCTTTGAAAGATGATGGATAGCATTAAATAAAAATTAGAAAAATTACAAAAAATTATCATAATCTTTGAAATCTTATACAACTATATTCATTTCTGCTAGTTTCCACTCCTTTTGCAATACAGTGACATGCCATTGTAAGGCTTGTGTTTCCTGATAAGAAAGTAAAGCATATTTTTGTAACTTAAACATATTTTCTGCTTTGAAAATAAAGGCCACTAAACTTTAAAAGACGTCTCCTACTTGGGCTGCTATGTAAAAATATTACAAAAATTGTTAAGAAATTGTCATGATAAATAAGGTTGACTTGTCAAGACAGGGCATTGTGGTTGTCTTTGGGAGGGTTGCAGAATGAGTGTCAGGTTTGCAAGTTGTTTCACTTTATTATCAGGGTTAATGTACTGTGTGGGCATGTGTGTGTGTGGCAAATCCTGATGCAGTAGACCTTGACGTGCAGATAGAGAGGGCTTTGACTGGGAGTAGGTGGGTTTGCAAAGTGATGGGGGTGGGGGTTGTCTTCATCCTTCCTTGGCCATGTTTGAAGGCTGAGCCCTTGGTTGGCTCAAACCCCTCTCATCATTCATTTCCTCTGCTTCACCTTGTCTAGTGCCGTGAAGCTAGTAACCGGGAAGTTCTCTACATCTCATTTGGCCTAGCTTCAGAGCCAGTCCTCACGGAGGCAGGACATGCATGCTCTCAGGTGCCTCACTCTGCTTAGCACCAGTCATTTTCCTACACCTGGGATTTGGGTACACTTGGAGGCTCCTGCTCACTCACTGGCTCTTTTTTGTTTTCAGTCAGCCAGGGTCTTATGCTCCAGGGACTCCTGGGCTCTGACACTCTTTGGTGTACATCAGCAACCTACTCTAAGTGTCAGCTCTGGTGCCTGTTAACTTGTCTCTTTGCTCAGTCTCTCCCAAAGGCCAGGACCCCGCCTCAGCTCCCAGGACAGGTACATAGGCTCTGCTTGCCACGGACAAGTGCTGCCATGTGAATCTTTCTCGACCCTGGACTTCAGCTGCTATTCTCCACCCATGGGCTGAGTAGCCTCCCCCAGTCTTCTCTTGGACTTCCTTGGTGGATCTTTGAAAGCACCACTGATGTGCTTTCCGTTGTGCCCACCCCGAGTGCTTTTGCTGTCTGGGTCTGTTTCCAGGCAACTGTCCTAGCCTGGTTCTGAGGCTTATCTGTGGTGTCCCTCCTCCCCTGCCTCCCTCCCTGCCCTGTGCTGTTGGGAATCCCCATCTCTCATCTACCGAGTTCTGACACATAACATGATGGGCCCACTGTTTCTAAACCATTTGTGGATTTTTGTCTCGAGAGTGTTTACCTATCCTGATTTTTCTCCAAGTTCCTGCCATCTGCATTATCCGTCTAGGGATAACGGTAGAGATAACTTATAGCACGTAGTCAGAAAGCATTTGTGGATCCACGAGTGCCTGAATGAAAGAATGAACAACCTTCGAAGTTGTTCAGGTAAAATACCCAAAGCTCAGGGGGGTATCTGCCTGAGCTTACTCGCAGTAGAGAGCCGAGGAGCTGGAATTCAAAGGCAGTTCTGCTTGACTTCAGTGCTCGTAGGAAAACACCCAAAGTGACAGCTAATTGATGTAGTAGAAGAAATGCTCATAATTTTCTCTCTAGCTCGGGGTTGTTTCAGCAGTTAAAGAGGAAGCATTGACAGGCTTTAACCTTTTTACATGGCTTCTCGTTCTATTGATTGCACCTTGGAATGCTGATTGTGAATTGTTGCGCTGCTGTGTGTAGCTCCTGTGATTATGATCGGGAAATGGCAGTTGTTTTGTGTGTGACTCCGGCCACATGGGACTCTCCTGGATAGCAGCGAAAGCAGAGGGTTCTCTTAAGTAACCCTTTGGAGGAGAAAAGCACTGAATAGGGATTTGAGACTTGATTTGTCGTATGATTATGTTGTAACTTAAGGTGAACATGTACCGCAGACAATGGGCCTGATGCTTTGCGGTCATGCATCAGGGCAGACCTGAAATAAGGATGTGTTTTTCTTATCCTGGGACAATTTTAGGAAGATGTTTGGAGGCTCCTACACATGCCTCAGCACTTGAGATATTCTATGCAGAGGTAGGGTTTTTTCTTGTTGTTGTTGATTTTATATTTTTTACTTTTCCATTACATTTTACTTTCAATATTATTTTGTATTAGTTTCAGATGCACATTATAGTGGTTAGATAATCATATACTTTACAAAGTGTCCCAATACTTTTAATACCCACCTGGCACCATGCATAGTTATTACAGTATTATTGATTATATTCTCTATACTGTATTTTAATCCCCATGACTATTCTGTAACTACCAATTTGTACTTCTCAATCCCTTCACATTGTCACCCATTCCCCCATCCCCCTCCTCTCAGGCAAACATCAGCCTGTTCTCTTTTTCTATGAATCTATGCAGAGATTCTTAATCCTGCGTGTGTGCACATGTATGTGCTCTGTGGATCTTCCTGGCAGTCAGAAGAATGATTTTGAATGCATACAAAGAAACACAAAGGATTATAGAGAAAACAAATTTTATTGAAATCAGTTATCACAATACAGGGTGGGGCAAAAGTAGGTTTTACAGTGTGAGTATGCAAAGCAGAGTTTATTCTTATATTCATATATATTAATTATTGTATTACTTTCCAAACAAACCACTGTAAACCACCTTTTGCCCCGGCCTATATAGTAGGTCTAATAACTGCTGTAATTTTGAAGTAGTGATATGTTTAGATGACATGGTGAGGAATCGACAACAACGTGATGTGATTACAAAAATATCTGGGATTTCTGTGGGTGACAAATTCACAAGTACTGCTTATCCTACTGTGGTGTGCCTATAATAATGGAGGGAAACCTAAGTGAGAGGGTCGTTTAAAAAAAAGAAGGCTATTTTTTCAATCCAAGTTCATAGTGCTCCAGGCGAAGAACCCCTTCTCTGGGAAGAGGACATCCTGGCTGTAAAGGAGCCACACAGGCCCAGCCAGCCAGGACTCCTCGTAGGGGCAGAGGGGTCCCTAAGGCACTTACTGTGTGACACTGGAGCCCAGATGCATCACTTCACCTCTTTCTGCTTCACTTTCTTCTGTGTCATGAATGAGGTGTGCTGGCTCCCTCTTTACCCAAAGGTTAAATGTAGTGATCTGTGTGAGATAGAATATGTCACGTGCCTTCAGGTTCTTAGAAGAAAAGTCAATATTAATAGGTGTAATTTTATCTAGACAGATGTAGGGAAAATTAAATAGCAGAGATTAGTGTTCATTATTCATCATTCTTTCTTTACTCAGTTTTTTCTCTTCGATGCCTTTGCTAGTAAATATTGCCTCATGACAATAATTTCCAGTATCATACTGAAAAAGAAAACTCAATTATTCCCATTTTCTCCTTTAGTAGAATGTGCTTTGTTAACAAAATATTATTAATAATTTAAAAATTATCTTTGCTAATCAAAACATAGTGGAAAAAAAAAAAAAAAGGCCAGAAAAGGAAAACTCACCTTCAATTCTTCAACTAATTTTGGTAGCTGCTTAAAGTGAGAAATGAGAATAATCCTGTTCTCTGCACCCCTGCTCCACAGAATATACACACTGAGAGCATGGGATTTTAAAAAAATTTCAACTTTTCCCAGCCTGGTATCTGTGCATGTATGTGAGTATGTGTGTATGTATGTATGTATATGTTTGTATATAAGTGTTTTGGTGTGTACCTTTGTGCATATGCATATATGTTTTACTGACCATTGTAATCAACTGTAACGCTAATGCTTTTTACCAGGTGCTTTTTCATACCCTTTCTTTGGCAAGATCCGTGTTTTTAGAGATAGCACTTCTTCTATTCCGGTGGTCCTTGGGGTTGGTTGGTCACAGACACTGTTCTCCCCTGATACAGTGGTGACAATAGAGACCTGAGCCTGGCTGACTACCCGGATTGATAAATCAGGAACAAGAGATTTGTAAAGTATTATCTAGCTAGGTTCATTCAACAACCTTTTAACATCTGCCTCCTTTGCTATAGAGTTTGGAATGCTGTTTTTCTAGATAGCTTTGCAGTGGGGGTGGGCATGTGACACTATTCTGGCAGTAAAAAGTAGACAGAAGTCTGCTGAGGGTTTTCCGGAAACCTTTGCTCTCTTGATGCAGATGCTGCCGCTTCTTTCTTCTCCTTCTGTCCCCAGAGGTGTGTTAGCTCATGGCAGTTGCCTTCTTTGGACCACAAGGAAGACTGAGAGAACAAGGCTAGCCACTGCCTAATTTGGGCACTTATTGTGGCATGAGGGGAAAACCCCAAACTCTATGTGTTGAAACTGATATTAGTTGGGTTCGCTGTCACTTGTCTCTAAATGCAAACCCTAACATATTCAACATGTGTCTCAAGCTGGAACAGTCAGTTCCCCTTGGACTTTTCTGTGGGAGCTAAATGGGAAGACAGCCTCTTTCCTTTGGCATTGCTCAGTTGGAAAGATGGGCATCAGAACTTCTGGGGACCCTCTCAAGCTACCCTGGGGGGAAGGGTTTAGCTGAAGAACAAAACTAAGGAGTGACAACCCAGGAGAGAACCACACAGCCTCATGACATCTTTTGAGTTCTTGGATCAACTCTTGTCTAAATCCAGGAGCTCTGGGTTTATAATAATGTTTTCTTGCCCCGTGTAATTTTCAGTTATGTTTCTCTTACTTGCATCTAACAGACTTCTAAGAGTCTGCAAGTGACTTACTCTGCTACACTCACATTTATGCTTCCATTCCATAGAGACGTTTATGGTTTGCAATTTGACACGTCTTCCAAGGTATTTGTGAGACACACACACACACACACACACATACACACACACACACGTAGTTATTATTTAAATATGAACAGAATTATACTTTATATATTTTTATATATCTTAACACATTTTGATTATCTTTCCATTTTAGTACATATAGATATACCTCATTCCATGCATTTTAACAGATGCATAATATTTCATAGAATGGTTTTAGAAAGAATTTGTTTAATCATATTTCTCTTGATGGACACTTAGAGTATCTTCATATTTCTCTGACCAAGAACACTATTACAGTAAACTTTCTTGCAAGAAGCCCTTGAGTAAATGTGCAACTATTTTTCCTGGATGGATTTCTTTAAGTGAAATTGAGAGTACCAAAGGATTTGTACATTTTGAAATTTTAATATATACTGGTCAATTTATTTGGACTAACTTATATTAATTTTCACTCCCACTTATCCCCATGAACAATAAATTGATTTACAAATTTTTGTCAAGCCTTATATAGTAAAAAAATTATCACATTGTTAATTAGCATTTTCCTAGCTATTGATGTCAAGCTTATTTTAAATATTTATTGACCATTTATAGTTATCTTGTGAATTTTTAATATTTTTTGCACATTTTTCTATGAGTTTGTCTTTTTTCTTTATCATTTTGTAGAACCTCTTTGAGTATTAAGAGATACATTAATATTTTAATAGCTATGAGCATTGCAAATACTTTCCTCCAGGCATTTTTTGAGGGAAGTGTTTTTTATTTTCATTTTAAGCTTTGAAAAAATTAGGCCTCAAATGGGTTTTTGTAGTTTTATTGTAATTTTGAGCAACTTATTACACTGGCACCAGCGTAGATGTTCCCCTTGTGTATTTTGTATCAAAAAGCATAATTGATTATTTACTAGGTTCAAGAATAGTTTTTAATTAGCATTGACACTTTTATGATTGTGATCATCATAAAACAACATAGAACTTACCATTTTAAACCACTTTAAAGGTACAGTTCAGTAGCATTATGTCCACATGTTGTGCAATATCTCTAGAACCTTTTCATTATCCTGGTGAAACTTTGTACTCATTAACAGGAACTTCCCATGTTCCTCTTCCCCCAGCCCCTGGCAACCACTATTCTACTTTTTGAATCTATGATTTTGACGATTTCAGGTACATCATATAAATGGAATAATACAGTATTGATCTTTTTGTGACTGGCTTGTTCAATTTAATTAATTTTTTATTGATTGGTTTTAGAGAGAGAGGAGTGAGAGACAGAAACATTGATTTGTTGCTGTATGTGCCCTGACCAGGGGTCATCCTTTGCACATCAGGACGACTTTCTAACCAACTGAACTATCTGGCCAGGGCTGAGACTGGCTTATTTTACCTAGCACTATGTCTTTGTAGGTTCATTTGATTGTAACATAGCTCATAATCTCCATTCTTGTTAAGGCCGAATAATATTCCATTGTCTCACTACAAAAACAAAAAGATAACAAGGTGAGGTAATGGAGATGTTAATTCATTTGACTGTGGTAATCATTCTACAATGTATGTACATATATCAAATTATCGCATTGTATTGTTAAATATATACAATTTATCGATTATACCTTAATAAAACTGAACGAAAAGAAAGTGCTGTTTAAAGATGCATGCATAAAACTATTCTATTGTATGTATATACCATATTTTGTTTATTCAGTTTATCTATTGATGAACCCTTGGATTGCTTTCATCTTTTGGCTACTGGAAATAAGGCAGTTGTGAATATGAATGTACAAATGTCTGTTTGAGTCCCTGCCTTAGATTCTTTTAGGTATATACCTGAAAGTACAATTGATTGATCATATGCTAATTTCATTTAATTTTTTGAGGAACTGCCTTGCACAGCGCTTATACCATTTTACATTCCCTCCAGCAATGCATGAGTTCCAATTTCTTCCCATCCTCACCAAAACTTGTTACTTTCTGTTTTTTTTAAATTATAATAGAAATATTTCATAAAAAATTGTAATAGCCATCCTAATGAGTGGGAAGTGTATCTAATAGCATGGAGAGATAGACAGACAGACAGACAAGAAGAGAGAGAGATGAGAAGCATCAACTCATAGTTGTGACACCATAGTTGTTTATTGATTGCTTTCTCATACATGCTTCACCAAGAGCTCCAGCCAAGCCAGTGACCCCTTGCTCAAGACAGTGACCATGGGGTCAAATCTATGATCCCATGCTTAAGCCAGGGACCCTGCCCTCAAGCCAGAAACCTTGGGGTTTTGAACCTGGGTCCTCAGCATCCCAGGCCGATGCTCTGTCCACTGTGCCACCACTTGGTCAGGCTTATAGTGGTTTCAATCAGCATTTCTACATACACAGTGTAGTTATTAGTTGTGATGTAAGTTATAAGAAAATTTTTTTAAAGTTATTATAGCCTAAGGTTTATTTTTATTTTTATTTTATTTATTAATTTTAGAAAGGAGAGAGAGAGGAGAGAGATAGAGAGAGAAGGGGGGGAGGAGCAGGAAGCATCAACTCCCATATGTGCCCTGACCAGGCAAGCCCAGGGTTTTGAACCGGCGACCTCAGCATTTCCAGGTCGATGCTTTATCCACTGCACCACCACAGGTCAGGCTACAAGAAATTTTTTTAAAACTTGAAAGTACTGAAGTTTATAAATGGTTTACTTTAGCCCTGGCCGGTTGGCTCAGCGGTAGAGCGTCGGCCTAGCGTGCGGAGGACCCGGGTTCGATTCCTGGCCAGGGCACACAGGAGAAGCGCCCATTTGCTTCTCCACCCCTCCGCCGCGCTTTCCTCTCTGTCTCTCTCTTCCCCTCCCGCAGCTGAGGCTCCATTGGAGCAAAGATG
Source organism: Saccopteryx bilineata (assembly GCF_036850765.1). NCBI lineage: Eukaryota > Metazoa > Chordata > Mammalia > Chiroptera > Emballonuridae > Saccopteryx > Saccopteryx bilineata. The sequence goes on from NC_089494.1 coordinate 201,368,106, forward strand.
GCCCAGGCGCTGGGGATGGCTCTGTGGCCTCTGCCTCAGGCGCTAGAGTGGCTCTGGTCGCAATATGGCGACACCCAGGATGGGCAGAGCATCGCCCCCTGGTGGGCAGAGCGTCGCCCCTGGTGGACGTGCCGGGTGGATCCCGGTCGGGCGCATGCGGGAGTCTGTCTGACTGTATCTCCCTGTTTCCAGCTTCAGAAAAATGAAAAAAAAAAAAAAAAAAATAAATGGTTTACTTTAAAAAAATAGAGTGAATTTAAGATAATTTCTTTAATAAGTTCAGCTTCATCTATTTGCCTTCTAGTATGCCTTCCTGAATGGGAGAGTAAAGGGTAGAAGTGTATTTTGTGTGCCAGGAATTACGTATACGCTGTACAGTTACTGATTTGAACATGTGCATGTGAATATTTTGCCAGACATTAGTAAAGCAGATTAATAAAACAAGTTCCCTTATAGTCTTACTGTATGTTTACAGATATGGGGAAACTTTTCTGTAATGAATGCTTTTAATGGAATTTTTTTTAAAAGATTTTATTTATTGATGTTAGAAAGAGGAGAGAGAGAAAACTGAGGAGGAGCAGGAAGCATCAACTCATAGTTGCTTCCAGTATGTGCGTTGACCAGGCAAGCCCCGGGTTTCGAACCCCCAACCTCAGCATTCTGGGTCGATGTTTTATCCATTGTGCCACTACAAGTCAGGCTGTTAATGGAATTTTATGTAATAAAATGGCCAACTATTTCCAAGACATAGAAAGACATTTATATTGGACATCAATCTCTATACCCTTCTCGGAGTCCCTGAATCACCATCTTCTTCTGGAAGAGCTGCCTTCCTTCTGATCATGCCTAGCAGGGAACCGGGAAAATAAACCATCCTCTTTTTCCCTCCCTTGGACTGCTCCAGAGTGGTTACTCCTAATAGCCAGTTACTGAGAAGCCCATGTGCCATGTGAGCTCTCTGGCTGAGTGACCCAGTGTGTCTCTGTAGATTGTTGTGAGGGGGTCAGTGGCCGTGAGGCAACACTGCGTCACGTTGCTTCATGATTTTCCTCACCCCGCTTCCCTTCTCACCTAAACCATATTGGGCTTGCAACTTTCAAATAAACTATCAGCACTTTAATCTGTAAGTTCTGCATTTGGGCTAAGATCACTGAATGTGTATTTTGTGCTGTCTTGTTCTGAACTAGCAGACTGAATACCTATGCATGACGATTTATGATTCATTGAATTCTATTTCCAAAAAATACCTTTTCTAAAAGCAGTTCAAGCTAAGGTCCATTTTCTCCTTGATGTTAGCTGTGGTTATTGAAGCTTATGGAAAAATTCTTATTAAAAAATAAAGTGACCACCTCTTTTGTCATATGATTATTTTTTATTAATCAAACATTTAATACATGTATGTTGCAGATCTATCAGAAAATAAACAAATTGAGAGAAATGATGGTAATCACAACACAGAGACCACAGTTGGATGGTATTTTTTCAGCCTATTTTCTGTATGTATGTGTACACATATATCTATGTATGTATGAGTGCATGTATATATCTGTTTACAAAAATGGGTTCAGGTAATCCATTTCATTCTGAAACCAGCATTTTATTTTATTTTTATTTATTTTTTATTTTTTGTATTTTTCTGAAGTTGGAAACAGGGAGGCAGTCAGACAGACTCCCACATGTGCCTGACCGGGATCCACCCGGCATGCCCACCAGGGGACGATGCTCTGCCCATCTGGGGTGATGCTCTGCCCATCTGGGGTGTTGCTCTGTCGCAACCAGAGCCATTCTAGCACCTGAGGCAGAGGCCACAGAGCCATCCTCAGCGCCTGGGCCAACTTTGCTCCAATGGAACCTTGGCTACGGGAGGGGAAGAGAGAGACAGAGAGGAAGGAGAGGGGGAGGAGTGGAGAAGCAGATGGGCGCTTCTGCTGTGTGCCTTGGTCGGGAATCGAACCCGGGACTCCTGCACGCCAGGCCAACGCTCTACCACTGAGCCAACCAGCCAGGGCTGAAACCAGTATTTTATACTCAATATATTATGAATACATTTCTATGCCATTAGTTCTACAATGCCATTCTTTATGTGGCAGCATAATTGTCCATTAATGTTGTAGTACACTTTAATATTATTAAGTAGGCTGTTGTGAGAATCACATAGAGAATAATATATTTAAAAGTTCTTAGTAAACTGTAAACCATTAAACTAATATAAATTATAATAATTATTCTTTTTTGCTGAACTGGAAACCTCTTTTTTTGTGGTTATATTTTTCTGCTGTATTTTTCACTTTAACCTTTGTCTTTCCTGAGTCAACCATCCCAAAGAAGTTAAAATAATGGTGAATAAAGTTAGTAAAACTTTTCCTGTTCCTGAGCATGGGATTTGAATTCTGCTGCCCTGAAGAAAACTCATGAATGGTATTATGTGAGTTTCGGTCATCTTGTCTCTTTGGAGGGCTGGAGAAGCTGATTAAAAAAATGAGCTCACTCCATATAACTTCTTTATGCATGCTCATCTTTTTACATTCCTAATAAGAAATGCAAAAAAAGAATGCATGACCACTACATACTATTAGAGGGCAAATGTGCAGTATAATTTCAGACATGTCAACCCTTCCTGACACCACCTAATGACTTTTGCTGTGCAAAGAATAATGTCACCTGGAGGGGCTGTAATAATGAGCCATTTCTTTATCAATAATAGATAGAACTAGTCAGTGCCAAGGTCAAAATTGTTAGGTAAATTGGGCACATGTCCCCAGTGGTCACTGGTGTTTCTCCATGAATACCGGAGGAGAGTTTCACTTACTGGTTGACTAGAAAGCTGGGCATGTACTTTAGTAGTGTCTCCCAGGGGATATCCTGTGCCCTACAGTGATTGCTGGACGAGAATTAGTAGAACATTGAGACTTGTCTGTTGAAATAATCTTTAGTTAAAGAAGTTGTTAAATATTTGCATCTTTATGTTACCCAGGAAGAAGCTAAGTAAATAATACAAGAGACTGTTTTGGTTGGCAGCTGTGGACAAGATCATTTTACTCAAGATTTTGATGATGGTGTTCATGACAGTCAAGGCATTTGCCAACCTTGAAAATCTTTTGTGGATTTTACTCGAGTCTGAAAAATCTCAGTAAAAAGGAACAAAGTGTTTTTCTCAAGAGTAAACACTTCTGAATTTGAGCTAAAATAATGTGATTTGTCTATAGCAGAGTATTTTTTTTCAGGCAGGGATAATGATTAATATTTTATTTATAATGTTAGCCAGAGAAAATGTAAAGTTATTGCTTCAGATATATGCCTGAGGAGTCAGAGAGAGGATTCTTCCCTTTCTGGGAAAGACACTGTTCATTGCTGTAGACCAGGGGCTCAGGAATACCACTGGGTGCCTTGGGCTGACCTGACTTCCCAGGCTGCTCACGAAATGGTCTTCTTCTCCCTCATCTCTAATCGCCCCTCTTATTTGGTTACATCTTGAAGAAAATATGTTTAACTGCAATTAAATATCTAGAAATTTATTGTTGTTAAAAACGTATATAATATCCCCTAATCAACTTGCAACATGGGAATAAAACATGGGAATCATGAAACCAACACAAATTGTTAAGTATTTTTAATAGTCTTGTTTATTGTTTTGCATTCCATTTCTGTTGCCTGTAAAACACAAACCTACCTCCTGTCATGCTTCCCATAATGTTTGCTTTTCTTATTTATTGGATAAGTACGTTTGTACTTTATTTTCCTTATTGGAGGATTTGTTTTTGAAGAAGGGAAGTAGCTATTTATTTATTGGTCATTAAGACGTTGAACTTGACTTTATATCTGCTTCCTCCTAGAAAATAGATTTCAACTATGATTGTATTTATTCTGCTGTGACATTTGACATTGTTTTCATGAGCAAAGTTGACCTTTGTTCAGTATCAGTAGCTGTTCCCAAGTGATTTCTTTATACTCCATTTTTTCAATGAGTCTTAGAGAATGCCATGCTGTGAGATGCCACTCAGCCATTAGCATGTGTCATTGAGCAGACAGTCCTGGGAGAGCTCAACATGGGATTTAAAGGGAGGAAGGTCCTTGCAGACACAATATCAACTCTGTCATTTTTGCCCCCTCGTATTTTATCCAATTAACCCCACATATTATTTCTAGAGACTTCATCATCCTTCTCTGCTACCACCTTGGCTTTTACATATTTATTCCTTGGCTATCCTCTCTTGTTCCAACTGTGGACAGGTAATACCCCCCCCCCCAAGAACCTACACTTTTCAGGAGAAACAAAGGAAAGACATTATTTCTCTTTTCTCTTCAATGGTGTGGACATTCTGCCTCTAGTTTGTGACTGGTCGTAGAGATCTGATGTGGGCCCAGGAAGATGCTGACGGGGAAGGGAGAGCTGGTCCTCAGCTGTGTAATTGTGCTTTATTTAACAGTGGTTCTCATCATGCCAGGCACATAGGAGGTGCTCAAAAATGTTTATTACATTGTTAAAAACAATATTCGATGTCTGTGGAGTGCTTATTATATGCTGGGCACTATTTTAAGTGCTTGATCTTCATCAACTCATTTCATTTAACAAGTAAATGAGTGTTATAAAGGATAACAGAAGAAATTGCCTCTAGATTGGACAGACATTAACCTGATGAATAATTTATTGAAACCTCTGGACACGTTCACACTCATTTTTGAGGTGAGTAGAAAATATTTACTAAAAGTAGCTACTCAATTTATAAAATTTTTATTCTCAATTTCTGTGCTTGAGGCAGGTGTTTACTCTTCTCAGGGATCTGAGGATGTAGAAAAGAAATTTCTCTCCTTTCTCAGATTTGATATAGTGGTTGAATGTTTAGAAGATAGGAAAGTATTATTGTAACCCAAAATTATTAAACCTTAATAGACTTTTCTTATGCATATTTGAAAATGGATATTGTACTTTTACACTACAAAAACTGTGCAACAACAAACTCTTAACAGATTGTTTTATGATATGTCACATTATTTTCTTGGAGAACTCTTTTGCAGGGAGAAAATGACTGTCATGAGTATTATAAGAATAACTCATGCATATTAATAAACAACATGGCAGTGCCTTATACATCCTTGTCCTAGTTTAGGCCTTTTAATTTAGCATCTCAGCAAATGTTCATTGAATTTAACAAAGATAATTTGGAAAGCCAAAAAAAGAAGCATGCATATTCTCATCAATAAACACATCCACTTCATTCCAGATCCTTTTTCCCCCAATGATGATGAGCACATTTTCATGTTATTATTGTGATCTTTGTAACTATTTCAACTATTTTTTCTAAATGAAAACATCTTCATATTATTTTCTTATACTGGGAAAGATATGACAAATTCAAATCTTTAGAAATGCATTAAGGCCTGACCAGGCGGTGGCACAGTGGATAGTGCGTCGAACTGGGATGCGGAGGACCCAGATTCGAGACCCAGAGGTCGCCAGTTTGAGCACAGGCTCATCTGGCTTGAGCAAAAAAAAAAAAAAAAAAAAAGTTCACCAGCTTGGACCCAAGGTTGCTGGCTCGAGCAAGGGGTTACTTGGTCGGCTGAAGGCCTGCAGTCAAGGGACATATGAGAAAGCAATCAATGAACAACTAAGGTGTCACAACAAAAAACTGATGATTGATGCTTCTCATCTCTCTGTTCCTGTCTGTCCCTATCTAGCCCTCTCTCTGACTCTCTCTCTGTCCCTGTTAAAAAAAAATGCATTAAGTACAAAATAAGAATTCTTTATATCTTTACTTCCCAGAGATGATGTGTTTAATGGTTTTATTCATCATTTGAAATACCTACTTATTATTATATTCATTGGAGATGAACATATTTACTTAGGTTTTTCATTATTATTGGATATTTAAGGTTTTTATGCCAATTTTTGCTATTATAGATATTACTCCAATGAATGAAAATCTTTGCACATAGAATTTTCATATGATATTTTTGAAGATAAATTTCTCTAAATGGAATTTTTTAAAAGCTATGAATAAACTCTGAAAAATATTTTCTTTTTCTTTTTTTTTTTTAATAAATTTTTATTAATGGTAATGGGATGACATTAATAAATCAGGGTACATATATTCAAAGAAAACATGTCTAGGTTATTTTGTCATTAAATTATGTTGCATACCCCTCACCCAAAGTCAGATTGTCCTCCGCCACCCTCTATCTAGTTCTCTGTGCCCCTCCCCCTCCCCCTAACTCTCTCCCTCCCTCCCTCCCATGTCCTCCCTCCCCCCACCCCTGGTAACCACCACACTCTTGTCCATGTCTCTTAGTCTCATTTTTATGTTCCACCAATGTATGGAATCATATAGTTCTTGTTTTTTTCTGATTTACTTATTTCACTCCGTATAATGTTATCAAGTTCCCACCATTTTGCTGTAAATGATCCAATGTCATCATTTCTTATGGCTGAGTAGTATTCCATAGTGTATATGTGCCACATCTTTTTTATCCAGTCTTCTATTGAAGGGCTTTTTGGTTGTTTCCATGTCTTGGCCACTGTGAACAGTGCTGCAATGAACATGGGGCTACATGTGTCTTCACGTTTCAATGTTTCTGAGGTTTTGGGGTATATACCCAGTAGAGGGATTGCTGGGTCATATGGTAGTTCTATTTTCAGTTTTTTGAGGAACCGCCATACTTTCCTCCATAATGGTTGTACTACTTTACAGTCCCACCAACAGTGAATGAGGGTTCCTTTTTCTCCACAGCCTCTCCAACATTTGCTATTACCTGTCTTGTTGATAATAGCTAATCTAACAGGGGTGAGGTGGTATCTCATTGTAGTTTTGATTTGCATTTCTCTAATAACTAATGAAGCTGAGCATCTTTTCATATATCTGTTGGCCATTTGTATCTCTTCCTGGGAGAAGTGTCTGTTCATGTCCTCTTCCCATTTTTTTATTGGATTGTTTGTTTGTTTGTTGTTGAGTTTTATGAGTTCTTTGTAAATTTTGGATATTAGGCCCTTATCTGAGCTGTTGTTTGAAAATATCATTTCCCATTTAGTTGGCTGTCTGTTTATTTTGATATCAGTTTCTCTTGCTGAGCAAAAACTTTTTATTCTGATGTAGTCCCATTCATTTATCTTTGCCTTCACTTCTCTTGCCATTGGAGTCAAGTTCATAAAATGTTCTTTAAAACCCAGGTCCATGATTTTAGTACCTATGTCTTCTTCTATGTACTTTATTGTTTCAGGTCTTATGTTTAGGTCTTTGATCCATTTTGAATTAATTTTAGTACACGGGGACAGGCTGTAGTCGAGTTTCATTCTTTTGCATGTGGCTTTCCAGTTTTCCCAACACCATTTGTTGAAGAGGCTTTCTTTTCTCCATTGTGTGTTGTTGGCCCCTTTATCAAAGATTATTTGACCATATATATGTGGTTTTATTTCTGGGCTTTCTATTCTGTTCCATTGGTCTGAGTGTCTATTTTTCTGCCAATACCATGCTGTTTTGATTATCGTGGCCCTATAATATAGTTTAAAGTCAGGTATTGTAATGCCCCCAGCTTCATTCTTTTTCCTTAGGATTGTTTTGGCTATTCGGGGTTTTTTATAGTTCCATATAAATCTGATGATTTTTTGTTCCATTTCTTTAAAAAATCTCATAGGAATTTTGATGGGAATTGCATTAAATTTGTATATTGCTTTGGGTAATATGGCCATTTTGATTATATTTATTCTTCCTATCCAAGAACAAGGAATATTCTTCCATCTCATTGTATCTTTTTCGATTTCCCTTAACAATGCTTTGTAATTTTCATTATAAAGGTCCTTTACATTCTTTGTTATGTTTATTCCTAGGTATTTTATTTTTTTTGTTGCAATCGTGAAGGGGATTATTTTTTTGAGTTCGTTTTCTAATATTTCATTGTTGGCATATAGGAAGGCTATGGACTTTTGTATGTTAATTTTGTATCCTGCGACCTTACTGTATTGGTTTATTGTTTCTAATAATCTTTTTGTGGAGTCCTTCGGGTTTTCGATGTATAGGATCATATCATCAGCAAAAAGTGATAGCTTTACTTCTTCTTTTCCGATATGGATGCCTTTTATTTCTTTGTCTTGTCTGATTGCTCTGGCCAGAACTTCTAGCACCACGTTAAATAAGAGTGGAGAGAGTGGACAATCCTGTCTTGTTCCTGATTTAAGGTGGAAAGTCCTCAGTTTTACGCCATTTAATATGATGTTGGCTGATGGTTTATCATATATGGCCTTTATCATGTTGAGATATTTTCCTTCTATACCCATTTTGTTGAGAGTCTTAAACATAAAATTGTGTTGTATTTTATCGAAAGCCTTTTCTGCGTTTATTGATAAGATCATGTGGTTTTTGTTCTTTGTTTTGTTGATATGGTGTATTACGTTAACCGTTTTACGTATGTTGAACCGTCCTTGAGATTCTGGGATGAATCCCACTTGATCATGATGTATTATTTTTTAATATGTTGTTGTATTCGGTTTGCCAGTATTTTGTTTAGTATTTTAGCATCTGTATTCATTAGAGATATTGGTCTGTAGTTTTCTTTTTTTGTGCCATCCTTGCCAGGTTTTGGTATGAGGGTTATGTTGGCCTGATAAAATGTGTTTGGAAGTATTGCTTCTTCTTCAATTTTTTGGAAGACTTTGAGTAGAATAGGAACCAAGTCTTCTTTGAATGTTTGATAGAATTCACTAGTATAACCGTCTGGGCCTGGACTTTTATTTTTGGGGAGGTTTTTAATAGTTTTTTCTATTTCCTCCCTGCTGATTGGTCTGTTTAGGCTTTCTGCTTCTTCATGACTCAGTCTAGGAAGGTTGTATTGTTCTAGGAATTTATCCATTTCTTCTAGATTGTTGTATTTGGTGGCATATAATTTTTCATAGTATTCTACAATAATTCTTTGTATATCTATGATGTCTGTGGTGATCTCTCCTCTTTCATTTTGGATTTTATTTATTTGAGTCCTGTGCCTTTTTTCCTTGGTGAGTCTTGCCAAGGGTTTGTCAATTTTGTTGATCTTTTCAAAGAACCAGCTCCTTGTTTTATTGATTTTTTCTATAGTTTTTCTGTTCTCTATTTCATTTATTTCTGCTCTGATTTTTATTATCTCCTTTCTTTGGCTGGTTTTGGGTTGTCTTTGTTCTTCTTTTTCTAGTTTCTTAAGGTGTGAAGTTAAGTGGTTTACTTCAGCTCTCTCTTGTTTGTTCATATAGGCCTGAAGTGATATGAACTTTCCTCTTATTACTGCTTTTGCTGCATCCCAGAGATTCTGATATGTCGTATTTTCTTTTTCATTTGTCTGTAAATATCTTTTGATCTCTGCGCTTATTTCTTCTTTGACCCATTCATTTTTTAGAAGTATGTTGTTTAGTTTCCACATTTTTGTGGGTTTGTTTACCTCTTTTTTGCAGTTGAATTCTAGTTTCAAGGCTTTATGATCAGAAAATATGCTTGGTACAATTTCAATTTTTCTAAATTTGCTGATATTGTCTTTGTGGCCCAACATATGGTCAATTCTTGAGAATGTTCCATGTACACTAGAGAAAAATGTATACTCTGTCGCTTTGGGATGAAGTATCCTGTAGATGTCTATCATATCCAGGTGTTCTAGTATTTTGTTTAAGGCCACTATATCTTTATTGATTCTCTGTTTGGATGACCGATCTAGAGCCGTCAGCGGTGTATTGAGGTCTCCAAGTATGATTGTATTTTTGTTAGTTTTTGTTTTAAGGTCAATAAGTAGCTGTCTTATATATTTTGGTGCTCCTTGGTTTGGTGCATATATATTAAGGATTGTTATGTCTTCTTGATTCAACTTCCCCTTAATCATTATGAAATGACCATTTTTGTCTCTGAGTACTTTTTCTGTCTTGTAGTCAGCATTATTAGATATGAGTATTGCCACACCTGCTTTTTTTTGGGTGTTGTGAAAAATATTTTCAAATTGCTTTCAAAATGGTTATGTCAATACATACTTTCAACAAAGTTGAAAGGTTGAAATCTAGTATAAAGAGTACCAGTCTTATAACACCGGTGCTACTGTAGAATATTATCATTCAACAAAGCATTTCCTAATTTCATGAGAAAAACAGGACTTTCCTGTAGTTTTATTTTGCATTTAAAATTTTTTATGAGGACATCTTTCTATGCTTGTTTATTAGTTATATTTTCTTTTGTGGATTATTATTAGGCTGTCAGAGTTGTGAAGTTTCCCTTGTATATTTGAACCCTATAAATTATAATGAGACTAATCATTTATCTACCACATAAGCTAAGTTTTCTCTGTGTTTATGCCTTTTAATTTTTATTTTATTATTTTTATTTTATTTTATTTTATTTTTTTGTATTTTTCTGAAGCTGGAAACGGGGAGAAACAGTCAGACAGACTCCCGCAGTCTGACAGTCAGACAGGATCCCGACCAGGATCCACCCGGCACGCCCACCAGGGGCTACGCTCTGCCCACCAGGGGGCGATGCTCTGCCGCGACCAGAGCCACTCTAGCGCCTGGGGCAGAGGCCAAGGAGCCATCCCCAGCGCCCGGGCCATCTTTGCTCCAATGGAGCCTTGGCTGCTGGAGGGGAAGAGAGAGACAGAGAGGAAGGAGGGGGTGGGGGTGGAGAAGCAAATGGGTGCTTCTCCTATGTGCCCTGGCCGGGAATCGAACCCGGGTCCCCTGCATGCCAGGCCGACGCTCTACCGCTGAGCCAACCAGCCAGGGCTAATTTTGCTTTTTTAAAAAGCTTGTATAAGTTTTCAAGTTTTAGGTAGTAAATCTATCAATATTTTGTTTCTTCCTATTGCTTTTGAGCTGAGGAATTCCTTCTCCCTCCAGAGAGTTTATAGTTTTTTTGCTTAACTCTTTGATCCAGCTGGAGACTATTTCAGTTATGACAAGAAAAGAAGTTCTCTATGGGTTTGTTTTTCAAATTTTTATCTCATTTTCTCAATATCATTTATTAAATAATTCTTCCCTCTCTGCTGATTCATGATGGCTCCAATAGCATACTTAACATTTTAGGCACCAAAAGTTGGTACCAAAAGTTAGACAAAGTCTAATTCTGAGTTATTTGATCTAAAAATGTGTGCCTTTTACTTACTTATGTATTACTTGATTTTAACTACCTTAGTTTTTATAGTTGATTCAGCACATGTTAAGAGCTCACTTGTATTAAGCTGAGTAACTTATTAAAACATGATTTTTTTTTATTAAGTGAGAGGCAGGGAGGCAGACAAACTCCTGCAACTGGAATCCACCCTGCAAGCCCCCTACAGGGTGATGCTCTGCCCATCTGGAGTCACTGCTCTGTTGCTCAGGCAACTGAGCTATTTTAGTGCCTGTGGCGAGGCCATGGAGGCATCCTCAGCACCCAGGGCCAACTTGCTTGAACCATTCGAGCCATGGCTGTGAGAGGGAGGAAAAAGAAAGAGAGAGAGAGATAGAGAGAGAGAAGGAGGAAGGAGAAGGATGGAGAAGCAGATGGTTGCTTCTCCTATGTGTCCTGACTGGGTATCGAACCTGGGACTTCCATACACCAGATCAATGCTCTACCACTGAGCCGACTGGCTAGGCCCTAAAACATCTCTTACACATTTTCATTTGATGTTCTTACCTGCTTACTCTTGCAGATGAATTTTAGTCTCCTCCACTATCCTGATGGAATTTTAAATGCAAATGTAGGTTTTGGAAATTTTGATATTTTTACAATAACTTTCCCATTTTCATTAAAAAAAATCTTCTATAAATAAAGATTTGTGTTTTTTCATGATATGTGTATTTCTTATGTAAATTTTCCATTTTTGTTATTTTTTTAGTAAATAAAATACGTATATTTTAATCTTATATTATCTAACTAAACTACTAAGTAAAAATGCTGTTGATTTAAAGAAATATTTGCTGTATTATCAGGCCATTTTTCTAAAACTTTCTTAGTTCTAGTTTTTGGAATTCTGTATTTGGCTATCAAGGTAGTCACACATCTGCAAATAATGATAATTTTGTATTTTCCTTTACTGAATTCATAAGTTTTATTTTTAAATAGAAGTAATATGAAGAAAAGGTAATAGTAAGCTTCCTTGTTTTGCACTTAATTTTAGTATTATACCTGCAAAATCTCTTTATTAGGCCTGAGGCTGATTTATGGTTGGATATAAAATATAACTCCAATTTATTGGGTGCTTATCATATGCCATGCACTGTGCTATGAATACATGAGGTATATACATAGTGTTGTTATTTGACCCTGAGTCTGTTTAATTTCAAAGTTTTTTCTTCTTTTTGTCCTATTTTTAAGCTATTAACAAAATCAGGAATGGAAGTTAATTTCATCAACTGCCTTTTTGGCTTTTGGGGTGTTTTATTTATTTATTTAATGGTTTGTGAGTGTGAATTTGATTCTTTGTATAAATTGATATTCTTCCTTATTCAAATAAAAGATTTCAATAACTTCCAAGGATTCATATTTCAGGGTAAAAATATAGATGAAAGTTTGTTCAACTGATTAAATGGATAATTATCTTATGGACTTTCTTATCTTTTTATTATAGCATTTTATATTAATAAATTTATCATTATTGGATCATTCTTTTTTTTTTTTGTATTTTTCTGAAGTTGGAAACGGGGAGGCAGTCAGACAGACTCCCTCATGCGCCCGACCAGGATCCACCCGGCATGCCCACCAGGGGGCGATGCTCTGCCCATCTGGGGCATTGCTCTATTGCCACCAGAGCCATTCTAGTGCCTGAAGTAGAGGCCATGGAGCCATCCTCAGCGCCCGGGCCAACCTAGCTCCAATGGAGCCTCGGCTGCAGGAGGGGAAGAGAGAGACAGAGAGAAAAGAGAGGGGGAGGGGTGGAGAAGCAGATGGGCACTTCTCCTGTGTGCCCTGGCCAGGAATCGAACCAGGGACTCCTGCATGCCAGGTCAATGCTCTACCACTGAGCCAACTGGCCAGGGCCCATTCTTTCTTTTTTTCATTGTTTATTTTTTTTAAAATTGAATTTATTGGGGTGACACTGGTTAATGAAATAATACAGCTTTCAGGTGCACAATTGTACAACACATCTTCTGTACACCGTATTGTGTATTGACCCCCCCTTAAGTCAAGTCTCTGTCCATCACCATTTAGTCCTCCTATACTCTCTGCCACCTCCCCCCTGCCTCCTTCACCACAATCACCACAATGTTGTCCATGTCCATGAATTTTTCTTTTCTTGTCCTATTTTGCTTAATCTCTCCAACCTCCCTCACCCAACGCCCCCCACCCCAGTTGTCTGTCTGCATTTTTTATATGAGTCTGTCTCTATTTTGCTTGTTAATTTTGTTCAGTAAATTCCACATACGAGTGAAATCATATGGTACTTTTCTTTCTCTGACTGGCTTATTTCACTTAACATAATGCTCTTCACATCCATCCATGCTGTCGCAAAAGGTAAGATTTCCTTCTTTTTCATAGCCAAGAAGTATTCCATTGTGTGAATGTATTACAACATTTTATTCAGTCATCTACCGATGGACACTTGAGCTGCTTCATAATCTTGGATTTTGTATATAACACTGCAGTGAACATAGGGGTGCATATATTCTTTCAAATTAGTGTTTTAGGTCTCTTCAGATAAATTCCCAGAAGTACATAGAATAACTGGTTCATGAGAAAGTTCCACTTTTAATTTTTTGAGGTAACTCCATACTGTTTTCCACAGTGGCTGCACCAGTCTACATTCTCCCCAGCAGTGCAGGAGGGTTCTTTTTTCTCTACATTCTTGCCAACCCTTGTTTGTTGATTTATGGATCATTCTTACTTTTCCTTTTTAATTTTCTTTGGTTATCTTAGATGATTTTTTTAAAATTTTACTTGCTAATATTTTATTTATAATTTCAGTCATTTTCTTAAATGAAAAGTTTCTAAAATCTCTCCTTTATTCCCCTCCCCTCCCTTCTAGTTCCCTGTTCTCTTCTCCCTTTCCTTTCCTCTTTTCCCTTAAAATATTTTTAGGACTAAACATTTTTTTTTCACTTAAGGATACGAGTGAAATTACAAATAAAGTATTAGCAAATATAATTCAGCAAAACATTATCTAAGGCAGTGGTTTTCAAACACCAGTCCGTAGACCAATGCCAGTTTGACAGAAATTTCTTCATACAACATCAGGGTGGTTAACTCTTTTCTGGAGTGGTGGTTGAAAATGTGGATTTAAGGTAACCAAAGAGAATTAAACAGGGAAAGTAAGAATGATCCAATCGTAAAAAATTTATTAATATTAAATGCTATAACAAAAAGCTAAGCAAGAAAATCCAAATTCTACAATGAGATATCACTTCATACTTATTAGAAAAGCTATTATCAAAAAGACAGGTAAAAACAAATGTTGGAGAGGCTGTGGAGAAAAAGGAACCCTCATTCACTGCTGGTAGGAATGTAAACTATTACAACTACTATAAAAAAACAGTATGGTCGTTCCTCAAAAAATTAAAAAGAGTTACCATATGACCCAGCAATCTCTCCTCTGGCCATCAACTTGAAAAGTTTGAAAACACTCATTTGCAAAGATATGTGCACCTCCTTGTTCTTTGTAGCGTTATTTATGGTGACCAAGACATGGAAATAACCAAACTGTCCCTCAAAAGAAGTTTGGATAAAAAGGATGTGATACTTATATACAATCAAATACTACTCAGCCATAAGAAAAGATGAAATACTTCTATTTGTGACAGCATGGATGGACCTTGAGAATATTATGCTAAGCAAAATAAGTCAGTCAGAAAAAGCTAAGAACCATTGATTTCACTCATATGTGGGATATAAAACTGAAATTTACCATAACAGACAACAGTATGGTGGTTATCAGAGAGAAGGAAGGAATAGGGTATATTAAAGGGTCAAAGGGGCCAAATGTGTGGTGACAGATGATCTGACTTTGAGTGGTGGGCACTCAATGCAATATACAGATCATGTATTGTAGGAATTATACTTGAACCCTATATAATCTTATTAACCAATGTCTCCCCTATAAAGTTAATAAAAAATAAATAAAAAATAAAATACTTTTTTTGTACTATATGAGGTTTCAGAATCAGGGCTATATTTGCTTTTTTAGAATTAATTAGATGGTTTTCCATTTCTTTTTGTTGTGGAGCTGGGTCCATTTATTTAATGTAACACTTTTTAAAAATGGAAAGACTTCACTTGTAAAATAATGTGAGGTAGGAACACAAGCAGTCTGAAAATAAGGCAAAAAAAAGTGTGATAAGATAATATATATATATTCCTTGCAAATGTCTGCCTTTCATTATAAGTTCGTTTCCCTTCTCAAATAAGAATAATAACAAAGACCGTCGTACCTTTGAGGTTAATCCGTATTTTAAATTGGTCTTTTCCTGCTGCCAGTAATTACATTTGTTGCTCCATCTGTTCAGACTTGATGGTCTGTTGACATAAGTGGGTCTTGAAAAGCTTCTTGATTGTTTTTTTATTATGTTTCTGTTCTGCTCATGTGACAAATCCACTTACTTTTTTCTTTGTTGGCATCTTGTTGACATTGAAGCATTGCATTGTGATGGCTCTTGGGCTCTCCAGAGGGCACAATGTCCTCTTCTTTTGGGGTAGAGCATGACGCAGTTATTAAGAGCATGGGCTCCTTTGGAGATGGATGGATCTTGTCCAGGGTTATACAACTGGTAAGAACTAGACTCAGTCTCCAGAGTAGCACTACCTATATCTTACTCTGTTTCTAGAGAAACTGTCCCATCTCTAATTGTTTATTTTTTTAATTCATCTGGAATTAGGACACAGTCCAAATATCTTTGAGCACCAATGTAAGGCCAGTGCCTGTGGCCATGCAGATTTGCATTGAAGTAAAGGAACTGTGGAGCCAGAGAATGGTGGGCCACTTCATTTATTAGAGTCTTGCAACAGTGGGCGAGTAAGGAGGCAGGGAAAACCGCTTCCCTTTCTCAGGGCTGATGAGCAAACAGGCCAAGGTGGGGGGACCCTTTCTCCCGCAAACAGTAGCAAAGAATGGCTCCTCCCAATGGCAGCAGGCAATCGCTATCTATAATCTGCCACTCTGAGGGCAAGCACCCGCAGCCTTACATAGAGTATACACACGTGGTGCTGCCCTGTGCTCATGTGCCAATCAGGCAAAGTACAAGCAAGCAAGCCTAACACACTTGTTTGCCCAACAACCACCCTTGTTTATTTTCACTTCTTTTGGTGTTCTTTTATTTTTTATATAGTTTTCAAGATTCTTATGTGATGAAATGGTCATTTGAGAAAATAAATTATTGTTAAAATTTTGGTGACTTAATGTACTATCCCTCTAACTGCATTCATTAAAAATGAATCTATTTGGTACAAAAAATGAAATTTGAAGGAGAAATTTCAGGCAATAGTATATGGATCATTTCAGATGGAAAAGGGCATGTTTTGGGCTTGTAGACACATTAGGAATCACAGACTGTTTCTTGTGGGTGAGTGATTATGCAGTACACCTCTAGAGAATGTCTATGAGGTAGGAACTACATTCTTATTTGTATTGAAATTTATAAAGCAACACAACAGTTGAAACTCTTAGTTTCATCTTTTTAGGACAGGGGTTGACAAATTGCAGACCTTCGGGCCAGATCTAGTCCTTAGGCTCTGAGTGGTTTTTACATTTTTAAATGCAAGATGTAAAAAGACTCTTAGCCTTTTTACTAGAACAATTGTCTAAGAATTGAGAATTTTGCTTCTGGCTCATAAAGCGTAAAATGTTTATTATCTCAGCCTTTGAAGGATTTACTGACCCCTGGTTTGGAAGATAATTTTTTTTTTTTTCCTGAAGCTAGAAACGGGAGAGACAGTCAGACAGACTCCCGCATGCGCCCGACTGGGATCCACCCAGCACGCCCACCAGGGGCGATGCTCTGCCCACCAGGGGGCGATGCTCTGCCCCTCCCGGGCGACCAGAGCCACTCTAGCGCCTGGGGCAGAGGCCAAGGAGCCATCCCCAGCGCCCGAGCCATCTTTGCTCCAATGGAGCCTTGGCTGCGGGAGGGGAAGAGAGAGACAGAGAGGAAGGAGGGGGTGGGGGTGGAGAAGCAAATGGGTGCTTCTCCTATGTGCCCTGGCCGGGAATCGAACCCGGGTCCCCCGCAGGCCAGACCAACGCTCTACCGCTGAGCCAACTGGCCAGGGCCGGTTTGGAAGATAATTCTGACATTGCCATTTACACTAAAGAAAAGGAATGCACTCATATTATTATAATATATTAACTCTATTGAATTAAGATGTGTTTGTTGGATGGGTATCACCACAGTTGTGGTGTGTATGCCTGTGCACAGGCATGTGTTTGTGTGTGTTTGTGTACATGTGTAAACCAAAGGTCTGGGATCCTGTGCTCAGCTGTGTTTGCATGTAACCCAGTAGGGCAACCCAGGCTGTGATGACATCATGATTATTGACTAGTCAGCCACTTATACATTTGAGCAGAGTTGCCCTTGGGGTTTCTAGGCAGCTAAGCTAGCCTCTTTCCATGCATATCTGTATTTTAAGGGTCTACTTATTTCCTTCCTAAGAAGTCAGCAAGCATTGATAGCTAGTCTTAAAAAGCACAGCCTAAGATTTGATTATAATCTCTCAGACGAAGTCGGAGCTTGTTGGGAGAAATGACCTCTTGAAAGCAGCTTTCCTAAACTCCCCACATTACTGATTGCCTTCACAGCATTTGACATCAGTCTCTAAGTGCTTTATGATTTCATTTAATTCTCCCAACTTCTCTGTGCAGTATTATTATTAGTTTACTTTTACAGATGAAGAAATGCGAGCCACAGAGACTTTTCGGGGGGCTTTGTCTCTGATCCCTTAAAGTGAGATGCAGGGACAAGGGATGAGGGACCCAAACAGGTGTAGGCAGAAATACAGAGGAAATTTCCATACTAAATAAGAAGCCCGAAGAGTGTTATTATCCAAATGTCGAACTCATCTAAAAATAGAAAAATCTCCATTTTTTTTCTAGGATGTGCAAGCAGATTTCAAACCATCCTTCATGCCCAGCAGGATTTCAGAGCAGATGTGAGCATTGCTGCTTGCTGCTCAGTTTTCAATTTGTTCCACAGGCTGTGGCGACAGGCCAGCTCTATACATGGAGGCAGAATAGGAAGCTGCCCAAATTCCTGAACTCGCCACGGCAACAACGTGGAATTTAGGAATTTGGAGCAAGGAGTTCCCTTACATTCCCCAAGCCTTTCTGGCTACTCAGTGATTCTTAAAATGCATTTAACAAGGGGCCAAGCCTTTGAATAACTAATTCAAGAAGCACTTCCTAGCAGCCAGTCCCCAAGGCTCTCTTTCCATTCTGTATGTCTTAATCCTGGTCTTATCACACTGGATACACAGGGACTCTGAGTTATATTTCTGTAGTCCCAGCAGCATCCAGCACAGTGTCAGACCTAAAAGAAGTTGATTATTAAATCTTTTTCAATGAATGAAAGTTATACTTAGGTGTAAATGACTGATATCAGAACCTTTCCTGATAGCTGGCTTTGACGGCGTCTGGGGCAGGAAGAAAAGCTGAAAACCCAAGGGAGGAGGCTGAGGAATGAGAGCAAACTTCATCTCCTTCATGATCTTCCTACTAGCCAGCCCTGACTTAGCTCACGGAGGATGGAGTCGTGGGAGCAACATAGGAAAATACTTGTATACTTGTTCTTGTACAAAATGAAAACCAATGGCTATAAGTCATTGTGAGTGTGTCCTTTAATGTCCATAGCACATAGCACTCTAATTATAGAGTGCTATACGATTTTATGACAATAGCAAAGCTCTCTTTTGGACACTGAGTGTTAGCATAGTACTTTAATTTTTGTGTGTTGGCAGAGATTTGTTTCTGTGACAGTTTTAGGAGTTGATATCAATGACTATATGTATCACTAACTACACCTGCAGTTCCCAGGGGGTCTGCTGTGGGGTAATGCTTCTCTGTACCTAGCAGGATGGAACCAGTGACCTGTCTAAAGCTGACCAGAATTGTTGGACCAGAATTGCCCAGGATTGCATCCCTCTTGGGAGGAATCCTCAACCAATGACTGAAGGGAGTTTGGGGACAAATACCCCACCTCCTTGCCTCTTCAGAGGGATGTCCTGGGGATGTGTGTTTATACTGTTTCTTAGTTTCCTCATGGGATAAGCTCCAGTCACCACCAATGGCAGCTACATTGCCATCACAACTTTACTGGCTTCCTTCCCTTCCTCTCTTACTTGCTGCTCACCCACAGGAAGTATGCTTCCTGTGCCTCCTGAAGAAATGTCCCGTGCTTGAATGGTTGCCATAGGTTCTGCTTCTGGAGAACCCAGAAAAAGACAATGGGTTTTGCTTACACTAAAGTAGACATTCGTATCTTGTGATTATCACTTAAAAACTGTTGGGCTTGTTTTGTTTTGCTTTGTTTTTGGCAATGGTTTGTAAGTGTGCAGAGTGGAGGGACAGTGATAAGGATATATGCATTTTCATTGACAGATGACTTCCCTGGCTCATTGTGGACTGTTAAATCTTCAGTGTCCAGGAAGTGAGAGTCCTCCTTGTCTACTAATAATTGCATCAGCAGCTTTGTGACCAGACCGTTCATGTATTTCGGCAGAGCTGATGCTGATTGCCTTGTGCAGGAGCACATCCTCAGAACATTCCAGCTGAGAA
Organism: Saccopteryx bilineata; assembly: GCF_036850765.1. NCBI lineage: Eukaryota > Metazoa > Chordata > Mammalia > Chiroptera > Emballonuridae > Saccopteryx > Saccopteryx bilineata. The sequence continues at coordinate 201,387,777 of NC_089494.1, forward strand.
AAGCCATTTAGCTGCCACATCAGTCAGGTACCACCATCCTTTGCCCTTGTCCTTCTGCTCTTCGTTTCCCAAACCTGGGCAGTATTGAACACGTGGTGGAACATTGAGGTAAGATGTAAGAGTGATGCCTCTGTACTCAGTGCAGTGTATCACCCTGAGCTGCACAGCTTAGGCAGCAGCCCCGTAGCAGAGGGTGTATAATAAGACAGCAGTGTCAGGGTATTATGAACGTGTCAGGATGATGAATTAACTATAACAATATCACCATTGGCAGCACACGCAATGCACTATATCTTAATCTGTCATTTTCCGTGGTCATGCATTGTGTGGAATCAAGGTATTTTTTTCTTTTGGTTGTGAGTGATGCTTGTAATGGTAGTGGTGAGAAAGGCAGAAGTAGATAATGGTTTTGGATAGCCTTGTTTGAGCTAACTGTGTTGCTAGGAGACAAGGGGCTGTGGGGGGAAGGGAGGGAAGGGAAGGAGGTGTGTGGGAGTGGAAACTGTGAAAGGGGCAAAGGGGATGGATGCAAGATTATTGTTAAGGCATTTTCCTGGGGTAAAAGTCTGTATCTGCTTCCTTTTCAGGGTGAGCTTACTCAAACATGGGGTAGGCAATGGAGAGTTTTTATGTGCAACCTCTAGTGGGATATCAACTTGGAAAACTATTTTTAGCATCTTATGCTTTGTTCCATTGCTTTCAACTCTACCGTGAACCCTCACTCTGGGGCCACTGGGTGTTTCCCGGAACACGCAGACACATCTCATCAATAGACTGACTGCTACTTCTCTGCATAGGGTCAATGAAAGGAAATGAAAAGGTAGGCATTGAAAAATCAAATGTATGTGGTAAAAATGACCTTTTAGAAGATCTAAGATGAAAACAGGCAAGAAATTGAATCCCTCACAGGAGGGTGACTATAGTAAACTGGACAGTGGTCACACAAGGATACCAGATCCTAATCCCTGGACTCGGTAAATATTACCTTATAATGAAAACATCCTTGTAGATTAGATTAGATTAGATTAGATTAAGGATTTGGTGCAAGGAGATTATCCTGGTAGGCCTTAAACCCAATTGTAAGTGCTTTTATAAGAGACCAAAGGACACTATAGGCATGTTGGTCATATGATGAGGGAGGTGCAGGCTGGAGTGACGTGGCCTCAAATGGAGGAAAGTGTCAACAACTACAAGAAGCTAGAAGAGGCAAGGAAGCTGACAGAAGCCCCTTATGGTATACCCCAGATCTCAGGATTATTCTTATTTCATACGGTTCCTGCTCCTGACTCCCCATGAGTATCTTCAAGTGCGGTCTGGGAAAACTCACACCTATCCAGAGGGTTTGGTCTCATCCTAAGACGCATTTCTTTTCCCTCTTTCTTCTTGGAGTCTCTTTTCTCAGGTCTGAGTGGTTGGGCCTAAAGTAATGGCAGTCATCCCACCCAGGGAGATGCAACAGTGGATCTGAACACAATAGAATTGTCTAGATGGTACATGAGGACAGGTTTTACCCTGTAGTCTAGAGTAGGCAGTTTTCCTGTGTGTCCTTTTCAAGATCTTACAACCAGTGTAAGTAGGGTTGCTTCTGTTCTCCCAAGAAGACCATCTAGCCCCTGTGCATAGATTACACACCGTTGTGATAATCTTAGCACCCAGGAGTGAGGCTGAAGCACTTTCCTGGACAATAGACACCGAGACAGGCCACATTAGAAGGGTGAAAGTAGCTGCTACACTTTGAATTCACCACCCTCCCCCAGGCTAGCCTAGTGCCACACGGAGGGCCCCCAGGCCTACAGTTTCTCTTGTAAGAGAAAGAGAGCCCAAGGAAGAAATTCAGCTTCCCTAGTATGTTGCGATGCTTTGTGGGAGGCTCAATGGGGTCTTACCTCACAGGGATCATTAGGGGTCCCTCCAAAACCTGGACACCAACCAATGGCACCATCTAGTCCAGAAGCACAGGCTGAGGCCCCACCCAACCAGGAGGAATTTCATAAGCAAGGCCCACAGCCCTGACCAATGGTGGAACACAACCAGTGGCACAACACTGCTAGAGAGCATGGCTGTCAGCCCCACCCGACCAGAGCTGATTACAGAGCCCAGCTAATGTCCCCACCTGACCACAGAACACAGCCCACAGCCCCACCCCACCTGGGAGCTTACCCAGCATACCCTCCTGAATTCATCTATGGAACCACAAGAGATTGTGAATAGCAAAAGCAATCTTAAGAAAGAAGACATCATACATGTTTGTATTTTACATTACCACTAACTCTGCCGTACAGTATCTACCTCCCCACATTGCTGCCTACATAAGATATTGACAGTATTTTTACCTTTGTGAGTCTGGTTATGACAAATGATACCTCACTAATACTTATTTGGATTTTATGAGTGTATTTTGAAAGTATATGGTGTCATACTTATGATAATTATTTTTTAAAATCTTATCTCTTTTTTTAAAATTAATTTTTATTTTTATTTATTCATTTTTTTAGAGAGAAGAGACACACAGAGAGAAAGAGACAGAAAGAACAGAGGGAGGAGCAGGAAGCATCAACTCCCATATGTGCCTTGACCAGGCAAGCCTGGGGTTTCGAACCGGCAACCTCAGTGTTCCAGGTCAACGCTTTTACCCACGTGCCACCACAGGTCAGGCTTATGACAATTATTTTTAACTTATGTTGATAATGAGACTAAGATTAGAGTGGTTGGGGTAGAATTGCTTTTTGTTTCTTTGTAGATTACTTTCAAAGGCATATATCTAGCAGTTTCCTTTTCATCCTTTCCAGGGATTCAAAGATGCATTTGCTTTCCTTCTGTATGTAGCATAGAAGTTGATCTTTTCTGAAATGTATTTTCAATCACTTCATGGTGTCATAGCAGCACATGATTAGGTTGTATTCCTGTAGAGATAATGTCATACAATCTTTACCCTAATCTGTGGAAAACCCAGATATTGCTAGTTGAAGTATCTTTTTTTATTTATTATCCTATAAAAGCATAAAATAAAATGTTAATTTCTGCTTAAAAAAAAGAAAGATATCATACTTCCTGATTTCAAACTATCCTATGAAACTATCAGTCAAACAATATGGTACTGGCATATCTATCAAAAAAGTATGGCGCTGGCATAAAAACAGATATATAGACCAGTGGAACAGAACTGAGAGCCCAGAAGTGAACCGACACATATACAGCAAACTAATATTTGCCAAAGGAGCAAAGAATACTTACAATTGGGGAAAAATAGTTTTCAATAAATGGTGCAGGGAAAACTGGATATCCTCATGCAAAAGAATGAAGCTGAACCCCTATCTTTCATCACTCACAAAAATGAACTCAAAATGGGTTAAATGTAAGATCTAAAATCATGAAAATCTTCCGCATCCCAGTCCGACACTCTATCCACTGCGCCACCACCTGGTCAGGCTAAATCCTGAAAATCTTATAAGAAAACATAGGGGTTAAAGTCCTTGACCTTCACAATGACCTTGCTAAGCTCTTTGTTCTTGGTAATGATTTTTGGCATTTGACACCAAAACCACAAGCAATAACAGCAAAAATAAATGAGTGAGACTATATCAAACTAAAAAGCTTCTGCACAGAAAAATGATCGGTAAAATTTTACAGACAACCTATAGAATGAGAGAAAACATTTGGAAATCATATACCTGATAAGGTGTTAATATATAAAATAAAAGGATCTTATATAATTCAATAGCAACAAAAAACAAAACAAAAGATATCAAAGAACCCAATTTTAAAAAATAGGCAAAGGACCCGAATAGATATTTTTCTACAGAGGATATACAAATGGCCCACAGGTACATGAAACGGTGTTCAACATCACTGATCTTCAGGGAAATGCAGGTCAAATCCAAACAGTTTTATCACCTCACAACTGTTATAATGGCTATCATGAAAAAAAAGTGACAAGAGATAACAAATACTAGTAAGGATGCGGAGAAAAGGAAACATTACGTACTGTTGGTGGAAACATAAATGTTAGCCACTATGGAAAACAATATCAGTTTCCTATAAATTAAAAATAGAATTAACAGTTGTGGCCAGATAGCTCAGTTGGTTAGAGTATTATCCTAAAGCACAGAGGTTGCTGGTTCGATCCCCAGTCAGGGCACATACAGAAATAGAATGATGTTTCTGTTTCTGTTTCTTTCTCTTTTTCCCTCCCTCTCTCTCTAAAATGAATAAATTAAAAAAAAAAATTTAAAAATAGAATTAACACCTGATCCAGCAACCCTACTTTTATTTATACAAAAGATATGAAATCACCATCTTTAAGGGTTATCAGCACTCTCATTTACTGCAGCATTATTTGCAATAGTCAAGACAGAGGAACAACCTGTCTGTCAAAGGATGAATGAATAAAGAAAATGTGAAATACATGTACAATGGAGTATTGTTCAGCCATAAAAATGAAGGAAGTCCTACCATTTGTGACAGCCTGTGTGAACCTTGGGCCCTCATGCTAAGTGAAATAGGTCAGGCAGAAAAAGACAAATAGTGAATGTTTTTACTTATATGTGAAATCTAAAAAAACCCTGAATTTATGGAAACAGAGTAGATTGGTGGTTGCCAGGGGTTGGGGGAAGTAAGTGAAGGTAGTCAAAGGGTACAAACTTTCATTTTAAAAATGAAAATACTGCTCATCCTAATTAATAATTTTGTGTCTAGCTGATCCTGAGAATAGAAAATTTTCAAAGACACTGAGCAATACGTCTAAATAGTAAGGAAGGAATGGGCTTGCAGTAATCATTTCCGTAGGGGCGGCATTTGGAGAGAGAGGAGTTGAAAGGAATTAATCCCAAAGTGGTTCTTTTGGTTTGGTGTCAGGAATGAGACTATTTCTGTGGGCTTTGTTTACTGTACCCTTATTTCTTCCTCATGTCCTCTGATTCCATATGCGGGTTTTAGAACATAGTGGCTTTTTGACAGATTATTTAAATCCCAGTGAGGTGGAACAGTATTCAGATTGTTTATAATGACTATCATCAGTGGCAAATTAGTTTAGCGTGTCTCAGTATATTCTCTTTGACAGCTTCATGTTTATTGCACACCATAGAGGCTGAAAAAGAAAACACATATAAAGAACTTGTTTTATTGTCATTTAATTATATGAATAACAAACACAATCAAGAATGTGTTTAGGACCCTGTCCCAGCCACAAAGAAACTGAACCTGAAAGGCCAAGCCGGTTAAATCTTTTCAATAGGTTTACTTTACTATTTTTGCTTCCCACATACTAATTTCTTTTTTGTTGAATTCTGTCAAATTTATGTTTTTCTAGAAATGGAAATTTAGGAAATAGATAAGTCATGGTAATTTTAAACCATCCATGATTGTGTGACCTTTGGAATGTACTGTCTTGATACCATATCTTTTAGCCATGAGTTTGAAAAATGATGCGCTTTTACTAGTATTGCAATTAAAAGGTTAAGAATACATTAGCTTTCCAGAGCATTCATTTTACTTAATTGACACTGCACTCTTTGAAGAACATCTCCCATATTCCTTTGGCAATCACCATTCCACTCTCTGCTTCTGTGAGTTTGGCTATTTTATTTTATTGACTAATATAGATTCCACATGTAAATGAGATCATGCAATATTTGTCTTTCTGTGTCTGCCTTATTTTACTTAGCATAATATCTTCCAGGCCCATCCAAGTTGTTGCAAATGGAAGAATTTTCTTCTTTTTAACAATTCATTGTTAATAGAAACCACATTTTCTTTATCCATTTATCCATTGACAGATATTTAGGTTGTTTCCATATTTTGGCTACTGTGAATAATGCTGCAGTGAACATGGGAGTGTGGATGGCTCTTTAAGATACTGATTTTATTTCCTCAGGTAAATATCCAGAAGTAGGATTGCATATGGCAGTTGTATTTTTAATTTTTGAGGAGCCTCCATAATGGCTGCACCAATTTACATTCCCAACAACTGTGCATAAGTCTTTCTTTTTCTCCACCTCCTCACCAACACCTATCTTTCGTCTTTTTGATAAAGCCATTCTAACAGGTGTGAAGTGTTACAATACTTTACTGTCTTCTTGAAGTTTGCTAAGAAGATATATTTTAAGCAGTCTCACTACCAAAAAAAAGAAAGAAAATGGTAACTGTGTGAGGTGATGAGTATGTTAATTAGCTTACTGTAGTGATCATTTCACAATGTAGACAGTGTTTTGATATCAAAACATCAAGTTATATACCTTAAATATATTACAATTCCAATATCAATAAAGCTGAAAAAAATTTAATCAAATTTTAAAAAGGTTAAGAATAATTTTTTTTCTCTCTCTCTTTCTTTCTTTTGCCATGGCTGCCTGGAAGCCCAGAGCCAAGTTTTTCACCTGAATATGGTGACTCCATCAATCACCCATTTATATTATTAAAGACATTATTTGCATCTCTCTGGTACCAGAGGAGTAAGATGTGACGCCTGCCTGCCCTCCAAGATTGCTAATAGGAGAAAGAGACTTGAGCACACATGGTACAATTAAGACCAACTGTAGGAGTTCTGTTGAGATGTAGTGGAAGGACTAATTCTGTAGGGGCTTAGGTAAGCTATTGCAGAGGGTTTGTGTCTCTGAAGGATGGATAGAATTTCTTTAAGTGGACAATAAAGAGAAAGGTATTCCAGATCGAGGTAACAGCAAGAGCAGAAGTATCCAAGACTAGGAGAGAATTCTTGGGCTTTTAGACAGATAAAACAGCTCAGGCCCGGAGTGCTGTGTAGAGAGGGACAGACCTGAGTGGGGAAAGGGGGGCCAACCAGATTAAAGGATCCTGTGAGTTTTGAAATAGAGTTCAGATGTCATACTCTGGCGATGGCAAAGCCTTTGAAAGGGTTAAAGTATATGAAAAGCATGATATAAATTGTAATCTTTTATACAGATTGTATAAATGGATCAGAGAGGTCTAAGACCAGAGGCTTTTTACTATTATTTAGGCAAGAAGTGATGTCTGAAGTAAAGTATGGTTGTGGGTGTGGTGATGAGAATATACGTACTGTAGGTTAAGAACCATGTTTCAGGAAATAAAACGGAGAGGAGGTGTGGTTAAAAGCCAAAGTGCTGGAGCCAGGCTGCCGGAGACTGAGTCTAGTCTGGGTTCTGCTGCCTCTTAGCAGCTGTGACTTGAAGTTACTAATTAAGCATGGTGCTTCAATTTTCTCGTTATCCCCTGTGGTAAAGAGTATCAATTTCTCACCTCTGAGGCAGTGCACGGAACCATGGTTCTGGATATTAACACAGCCATGATTAGGAAAAGAGGTCTGGGTGGATCTCTGTGCACACTGTGAAAATATGAGTTTTCACCATGTGGAATCCAGCATCTTTATCTATCAATAAATAGAGGTGACATAAACAAAGAAGATCTTCCCAGGAATGACAAATTGCTTAAATATTAGTCTACAGCAAGCTGTTCTGTATCTAGAAATCTACATTTCAGAAATATTTGAGCAATTACTTATTTTTCACTGGAACAGATTTTAATTTATATACATTTTTCTTTAAAAATAATTGAGATAGAGCAATAAATCTAGCTAAGGTCCTTCTAAGTTTCTGTGTGTGTTTGGGCAGTAGGTGCTTGTTCAATTTAAACTTCATTTATGGCCTTCATAAAAAATAATACATTAAAGAAAACAACATAGAGCAGTATTGGTATATAGGAAATTATTGGGTGAAACGGGTGAAATTAGGAAGATCCTGGATTTTGGCTTGGATGACAAGATAAATGGTAGTTGTATTAATTTAGGAAAAAAGAAAACAGAAGGAATATCAGGCTAGAGGTAGAATAGCTTGACTTTAGTTTTGGCTTTTTGCATTTGTGAGGACATCAATTGCAAGCTGTGAACTGACCTAGCCCAGTTTGGTTTTGCACGACTAATAGGTTCTTCTTGGCTGATAATAGTAAGGACCCAAAAGTCTAAGACAGATGAGGATCTGCTAGTCTCCTATAGACTGGTGTAACTCAGGTTACATTGACTGCAAGTCTTAGATCAAATTCTGTTGTACACATAGACTTTTCTATTTAAAATAAGAATTTATTAGCAAGCAGGCAGAACATAATTTATATAAACTATTTGGTACAGCCTTAATACTCTGTTTTATCAGCTGTCATAATGACATCTTCATGAAAGGTTTATCTGTGGTAGGTACATGAGGCATCTGGAGTCCTCAGTCCCTGGGGCTGGACAGAGTACTATTTAGGTATCAAATTTTAAGCATTGTCCATAAGAATTCAAACTATGGGTTTTTGCTATCTTCTTATGCTCTATTCTTATGGCTTCTTTTTTTTTTTTTTTTTTTTTTGTATTTTTCTGAAGCTGGAAACGGGGAGAGACAGTCAGACAGACTCCCGCATGCGCCCGATCGGGATCCACCCGGCACGCCCACCAGGGGCAACGCTCTGCCCACCAGGGGGCGATGCTTTGCCCACCAGGGGGTGATGCTCTGCCCCTCCGGGGCGTCGCTCTGTAGAGACCAGAGCCACTCCAGTGCCTGGGGCAGAAGCCAAGGAGCCATCCCCAGCGCCCGGGCCATCTTTGCTCCAATGGAGCCTTGGCTGCGGGAGGGGAAGAGAGAGACAGAGAGGAAGGAGGGGGTGGGGTGGAGAAGCAAATGGGTGCTTCTCCTATGTGCCCTGGCCGGGAATCGAACCCGGGTCCCCTGCACGCCAGGCCGACGCTCTACCGCTGAGCCAACCGGCCAGGGCCTTATGCTCTATTCTTATGAGGGAATAGGCAAAAGTATTTTATTTAGTACATATCAATGAAATATCACTTCATTAAGAGCTCGTTTCTGACATCCTCTGGGCTATTCATTTTACCAGTAAAAACCCATTTCTTAAAAGTTTTTATATTTTATTTATTTAAAAAAAATTAAAGATTTTTATTTGTTCATTTTAGAGAAGAGGGGAGACAGAGGGAGAGAGAGAGAGAGAGAGGGAGAGAGAGAGAGAGAGGGAGAGAGAAAGAGGGGAGTAACGGGAAGCATTAACTCCCATATGTGCCTTGACCAGGCAAGCCCAGGGTTTCAAAGCAGCAATGTCAGCGTTCCCGGTTGACGCTTTATCCACTGTACCACCACAGGTCAGGCAGTGTGAAAACTCATTTTTAACATTCATTATGCTAATTCATAAACCTCTGGTGTTGATCAAGAATCGAGTTTTTCAGAAAAGACTATAACACAGACCCTGGCTGGTCCCTGCTGGCAGAGCCCACAGCAGAGTGGAGCTTGCCAGGGCATGGCCTCAGAGAGTTGGTGGTGCAGCTAATGTAGTTCCCAAGCTAAGGTTGTAAGGAGACCAGTGCTCCACCCAGGAAAGATGGCGTCTGTGGTCGATGTGGGAGAGGAATTTAACACAGGGACATTGTGGCTGTTCCTCTCCCCCCCAAAAAAAAACCACAACTCAATCTCTTCTGTATAACTTAAGTCCCCTTTGAGCCACTATCCCTCCACTGGAGCCCAAGTAGAGTGATTGCAAGTGAGATTTTGTGTGCTGGCTCTTTAAGACGGTTCCTGGGGTTTTTGTAGTCTCCTATCTCACACAGGTGCATGGAATTGCAGCTGATTTTCACAGCCAGACGTGTGGGCTCCCCTTGCTGGCACTGGTGCTCTGGGATGATTGCTTTATTATTTAGTTGTGATTTTGATGTGATCTTGGGAGGAGGTGAGTGTAACTTCTACCTATTCTTACATCCTGGATCCCTTTCACCCTAATCACTTAGGAAAACCAAGATTTTTAGAAGCTCTATGCCAGAAATGGGGATGAAGACCAAATATATATATTTCTTGTTAAAAATCACAATATCTTATCTCGATGTAGGCAGTCTTAAATTTTTTTTTTTTTTTGTATTTTTCTGAAGCTGGAAACGGGGAGAGACAGTCAGACAGACTCCCGCATGCGCCCGACGCGCCCACCAGGGGCGACGCTCTGCCCACCAGGGGGCGATGCTCTGCCCCTCTGGGTGTCGCTCTGCTGCGACCAGAGCCACTCTAGCGCCTGGGGCAGAGGCCAAGGAGCCATCCCCAGCGCGTGGGCCATCTTTGCTCCAATGGAGCCTTGGCTGCGGGAGAGGAAGAGAGAGACAGAGAGGAAGGAGAGGGGGGGGTGGAGAAGCAAATGGGCGCTTCTCCTATGTGCCCTGACCGGGAATCGAACCTGGGTCCCCCACACGCCAGGCCGATGCTCTACCGCTGAGCCAACCGGCCAGGGCCGGCAGTCTTAAATTTTGACATCCTTTTTTTTTTTTTTTTTTTTTTCTTTTTACGGAGGCAGAGATAGACAGGGACAGACAGACAGGAACAGAGAGAGATGAGAAGCATCAATCATCAGTTTCTCGTTGCACGTTGCGACTTCTTAGTTGTTCATTGATTGCTTTCCCACATGCGCCCTGACCGCAGGCCTTCAGCAGACTGAGTAACCCCCTGCTGGAGCCAGCGACCTTGGGTCCAAGCTGTCGAGCTCTTTGCTCAAGCCAGATGAGCCCGCGCTCAAGCTGGCGACCTCGGGGTCTCGAACCTGGGTCCTTCCACATCCCAGTCCGACACTCTATCCACTGCGCCACCACCTGGTCAGGCTGACATCCTTTTCTTAAAGTGAGAGGATGGGAGATAGTGAGACAGACTCCTGCGTGTGCCCTGACCAGGATTTACTTGGCAACCCTGTCTGGGGCCAATGCTTGAATCAACTGAGCTATTTTTAGTGCCTTAGGCCATCTTGGGACCACCTGAGCTATCCTCAGCAACTGGGGCCAATGACCAATTGATCCACTGGCTGTGGGAGGGAAAGAGGGAGAGGAGGAGGAATAGGAGGGGGAGAGAAGCAGATGGTTGTTTCTGCTGTGTGCCCTGACTGGACTTGAACCTGGGCTGTCCATACGCTGGGCTGATGCTCTATCCACTGAGCCAACCAGTCAGGGCAATTTTTGACATTCTAATGTGTGCATAGTGGTGTCTAAATGTGGTTTTAATCTTATTGTGGTGTCTTGTCAGTTACTACTTAATCCCATTTAGAAAGTAACTCAAGTTTTCTGATCTGTGGACAAATGAAATCGATTTTAGTTTTATACAGTTGCTTCAGAATCTTAAAGAGGCAAGAATATTCCTCTGAAAGTCAGAGTATTGACAAAAAGGTGGAGTTGGAATAAGAGACTTTTCAGTAAGAGGTAGATGAAACTGAAGAGGAAATAGGCTTCTAACTTTTAAAACAAAATTTAACTGAGTAAATTTGAAGATCAAGTTGGCTTTATTCAGTGATTCCTGAATTGAGCAGTATCCTATTTAGCAAATGGAAAAGAGCTCTAAGAAGTTAAACAAAATGGAAGGCCTTTATAGTCAGAATGGTGTGGAACAAGAAGCCACTAGCAATTGTTTCAGGCAAGGTCACCATCCCTGAGGGACCAGAATGGCAGGGATTATCAGGTGATTTCCTTCACTAGTATTAACCAGGAAATTTCAGAGTGACTGGTTAAGACTGCACTGCTGGGAGAGGCTGAAACTGCAATTAAGTTAAGTATTAAGTCTTGGTTTGCTGACATGGGGCTTAGCACAAATGACTGTTTGGGACCTGTTGTTTCTCTTTAACCTATGTACCCACCACTTCTAATACAGAAATTTTCCTTCCAATCTTTTATCTACTCCATCACTGTAATGGTTTGTCATTTTCTGGAATTTCTCTCAGGTAGTAAACAGAGCTTACTGTGGATTATAAGATCATTGCTTATCTATATCATATTAGTATAGTATATTATCATCACTTATTAGTTGTTACCCTAGCTACGCATTTTACCACAATGTACCAACAATCCAAGGGAAATTGAGCTGATTTTTATTCTTTGTTTTGCTGAACCTAGAATATTTGGGGTTTGATTTTTTTTCTTTCAGCTGGGAAAACAGAGTAAAATTGATGTAGAAACATCAATTCTCCAGAGATTTATGAGCAAGCCAGAAGTCAATTTTTTTTCACATGCACACATAGATTGACAAATGACTACATAAATGGCAAAGAGGTAAAATGAAATTTTCTTTTTATTTATTTATTTTAATTTTTTATTTATTCATTTTAGAGAGGAGAGGGAGAGAGAGAGAGAGAGAGAGAGAGAGAGAGAGAGAAGGGGGGAGGAGCTGGAAGCATCAACTCCCATATGTGCCTTGACCAGGCAAGCCCAGGGTTTCGAACCGGCGACCTCAGCATTTCCAGGTCGACGCTTTATTCACTGCGCCACCACAGGTCAGGCCAAAATGAAATTTTCAAAGTGGACTCTAACAGAAGAATTTAATGTCACAGCTTATCGCAATAGGGATATATCAACTATAGTATATGAACAAATACAGTTAGAAAGAATAACAAGATGATTTCTTATAAAGCAGAAAATGTACTCTTCTTTTTTTTATTTAGTAATATTTGTGGGCTCTTTTCTAGGTAATATTTCTGTGTTTTGTAATGTGGATATGCATGCAGACTTACGCATTAACTTCTGATTACACTGTTTACTTAGGACTTTTCATATGTGGGTTATTATCATTTTGTAGTTTTTATATGCACATTATATTGAATATTTCTTTAGTGTCAGTAAGAAAATAAATCATTTGTATGAGAAAACACTGGCATTACACAGTATTCATCTGAAATTATTCAACCTTTCACAAGCAAATGAGAAAGATTACAGGATTAGACCAAATCCCGTATTCCTTTTCCTCTCCGCCTGTCTGTATTTATTATAGTTGAAAGACAGACAAATGAAACTATTGGTAGCTCAGTCTGCAAAGCTTTATTACAAATTAAAAGCATTAAAAGGGAGAGAAAAGGGAAAAATCTTATCAAAGGCTTGAAATGATCTTCATACTGAATAGTTGAATTTTCAAGTTAAGTGACAATAAAGAAGTATTGTAAAGATATGACTTCATTATTGAGATCATTCAGTATTTGCACTTTTTAAGAATCGAGTGCAGAGTTTTTAAAGGTCTTCGTCATCATATAGAACTGACAATTGGGTACATCATGAGAGGAAATGAAACGAGTCAGTGTTTTTCATCCTATAGTACATAAATTACATAAGGCAAAGCCACAGCTTTAACTAAAACTCACACCAGCATCCAAGAAGCCTCTGGTCTGTTGCTCCGGCTACTGTTAGGCTTCTTGGACTCCAGGAATGTGCATTGAGAAGATGGAAGAGCACAAAGTTGCCAAGGAAATGCAGAGGATATTGTTTGTTTTTCCCCAAAGCACTCTCGTTTTAATCCAGGGATTCAACCTTGACTAACACAGTTCATGGGCTCCAGGGGACACTGAGCCCATCCCCAGGTCCGGAGGGTTCCTGATTGGTGTAAGGGTAATTCCATCCATACCGTCACAGTGATTGATTCTGGAACAGTCATGTGTCACAATAACAGACCCTGGATGGGGACCTTAGGTAGAGTATTTTCTTTGGTTTTAAGAGTGGGCCACCAGTTAGCTGGATCCCTTCTCTTCCTCTGGACACATGTTTATAATGTTAGTTCTGAAACTACTGCAGCTATCTTGAAGTGGACACATGGAAAGAGAAGAGAATGGAAGAGATGTGAGCCAGAACTCTGATAAAATCTTATCTGATCTCTGATTTTAAACTGTGAGCTAAAACATTTCCTTAACTGTTTGTGGAAATTTAAGTGGAATGTTTTTGTATTTTTTTTTAAATTGAGAAGTGAGTAGGCAGGTAGGCAGAGAAACAGGCTCCTGCATGTGCCCTGCCAGGATCCACCCAGCAAGTCCCCTATAGGGTGATGTTCTGCCCATCTGGGGCAGCTGCTCCATTGCTTGACAACTGAGCTATTTCAGCACCTGAGGTGAGGCCATGGAGCCATCCCAGCACTAGGGGTCAACTTGCTCAAATCATTCAAGACATAGCTGTGGGAGGGGAAGAGAGAGAGAGAGAGAGAAGGAAGAAGAGAGAGAGATAGAAAGAACAGGAAGGGAAAGGTATGGAGAAGCAGATGGTCACTTCTCCTGTGTGCCCTGACCAAGAATTGAACCCGGGACTTCTACATGCCAGGCTGATTATCTATTGCTGAGCCAACCTGCCAGGGCCAGAATGTTTCTTATAGCCAAGATTATGTTTACTGATAGAGAAAGGAAGGACACTTCAACCCAAGTGGTTCCTAATCCAGATGACCACTCATAGAGTCTGTTTCAGGGATCCCTTGGCCAATTTGATATAATAGGAGGGTCAAAAAGAGGCTCTCTTCTGGTCCAGACTTATTTTAAAATTTCACTTTTTGTGGTCATGATTTTGAAAGTTTTTTGGTTTGTAAGCCTAGAGAGCACTCTTTCAAAGGCTACTCATGCTGGAATGGATCTTTGGATGCTATCTGATTCAGATCCCCATCATTGGTTCAGAGTGCCTGCCACTGTGACCTCCAGGCTGTGGGAAACAGATCAAAATGGTCCTTCTCTCTGGTAGTCCATCATCTCCAGCACAATTTCTAATGAGAAGACTTGTCTGTGGGAGATGAAGTCTTACTGACAGACTCATTTCTGGCCTCTCTGCATCTTTTAATTTTATAATAATTTTGGTCCAGGCATAAAATCAGTTATGGGAACGCCTGTTGAGCCTATAATAGCAAAAAGTGGAAGCTTTTGTGATAGAGGCAATTTGGCATTGGAAAGGCTTGCTCAGATATGCTAATAAAGCTGGCATCCTAAATAACTCTAACTAGGACCCATAAGACTAGCTGGATTTTGTTCCAACGCTAAAATATCTAGTGTCAGGCCACTAGATGCTACAAATAAACTTTAACAGTGAGGGGCTGTGATATGTATGGTTTGTAATACTGCAAGCCTGAAACCAGATAGGTATATTTTGTACTTTTGTTTAAATGGAACTCTCAAGTCAAGACCAGTGGTTTCACCTTTGATTATGAGTTGGGGTAGGGGTGAGGAGCAGAATACTTGGCAGTCATGCTATCTTAGATATAACACCTTAAAGCAATACGTATTTAATACCATTCTAAATACTAGGCAGGTTTGCAGGTGGAAAATCTGACTCTGTTATATCTTTTAATTCCATTTGGGCCTCTTCATTCTTACCTTAGAACCTGTCTCTGTTCATTGTTTCAGCCAAAGGTATATCAGTCTGACATCAAAAAATAATTATAAAGCAATTAAAATTTTTACTGTAATATCTTGGATGGTACAAAGTAGAGACATTCATAACATACTACAAACTTTTAAAAGTTTTTTTACCTATCTTCCCAAAGTCTCACTTAACATGGCATGGTAGGTGACTCTAATCTGTTATTCTCCCTAAATTCTTTCAGAACTTCAAATATATTCCTTGCTGTCCTTTATCTTTTCCCTACTCTTTTCCGTATTTTCTTCTCTTGTAGAGTGCATTTGGCCCTTTCCCATAAAAATCAATAAGGCCAACCTAGGGTCCTCTTGTATCTCCCTGTCATCCATTACTCAGTTCTGCATACAGAGGCCCAGGAATTGTGTATTGAGGGAAGAATTCTCTTTAGCCTTGGATTTTTTTAAAATTAATTTTAATGGAGTGACATTAATCATTCAGGGTACATAGGTTCAGAGAAAACATCTCCAGGTTATTTTGACATTTGATTATGTAGCATACCCATCACCCAAAGTCATATAGTCTTCCGTCACCTTCTATCTGATTTTCTTTGTGCCCCCCCATCCCCTCTCTTCCCCTCCCCACCCCCGGTAACCACCAAACTCTTGTCCATGTCTCTGAGTCTCATTTTTATGTCCCACCTATGTATGGAATCATATAGTTCTTAGTTTTTTCTGATTTACTTATTTCACTCAGTATAGTGTTATCAATGTCCATCCATGTTGTTGTAAATGATCCGATGTCATCATTTCTTATGGCTGAGTAGTATTCCATAGTGTATATGTACCACATCTTCTTTATTCAATCATCTATTGAAGGGCTTTTTGGTTGTTTCCATGTCTTGGCCACTGTGAACAATGCTACAATGAACAAGGGGCTGCATGTGTCTTTATGTACCAATGTTTTTGAGTTTTGGGGGTATATTCCCAGTAGAGGGATTGCTGGGTCATATGGTAGTTCTATTTTCAGTTTTTTGAGGAACCACCATACTTTCTTCCATAATGGTTGTACTACTTTACATTCCCACCAACAGTGGATGAGGGTTCCTTTTTCTCCACAGCCTCTCCAACACTTGTTATTACCTGTCTTGTTGATAATAGCTAATCTAACAGGTGTGAGGTGGTATCTCATTGCAGTTTTGATTTGCATTTCTCTAATAGCTAATGAAGATGAGCATCTTTTCATATATCTATTGGCCATTTGTATTTCTTCCTGGGAGAAGTGTCTGTTCATGTCCTCTTCCCATTTTTTTATTGGATTGTTTGTTGTTCAGTTTTATGAGTTCTTTGTATATTTTGGATATTAGGCCCTTATCTGAGCTGTTGTTTGAAAATATCATTTCCCATTTAGTTGGCTGTCTGTTTTGTTGTCAGTTTCTTTTGCTGAGCAGAAGCTTCTTAATCTGATGTAGTCCCATTCATTTATCTTTGCCTTCACTTCCCTTGCCTTTGGAGTCAAATTCATAAAGTGCTCTTTATAACCAAGGTCCATGAGTTTAGTACCGATGTTTTCTTCTATGTAATTTATTGTTTCAGGGCTTATATTTAGGTCTTTGATTCATTTTGAATAAATTTAGTACAAGGGGACAAACTGTAGTTGAGTTTTATTCTTTTGCATGTGGTTTTCGAGTTTTCCCAGCACCATTTGTTGAAGAGGCTTTCTTTTCTCCATTGTGTGTTGTTGGCCCCTTTATTGAAAATTATTTGACCATATACATGTGGTTTTATTTCTGGGCTTTCTATTCTGTTCTATTGGTCTGAGTGTCTATTTTTCTGCCAATACCATGCTGTTTTGATTATTATGGCTCTATAATATAATTTGAAGTCAGGTATTGTAATGCCCCCAGCTTCATTCTTTTTCCTTAGTATTTCTCTGGCTATTCGGGGTTTTTTATAGTTCCATATAAACCCGATAATTTTTTTGTTTCATTTCTTTAAAAAATGACATTGGAATTTTGATGGGAATTGCATTAAATTTGTATTATAGATCGCTTTGGGTAATATAGTCATTTTGACTATATTTATTCTTCCTATCCAAGAACAAGGAATATTTTTCCATTTCATTATATCTTTTTTGATTTCCCTTAACAATGCTTTGTAGTTTTCATTATATAGTTCCTTTACATTCTTTGTTATGTTTATTCCTAGGTATTTTATTTTTTTGTTGCAACTATGAAGGGGATTGTTTTTTTGAGCTCATTTTCTGATGTTTCATTGTTGGCATATAGGAAGGCAGTGGACTTTTGTATATTAATTTTGTATCCTGTGACCTTACTGTATTGATTTATTGTTTCTAGTAGTCTTTTTGTGGAGTTTTTGATCTACAGGATCATATCATCTGCAAAAAGTGAAACCTTTACTTCTTCTTTCCCAATATGAATGCCTTTTATTTCTTTCTCTTGTCCAATTGCTCTGGCTAGAACTTCCAGCACTATGTTGAATAAGAGTGGAGAGAGTGGACAACTTTGTCTTGTTCTTGGTTTTAGGGGAAAAGTCCTCAGTTTTATGCCATTTAATATGATGTTAGCTGATGGTTTATCGTACATGGCCTTTATTATGTTGAGATATTTTCCTTCTATATCCATTTTGTTAAGTGTTTTAAACATAAAATGATGCTGTATTTTATTGAATGCCTTTTTTGCATCTATTGATAAGATCATATAGTTTTTGTTCTTTGTTTTGTTGATATGGTGTATGACGTTAACCGTTTTACATATGTTGAACCATTCTTGTCATTCTGGGATGAATCCCACTTGATCATGATGAATTATTTTTTTAATGTGTTGTTGTATTTGATTTGCTAGTATTTTGTTTAGTATTTTAGCATCTGTATTCATTAGAGATATTGGTCTGTAGTTTTCTTTTTTGTGTGTTGTCCTTGCCAGTTTTGGTATGAGGGTTATGTTGGCCTCATAAAATGTGTTTGGCAGTATTGCTTCTTCCTCAATATTTTAGAAGACTTTGAGTAGAATAGGAACCAAGTCTTCTTTGAATGTTTGATAGAATTCACTAGTATAGCTATCTGTCCCTGGGCCTGCCTTTATTTTGGGGGAAGTTTTTCAATAGTTGTTTCTATTTCCTTCATGCTTATGGGTCTGTTTAGGCTTTCTGCTTCTTCATGATTCAGTCTAGGAAGATTGTATTGTTCTAGGAATTTATCCATTTCTTCTAGATTGTTAAATTTGGTGGCATATAGTTTTTCATAGTATTCTACAATAATTCTTTGTATATCTATGATATCTGTGGTGATTTCTCCTCTTTCATTTTGGATTTTGTTTATATGAGACCTTTTTCTTTTTTCCTTGGTGAGTCTTGCCAATGGTTTGTCAATTTCGTTGATCTTTTCAAAGTACCAGCTCTTTGTTTTATTAATTTTCTCTATAGTTTTTCTGTTCTCTATTTTGTTTATTTCTGCTCTGAATTTTATTATTTCCTTTCTTCTGCTGGTTTTGGGTTGTCTTTCTTCTTCTTTTTCTAGTTCCTTAAGGTGTGAAGTTAAGTGGTTTACTTGGGTTCTCTTTTGTTCATATAGGCCTGTAGTGATATGAACTTCCCTCTTATTACTGCTTTCGCTGCATTCCAGAGATTCTGATATGTTATATTGTTATTTTCATTTGCCTGTATGTATCTTTTGATCTCTGTGCTTATTTCTTCTTTGACCCACTCACTTTTTAAAAGTATGTTGTTTAGTTTCCACATTTTTGTGGGTTTGTTTACCTCTTTTTTGCAGTTGAATTCTAGTTTCAAGGCTTTATAATAAAAAAATAAGCTTGGTATAATTTCAATCTTTCTGAATTTGTTCATGTTATTTTTGTGGCCCAACATATGGTCAATTCTTGAGAATGTTCCATGTACACTAGAGATAAATGTATACTCTGGCACTTTGTGATGAAATGTCCTGTAGATGTCTATCATATCCAATTGTTCTAGTGTTTCATTTAAGGCCAAT
Organism: Saccopteryx bilineata; assembly: GCF_036850765.1. Taxonomy (NCBI): domain Eukaryota; kingdom Metazoa; phylum Chordata; class Mammalia; order Chiroptera; family Emballonuridae; genus Saccopteryx; species Saccopteryx bilineata. The sequence goes on from NC_089494.1 coordinate 201,406,858, forward strand.
ATTTCTTTATTGATTTTCTGTTTAGATGAATGATCTAGAGCCTTCAGTGGTGTATTGAGGTCTCCAAGTATGATTGTATTTTTGTTGGTTTTTGTTTTTAAGTCAGTCAGTAGCTGTCTTATATAATTTGGTGCTCCTTGGTTTGGTGCATATATATTAAGAAGTGTTATATCTTCTTGATTCAATGTCTCCTTAATCATTATGAAATGACCATTTTTGTCTCTGAGTATTTTTTCTGTCTTTTAGTCAACATTATTATATATGAGTATTGCCACACCTGCTTTTTTTTGGATGTTATTTGCTTGAAGTATTGTTTTCCAGCCTTTCAGTTTGAATTTGTTTTTATTTTTGTTGCTTAGATGTGTTTCTTGTAGGCAGTATACAGTTGGATTTTCTTTTTTAATCCATTCTGTTACTCTGTGTCTTTTTATTGGTGAGTTCAATCCATTTACGTTTAGTGTAATTATTGACACTTGAGGGTTTCCTATTTCCATTTGATATATTTCTGATAGTTTTGTATCTTGTTTGGTTCTTCTCTTTTATTTTTTTTTATTTTATTTTTTTTATATATAAATAAATTTTTATTTTAATGGGGTGACATCAATAAATCAGGGTACATACATTCAAAGAAAACATTTCCAGGTTATCTTGTCATTTAGTTATGTTGCATACCCATCACCCAAAGAGAGATCGTCCTCTGCCACCCTCCATCCAGTTCTCTCTGTACCCCTCCCCCTCCCCTCCCCCTCTCCCTCCTTCCCTCCCCCCACCCCCCATAGCCACCACACTCCTGTTCATGCCTCTCAGTCTCGCTTTTATGTCCCACTAATATATGGAATCCTGCAGTTCCTGTTTTTTTCTGATTCGCTTATTTCACTCCGCACAATGCTACCAAGACTCCACCATTCCGCTATAAGTGATCCAATGTCACCATTTCTCCTAGCTGAATAATATACCATGGTGTATATGTGCCCCATCTTCTTCATCTAGTCCTCTATTTTTTTTACAGTGATTAAAAGCCTTTAAGCAAACTCTTGGCCAATACAGCAAGAATCCATAAATGAGTAGTGTCCTTAACATGTTCCCCAAGTCCAAGTTGGCCCCCTCACCATGCCAAATCCCTGAAAAATGCAACCCAACCACAGTTCATTCTGTTAGGAGCTGTCACAGGGAGCAGGAGTCCAGGAAAGTTCCCCACAGGAAAAGTCCGTATGGCACTGGAATTGTTGTCACCATTCTATACTTTGCAGCTCATGTCCAAGTCCCAATGACCGCTGCTTCTAGCTGGTAATGATTCAGGTAGACTGGAAAAAGCCATTTGCAGCATGCGTGGATATGGAGCTTCTGTTCTCCTCTGCCTGGAGAGTTGAGACCAGGTTGCTTTTCCCTGGAGCTCTGTGACTGTGGCCTGGTAAAGAGAACCTTGGGATACACTAAGCTGGGTGGCAAAGGTAAATTCATAATACAAGTTGGCAAAAGGAGGAAAGAGAGCTCTAAATTAAGAGTAGGTCCCAGCCTGAAATATGAGTGGGGCATTGAGGTAGGAGGAATAAAGGAAACACTATATATTAAGCAAAGCAGCAGAAAATAGGACTATCAACACCCACAACAGAGATCTTTGAGGGAAGAATAAAGAACCTGACTATTCAGGCAAAACATAGTTAAGTGGCCCTTGTGCAAATGAGATCAGTTTACCTGCTTCTTGGAAGAAATACCCTAGGCTCGTCCACAGTGTCGTAGATGGGGTCGACGGCCCTGGGCACCTTCAGCCTTCAGTGGCAAACCCCAGCATTCTGGGCAAGGTTAGGTCATAGGTGGCTGGAGCAGGCCTGGAAGAGACTGAACCCTCCCTTAGAGGAGCGAGGGGGAAGCCCACCTTCCAGTGTCCCTGTTTCCTCACAGTAGAGGTGTGTAAGCCTGGCAGGCTTTAGCTCAATGACCTTCCTTTCCACTATTGAAGCAGGACCCAGATGGCATCCTATGAGACCCCTTTGGGGTGCTGGAGCCTTTAAGGGTGTATCCTAAAAGCTGGTAGTTCCCCCTGATCTCTATTGGGCTTTTTACTGCCTCTAGGTGTCTTAAAAGCCATTCTCAGAAGATCTCGCTGAGGGGTTTGAGGATCCCCATCCGCCTATATAAATCTTTTCCATATATCTGGAGCTATTTGGAAAAAAGACAGAACAGTGTTATTAGTTAGATCTAATAAAGAAGGTAGATTTGGTGTCTCCTGTTCATCAGCTTTCAAAAGAAATGTAAATTTTTTTTTTTAAGTAAAAAGCATGATATGGTAGACCCGTCGGAGTCATTGGCCTGGTGTGCAGGATTCCCGGGTTCGATTCCCGGCCAGAGCACACAGGAGAAGCGCCCATCTACCTCTCCACCCCTCCCCCTCTCCCCCCTCCCGGTCCCTCTCCTCCCGCCCACAGCCAAGGCTCCACCGGAGCAAATCCACCCTGGGCACTAAGGATGGCCCCATGGCCTCCGCCCCAGTTGCTAGAATGACTCCGGTTGCAACAGAGCAACATCCCAGATGGGCAGAGCATTCCCCCCGGTAGGCATGCCAGGTGGATCCCAGTCAGGCGCATGCAGGAGTCTGTCTGCTTGCCTCCCCATCCCCATCCTCAGAAATATACAAAAAATAAATAAATAAAATAAAAAATACAAAAAAAAAATACAAAAAAAAAAGGGGGGGGGGTATTCCCTTGTGCTAAAGCACCAGGAAGCATGGAGTGAGCTTGAGTATGTCCTATGAAACATGGAGCTCTATGTTTACATATAAGTCTTTGAAGAAGGAGGAACTGCTGAAATAGTTTGTCAGCATTTGTCCCTAATACAGCAGTCTTTATAGTGGGAACACCATACGTAAATATTTGCTGTCTGTCTATAGATTAAGGGGGGAATATGGCCAATGCTGAAAAGCCATGATCTTTGTGCCCCTCCCCTCCCCCAACCCCCTCCCTCTCTTCCCCCCACCCTGTAACCCCAACACTGTTGTTCATGTCTCTGAGTCTCATCTTTATGTCCCACCTATGTGTGGAAACATATAGTTCTTAGTTTTTTCTGATTTACTTCTTTCACTCAGTATAATGTTATCAAGGCCCATCCATGTTGTTGTAAAAGATCCTATGTCATCATTTCTTATGGCTGAGTAGTATTCCATAGTATATATATACCAAAGCTTTTTAATCCACTCATCCTCTGATGGACACTTGGGCTGTTTCCAAATCTTTGCTATTGTGAACAATGCTGCCATAAACATGGGGGTGCATTTCTTCTTTTCAAACAGTGCTATGGTGTTCTTGGGGTATATTCCTAACAGTGGTATAGCTGGGTCAAAAGGCAGTTCGATTTTTAATTTCTTGAGGTATCTCCATACTGTTTTCCACAGTGGCTGCACCAGTCTGCATTCCCACCAGCAGTGCAGGAGGGTTCCCTTTTCTCCACATCCTCGCCAGCACTTATTCTGTGTTGTTTTATTGATGAGCGCCATTCTGACTGGTGTGAGGTGATATCTCATTGTGGTTTTAATTTGCATTTCTCTAATCATTAATGATGTTGAACATTTTTTCATATGCCTATTGGCCATCTGTGTGTCCTCTTTGGAGAAATGTCTATTCATTTCTTTTGCCCATTTTTGGATTGGATTGTTTGTCTTCCTGGTATTAAGTTTTACAGGTTCTTTATAAATTTTGGTTATTAACCCCTTATCAGACGCTATGTCAAATATATTCTCCCATTGTGTAGTTTGTCTTTTTATTCTGTTCTTATTGTCTTTAGCTGTGCAGAAGCTTTTTAGTTTGATAAAGTCCCATTTGTTTATCCTGTCTTTTATTTCACTTGCCTGTGGAGACAAATCAGCAAATATATTGCTGCGAGAGATGTCAGAGAGCTTACTGCCTATGTTTTCTTCTAAAATGCTTATGGTTTCATGGCTTACATTCAAGTCTTTTATCCATTTTGAGTTTATTTTTGTGAGTGGTGTAAGTTGGTGGTCTAGTTTCATTTTTTTGCAGGTAGCTGTCCAGTTTTCCCAACACCATTTGTTGAAGAGGCTGTCTTTACTCCATTGTATTGTCTTACCTCCTTTGTCAAATATCAGTTGTCCATAGAGCTGTGGGTTTATTTCTGAGTTCTCTGTTCTGTTCCATTGATCTATGTGCCTGTTCTTATGCCAGTACCATGCTGTTTTGAGTACAATGGCCTTATAATATAACTTGATATCTGGAAGTGTGATACCTCCCGCTTTTTTCTTCCTTTTCAGGATTGCTGAGGCTATTCATGTTCTTTTTTGGTTCCATATAAATTTTTGGAATATGTGTTCTATGTCTTTGAAGTAAGTCATTGGTATTTTCATTGGTATTGCATTGAATTTATAAATTGCTTTGGGTAATATAGACATTTTAATGATGTTTATTCTTCCTAACCATGAGCACGGTATATGCCTCCACTTATTCGTATCTTCCCTGATTTCTTTTATCAATGTTTTATAATTTTCTGAGTACAAGTCTTTAATCTCCTTGGTTAGATTTATTCCTAGGTACTTTATTTTTTTGGTTGCAATGGTAAAGGGGATTGATTCCCTGATTTCTCTTTCTGACAGTTCATTATTAGTGTATAAAAATGCCTCTGATTTCTGAGTATTGATTTTATATCCTGCCACCTTGCCAAATTCTTTTATCAGGTCTAGTAGTTTTTTGACTGAAACTTTAGGGTTTTCTATATACAATATCATGTCATCTGCAAATAATGATAGTTTTACTTCTTCTTTTCCAATTTGGATGCCTTTTATTTCTTTTTCTTGTCTGATTGCTGTGGCGAGGACTTCCAGAACTATGTTGAATAAGAGTGGTGAAAGGGGGCACCCCTGCCTTGTTCCTGATCTTAAGGGGATAGCTTTTAATTTTTGCCCATTGAGTATTATGTTGGCTATGGGTTTGTCATAGATGGCCTTTATCATGTTGAGGTATGTTCCCTGTATTCCCACTTTGCTGAGAGTTTTGATCATGAATGGGTGCTGGACTTTATCAAATGCTTTTTCTGCATCTATTGAAATTATCATGTGGTTTTTCTCCTTTCTTTTGTTTATGTGATGAATCACATTGATTGATTTGCGAATATTGTACCAGCCTTGCCTCCCAAGAATAAATCCTACTTGATCATGGTGTATGGTTTTTTCCATATATTGCTGGATCCGGTTTGCTAATATTTTATTGAGGATTTTTGCATCTAAGTTCATCAGGGATATTGGCCTATAATTTTCTTTTTTTGTGTTGTCTTTGCCTGGTTTTGGAATCAGAATTATGCTCGCCTCATAAAAGGAGTTTGGAAGTCTTCCTTCCTCTTGAATTTTTTGAAATAGCTTGAGAAGGATAGGAGTTAGTTCTTCTTTGAATATTTGGTAGAATTCACTTGTGAAGCCATCAGGCCCAGAACTTTTCTTTTTTGGGAGTTTTTTGATAGCTGTTTCAATCTCATTTGTTGTAATTGGTCTGTTTAAGTTTTCTGATTCTTCCAGATTGATTTTTGGAAGATTATATGATTCAAGGAATTTGTCCATTTCATCTAGGTTGTCTAGTTTTTTGGCGTACAGTTCTTCATAGTATTTTCTTACAATATTTTGTATTTCTGTTGTGTCAGTTGTTATTTCTCCACTCTCGTTTCTAATTTTATTTATTTGAGTCCTCTCTCTTTTTTTCTTGGTGAGTCTTGTTAAAGGTTCATCGATCTTGTTTACCTTTTCAAAGAACCAGCTCCTGGTTTCATTGATCCTCTGTATTGTTTCTTTAGCCTCTATGTCACTTATTTCTGCTCTGATCTTTATTATTTCCTTCCTTCTACTAGCTCTGGGCTTTACTTGCTGTTCTTTTTCTAGTTCTTTTAGATGCAGGGTTAAGTTGTTAATTTGAGCTTTTTCTAGCTTCTTGAGGTATGCCTGTAATGCTATAAACTTCCCTCTCAGGACTGCTTTTGCTGTGTCCCATAAATTTTGAGTTGATGTATGCTCATTATCGTTTGTTTCTAGGAATTTTTAAATTTCTTCTTTGATCTCAATGTTAACCCATTCATTGTTTAATAACGTGCTATTTAGTTTCCAAGTGTTTGAATGTTTTTCAATTTTTCTATTGTGGTTGATTTCTAGTTTAATGCCATTGTGATCAGAGAAAGTGTTCGATATGATTTCAATCTTCTTAAATTTGTTGAGCCCGCTTTTGTGTCCTAACATGTGGTCTATTCTAGAGAATGTCCCATGAGCGCTTGAAAAGAATGTATATTCTGCTTTTTTAGGGTGAAAGGTTCTGAAGATATCTATTAAATCGAGTTCATCTAATATGTCCTTTAAGTCTGCTGTTTCTTTGTTAATTTTCTTTCTTGAGGACCTATCTAATGATGTTAATGGGGTATTGAAATCTCCTACTATTATAGTATTGCTGTTGATCTCGCCCTTTAAGTCTATCAAAGTCTGCTTTATATATTTAGGTGCTCCTATATTAGGTGTGTAGATATTTATAATGGTTATATCTTCCTTTTGTATTGCTCCCTTTATCATTATGTAGTGACCTTCTTTATCTCTAACTATGGTCTTTGTTCTAAAGTCCATTTTGTCTGATATAAGTATTGCTACCCCAGCTTTTTTTTATTTCCATTTGCGTGAAATATTTTTTTCCATCCTTTTATCTTCAGTCTGTGTGCATCTTTAGATTTAAGGTGTGTCTCTTGTAGACAGCATATGTATGGGTCCTGTTTTCTTATCCACGCAGCTACCCTATGTCTCTTGATCGGATCATTTAATCCATTAACATTTAAGGTTATTACTGATATGTAATTGTTTATTGCCATTTTTTTTCTTTAAAACTGTTTTTCTCTTTTGCTATATATTTTTTTTCCTTTGATCTGTTTACAACAGGTCCCTTAGCATTTCTTGCAGCCTTGGTTTGGTTGTAGTGAAATCCTTTAGTTTTTTTTTGTCTGGAAAGCTTTTTATTTCTCCTTCAATTTTAAATGATAGCCTTGCTGGATAAAGTAGTCTTGGTTGTAGGTTCTTGTTCTGCATTACTTTGAATATTTCTTGCCATTCCCTTCTGGCCTCAAGTGTTTCTGTTGAGAAGTCAGAAGTCATCCTTATGGGGGCTCCTTTGTAGGTGATTGTCTTTTTTTCCTCTAGCAGCTTTTAATATTTTCTCTTTATCATTTAGCTTTGGTAATTTAATTATGATGTGTCTTGGTGTTGGTTTCTTTGGATTTCTCCTTAATGGAGTTCTCTGTGCTTCCTGAACATGTGAAATATTTTCCTGCCTTAATTGGGGGAAGTTTTCCGCTATAATATGTTTGAACAAAGTCTCTATCCCTTGTTCTTTCTCTTCTTCTTCAGGAACCCCTATGATGCGGATGTTATTTCTCTTCATGTTGTCACAGAGCTCTCTTAGAGTTTCCTCAGACTTTTTGAGTCTCTTTTCTTTTTTCTGCTCTGCTTCCATGCCTTTATTTATTGTGTCCTCTAACTCACTGATTCGATTCTCTGCTTCATCCATCCTGCTTTTAATTCCTTCCATTGTATTCTTTATTTCAGATATTGTATTTGTCATTTCTGTCTGATTCTTTTTTATTATTTCAATGTCCTTTTTTATATTTGTTATCTCTTTATTTAGGTTTTCGTAATGGCCATCTATGGTGGTTCTAATATCTTTGAGCATCCTAACAATCATTATTTTAAACTCTGCATCTGGTAATTTGGTTATATCTGATTCACTTAGGTCCTTTTCTGGGGATTTCTCTTGGTTTATTTGTGTTGTATTTCTCTGCCTCCGCATTTTCTCTTCACGAGAGTGGCTGTGATCACGTGCTCGGGTGCACAAGGGTTGGTGGCCTTGGCCTTTGCCCCGCCCCCATGTGTGATGTTATGCTCGGTCCTGAGGGCACTGGCGAGCACCTTTGCTCAGCTGCGGGTCTCCGCCTGTTTCCGAGCTTTCGCCCTGCCTTTGCAGGATGATCCCACTCAAGGAACAGCTGCTAGCCTTGGCTCTACCACCAGGAAAGGCTGCGTGCCCAAGCTCAGCTTCGTAGCGGAACTCTGCCTCTTCTGGGCTTTTGGCTCCACCCCCGCGGGAGGAGCCTGCTACCAAGTCAGACCGCAAGCCTGGGTTGCACAGGCGGGGCAGGGATGTGCTCCTCTGCCCTTGCTCCGGGGCTGGTTTCTACCCTTTCTGGGTTTCCCGCCCTTCTCCCGGAGGCTGGATTACAGGCTGCCGGCAGCTGAGCTTAGCCACTTTTGCACGCCCCCTTCTCCCTAGCTGGGCAAGATTGAGCTCACACCTGAGCCCACTGGTGGCCAGCCAGCTTCCGCCCCTGCCAGCAGAACTGCGCTTTTGTCTCCCGCTGCCGCCCGCTCTCCGGTGCGCCCTCAGCCGTGTGGGTGGGGGCGTTGCAGCTCCGACCCTAAGACTCACTACCGTAGACCCGAAAGCTCCCTCCTTCTATGCGACTCTGCTCTGAATGCCGCGGGGGAGCTTGTTTGGCTGCTATCCTGCTTCCCTTTGCTGGTATTGCTGTTTCCGGGGGAAATATTCACTTCAGCTTTGGGGAGTGACTCGTCCCAGGGGTTAGAGTGGCTATCTCCCAAAAATGTTTCTCCCTATGCCTCCTAGATTGCACTCTCTTCCTGTTACTGTGGTTCTCTCCCCTCTCCCTCTGTCTCCAGGAGCCCCGGGTGAGTGTTTGTGAGAGAGATATTCTGCGTGGTCCCTTTAAGAAGGATCCTGGGTCTGAGAAATCAGACTCTCTCACAAACAGTATCCTGACTTGTTTCAAGCTAAATACTGTCCTTATGCTTCTTCTGGGCTCTGAGGCTGCAGGCTGGGGCTTTGTTCCTGGGGCTCAGGGCCCTTTCCCCTCTGCTAAACTCACTTCCTGCCACGCGAGTCTCTCCCTGATGCCGTTCGCTCCGAGAAGCTGGGCAGCCCTCTCCACGTTTCCGCTTTTCCTACCAGTCTCTGGGTGGCTTCTTCAGCATTCCTGGGTTGAAGAGTCCTTTTAGTTTAGTCCAAAGTTGGTTTTTCCAGTTGATAGTTCATAAAATTAGTTTGTAATCCACATTGGTTCTGGGAGGTAGATGCTGGTACGTTCGCCTACTCCAGCGCCATCTTGTCTCTCCTCTTTTATTTTTTTATCATTTGTTTTTGTTTGCTTGTAATCCATACTTCTTTTCTTTGTTACTTCTTTTTTCAAGCCATGTACTTCTGTGTTGGTTTTTTTCAGGGGTTGGTACCATTAAGTAATGGAAAGCATACATATCATGTTCATTGTAGTACATTATCTCATGAGTGCTTCTGCACTCCATCCTCCTTTGCTACTGTTAATCTTTGTCCTTTCCCCTTTTTTGTTTCTTTGTCACAGATTAATCTTGTTTTTATTGCGATCTTGATAGAGCTTTTACTTGTAGTTTTGTTTTGTTTTGTTCTTTGTGTCTGGTCAGAAAATCCCCTTTAATATTTCCTGAAGTGAGGGTTTTCTGGTGATAAATTCCCTCATCTTTTTATCTGTGAATGTTTTTATTCCTTCTTTGTATTTGAAGGATAGCTTTGATGGGTATAGTATTCTTGGCTGGAAGTTCCTCTCTTTCAGAACTTTAAATATTGGGTTCACTCTCTTTTATTATTTTTTTTTTTAAATTTTTTTTTGGGGGGGTTCACTCTTTTAGCTTGTAGAGTTTCTGCTGAGAAATCTGTTGATAATCCAATGGGCCTTCCTTTATATATTGTATTCTTCTTTTCCCTGGCTGCCTTGAGAATTTTTTCTTTGTCATTGGTTTGTGCCAATTTTATTATGATGTGCCTTGGACTAGGTTAGGGTTAAGATAACTCGGTGTTCTGTTTGCTTCTTGAATTTGAGGCTTTAGTTCTTTCCACAGGCTTGGGAAGTTCTCATCTATTATTTGTTTGAATATGTTCTCCATTCCATTTTCTCTCTCTTCCCCTTCTGATATACCTATTATTCTTATGTTGCTCTTTTTGATGGAGTCAGACAATTCCTGTAGGGCTATCTTGTTTTTTATTTTTTATTTTGTGAATCTCTCTCCTCTTCTCTTTGTAGTATCTCTAGTTGCCTGTCTTCTATGTCACTAATTCTCTCCTCTATCTGCCCTATTCTATTTGCTAAGCTTGTTACCTCATTTTTCAGTTCATGAATTGAGTTTTCCATCTCTGTTTGATTTGTTTTCATAGTTTCAATTTTCTTGGTGAAGTATTCTTTCTGTTCATTGAATTGTTTTTTGAGCTCCCTAAATTGCCTTTCTGTGCTTTCTTGTATATTCCTGAGTATTTTTTGTACTTAAATTTAGAATTCTTTGCTATTTAACTCCAAGGTTTTTAAGCTATTAAAATTTTTTTCTATAGAGTTTCCTCATCTATCTGAGCTACTTTTGTATTCATGATATTAGATTTCTTTTTCTTTAATGGCATTTGAGAGTGGTATTGTTAATAACACTAATAAGAGTTGATAAAAATTTTTTTTTGAGAAAATGCAGTGAAAAACGGAGAATTCTATTGTGCAAAGTGGAACAAAAATACGTAGAATGGAGGGCAGTGACAAAGAGGCAAAAAAACAAAGCAAGAACCCACAAATTGCCACAAGGAATAAATTTGGATCAAGAATAAAATAATTTGTTTGTAAATGATGGTCAAATGAGGGAAATAGTGTAAAGAAAAGAAAAGAAAAAGAGAAAAAAAGAAAAAAATACAGTGAAAAATGAAAATTCTATTGTTTATATTAAGTGGCACAAAAACTATAGAATGGAGAGCCGGAGTTGGGGGAAATACTAAAGAGATAAAGAGTGAAGTAAAAAGCACACAAAATACCACAAAGAAAAAATTTGAATCCAGAATAAAATAATTTGTTTGTGGGTGAGATTCAAATGAGAGAAAAAGTGAAAGAGAAAAGAAGAAACAAAAAGAGAGAAAAAAAATTAAGTTTTTTTGAATGTAACATTCATAAAAAAATGGGAAATGTAACACCTATGAGTAATAACATTCAAAATGAAAAGAAAAGAATAAAACAGAAAGAGGATAAAATGACAAAGGTGGAAGGAAAAAATAGATAAAAAATACAAGAAAAAAAATTAAAAAAGTTATAAAGACTGTGGATTTTTCCTGGTGTTGAGAAGTTATCTTCTTTCTTTTTCTTTCTTCTCTCTCGTTTTGGCCAGTGGCACTGTACCCCAGGTTCTGCCCTTTTGGCACTCTTAGGCAGAGATTTTCTGTTGTGTCACTATGGTGATGACATAAACTAGGCCTCAGTCCCATTGGTAGGTGGGGCTTGTTAGCATTTGCAGGCTTCAACAATAGGAGAGTCCATTTCCTGGAGCCTCTCCCCAAATCTCTCCTTCCTGGACCAGCAGCCTGGGACCCAGCTTTGACGTTGCCCCTGCCACTGCCTGGAGAGCAAGAGGCTCTAAGAGCTGCCAAATCCCCCCTCTATCCCCATTCAATGCAGGGTTCTGGGTAAGGCTTTGCCAGCCAGAGCCACCAGTGTAATCAGGCAGGGCTGGGAGCTGAATGCCTTTCAGATGTCTTTCATACCTCCGGGTATGTCTAGTATGCCTCAGTGCTTCACAGGTCTGCTCTCCAGAGGCTGTCTGCAAGCTGCCTGCACGCCCTTCCCCCCACCACTTCTGCAGTTCTCTTCCCCAGTAGTGTGCTTTATTAGCCTGTATGCCTGGCGGAGGTGCCACGCCCAGACAGATCCAGGTGTAGGGAAGCTGGCTTTCGTGCACTTCCTGCGTGCTGTTGTTTGGAAAGCTGGGATTATTCAAAAACTCTGGTCACAGCCCACACAGGGGGTCACTAGTGACAGTCTCCGACCCAGCCTCTCCATCTGGGAACACAGGAACCCACAGCTAAAACACCAGGTGGATCCACTCGCACACTGCCTGCGCTCACCGACCAGGATACTGGGAATAAACAAGGCAACTGCTCGCCCACCTCTGCCGGGGTCTGCCGCTGGTGTTAGCTCCACATGGGCTGAGCTGTGGGCACACTCTCTCCTCAGCTTGAACGTCTCTGTCCTAGCCCAGCTTTTTCTGCTGCCCCAGCCCTCGTTCTCTCTCAGTTCCAAGTGAAAGCAGCCCTTGCTCAGGTCAGTGAGGAAAGCGGAATACTCTGTTCTCCATCTTTTATTCAGCCATCTTTTCGCCCAATCATACATTTGTTTGATGTATGTGTATTTCAGATGCTCCTGAGATTTTTTTCTGTCTCTAGTTGTTCAATTTGTTGAAATTTCAGGGAGAGGTATGGGGAGCACTCCTCATGGCGCCATTTCTCTGACATCTCTCTAGCCTTAGTTTTGATCTGACCAATATTTGCTTTTTCCAACATCATTTCCCACCATAGCCCACATACATGGCTTCTGCCATCAACAGATTTTAAGCAGAGAAGTGGCATGATAATATTTACATTTTAGAAAGATCACTCTGGTATGTTTTGGAAATGGGTTGAGGTTTTGTGGTGGTGGGAAGGAGAAGAGGTAGTAGGGAAACAAATTAAGAAACTCTAGGATTGTCTAGGAAAGAGATGTTGATAGTTTGGACTAGGGTGGTGGAAAAGGAGATAGAAATAACTTGAAAGGTGTGAGATACATTTTGGTAATTTCTGGCTAAGGAAGAAACAAAGTTGTTATGCAGTGTAGAAAATATAAACGAGAGATCTAGTTTATAAGGTAAAATATTGAATAGGTTTGGACATGTTGAGTTTGAGGACTTATGAGATATCTCCTTGAAGTGTTAATTTGGTACTTGGTTTAGATAAATCTGAAGATACGGATTTAGGGGTTGTCAGTTTATAGATATGGCTGTTGAGCCTGTGAGTTGGATGAATGGATCCAGAAAAGGATACACACTTAGGGCATTGGAGGGCTAAGAGCTGAGTGAGCCCCAGGGAGTGCTGTCATCCAACAGATGAATGAAGGAGACTTGGGGAAAAACGTTGGAAAAGTGGAACAGAACCTGAGAAGCTTTGTTTTGAATCAAAGAAAGTGGAATCCTAATGATTTATTATTCAATCAGACAACCACAACAAATAGTTCATCAACAGAATATAGTGTTCAATTCTGAGTGTTCAATTTGTAAGGACATTGATAAACAGCGTGTTAGGAGGAATGCCATCAGGATGGTGAGGAATCCAGAAGTCATGTCAAAGCAGAGTGGTTAATGCTTTCATGTAGAGAAGATATTTATGACGAACATATTTGCCATGTTTTGTTTTGATGTTCCAGAGGAATAATGAGGCAGTACAAAGAAACACACTTTAGTCAATGTAAAGAATATTTTTACAAGCAGTTAAAAACATAGAATAGGTTGGCTTGTTTGACAAGAGCAAGATTCCTGTCCTAAGATTTACCTATTGAAGTAATTTCTAGCTTTGAAAGCCAGTGATTCTGTGAAATTGTCTGTCTTTCTATGTGTATATGTAATATTTAATGCATATCTTTCAGGTCACTACACAGATGGGGTCAGTGTGTCATGCAGTAAGTTCAGTGTGACTATAAGGAATGACATTTTATTCTTTGGAGGCTGTAAGTGAAAGTGACATGAATCCCCACCACGTTCATATCTGCACTCATAAAATTTTGTTGAGAATTCCTCTGAGAGGACATCTCAGCATTGAGTCAGTTTTGTGGCCTTGAGCTGAGACAGTTGACGAGGCATCTTATAATAAGTATAAGAGGGCAAGATGCCCTAAGGGCTTTACATATATTTATATCAAAATTCCATGAAGAAAAATCAATATTTTGCTTCTGGCAGTGAAAATCCAACCCTCACCAAATTACTAGGGATGAACACTTTATTTTCAAACATCAGAGAGGGGAGAAAAAACCATCAAGCTGAACAAATGCTTCACGATGTTTCTGGATGTAACATGGTGTGAATAGGCTTGGCGGTGACCCTGTTTTGGAACTACAAAAACCCGCCTTTATTCAAGTCTTTTCAAAACACTTTCAGTGAAGTCTTTTCCAATCATTCACCCCGAATTTCATCCCACCCAAAGTTTCATTCCCTTGTTCTCTGTATCATGTTTTCTATTACACATATCTTGCCCAGAAGCAGGATCATAGACAAGGATTTGAGTGCAAGAGGTTTCTATGTGAGATTGTCCCATAGGCCAGTGGGATGTGGGAGAGTGAGACAGGGAAGGGAAGAAAATAAATGCAGGGTGTGGCAATCAGCTGGTTAGTGCTGTGGGCAAATGGGACTCAGTTCTGCTAGGGATTGCTGGGAGACTGCATAGATATGAGTTGGATATGCTTTGGAGTACGTCTGAAGCACAAAGAAGTTGGAGTGTTTATTTACCACCTCTCATCTGTTGTCCTTGGATGAGAGGGGCTGTTAATGGTTGGGACTTGAACTTCCCAGCAATTCCAGTCTCTGTGAGAAAGCCCTCTGCTTTGCACGAGCTCACAGTTGGAGCCCTGGGGTCAGGGCACATGGGAACAATGAGACCCAGGGAATCTGCAGAGGGCACTGATAGCATCTGCTAGAGAACTTGTTAACTTTCTACTGGACTATATATTTTACTTACTTATCTTTATTATCTGTCTTCCACTATAACATAAAGTTCACAAAGACTGTTTTTTTTCACTGGCTGGCACTGGAAACATGGTCTCTGAGTTACTCACTCAATTAGTGCCTACCTGCACCCAGTACTCACATTCTTTGATACTCTGATCTCCAAGGGGCAGGATAGATCTTCACTGTTTTTATAGCTAACCCTTAGCCTATCATGGGTCAAGATTAAGAATTACAAGGGAAAAATTATAATTAGATAAACACTTTTGTTGTAATCCATATTTTTGGTAACTGAATAAATAACCATGACAGTATGAACTGCTAGCTCAGAGAAAGATCAATAGGGGTGGAAGAGAAAATGCAAACAACAGATTAGAGTGTTTACTCTAACCACAGCTTCCACAGAGAGCCTCTTTGCTAACTAGATCTGGACACATGGTATCCCAAATTTGAGCCTACCTCTGGCTGATGGTTGGGTTCAGGTCTCAGGATGAAGTTGCATCCTTAGGGTCATAATCAAGAAAGATGCATTTGCTCTGGACTCTGCTTCAGTTATTGCAGAACTGCTAAATGGTACAGATGAATCACTGAGTGAGTAAGCAACAACTATTCCAGAATGTTCAACATGTATGGCTATTAAATCATATTGCACCTGCCCTGAGCTTTTTTCTAGCAACTTTAAACCTAAGTTTAGAAAATTCATCTTAAGCCTGAGTAGGCAGTGGCACAGTGGATATAGAGTGTTGGACTGGGACACAGAGGACCCAGGTTTGAAACCATGAGGTTACTGGCTTGAGTGCAGGCTCACCAGCTTGAGCGCGGGGTTGCTGGCTTGAGCATGGGATCATAGACATGACCCCATGATCACTGGCTTAAGCCCAAAGGTCGCTGGCTTGAAGCCTAAGGTTGCTGGCTTGAGTCCAAGGTTTTTGGCTTGAGCAAGGGGTCACTCATTCTGCTGTAGACCCCAGTCAAGGCACATATAAGAAAGCAATCAAAGAACAACTAAGGTGCTGCAATGAAGAATTGATGTTTCTCATATTTTTCCCTTCCTGTCTGTCTGTTCCTATCTGTCCTCTCTGTCTCTGTCTCTGTCTCTCTCTCTCACACACACATCACACACACACACACACACACACACACACACACACACAAAATAAAATAAAATAAAATAAAATTTATCTTAAAAGAATTTGGCCCATCTTTCTAGCCCATCACTGGGCATTCTCTGATTCCCCATTTTATTGCTTTCAGCTTCCTGTTATTTCTTATTTTTTTTGTGTGTGTATTTTTCTGAAGCTAGAAATGGGGAGAGACAGTCAGACAGACTCCTGCATGCACCCGACCGGGATCCACCCGGCACGCCCACCAGGGGCGACGCTCTGCCCACCAGGGGGCATGCTCTACCCCTCCTGGGCGTTGCTCTGCCGCGACCAGAGCCACTCTAGCGCCTGGGGCAGAGGCCAAGGAGCCATCCCCAGCGCCCAGGCCATCTTTGCTCCAATGGAGCCTTGGCTGCGGGAGGGGAAGAGAGAGACAGAGAGGAAGGAGAGGGGGAGGGTGGAGAAGCAGATGGGTGCTTCTCCTGTGTGCCCTGGCCGGGAATCAAACCCGGGACTTCTGCACGCCAGGCCGATGCTCTACCACTGAGCCAACCGGCCAGGGCCTATTTCTTAATTTAACAAGCCAATATTTAGCACTTATCTCTGAATCCCAGTATATTTTAAAATTTTTAGCAATAAGCAAATAAATATGAATTTTGATGATACATTATTTGCATATGGCCACACCTTTTTCCCCTTATATTAGTGGTGTTCATAAAGGACTGACCAGATTAAAAATCCTTTCAGGTTACATTGCCACAATTTCTAACTTCAATTTTTTCCCTTTTGGTCAAATCTTTGAGCAGCCAGTTATTGATACACAACTCGTAGCTCTAATTATTCTTGTTAACATTTTCTAGTGTGATTTCTAATTGGAGACTTTTCTGTACTCAACATAGAAGTGGGTTGTGTTTTAAAATCATGCATGGGACCTCTATCTAGAATATATCTCCAAAATTGGGGAATAAATTTATTTCTAAGTACAAATCCAAACATTTTTAAAGTACAACTGCAGGGAAGAATATTTAGAGACATTTGTTTTATGCAGGCACCTCTGGCTTGGAAATAACTCCAAAAAGAGGTAATGTAGGAACTTTTGGTAAATTAGGTCATCAAAATAAGATTTCTGAATATTATTTATCATGGGTTATTAAGATGGGCATTTCAAAAAGCAAAATGGTCAAATCTAAGTGCCTGCAAGAGAATTAAACATGGCCAGGAGATCCTGTACCCCAATTCATAAAGGTTTACTAAGAGAATATGTGAGTAGAGGGATTAGTATTTTTGGGACCGTTCTGACCCAAAAATGGTATTTAAACAACACCCAATCAGCCAAATCCTTAGATCATGTGTGGATCCTCCAAAGCCATATAGGTCTTACCAGAGACTTGGGGCTTTCCATCCCAAGAAGTAACAAACTAAACAGTGGCACAAACCAGCAAATGGACAAACCATGTGGTTGTAAAAACACTAGAAAATAAATTAGACAAATAGAGAAAGAGCCTTTACATTATGTTAAAAATTAAGGACAAGAAAATGTACATTTTTATCTGTGAGCTCCCTAGGTATTCCATAAAGGTTTTCTTTCAAGTAAAACAATGAGTTTGCTGGTGTGATAAATTAGCAGACACCTCCTTTGGTGTGAAGTATTCCTGTGTTGCAAATCACTGGTTTTATTAGATGGCAGCTCCAGCAGCAGGATAATGCTGCCTCATGAAAAATCCATAACAATTCAATCTCATTTTAATGATTCTGGAAAATAATAGGACATATTTGAGAACAGCCCACTTATTCATAGTTCCACTTTCCAGTCTGTCTGTTAAAGTGAATGTGATTCATGGACTTTCGTGGCCATTATTATTACTTTTTTTTTTAGCAGTGTATGAACCCAGCTCAGTTTATCTTTACCTGCCTGATTCGCACATCATCTCTCCCCTTTGCATATTTCTCGCATCTTGCATATGTTACAGGTTGTTTACTTATTCATTTGGTTTTAGTGCTCATTGGAGAAAGACCAAAACTAATTCAGATGAACATTTAAACCCATTATGATACTTGCTTATGGAAAAATGCACACGATGGCTTACATTTTTAGTTTCGAGAATCACTGAAAATAATTGTACCTTAGATTCTCTTCAGACCTAGAATTAGAGAACAAGAGAAGTTCCTAAGATAAACAAAAAATTGATGAAAACCAATTTAGGAGTAGACTGTAACTTTATCCTGTTTGTTTACTAATTTCATTTGGTTTACTTACGTGGAAATCTTTATTCATGTGATACCTTTATTGTGTGGAAGTCATGCTATTTTTCTGTCAATGCAAACCTTCTGGGAACACAGGAGCTTGATGTGTACCCTCAAATAGGTCTCTTTCTTTTTTTCTTTGAATATAGTTATAATAATTTATCTTTGTAGGGTCAATATTGAAAAGATAATAGGACATTACTATATTTTTGTATGTTCTGATTCTTGTGCTATGATTACCATCTATCCATTGATTAGACTGTATACATCTTCAAATATCTCAAGGTAAGAGAATGTGTTACTTCTCAAGTTCCACAGTTGTTTAAATCTATGGTTTTCAACCATTTTATACTTGGGGACTAGTGAAAATAGAAGAATTATTTCAGGGACTGCTAAGGAAGAAACTGCCCTGAGCATAAGCGAATTTGACTAAGATCATCGGGTCTGTAATTATTGGGTCTGTAAACAGTTAACTGTTTCATGGACCAGCATGAAATTTCTGGTGGACCAGTCCACAGAACGGTGGATGGAAAACACTTGTTTAAATTCCTTTTCTAGATGGATATATTTATTATTAGAATATGCTCTTTGCATGATTTTTCCAGTTAGGATCATCATTTAATCAATAGCAAATATTTAGTCTGCTAATAAAATATCAGTCTGTACTTATGTTTCTATTACTGTCTATTTTCTGGTACAAATGCTTTTAGTATGATGTATATTTATTGGTGTACAAATTCAGCAATGTAAGGACCATTGACATTAGTCTTTTGTTTTGTTACATTTTCATGGTTTTAACCATTTGGTTTCTGCTGCTATAAAGAAATCCTTTAATAGCTATACAATACTTTGAAAATAAGTGGCAACAAAAATTTCCTAAGAGAAAATAAGAGTACTGAAATAATGGTAGAAGTCTGTTCAGGTGCCTCAGTTTGCCCAGTGGAATTTTGAACAGTCTGGTCTGAGAGATGCAGATGGGAACAATGCAAAATTTCTTTTGTCTAGTTTTTTCTGTGGGTATGTGTGCCTATATAGGACCATTTGCCCAACTCACCATTGTTGGAGGTTAGGGATGTCACATTATTATCTGACATATTATATAACTTGATCTTCTGGAAACACTGTGACCATTCATAGAGGTCTTTGGCCCTTCAGAGGTCAGATTTTATCTTTTCTCTAGTCTTACATTCCTCAATTTTTACAATAAAAAAATATATATATATTGCCTTATCCTGTTGTCCCTCAGGTAGTTGAAAGATCTCTTAACATACAAAAAGCAGAGAGCATGGCCCAGATAACCTGTTTATCTGGAAAGTGACTGATTTGGATCATACCACATGAAAATCTTTTAAAAACCTAAAGAAGAAATAAGTATCAACAATTTTGGCTGATTTCTATTATGACAGATGGAAATATCAACAAACATTCTTTAATAACTACAGAGTCCTTGAGATACGAACAGACCAACATACAAAATTTTTTTTTTTTTTAAGACATGAGCTGCAACTTGGTACATATTTTTGTTTGAGATCTGAGTGAAATTCTGAGATATGAGTTGTGATTCGGGAAGCTGCAGCTAGTTGGCACATTGGTGCATGGGTCCAGTGTCGGCAGTTTGATATATGACTGACTTACATGCTCTGTAACAGAATGAATTAAATTCGTATCTCAGGGTACCACTGTATTTTGTTTTTAAATGGATTTTATTTTTTATTTTTATTTTTTTTAATTATAATTTTATTTTTTTAATGGGGCGACATCAATAAATCAGGTTACATATATTCAAAGATCAACAAGTCCAGGTTATCTTGTCTTTCAATTATGTTGCATACCCATCACCCAAAGTCAGATTGTCCTCTGTCACCTTCTATCTAGTTTTCTTTGTGCCCCTCCCACTCCCCCTTTCCCTCTCCCTTTCCCCCCTCCCCCCGTAACCACCACACTCTTATCAATGTCTCTTAGTTTCACTTTTATGTCCCACCTACCTATGGAATAATGCAGTTCCTGTTTTTTTCTGATTTACTTATTTCACTTCGTATAATGTTATCAAGATCCCACTATTTTGCTGTAAATGATCCGATGTCATCATTTCTTATGGCTGAGTAGTATTCCATAGTGTATATGTGCCACATCTTCTTAATCAAGTCGTCTATTGACGGGCTTTTTGGTTGTTTCCATGTCCTGGCCACTGTGAACAATGCTGCAATGAACATGGGGCTGCATGTGTCTTTACGTATCAATGTTTCTGAGTTTTTTGGGTATATACCCAGTAGAGGGATTGCTGGGTCATAAGGTAGTTCTATTTTCAGTTTTTTGAGGAACCACCATACTTTCTTCCATAATGGTTGTACTACTTTACATTCCCACCAACAGTGGATGAGGGTTCCTTTTTCTCCACAGCCTCTCCAACATTTGCTATTACTTGTCTTGTTAATAATAGCTAATCTAACAGGTGTGAGGTAGTATCTCATTGCAGTTTTGATTTGCATTTCTCTGATAACTAAAGAAGATGAGCATCTTTTCATATATCTGTTGGCCAGTTGTACTTCCTCCTGGGAGAAGTGTCTGTTCATGTCCTCTTCCCATTTTTTTATTGGATTGTTTGTTTGTTTGTTGTTGAGTTTTATGAGTTCTTTGTATATTTTGGATATTAGGCCCTTATCTGAGCTGTTGTTTGAAAATATCATTTCCCATTTAGTTGGCTGTCTGTTTATTTTGATATCAGTTTCTCTTGCTGAGCAAAAACTTCTTAGTCTGATGTAGTCCCATTCATTAATTTTTGCCTTCACTTCTCTTGCCTTTGGAGTCAAATTCATAAAATGCTTTTTAAAACCCAGGTCCATGATTTTAGTACCTATGTCTTCTTCTATGTACTTTATTGTTTCAGGTCTTATGTTTAGATCTTTGATCCATTTTGAGTTAATTTTAGTACAGGGGGACAAACTGTAGTCCAGTTTCATTCTTTTGCATGTGGCTTTCCAGTTTTCCCAGCACCATTTATTGAAGAGGCTTTCTTTTCTCCATTGTATGTTCTTGGCCCCTTTATCAAAAATTATTTGACTATATATATGTGGTTTTATTTCTGGACTTTCTATTCTGTTCCATTGGTCTGAGTGTCTATTTTTCTGCCAATACCATGCTGTTTTGATTGTCGTGGCCCTATAATATAGTTTGAAGTCAGGTATTGTAATGCCCCCAGCTTCATTCTTTTTCTTTAGGATTGCTTTGGCTATTCGGGGTTTTTTATAGTTCCATATAAATCTGATGATTTTTTGCTCCATTTCTTTAAAAAATGTCATTGGAATTTTGATGGGAATTGCATTAAATTTGTATATTGCTTTGGGTAATATAGCCATCTTGATTATATTTATTCTTCCTAACCAAGAACAAGGAATATTCTTCCATCTCATTATATCTTTCTCGATTTCTCTTAACAATGGTTTATAGTTTTCATTATATAAGTCCTTTACATTCTTTGTTATGTTTATTCCTAAGTATTTTATTTTTTTTGTTGCAATCGTGAAGGGGATTATTCTTTTGAGTTCGTTCTCAGTTGTTTCATTGTTGGCATATAGAAAGGTTATTGATTTCTGTATGTTAATTTTGTATCCTGCGACCTTTCTGTATTGGCTTATTGTTTCTAGTAGTCTTTTTGTGGATTCTTAGGGGTTTTCGATGTATAGGATCATATCATCTGCAAAAAGTGATACCTTTACTTCTTCTTTTCCGATATGGATGCCTTTTATTTCTTTGTCTTGTCTGATTGCTCTGGCTAGAACCTCTAGTACCACATTAAATAACAGTGGAGAGAGTGGACACCCCTGTCTTGTTTCTGATTTAAGGGGGAAAGCCTTCAGTTTAGTGCCATTTAATATGATGTTAGCTGATGGTTTATCATATATGGCCTTTATCATGTTGAGGTATTTTCCTTCTATACCCATTTTGTTGAGAGTCTTAAACATAAAATTGTGTTGTATTTTATCAAAAGCCTTTTCTGCGTCTATTGATAAGATCATGTGGTTTTTGTTCTTTGTTTTGTTGATATGGTGTATTACGTTAACCGTTTTACGTATGTTGAACCATCCTTGAGATTCTGGGATGAATCCCACTTGATCATGATGTATTATTTTTTTAATATGTTGTTGTATTCGATTTGCTAGTATTTTGTTTAGTATTTTAGCATCTGTATTCATTAGAGATATTGGTCTGTAGTTTTCTTTTTTTGTGCCATCCTTGCCTGGTTTTGGTATGAGGGTTATGTTGGCCTGATAAAATGTGTTTGGAAGTATTGCTTCTTCTTCAATTTTTTGGAAGACTTTGAGTAGAATAGGAACCAAGTCTTCTTTGAATGTTTGATAAAATTCGCTGGTATAGCCATCAGGGCCTGGACTTTAATTTTTGGGGAGGTTTTTAATGGTTTTTTCTATTTCTTCTCTACTAATAGGTCTGTTTAGGCTTTCTGCTTCTTTTTGACTCAGTCTAGGAAGGTTGTATTGTTCTAGGAATTTATCCATTTCTTCTAGATTGTTGAATTTAGTGGCATAAAGTTTTTCATAGTATTCTACAATAATTCTTTGTATATCTACGGTGTCCGTGGTGATTTCTCCTCTTTCAATTTGGATTTTGTTTACATGAGTTCTTTCTCTTTTTTCCTTGGTAAGTCTTGCCAAGGGTTTGTCAATTTTATTGATCTTTTCAAAGAACCAGCTCTTTGTTCTATTAATTTTTTCTATAGTTTTACTGTTCTCTATTTCATTTATTTCTGCTCTGATTTTTATTATCTCCTTTCTTCGGCTGGTTTTGGGTTGTCTTTGTTCTTCTTTTTCTAGTTCCTTAAGGTATGAAGTTAAGTGGTTCACTTGGGCTCTCTCTTGTTTGTTCATATATGCCTAAAGTGATATGAACTTCCCTCTTATCACTGCTTTTGCTGCATCCCATAGATTCTGATATGTCGTATTGTCATTTTCATTAGTCGGTATATATCTTTTGATCTCTGCACTTATTTCTTCTTTGACCCATTCATTTTTTAAAAGTATGTTGTTTAGTTTTCACATTTTTGTGGGATTTTTTTTCTCTTTTTTGCAGTTTCAAGGCTTTATGATCAGAAAATATGCTTGGTACAACTTCGATTTTTCTGAATTTGCTGATGTTGTTTTTGTGGCCCAACATATAGTCAATTCTTGAGAATGATCCATGTACACTGGAGAAAAATGTATACTCAGTCACTTTGGGATGAAATGTCCTGTAGATGTCTATCATATCCAGGTGCTCTAGTGTTTTGTTTAAGGTCACTATATCTTTGTTGATTCTCTGTTTGGATGACCGATTTAGAGCCGTCAGCGGTGTACTGAGGTCTCCAAGTATGATTGTATTTTTGTCAGTTTTTGTTTTAAGGTCAATAAGTAGCTGTCTTATATATTTTGGTGCTCCTTGGTTTGGTGCATATATATTAAGAATTGTTATGTCTTCTTGATTCAGTGTCCCCTTAGCCATTATGAAATGGCTATTTTTGTCTCTGAGTACTTTTGTTGTCTTGTAGTCAGCAGTATCAGATATGAGTATTGCTACGCCTGCTTTTTTTTAGATGTTATTTGCTTGGAGTATTGTTTTCCAGCCTTTCACTTTGAATTTGTTTTTATCCTTGTTCCTTTGATGAGTTTCCTGTAGGCAGCATACAGTTGGATTTTCTTTTTTAATCCATTCTGCTACTCTGTGCCTTTTTATTGGTGAGTTTAATCCGTTTACATTTAGTGTAATTATTGACACTTGTGAGTTCCCTATTGCCATTTTATAGGTTGCTTTCTGTTAGTTTTGTGTCTTGTTTGATCCTTCTCTTTCATTTTTCTATCTTTTGTTTTTATTTGGTTGTATTCCATACATCTTTCTACTGTTGCTATCTTTTTTATCTCATGTGCTTCTGTGGTGGTTTTTTCAATGATGGTTACCTTTAGGTAATGAAAAGGGTTTCTACCCTGTTTATTGTAGCGCACTATTTTGTGAGTACTTTTGCACTCCATTGTCCTTTGCTACTGTTAATCTCCAACCTCTCCCCCCTTTCTTTTTGTTGTTGTCACAGTTTAAATTTGGTTTTATTGTGTTCTTCTTGGAGCTTTTACTTGTGGCTTTGTTTTTTTTTGTTCTTTGTATCTGATTGGAGAACCCCCTTTAGTAATTCCTGGAGTGGGGTTTTTTTGATGATAAATTCCCTCATCTTTTCTGTATCTGTGAATGTTTTTATTTCTCCTTCATATTTGAAGGATAGCTTTGATGGGTATAGTATTTGTGGCTGAAAGTTTCTCTCTTTCAGGACTTTAAATATTGGGGTCCACTTTCTTCTAGCTTGTAGAGTTTCTGCTGAGAAATCTGATGATAATCTAATGGGCCTTCCTTTATATGTTGTATTCTTCTTTTCCCTGGCTGCCTTGAGAATTTTTTCTTTGCCGTTGGTTTGTGCCAATTTCATTATGATGTGCTTTGGAGTAGGTTTGTTGGGGTTAAGAAAACTCGGAGTTCTGTTTGCTTCATGAATTTGAGGCTTTAGTTCTTTCCACAGGCTTGGGAAGTTCTCATCTATTATTTGTTTGAGTATGTTCTCCATTCCATTTTCTCTCTCTTCTCCCTCTGATATACCTATTATTCTTATGTTATTCTTTCTGATGGAGTCAGATAATTCTTGTAGGGCTATCTCATTTTTTTAAATTTTTGAGTTTCTTCCTCTCTCTGTTGTGCCTCAAGTTGCTTGTCTTCTATTTCACTAATCCTCTCTTCTATCTGGCCTGTTCTATTAGCCAAGCTTGTTATCTCGTTTTTCAGCTCATGAATTGAGTTTTTCATCTCTGTTTGATTTGTTTTTATAGTTTCAATTTCCTTGGACATATATTCTTTGTGATCATTGAGTTGTTTTCTGAGCTCCCTAAATTGCCTTTCTGTGTTTTCTTGTATATCTCTGAGTATTTTTAGGATTTCTATCTTGAGTTCTCTGTCATTTAACTCCAAGGTTTCCAATATATTAAATTTTTTCTCCATAGATTTTTCCTCATCTATCTGTGTTACCTCTCTTTTGTATCCATGATATTTGATTTTCTCTTCCTTAATGGCATATGAGGCTGGTTTTGTTGATAGTATTAATGAGATTTAATAAAAAATAAAAAGTTAAAAAAATAAAAAATAGAAAAAAGTTGTTTTTTTTTAAAAAATTAATAATGAAAAAAGAAAAATAAAATAAAATAAAAATTAAAAAAAGGAAATTATTCCCCCCCTCATTTTTTCCTCTCCTCTCCTCTCCCCTCCTTCTTGAGAACATCTTGTGGTTAACTGTGAATTATATTGTTTTTAATAGAACAAACAATGCCTGTAATGGAGGGCCTGAATTGGAGAAAAGTAATAAAGGGGCAAGAAAAATAATAATAAAAAAAAATAAAATAAAATAAAAAATAAAAAAGGGGGGTATGGACCCACAAAAAGCAAATAATGAAAAAATTTGGATCAAGAATAAAATGATTTGCGTTTAGGTGTTGGTTGACTAAGAGTTATGATGAGAGGAGTAAGAGGGAAACAGGAAAATGGGGGGACAAATTAAAAAATTACTATTGTATTTAGTGGAACAAGAGCTTGATAAAATGGAGAGCCAGGGATAGGAGCACTGCTAGTGAGTTAAAAAGGTGAAGTAAAACCCCCCCCAAAATGCCACAAACATAAATTTGAGTCCCAGATAAAATAATTTGTTTGTTATTTAGGTATGAATGAGAGGAGATGTAAAGGAGAAAGGAAGAAACTAATATAGAGGGAGAAAAGAAAGAGAGAGAGAGAGAAAAAAAGAGGGAACCACTAAAAGAAGAAAAAAGAAAAAAGAGGAGAGAGAGAGAGAGAGAGAGAGAGAGAGTTAAGGGTTTTGGAGTGCAACCCTCATAGAGAGAAAGGAAGAGGAAAGAAAAGATAATGGGAGATGTAACACTTATGGGTAGTGTTGTTCAAGGAGAGGAGAGAGTAAGACCTGTAGAGTGTTAAACGACCAAATTGGAGGAGGAAAAAAAAAAAGAAAAAAAATCAAGGATGAAGATAAGAGGAATAAACGAACAAATATAATAAAATGGGATAGTTTATAAAGTCTGCGGATTATTCTGATTTTGAGAGGTTATCTTTTTGCTTTTTCTTTTCTCTCCCTCTTCCTGGTTGGTGACTCTGTACCCCGGGTTCTGCCCCTTTGGCACGCTCAGGTAGAGGTTTGCAGTTGATAAGTCTCTATGGTGATGTCATGTATTGTGCTTCAGTCTCGTTGGCAGTCGAGGCTCATTAGCATTTATAGGCTCCGACAGTGAGAGAGTTCGTGTTCCTGGAGCCTCTCTCCTAGTCTTTCCTTCCTCAATTAGTAGCCTGAGAATCCAGCTATGGGGTTGCTGCTGCCTCTGCCTGGATAGTAAGAGGCTCAAAGAGCTGGCAATTCCCCACTCTATTCCCACTCAGCACAGGGCTCTGGGTAAGGCTCAGTCAGTCAGAGCCGCTAGCATAATCAGCCGGGGCTTCCACCTACTCAAAGACCTCTGGCTCTGCCACTCTGTCCGGTAACACGGGCGGGCACCCACTCCCAGGGCGCTTGGAGGAAACTCTTGTTCACTATCTGTGCGCGCAGACCAGGATGTTAGACCGGAAGTCTCGCCCTCTGAGTGAAACCCCCCGCCTGCACTGAAAAGTTCCAGTGTTGGAATTGGCTCTAGCTCCGTCCCCGTGTGCGGCTTTTTCAAGGCGCTGGGGCGGCCTGAGACTCCGCCCTCGGCCCACACAAAGGCCCCCGACTCTGCCCCTCCGTGAGACAACATGGGCTCCCACTCCCGAGTTGCTGGGAGGAGTCTCCTGCCCACTCTCCGTGCGCGCAGACCAGGATGTGAGGCCGGAGTCTTGTCCTCTGAGTGAAACCTCCCGCCCGCATGGAAAAGTTCCAGTGTTGGAATTAGCTCTCGCTCCCTCCCCGTGTGCGGCTCTCCCAGGGTGCTGGGGCGGCCCGGATGCTTTCGGCCCACACAAAAGCCTCTGACTCTGCCTCTCTGTGGAGTAACTCAGGCACACCCTCCCGGGGCTTTGGAAGGAATCTCTCGCCCACTATGCGCTGACCAGGGGATCAGGTAAAATGGCTGCCCCGCTTGTCTTTCTTTGTCTGGGTTTGGCGCGAGTGTTAGCTTGTATTGCCCGGGTTGTCCCAGGAACAGTTTTTCCTCGGCTTGGATCTCCGTGCCACAGCCTGGTTCGGCCATTTGTGCCACGGCCTGGATCTATTCACCCCCTTTGCCCGCCTTAGTTTCTATATGCTCAGTTTCCAGTGAAAACCGCCTTGTTTAAGTTAGTGAGGAAGGCGGAGCATTTCTTACTCCCTATTTCCTTCGGGGTTTGGTTATATATTTAGCCAATTTTTCGCTCAATCATACCTTTGGGTGTATTGCAAAACATCTGGAGGCTCCAAGGATAGGTTTTTCTGTTTCTGGTTGAAGATCTTGTTGAGGTTTGGGGGAGATTTATCGGTATCGCTTCCTACCCCGCCATTACTCTGACGTCATCTCAGGATTTTATTTTATTTTATTTTTTTTATTTTATTTATTTTTTTTAATAAATTTTTATTAATAGTAATGGGATGACATTAATAAATCAGGGTACATATATTCAAAGAAAACATGTCTAGGTTATTTTGTCATCAAATTATTTTGCAAACCCCTTGCCCAAAGTCAGATTGTCCTCCGTCACCCTCTATCTAGTTCTCTGTGCCCCTCCCCCTCCCCCTAACTCTCTCCCTCCCTTCCTCCCATGTCCTCCCTCCCCCCCCACCCTTGGTAACCACCACACTCTTGTCCATGTCTCTTAGTTTCATTTTTATGTTCCACCAATGTATGGAATCATGTAGTTCTTGTTTTTTTCTGATTTACTTATTTCACTCCTTATAATGTTATCAAGATCCCACCATTTTGCTGTAAATGATCTGATGTCATCATTTCTTATGGCTGAGTAGTATTCCATAGTGTATATGTGCCACATCTTCTTTATCCAGTCTTCTATTGAAGGGCTTTTTGGTTGTTTCCATGTCTTGGCCACTGTGAACAGTGCTGCAATGAACATGGGGCTACATGTGTCTTCACGTATCAATGTTTCTGAGGTTTTGGGGTATATACCCAGTAGAGGGATTGCTGGGTCATAAGGTAGTTCTATTTGCAGTTTTTTGAGGAACCACCATACTTTCCTCCATAATGGTTGTACTACTTTACAGTCCCACCAACAGTGAATGAGGGTTCCTTTTTCTCCACAGCCTCTCCAACATTTGCTATTACCCGTCTTGTTGATAATAGCTAATCTAACAGGAGTGAGGTGGTATCTCATTGTAGTTTAGATTTGCATTTCTCTAATAACTAATGAAGCTGAGCATCTTTTCATATATCTGTTGGCCATTTGTATCTCTTCCTGGGAGAAGTGTCTGTTCATGTCCTCTTCCCATTTTTTTATTGGATTGTTTGTTTGTTTGTTGTTGAGTTTTATGAGTTCTTTGTAAATTTTGGATATTAGGCCCTTATCTGAGCTGTCGTTTGAAAATATCAGTTCCCATATAGTTGGCTGTCTGTTTATTTTGATATCAGTTTCTCTTGCTGAGCAAAAATTTTTAATTCTGATGTAGTCCCATTCATTTATCTTTGCCTTCACTTCTCTTGCCATTGGAGTCAAGTTCATAAAATGTTCTTTAAAACCCAGGTCCATGATTTTAGTACCTATGTCTTCTTCTATGTACTTTATTGTTTCAGGTCTTATATTTAGGTCTTTGATCCATTTTGAATTAATTTTAGTACACGGGGACAGGCTGTAGTCGAGTTTCATTCTTTTGCATGTGGCTTTCCAGTTTTCCCAACACCATTTGTTGAAGAGGCTTTCTTTTCTCCATTGTGTGTTGTTGGCCCCTTTATCAAAGATTATTTGACCATATATATGTGGTTTTATTTCTGGGCTTTCTATTCTGTTCCATTGGTCTGAGTGTCTATTTTTCTGCCAATACCATGCTGTTTTGATTATCGTGGCCCTATAATATAGTTTAAAGTCAGGTATTGTAATGCCCCCAGCTTCATTCTTTTTCCTTAGGATTGTTTTGGCTATTCGGGGTTTTTTATAGTTCCATATAAATCTGATGATTTTTGTTCCATTTCTTTAAAAAATCTCATAGGGATTTTGATGGGAATTGCATTAAATTTGTATATTGCTTTGGGTAATATGGCCATTTTGATTATATTTATTCTTCCTATCCAAGAACAAGGAATATTTTTCCATCTCATTGTATCTTTTTCGATTTCCCTTAACAATGCTTTGTAATTTTC
Organism: Saccopteryx bilineata; assembly: GCF_036850765.1. Lineage (NCBI taxonomy): Eukaryota > Metazoa > Chordata > Mammalia > Chiroptera > Emballonuridae > Saccopteryx > Saccopteryx bilineata. Next base: position 201,436,095 of record NC_089494.1, read on the forward strand.
ATTATATAGGTCCTTTACGTTCTTTGTTATGTTTATTCCTAGGTATTTTATTTTTTTTGTTGCAATCGTGAAGGGGATTATTTTTTTGAGTTCGTTTTCTAATATTTCATTGTTGGCATATAGAAAGGCTATGGACTTTTGTATGTTAATTTTGTATCCTGCGACCTTACTGTATTGGTTTATTGTTTCTAATAATCTTTTTGTGGAGTCCTTCGGGTTTTCGATGTATAGGATCATATCATCAGCAAAAAGTGATAGCTTTACTTCTTCTTTTCCGATATGGATGCCTTTTATTTCTTTGTCTTGTCTGATTGCTCTGGCCAGAACTTCTAGCACCACGTTGAATAAGAGTGGAGAGAGTGGACAACCCTGTCTTGTTCCTGATTTAAGGTAGAAAGTCCTCAGTTTTATGCCGTTTAATAGGATGTTGGCTGATGGTTTATCATATATGGCCTTTATCATGTTGAGATATTTTCCTTCTATACCCATTCTGTTGAGAGTCTTAAACATAAAATTGTGTTGTATTTTATCAAAAGCCTTTTCTGCGTCTATTGATAAGATCATGTGGTTTTTGTTCTTTGTTTTGTTGATATGGTGTATTACGTTAACCGTTTTGCGTATGTTGAACCATCCTTGAGATTCTGGGATGAATCCCACTTGATCATGATGTATTATTTTTTTAATATATTGTTGTATTCGGTTTGCCAGTATTTTGTTTAGTATTTTAGCATCTGTATTCATTAGAGATATTGGTCTGTAGTTTTCTTTCTTTGTGCCATCCTTGCCAGGTTTTGGTATGAGGGTTATGTTGGCCTCATAAAATGTGTTTGGAAGTATTGCTTCTTCTTCAATTTTTTGGAAGACTTTGAGTAGAATAGGAACCAAGTCTTCTTTGAATGTTTGATAGAATTCACTAGTATAACCATCTGGGCCTGGACTTTTATTTTTGGGGAGATTTTTAATAGTTTTTTCTATTTCCTCCCTGCTGATTGGTCTGTTTAGGCTTTCTGCTTCTTCATGACTCAGTCTAGGAAGGTTGTATTGTTCTAGGAATTTATCCATTTCTTCTAGATTGTTGTATTTGGTGGCATATAATTTTTCATAGTATTCTACAATAATTCTTTGTATTTCTATGATGTCTGTGGTGATCTCTCCTCTTTCATTTTGGATTTTATTTATTTGAGTCCTGTGTCTTTTTTCCTTGGTGAGTCTTGCCAAGGGTTTGTCAATTTTGTTGATCTTTTCAAAGAACCAGCTCCTTGTTTTATTGATTTTTTCTATAGTTTTTCTGTTCTCTATTTCATTTATTTCTGCTCTGATTTTTATTATCTCCTTTCTTCGGCTGGTTTTGGGTTGTCTTTGTTCTTCTTTTTCTAGTTCCTTAAGGTGTGAAGTTAAGTGGTTTACTTCGGCTCTCTCTTGTTTGTTCATATAGGCCTGAAGTGATATGAACTTTCCTCTTATTACTGCTTTTGCTGCATCCCAGAGATTCTGATATGTCGTATTTTCATTTTCATTTGTCTGTATATATCTTTTGATTTCTGCACTTATTTCTTCTTTGACCCATTCATTTTTTAGAAGTATGTTGTTTAGTTTCCACATTTTTGTGGGTTTTTCCCCCTCTTTTTTGCAGTTGAATTCTAGTTTCAAGGCTTTATGATCAGAAAATATGCTTGGTACAATTTCAATTTTTCTAAATTTGCTGATATTGTCTTTGTGGCCCAACATATGGTCAATTCTTGAGAATGTTCCATGTACACTAGAGAAAAATGTATACTCTGTCGCTTTGGGATGAAGTGTCTTGTAGATGTCTATCATATCCAGGTGTTCTAGTATTTCATTTAAGGCCACTATATCTTTATTGATTCTCTGTTTGGATGACCGATCTAGAGCCGTCAGCGGTGTATTGAGGTCTCCAAGTATGATTGTATTTTTGTTAGTTTTTGTTTTAAGGTCAATAAGTAGCTGTCTTATATATTTTGGTGCTCCTTGGTTTGGTGCATATATATTAAGGATTGTTATGTCTTCTTGATTCAACTTCCCCTTAATCATTATGAAATGACCATTTTTGTCTCTGAGTACTTTTCCTGTCTTGTAGTCAGCATTATCCGATATGAGTATTGCTACACCTGCTTTTTTTTGGGTGCTGTTTGCTTGGAGTATTGTTTTCCAGCCTTTCACTTTGAATTTGTTTTTATCCTTGTTGCTTAGATGTGTTTCTTGTAGGCAGCATATAGTTGGATTTTCTTTTTCAATCCATTCTGCTACTCTGTGTCTTTTTATTGGTAAGTTTAATCCATTTACATTTAGTGTAATTATTGACACTTGTGGGTTCCCTACTGCCATTTTATAAATTGCTTTCTGTTAGTTTTGTATCTAGTTTGATTCTTCTCTTTTGTTTTTCTATCATTTGTTTTTGTTTGTTTGTGTTCCATACTTCTTTCCTCTGTTGCTACCTTTTTTAAGTCAAGTGTTTTTGTGGTGGTTTTTTTAAGGGTGGTTACCATTAAGTAATGAAAAGGGTACCTATCATATTCATTGTAGTACCCTATCTTATAAGTATTTCTGCACTTCATCATCCTTTGCTACTGTTAATCTCCATCCTCTCCCCCCTTTTTTTCCTTTGTTGTCACAGTTTAAGTTTGGTTTTATTGTGTTCTTGGTGGAGCTGTTACTTGTGGTGTTGTTTTCTTTTGTTCTTTGAATCTGGTTGGAAAACCCCCCTTAGTATTTCCTGGAGTGGGGGCTTTCTGTTGATAAATTCTCTCATCTTTTCTGTATTTGTGAATGTTTTTATATCTCCTTCATACTTGAAGGATAGCTTTGATGGGTATAGTATTCTTGGCTGAAAGTTCCTCTCTTTCAGGGCTTTAAATATTGGGGTCCACTCTCTTCTAGCTTGTAGAGTTTCTGCTGAGAAATCTGATGATAATCTAATAGGCCTTCCTTTATATGTTGTACTCTTCTTTTCCCTGGCTGCCTTGAGAATTTTTTCTTTGTCATTGGTTTGTGTCATCTTTATTATGATATGCCTTGGAGTGGGTTTGTTGGGGTTAAGAAAACTTGGTGTTCTGTTTGCTTCTTGAATTTGAGGCTTTAGTTCCTTCCACAGGCTTGGGAAGTTCTCGTCTATTATTTGTTTGAGTATATTCTCCATTCCATTTTCTTTCTTTTCTCCCTCTGATATACCTATTATTCTTATGTTATTCTTTCTGATGGAGTCAGACAATTCCTGTAGGGCTTTCTCATTTTTTATTATTTTTGAGTCTCTTTCTTCTTCTCTCTGTTGTGCCTCAAGTTGTTTGTCTTCTATTTCACTAATCCTATCTTCAATCTGGGCTGTTCTGTTAGCTAAGCTTGTTACCTCATTTTTCAGCTCGTGAATTGAGTTTTTCATTTCTGTTTGATTTGTTTTTATAGTTTCAATTTCCTTGGTAATATATTCTTTGTGTTCATTGAGTTGTTTTCTGATCTCCCTATATTGCCTTTCTGTGTTTTCTTGTATATCTCTGAGTATTTTTAAGATTTCTAGTTTAAATTCTCTGTCATTTAGCTCCAAGGCTTCCAATATGTTAAGTCTTTTCTCCATAGATTTTTCCACATCTATTTGTGTTACCTCTCTTTCTTTTGTATCCATAATATTCGATTTCCTCTTTCTTATCGGCATCTGAGGGTGGTCTTATTGATAGCACTAATTAGAATTAATAAAGAGTAAAAAGAAAAAAAAAAAAAAGGGTAAAACACCCCACAAAAAAAAACAGTAATAATTTATTATTTCCCCCTTTTTTTCTCTCTTCTCTTTCCCTCCTCTCCCCTCCTCAGGGAAATATCATGCCTATAATGGAGGGCCTGATTTGGGGTGAAGAGTTCAAGGGGCAGAAAAAGGGAGTAGGGACCTACTAAATGCAAAAAAAAAAAAAAAAAAAAAAAAGAAAATCTTAGACAAGCATAAAATGATTTGCTTGTAAGTGATGGTCAACTAAGAGATATAATGAGAGGGATAAGAGGGAATCAGAAAAAAGGACCAAAAAAGAATAATAAAGAAGAAAAAATAAAAATAATAAGTAAAAGGATTTTATTTTTGAAGTATGAAAATATCTCACTGCAGTGCTTATTTTTTCACTTTTCTCCAGAAATATCCACTAGGGAGTAGACTGTAGAATAGCTAATCCTTTATCTTTTCCCATCTTATATCAATATTAGTGCTGATATCCTCAACATACAGGTTCAGTCTCTTCAATTCCTAAGTCAGTCCTTGATTGATCCTGAATGAGGTCACTTTATAATGGTAGACTTGGACTCATGAGCTGGTGGGCTTACAGATACAGTGGCAGCTTTTGTATCCAGGATGCTTAGTGTAATGCTTGGGTTGTCAGACAGAGTTGTACTTTGGGGATATGCATGCTTTAATAGAGATACAGTGTCTTTTCAGTATCGTTATTTCTCTTATAATTCATTCCAATAATAGCATATTGCCTTTTCCTTGACCACTTTTTCAAATGTTCCACTTGACTTTCATCCCACCTTCAAAAGACCTAAATTGCCTAGACAAACAGATAGAAGGGATCCTGTTGTCCAGAAAGTAGTAAAAAACATCTCTAGAGCATGTAGGAATTTTACCTGGTTTGGTCTCATTCATAGTCTCTCTTTGAATTCTTGTATTCTTCCTTTTATCTGTGATGGCTTCTAAACAATGAGGAGCTGGACTGCAAAGATAATTTGCATCTTACACTCATTGTTTCTTCTTTTCTTTACTTTTCCTTAGTTTCTAAAGTTACCTGCAGGATTAGAGTAATGGAGCTATGATATTGATGGTGGTTGGTGGTTGTTGGGCAAACCAAGGTGTTTCAAGTGTGAAATAAGTGTGTTTAGGTTTGCTTGCTTGTGTTTTGCATTGGCGCAGGGCAGCGCTGTGTGTGTGTGTAGTCTATGAAAGGCTGAGAGTGCTTGCCCTCAGGGAGGCAGACTGCAAATTGCTGATTGCCTTCCTGCTTGGGAGGGGCCATTGTTTGCTACTGTTTGCTGGAGAAGATTTTTTGTTTGTTTGTTTGTTTGTTTTTGCCCCAGCCTGTTTTGGCTGGAGAGAGAAAGAGGGAGTTATTGAGGGGCTTGGGAGCCCTGAGATCTCTGCCCAGCCTGTTTGGCTGGGGACTGCAGAGGCTGGTAGGTGCCTGTGAGTCCGGGTGAGTCTGGAATGCTAAGGGGCTTGGGAGCCCTGCCTGTTTGCTGGTCCGCTGTTAGGAGACTCTAATAAACAGAAAATAAACCATTTTCTGGCTCCACAGTTCCTTAACTGTCTGCCCAAATCTAATGAGAACCAGTATGACCATGGCTACGGCCCCTGGCTGTACAGTGCTGGAGCTTAGAGAGATGTTTCACATTGTTCCAAGAGATATATAAAGCCACAAGATAAATTCGGCACAATTCCCTAAAGGTTATTTCTTAAAGCTCTGCAAGTGAGATTGGGCTCAGCAGGGTTGTTCTGTTGTCCACACTGGAGCTGGAATATTTTAGATATCTTTTTTACTCGCATGTCTGGTGCCTCAGCTATAAGGGCTGCAAGAGCTGGTGGCTAGCCATGTATCTCTCTTTCTCTTTCCACATGGTCTCTTCGTTAGGATAGCTGGGCCTTTTTACACGGTGGCTCAAGGCACCAAGAGAGAACATTCTAAGAGGACAGTTCCCATTGTGAAATCACTTATCAAGCTTCTGCTTGCATTATAGTTGCCAGTGACTCATTGGCCAGTATAAGTCATGTAGCCCAGCCTATGAAAGCATTTGAATCCTGAAGGCAGGATTCATTTGGGAGTTGCCAATCTAATAGTCTACCTGGCAGGGCTCCCCAAACTTTTTACACAGGGGCCAGCTCACTGTCCCTCAGACCATTGGAAAGCCGCCACATACAGTGCTCCTCTCACTGACCATCAATGAAAGAGGTGCCTTTTCTGGAAGTGCGGCGGGGGGCCGGATAAATGGTCTCAGGGGGCCGCATGCGGCCTGCGGGCCGTAGTTTGGGGATGCTTGATATAGAGTAATATACCGGATTTACATGAATTTTAAAGATGAGACAGGTGATTTCAGGATAACTTTGCCTTTATGGTGGGCTGAGACTCATCTATTCTGGATAAGTCATTTACATTTTTCTGCTACTGAGAACTGACTCAAGCCAGTTTGATTTGCACAACTATTGGGCTTTTATTTTTATTTTTGTCTTGGGAGTAGTTAGTGGTAATGAAGGTTAAATACTCTCTTTTAGCCTTGTATCAGGTTACTAGGAGAACAAGTTTTAGACCAATTTCTACTGCTTATAGAGATCCTTCTGCAAACAGGCACAAAACAATCCTAAACCTGTCCTACAAACATTATTTTAGGATCTCACCTAGGGCCCCATTCCTAAGGATAAAGATTCCAGGGCTCCCTAGAGTCTTACCTTCTGTTTTAGCAAGCATAGAGAGTGCCTATAAAATAATATAGCCAATAAACATTTCTCCACTGCTACCAACACCTCCCCCCCTGCCAAAAGCTCCATTTTATCAATTAACTAGCCACTCCACAATTGGTGGAATTGGTTTCAATTCCACCAGTGAAAACCCACTTCTAACATTATGTCGATTCAGAAAACTCTGGCATGGAAGGTAGAAAATACTGACTGAAGACCTTTTAAGTCATTACCTTTAGTGCATGACTTTTGTCTAGCTAATCATTCCCAGAATGTGGGTTTCTGATTAGGGCAATATCCCACCCCATGACTGTAATTGTAACTAACACACAGTCTGTACTAGAGGATATTAAAGTAAACTATACATACCATAACACGTGCCTTAAAAGGTGCTTTGATGGAAAAATTTGAGACATTTTCACCACAGTATAGGAAATTAGAATCTTGGTATTAAACTTTGTGGATTCATTGTTTCTGGAAAGAGCAACATCCCAGTTAGGTAACTTTCCAAAAATAATTTATGTTTCGTGTACATATGAAAAGTTTCTAATTAAAATTTTTATTCAAACATTTTATTTATTTTTCTATTTTTAAACATACACCAAGGTAGAAGAAGCTATCTCTATCATCCAGCTTCAGTGCAGATCAATTATGACCAATCATCCCTGTCCACTTCCTTCCCAGCTACTTTAGTTGAAAGTAAGTCCAAGATATCATGTTATCTCATCTGTAAATACTTCAGTGTCTATTTCTAACAACAGATAAGGGTTTTTCTATTAGCATAAGCACAATACTATATACTAATGTACCTAAGAAATGAACAGTTCCTCAATATTCAGTCCGTGTTCATATTTCTCTGGATAATAAATGTCTGTTTGTAATTGGTTTGTTAATTCAGGATTCAAGCAAGGTTTGCAGATTATATTTGGTTGATGTGCACCGTCGGTCCTATATTTCTTGTAGTAGACCCAAACAGGGTTCTCAGTCTCAACACTATTAACAATGGACTGGATAATTACTTGCCATAGGGGCTGTCCTGTCATTGCAAGACTTTTATTTTTTTTTATTTTATTTTTATTTTTATTTATTTTTTCATTTTTCTGAAGCTGGAAACAGGGAGAGACAGTCAGACAGACTCCCGCATGCGCCCGACTGGGATCCACCCGGCACACCCACCAGGGGGCGATGCTCTGCCCATCCTGGGCGTCGCCATATTGCGACCAGAGCCACTCTAGCGCCTGAGGCAGAGGCCACAGAGCCATCCCCAGCGCCCGGGCCATCTTTGCTCCAATGGAGCCTTGGCTGCGGGAGGGGAAGAGAGAGACAGAGAGGAAAGCGTGGCGGAGGGGTGGAGAAGCAAATGGGCGCTTCTCCTATGTGCCCTGGTCGGGAATCGAACTCGGGTCCTCCGCACGCTAGGCCGACGCTCTACCGCTGAGCCAACCGGCCAGGGCCCATTGCAAGACTTTTAACAGCATCCTTGGTCTCTACCTACTACAATAAATACCAATAGCATCAGCCGCTAGTGTGACAAACAGAAATGTCTCCAAACATTGCCTCATGTTCTTTGGGGGCAAAATTGTCCCATTTGAGAAGCACTAATCCAACTTTTTGTTGTTGTTAATTTTTTTTATTAAGCAATATATCAAAAGTATAAAAGTTACCACAGTACAGAATAATGCAAACAAAACCACAATGGATCATATGTGACAATTCTGTTTAGCTTCTGTTTTGATAATTTTGTATTGGTGTTCAAAATGCTAAACTCAGCATTTTTTCTTAATCTAGTGCTGCATGATAAAATTCCTCAGGTAAACTTAGTGTCCACTGCCAACATCTTTGGATGTAAACCAAGTCCTCTGAGAAAAATTCAGATATTTACATTCCCACATATAGTGGTGAATAGAATTCATCACTACAATCAGATACTACAGATTTCATTTAAAAAATGGAAATAAGCCCTTATAATAGTTCTACAACTATACAGGTAATGTTAGCTAACCAATAGGGCCTCTCAAAATTCTTTGACTAATAAACTATGGGTTAAGGGGATTTCTTTGATAATTTTCTATATTCAGAAAAAAACTCTTGGTTAATCCCTAAGGACTAAATGCTGAATAACAGCAAATGTAAAATCAAAAGTTTCAATAATTGTCAAAAGCAGCACAGAATCAATACCCTAAAGAGAATGCCAGTTTTGCTGACTGCAGCCCTTATCCCTTCTCCTGGGGACCACTTCCACCAGTGAAAACCCACTTCTAACATTATGTCGATGTTTAAGCTAAATATTGTCACTGTACAAGTGCCTATGCAGTTTTGTTCTGAATACACCTTATGACTGTTGCCAGATAGCTACTGTCTACTGTAACAGTTTCTAGTAAAATCATTTTGTAGATTTTACATTATAAAAAATATCTTAATAAATATCAAAGCAATATTTTAAATTTTTTAATTGATTTTTTTAAAAAATATTTTTATTTATTTTGTGGATAAGCAAAAGCTGTATTTTAGAGTGCTTCCTGGATGATGTTCTCTGGTCTATGAGATGGGGGCCAGAGAAGTCTCTTTAATTGATTTTTAGAGAGAGAGAGAGAGAGAGAAACATAAGTTTGTTGTGGCATATACTAATATTAACATATTCATTGGTTGATTCTTATGTGCCTTGACCATGGGATTGAACCCACAACCTTAGTGAATCAGGATAATGCTCTAACCAACTGAGCTATTCAGCCAGGGCCTCAAAGCAACATTTTAGAGATAGCATTATAATAGCTTTTACTATTTTTCTATACCAAGAATAAGAACTGACATTTAATAAGACTTTCAGAACACAAATAATTAGGGGTGGTCCCTTTCATAGCTAATCTTATAATTGCATAACTGAAGGTCACGTGGAGGTTAAACAATGCCATCTTTTAAAAGATATTTTCTGGTATTCTCTCAAAGCCTGTTTCTCTATGCTGATTCCACATACTCCATGTAATAAAATAAACCCTTTTTCTTATAGAAAAATTAAAAGAATATTTTCTCTATATATATTAATTAAATATTCCAGTAGAAGAAAAATGATAATTTTAAGACAAAATATGTCCCAAATGGAAACGTCATTTCTTCAAGGTTTGAGAAATATGAAGATCTTCAATATTAGTATTTTTCCCCTTTCTCTTTTCTTCAGTGGTTACCCATTTGCTTTCTTCCATGAGGTTGTCTACCAAGATGTAGATTTGGAGGCCAAAGAGAAGATCCTTTCAGAAATGTATTCTGAATGCCATCCTTAGTTCATGCAAGAAGTGAGCTAAAATCCCATATAAAAGAGGTATTATCTTTTGGTTCTTCAAATGCATTTAGTTCATTGATGAGAAATTGCCTATCCAATAAAACTTGAAGATGATAGACAGTAGACATATTCCTGACACATTAATCTTACAGTCTGTATTGTAGAATTGTCTTTAAGTTTTTTTCCCTAGGCATAGGGATGCCAGCTAGACAGTCCCCTCGCCTGGATATCAGGCCTTGAAAATCAGACAAGATAGAAAAGTTCACAGCCCTGACCTCAGAACAATTGGACGCAATCCAAGTTCTTGAGGAAAGTAACAAAGCCATGGAGTCTTATCTCCAAGGATAGCAAGCAAGCCAAGGCCTAATAAAGAATAGGATGAGTGACGTCAGAGAAATGGGGCCGTGAGGAACGTGACTGAAAAATCTCCCCAAAATTTCAACAAGTTCATCAACCAGAAACAGAAAAATCTATCCTTGGAGCATCTGGGAGTTCCACACACTGAAAGTGAAGGTAGGATCGAGTGAAAAATTGACTAAATATATAATCAACCCTGAAGGAAATAAGTCAGACAAAGGAGCACTCTGCCTTCCTCACTAACCTGAGCAAAGGCTGCTTTCACTTGGAACTGAGAGTCGGGGGGGGGCTAAGGGTGTGGAGGAAGCTAGGCTGTGGCATGGACGTTCGTTCAAGCTGAGGAAAAAGTGTGCTTGTGGTGAATCAGCCCACGCGATAAAACGCGTGCACCGCAAGCAGCAACTGCTAGCGGTGCGTGGAGAGTGCGCCAAAGTGAACTTCCCTACACCCAAGCTTCTCTGGGTGGGCAGGGCGCCTCACCCAGCCATTTAAGCTAACAATCAAGCATCGGGGGAGGGGTGCACGGGAAGCTTCCAGTTCTTTCCAGAGCAGATTGGCAGATCCAATTGCTGAAATTAGCTTAACTCACAGTCTGCTCACCTCCCAACTGACCCACGCAGCTCTAATTGACAAGATCTCTATCAGTTCAGCAATCTAAGACAAGAGGCATAATATTTTTTAGTGCCTCCTGCTAAAGGGGTGGGGGTAACTTCTGATTGGCAGAGCTTTCATACTCAAGGATATACGCAAAAAAGAGGGACTTGGCAGATGTTAAGACCTCCTGTATTGCAGGCAGTGACTAGGGCATCTTCTTCCCAGCCAAAACAGGTTACAAAGTGTGGAAAGCCATGGGAGAGTGGTCCCACAGAGTGCTAGGCATGCTGAACAGGCCTGGAGGCTCATAGAAAGTCACCTTGAGCGCAATTGGCTCCCAGACCGCCTGATTATGCTGGCGGCTCTGACTGCAAGAGCCTTACCCAGAGCCCTGCATTGAGTGGGGATAGAGTGGGGATTTGCCAGCTCTTTGAGCCTCTTACTCCCCAGGCAGAGGCAGTGGCAGCCTCATAGCTGGATCATCAGGCTTCTAATTCAGGAAGGAAAGACTAGGAGAGAGGCTCTGGGAAAACAAATTCTCTCATTGTTGGAGCCTGCAAATGCTAACAAGCCTTGACTACCAACGAGACTGAAGCCTAATATATGACATCTCCATAGAGTCTCATCAACTGCAAATCTCTATCTAAACGTGCCACAGGGGCAGAGTCTCGGGTACAGAGTCACCTGCCAGGAAGAGGGAGAGGAAAGAAAAAGGAAGAAGTTAACCTCTCAAAATCAAGAAAAATCCACAGACTTTATAACTTGTTCCACTATTTTTTTGTTTCTTCCATCTTCTTGCCTTTATTATTATTATTTCTATTTCCTCCACCTTGGTCCTTTTATTCTTTGCCCGTCTTATTCTGTCCTCTTCTTGAACTACACTACCCATAAGTTTTACATTTTATTTCTTTTTTCCTTCCTTACTCTCCATGAGGGTTACACTCCAAAACCCTTAACTCTCTCTCTCTTTTTGTTTTTTTCTTTTTTCTTCTTTTCCTTTTCCCCTTTTTCTTATTTCTCCCTCTCTATTAGTTTCTTCTTTTCTCCTTTTACTTTTCCTCTCATTCAATCCTCAATCATGAACAAATTATTTAATTTGGGAATCAAAATTTTTTTGTGTGGCATTTTGGGTGCTTTTTACTTCGCTTTTTAACTCATTAGCATTCCTCCCAACCCAGGATCTCCATTCTATTTAGTTTTTGCTCCACTTAATACAATAGTTATTATTTTTCCTTCTTCCTGTTTCCCCCTTATCCCTCTCATTATACCCCTTAGTTGACCATCACTTACAAGCAAATCATTTTATACTTGACCCAAATTTTTTCCTTTTTTGCATTTTGTGGGTCCCTACTTCCTTTTTGACCCCTTGAACACTTACCCCCAACTCAGGCCCTCCATTATAGGCAGTATTCATTCCATTTAGCATAATATAATTCACAGTTCATCACAATATTTTTCTAAGGAGGAGGGGAGAGGAGGGGAAGAGAATAAAGAAAAGGGGGGAATAATAAATTATTATTGTTTTTTGTATTTTGTTTCCCAAATTTTTTTAAACTTTTTTTTACTTTTTATTCTTTATTAATTCTCATTAGTGCTATTAGCAAGACCACCCTCAGATGCCATTAAGAAAAAGAAAATCAAATATTATGGATACAAAAGATAGAGAAGTAGCACAGATAGATGTGGAAAAATCTATGGAGAAAAAATTTAATATATTGGAAACCTTGGAGCTAAATGACAGAGAATTTAAAATAGAAATCCTAAAACTACTCAGAGATATACAAGAAAACACAGAAAGCCAATTTAGACAGCCCAGAAAACAACTCAACAAACACAAAGAATATATTACCAAGGAAATTGAAACTATAAAAACAAATCAAACAGAGATGAAAAACTCAATTCATGAACTGGAAAACAAGGTAACAAGCTTAGCTAACAGAACAGGCCAGATAGAAGGTAGGATAAGTGACATAGAAGACAAGCAACTTCAGGCACAACAGAGAGAAGAAGAGAGAGACTCAAAAATTAAAAAAAACAAGAAAGCCCTACAGGAATTGTCTGACTCCATCAAAAAGAATAACATAAGAATAATAGGTATATCAGAGGGAGAAGAGAGAGAAAATGGATTGAAGAATATATTCAAACAAATAATAGATGAGAACTTCCCAAGCCTGTGGAAAGAACTAAAGCCTCAAATTCAAGAAGCAAACAGAACACCAAGTTTTCTTAACCACTACAAACCTACTCCAAGGCACATCATAATAAAAATGGCACAAACCAACGACAAAGAAAAAATTGTGAAGACAGCCAGCCAGGGAAAAGAAGAATACAACATATAAAGGAAAGCCTATTAGATTATCATCAGATTTCTCAACAGAAACTCTACAAGCTAGAAGAGAGTGGACCCCAATATTTAAAGCCCTGAAAGAGAGGAACTTTCAGCCAAGAATGCTAAACTCATCAAAGCTATCCTTCAAATACAAAGGAGAAATAAAAACATTCACAAATACAGAAATGATGAAGTAATTTATCATCAGAAAACCCCCACTCTAGGAAATACTAAAGGGGGTTTTCCAATCAGATTCAAAGAACAAAACAAAACAAAACCACAAATAAAAGCTCCAAGAAGAACACCATAAAACCAAATTTAAACTGTGACAACAAAAACCAAAAAAAGGGGGAGAGGACGGGGATTAACAGTAGCAAAGGACAATGAAGTACAGAAACATTCATAAGATAGGGTACTACAATGAATATGGTAGGTACCCTTTTCATTACTTAATGGTAACCACCCTTGAGAAAACCACCACAGAAGCACATGATTTAAAAAAGGTAGCAACAGAGGAAAGAAGTATGGAATACAAACAAATAAAAACAAATGATAAAATAACAAAAAAGAAGAATCAAACAAAGTACAAAACTAACAGAAAGCAAGATATAAAATGGCAATAGGGAACCCACAAGTGTCAATAATTACACTAAATGTAAATGGATTAAACTTACCAATAAAAAGACACAGAGTAGCAGAATGGATTAAAAAAGAAAATTCAACTGTATGCTGCCTACAAGAAACACATCTAAGCAACGAGGATAAAAACAAATTCAAAGTGAAAGGCTGGAAAACAATACTCCAAACAAATAACATCCAAAAAAAAGCAGGTGTAGCAATACTCATATCTAATAATGCAGACTACAAGACAGAAAAAGTACTCAGAGACAAAAAATGGTCATTTCATAATGATTAAAGGGATACTGAATCAAGAAGACATCACATTTCTTAATATATATGTACCAAACCAAGGAGCACCAAAATATATGAGAGCTACTTATTGACCTAAAAACAAAAACTGACAAAAATACAATCATACTTGGAGACCTCAATACACCGCTGATGGCTCTAGATCGTTCATCCAAACAGAAAATCAATAAAGATATATTGGTTTTAAACAAAACACTAGAGCACCTAGATATGATAGACATCTACAGGACATTTCATCCCAAAGCGACAGAGTATACATTTTTCTCTAGTATACATGGAACATTCTCAAGAAATGACCATATGTTGGGCCACAAAAATAACATCAGCAAATTCAGAAAAATTGAAATTATACCAAGCATATTTTCTGATCATAAAGCCTTGAAACTAGAATTCAACTGCAAAAAAGAGGGGAAGAAACCCACAAAAATGTGGAAACTAAACAACGTACTTCTAAAAACTGAATGGGTCAACGAATAAATAAGCGCAGAGATCTAAAGATATATACAGACAAATGAAAATGACAAATCGACATATCAGAATCTCTGGGATGCAGCAAAAGCAGTAATAAGAGGAAAGTTCATATCACTTCAGGCCTATATGAACAAACAAGAGACAGCCCAAGTGAACCACTTAACTTCACACCTTAAGGAACTAGAAAAAGAAGAACAAAGACAACCCAAAACCAGCCGAAGAAAGGAGATAATAAAAATCAGAGCAGAAATAAATGAAATAGAGAACAGAAAAACTATAGAAAAAATTAATAAAACAAGGAGCTGGTTCTTTAAAAAGATCAACAAAATTGACAAACTCTTGGCAAGACTCACCAAGGAAAAAAGAGAAATCCAAAATGAAAGAGGAGAAATCACCACAGACATCGTAGATATACAAAGAATTATTGTAGAATACTACAAAAAACTATATGCCACCAAATTTAACAATCTAGAAGAAATGGATAAATTTCTTCCTAGACTGAGTTAACCTTCCTAGACTGAGACAAGAAAAAGCAGAAAGCCTAAACAGACCAATTAAGCAGGGAAGAAATAGAAAAAACTATTAAAAACCTCCCCAAAAATAAAAGTCCAGGCCCAGATGGTTATACTAGTGAATTCTATCAAACATTCAAAGAAGACTTGGTTCCTATTCTACTCAAAGTCTTCCAAAAAATTGAAAAAGAAGCAATAGTTCCAAACACATTTTATGAGGCCAACATAACCCTCATACCAAAACCTGGCAAGGACAGCACGCACACCCAAAAAAACTACAGACCAATATCTCTAATAAATACAGATGCTAAAATACTAAACAAAATACTGGCAAACCGAATACAACAACATTTTAAAAAAATAATACATCATGATCAAGTGGGATTCATCCCAGAATCTCAAGGTTGGTTCAACATACGTAAAACGGTTAACGTAATACACCATATCAACAAAACAAAGAACTAAAACCACATGATCTTATCAATAGATGCAGAAAAGGCATTTGATAAAATACAACACAACTTTATGTTTAAGACACTCAACAAAATGGGTATAGAAGGAAAATATCTCAACATGTTAAAGGGCATATATGATAAATGATAAACCATCAGCTAACATCATATTAAATGGCACAAAACTGAGGGCTTTCCTCCTTAAATCAGAAACAAGACAGGGTTGTCCACTCTCTCCACTCTTATTTAACGTGGTGCTAGAAGTTCTGGCCAGAGCAATCAGACAAGAGAAAGAAATAAAAGGCATCTATATCGGAAAAGAAGAAGTAAAGGTATCACTTTTTGCAGATGATATGATCCTATACATCGAAAACCCCAAAGACTCCACAAAAGGATTACTAGAAACAATAAACCGATACAGTAAGGTCGCAGGATACAAAATTAACATACAAAAGTCCATAGCCTTTTTATATGCCAACAATGAAATATTAGAAAACAAACTAAAAAAATAATCCCTTTCACGATTGCAACAACAACAAAAAATAAAACACCTAGGAATAAACATAACAAATAATATAAAGGACCTATGTAAAGAAAACTACAAAGCATTGTTAAAGGAAATTGAAAAAGATACAATGAGATGGAAAAATATTCCTTGTTCTTGGCTAGGAAGAATAAATATAATCAAAATGGCCATATTACCCAAAGCAATATACAAATTTAATGCAATTCCCATCAAAATTCCTATGACATTTTTTAAAGAAATGGAACAAAAATTATCAGATTTATATAGAAGTATAAAAAACCCCAAATAGCCAAAGCAATCCTAAGGAAAAAGAATGAAGCTGGGGGCATTACAATGCCTGACTTCAAACTATATTATAGGGCCACGACAATCAAAACAGCATGGTATTGGCAGAAAAATAGACACTCCGACCATTAGAACAGAATAGAAAGTCTAGAAATAAAATCCCATATATATGGTCAAATAATTTTCGATAAAGGGGCCAACAACACAATGGAGAAAAGAAAGCCTGTTCAACAAATGGTGCTGGGAAAACTGGAAAGCCACATGCAAAAGAATGAAACTCGACTACAGTTTGTCCCCTTGTACTAAAATTAATTCAAAATGGATCAAAGACCTAAATATAAGACCTGAAACAATAAAGTACATAGAGGAAGAGATAGGTACTAAACTCATGGACCTGGGTTTTAAATAGCATTTTATGCATTTGACTCCAATGGCAAGAGAAGTGAAGGCAAAGATAAATGAATGGGACTACATCAGACTAAAAAGTTTTTGCTCAGCAAGAGAAACTGACAACAAAATAAACAGAAAGCCAACTAAATGGGAAATGATATTTTCAAACAACAGCTCATATAAGGGCCTAATATTCAAAATATACAAAGAACTCATAAAACTCAACAACAAACAAACAAACAATCCAATAAAAAAATGGGAAGAGGACATGAACAGACACTTCTCCCAGGAAGAAATACAAATGGCCAACAGATATATGAAAAGATGCTCATCTTCATTAGTTATTAGAGAAATGCAAATCAAAACTACAATGAGATACCACCTCACACCTGTTAGATTAGCTATTATCATAAGACAGGTAATAGCAAATGTTGGAGAGGTTGTGGAGAAAAAGGAACCCTCATCCACTGTTGGTGGGAATGTAAAGTAGTACAGCCATTATGGAAGAAAGTATGGTGGTTTCTGAAAAAACTGAAAATAGAACTACCATATGACCCAGCAATCCCTCTACTGGGTATATACCCCAAAACCTCAGAAACATTGATACGTAAAGACACATGTAGCCCCAAGTTCATTGCAGCATTGTTCACAGTGGCCAAGACATGGAAACAACCAAAAAGCCCTTTAATAAAAGACTGGATAAAGAAGATGTGGCACATATACACTATGGAATACTACTCAGCCATAAGAAATAATGACATCGGATCATTTACAACAAAATGGTGGGATCTTGATAACATTATACAGAATAAAATAAGTAAATCAGAAAAAACCAAGAACTACATGATTTCATACATTGATGGGACATAAAAACGAGACTAAGAGACATGGACAAGAGTGTGGTGGTTACCGGGGGTGGGGGGAAGGGAGGGCGTGGGAGGGGAGGAGGGAGTGGGGAAGGGGGAGGGGGAGGGGCACAAAGAAAACTAGATAGAGGGTGATGGAGAACAATCTGACTTTGGGTGATGGGTATGCAACATAATTGAATGACAAGATAACCTGGACATGTTTTCTTTGAATATATATGTACCCTGATTTATTGATGTCACCCCATTAACATTAATAAAAATTTATTTATAAAAAAAATACGATCTGGGCCTGAGAAAGGACATGTAGCCACATCCCTTTCCCCATCCCTAACTAGCCCTGGTCACCTTGTAAAGGAGGCCTATAAACCGAGAATGTTAAGGCAGGCTTTGGAGGCATAGATGCCCTGTCTTCTCAGTTGGCTGACCACCTAAATAAAGCTCATTATAAGATTCAACCCTTGTCTCTACTTATTGGCTGGTAGTGACAGGTAACACAAACATGGTTTGTTCTGGTTACAGAACTACAGGTGGACCTGATTCTGCTATGAGGACAGACACTGTATATTTATATTTGTTAAATTCCAAATGAATTTATTAATAAAGTTTTCATGGATGATGGTGGTCAGGGTTCACTTTTATCATCTAGGGCAAGGGTAGTCAACCTTTTTATACCTACTGCCCACTTGTGTATCTCTGTTAGTAGTAAAATTTTCTAACCGCCCACCGGTTCCACAGTAATGGTGATTTATAAAGTAGGGAAGTAACTTTATTTTATAATATTTATAAAGCAGAGTTACAGCAAGTTAAAGCATATAATAATAATTACTTACCAAGTACTTTATGTCAGATTTTCGCTAAGTTTGGCAGAATAAATCTTTATAAAACAACTTACTATAGTTAAATCTATCTTTTAATTTATACTTTGGTTGCTCCGCTACCGCCCACCATGAAAGCTGGAATGCCCACTAGTGTTCGGTAGGGACCAGGTTGACTACCACTGATCTAGGGCATTAAAAACATTGGCTCAAATTCTCACTTTAAATGCCCTAAGACTCCTCTTTTTTTCCAAGGTATCCTTTAAAACTTGATGGGATCTTTCCAAAAAAAGACAAGAAAAAGGCCAGGCAACTTTCTACCTCTAGTTTTTTCCAATGGAAAATTGGGACCTACCTCCCAGGTTGTAAGGATGCAGTGAGGCAACCAACCAAATGGCTTAGGGGTGTGCCTGAAACCAGGATGGTAGTGGACACTGTAAACATCAGCACCATGTGAAAGGTCCAACCCAATGTCTCGGCTCTAAGAGGGGCCCAGAAAAATGCACCAGAGACCCAAGGGGCTGAGCTGCAGACCTCTCAAGTACCTGCAGATTCTGCGACTCCTGCTTCAACTCAAAGTTGGTTTAAAAATTGCCCCTATGCAACCCCTTCCCTCACAGGGCCCTGTTGCATCAGTTGCCATGTCAGTTGGCTCAAGAGATCCTGATGTCATCACAGAGTGACCACCAGGAAAGGCTGACTCCTGCCCCCCCTTTCTCTTTTGTCCCATCCTTTTCACAGGCTGCCTACCAGAGGCATGTCACCTGGCAAGCCTCCCAAGCTTACTCACCAGCCTCATCACTGATCTGGTATTCATGTTTAATTTTTTGGCAAAAATGTTTCACAATTGATATTGTGTATTTCTTATTGCATCACTTCACAAAGCACAAAATAATTGGTTAGCTTTCTTTTTGATTAGTGAGTTCAAATTTTGTCAACCTGATCCTTATATGCTACAGTTTCTAACTGATCTTTCATGCAAGAATTTTAATACCATTTGGTGATCATTCCCTACAGTCATTGTTCAATTAGGGATTACAAAATGGAGACTTTAGTTTTTCTTTCCTTCTACATTCATTAGGCAGGATTCTTCTATATAGAAGAATGTTTCCTCTCAGGGATTTGATTACACCGTAAATGAAGAATCATTGTGTTCGTCTGCTCACCACACTTCTGACACTAAATGTGTGGGTTTTCCACCAAGCAATTCTCCACCCACAGGTTAAAGGCTCAGTCTCACAAGTAGTCTCCCTGTGCCAGCCCACCCCCAACTTCAGATGACAGTTGCAAGACCTAGGTTGCCATCTGTACTTCTAACCAACAATAAATTGGAGATTCTTCTGACTCCCCCTCCTTGAGTTCAGTAAGTCGCTAGAATGGCCCACACAACCCAGGGAAACATTCAGCTTACTGGATCACTGGTTTATTATACACCAAATGATCTAGTAACAGCCAAATGGAAGAGATATATAAAGCAGGGTATGGGGCGGGGGCACAGAGCTTCCATATACTCTCCAGGCATACCACCCTCCCAGCATGTGTTCATAGAACTGGAAACCCTTGGAATCCTGTCATTCAAAGTTTTTATATAGTTTGCATTACATAGGCACCATTGATTAAATCTTTGGCCATTTGTGATTGGGCAGCTCTCCTTGGCAGTTGGGGGTGGGACTGAAGGTTCCAGCCCTGTAACCACACAGTTGGTTCCTCTGGCAACCAACCCTCATCTTCCAAGAGTCATCTTGTTAGCATAAACTCAGGTGTGGTTCAGAGGGGGAGTATTATGAATAACAAAATATGCTCCTCTCCCTATTATCACTGAGAACAAATTATAAGGGTTTAGGTGCTCTATGCCAGGAACTGGTGATGAAGACTGAAAAATATTTTTTATTATATCACAATATCACAATTCATCCTCTGGTTTTGGAACACAGATTCCTTACAGAAAGATGATCATAAAAGTCAAAGGTTGCTGGCATATTACTACCCTGTCCATCATCATATATGAAAATGACTCCCAGGGGGAGGGCACTCAGGTTTGCAGGCTTTCATTCAATCTTGTCAGGTTCCAAGAGCAGGAGTGGTGTCAGTAACACATGCTCTTCATTTGCTTTCTTCACTTAACAATATATCTTTTTGCTTAACTCTATGACAGGTTTTATCAATAGCAGCACTATGGAACAAATAATTCTTTGCTGTGGGGGACTGTCCAGTGTATTGCAGGACGTTTAGCAGCATTCCTGGCCTCTACCCACTAGATGCCAGTAGCACATCTATTAGATAATCAAAAATGTCTCCAGCCATTGCCAAATATCCTCTGGGAAAGAAAATCATCCCTGACTGAGAATCAGTGCTTTATAACAATATTGAGAGCATTTTTATTTATTTTATGACAGTATTGTGCTCCATTTTGTGAATGTGTCATTTTTTTCTGCACTTCCTTTGGTTGGGCATTTAAGTTGTTTCCACTCTTTTGCTATCACAGTGCTACAGTTACTGGTGTTATGCCTACATCATTTCATATTTTTGCTAGTATATTTTTGGTAGAAGTGGAATTGCTGGGTCAATTGGTAAATGTGTATGTAATCTGTCTAGATATTACCCAAATTCCTTTCCTTGGGCACTCTGCTAATTTTTATTCCATATAGCAAGGGAGTGTTTTTCTATAGCCCTACTATAGAGCATGTTATTAAATACTTAGAATTTTGTCCATATATTTAAGAAGCATTTGCTTTTCCTTTTCTGTGAATGATAGCATTTGCCCATTTTTCTATAGGTACTTCTATCCTCTAGAATCATTAAGACTTCTTTTTGTATTAGTGATAATAACACTTTATGAGTGATGTAAGTTGTAAATCTATCTCCCTTCCTCTTTTTGTATTTGCCTTTTGATTTTGCTTGTTATTTTTTCATGTGAAAGTTTCTATTTTTTATGTTATCAAATTATCCCTTTTCCTTTATTGCTTTTGGATTTTAAGTCAAAGAAAAGTTTTCCCTATTTCCAGGTTATAAAAAGAATGACTCATGTTCTCTTCTAATACTTATATATTTAATGTGTGTGTGTGTGTGTATACACCTATACACATATATATGTTATGTGTATATATGTTATATATTAATATAATACATTTATATATTTAGTATATATATTTAATGTGTATATTTAATAAATATTTATTAATACATATAATATATATTTTTAACATTTAGATCCACTTGGAATTTATTCTGGCATGCATTGTGAGGAATGGTTTTAGTTTTATAGTTTTCTATATAAATAACCAGACTTCTGTTAGGCAGTCATTTTTTTTCCATGCTGATTTAAGATTCTGCCTTTATAACACCCTAAACTTTTATTGTCAGTCTGATATATTTTTGGATTTTTATTTCTTTTTCTGTTGCTATATCTATAAATTCAAGTGCCTATAATGAAGGTTTTATAATTATTTTTAATATCTAGTAGGGCTTTTTTCCCTGCTCCATTTTTAAAAAAGTGTTTCCCTGGATATTATTGCTTATTTATTCCTTCAAATAAAACATATAATCAACTTATGTAGCTCTGGGGAAAAACTATATCTATTTTTGTTGGGATTATGTTAAATTCATAAACTCTGTCAGGAAGAACTGACATTTTCATGATGCTGAGTTTTCCTATCTAAACGCGTTATGTGTCTTTCCATTTGTTAAAGCCTACCTCTGTGTTTTCCAGGAATGTTTTATAGTCTATACACAGTTTTTTAAAATTTCTTTTTGTAAGTTCTTTTTATTTTTTTCAATTACTATTTAGATTCAATATTATTTTGTATTAGTTTCAGGTGTGCAGCACAGTGGTTAAACAATCATATACCTTTACAAAGTGTTTCTTCTAATATTCCCAATACCCATCTGGCACCATACGTAGTTACTACAAAATTACTGACTATATTTCTTATGCTGTATTTTACATTCCTGTGACTACTTTGTAACTACCAATTTGTACTTTTTAACTCAGTCCTCCAACCCCACCCCTCTCTGGCATCCATCAGTCTATTCTCTGTATTGTCTATTTCTGTTTTTTTTTTAAAAATATATTATATTGTACTTTAGATTCCACATATAAGTGAAATCATATGGTATGTATCTTTCTCTGACTGACTTATTTCACTTAGCATAATACCCTGTAGGTTTATCCATGTTGTCGCTAATAGTAAGATTTCTTTCTTTTTAATATAGTTTACAAACATTTTGATCAACACACAATATTAAGAGTAATGCTGTCCTCCCACTCCATACACAACTTCCATGGCACATACATGTTTTGAGACTCATCCTCTCATTTTTGTAACCATGATCATTTAAAAGTGATTCTACTTTTCTGAAAATTTGGGAGGTAGAGAATTGCATGCAGACTGGTAAGAGTATGGGCTTTGGAGTTAGAGTGCTTTTGGTTTGAATTTGGCTCATCTTTTGATGCTCTCAGATGTGGGATGACTCATGGCCCTCAATTAACAAAGGTACATTGAGGGACAGGGAAAACTGAAGACACAAAGAAGGTCTACAGGATGATGTTGGGCAAACAAGTGTGTTAGGCTTGCTTGCTTGTACTTTGCCTGATTGGTGCATGAGCACAGGGCAGCACCACATGTGTATAGTCTATGTAAGGCTGCAGGTGCTTGCCCTCAGAGCAGCAGATTGTAAATTGTAGATTGCCTGTTGCCATTGGGAGGAACCATTTTTTGCTATTATTTGCCAGAGTAGGGTTCCCCCCCCCTGGTCTGTTTGCTAGTCAGTCCTGAGAGAAGGAGAAGCCATTTTCCCTTCCTGCTTGCTGGTCTGCTGTTGTGAGACTTTAATAAACAGAATGGCACACAATCCTCCAACTCCACAGTTCCTTTGCCTAAATCCAATGGGAACCTGCCTGGCCTCAGCCATTGGCCTTACAGATGGCTTGTTGAAACACACAAAGACATCAGTCTGGAAGGTGTGCAGCATTCTCAAATCTGCTCTAATATGATTCTCTCCTAGAATCTTTGAATGAATAAGGAGAATATCCTCCATCACCTGTACCACCAATGTGCACAGGAGCTTCAGAAATGGCAATGTGAGAGATACTCCTGATCTCTCCCCTTGAAATTTCAACAAATTGAACAACTATAATGCAGCAAAGGAACCCCAGCTGGGCTCACAGGCATGCCTAAAAGATCTACATACCGAATGGACTACAGGTGGGATGGGGTGAAATAGGGGACAGATGAAAAAATGCATTCACAGTGGGCTTTGGAGAGGAGAGGAGACAAACCTGGAGTGGCTGGGGTTTTTTTCCTCTACTGGACTACAGGGAGGAGGGAAGCTTGGGCTGTCTGGATTTTGTCTGAGGAGTACGAAGAGGGAAACTTGAAGTGACTGGGTCTCCTTCTGCTGGGAGGAGCAGTAAGATAAGAGAGGCAGAGGGGGAGGTAAACCAAAGTGGCCAGAGCACAGGGCCATGGCCAGTGTTCTGGCAGTCTGCCTGCAGCCCACACTTGGCAGAGACAGAGAAAGCTAAAATGCAGCCCCCCAGCCTCCCAAATCCTACCTCCCTCACCTCATGGTAGGTAGAGTGGCAGAGACAGACTCCACATCTAGCTATCCAGAGCCACTCTCTTCCCTGAAGAGCAGAGGTGTTCCACCTCTGGTTTCCAGGTCTGTGGAGATGTGGGAGGAAGCACCAGAATCTGGGATTGCCATTGCTAGAGCCATAAAACTGAAGCCATAAAGTTCTCAGAACATGTCTCACCCACCAACATGACTGTGGCCCTACCTACATAATTGCAATAGTAATATCTCAGCAGACAGCCCAAGAGCTTCACAGAGCTAAAAGTTGTAATACAGGTTCACTTACTGGAAGAAACTTCTTAAAACTGAAAGTTATTTTTCCTTCTTATTCTTTTTCCTCTTTTCATTTTTGACTTTTCATTTTTGTTTTTTTTCTTTGTATTTTTCTGAAGTTAGAAAGGGGGAAGCAGTTAGACAGACTTCCACATGCGCCTGACTTGGATCCATCCAGCATGCCCACTAGGGGGCAATGCTCTGCCCATCTGGGGCATTGCTCCATTGTGGCCAGAGCCATTATAGTGACTGAAGTAGAGACCATGGAGCCATCCTCAGTGCCTGGGCCAACTTTGCTCCAGTGGAGCCTTGGCTGCAGGAGGGGAAGAGAGAGACAGAGAGAAAGGAGAGGGGGAAGTGTGGAGAAGCAGATGGGTGCTTCTCTTGTGTGCCCTGACCAGGAATTTAACCTGGGACTTCCACATGCCGGGCCGACGCTGTACTGCTGAGCCAACCAGCCAGAATTATTTTCTTTAATTTTTATATTTTTATTTTATCGTAGGTATTTTGTTATTGATTTTTTTTGCTTTTGATCTTTTTTCCCTGTGGTTTTCTTGTCATAATTTATAAAAATTTTATATTTTTATAGTATTAAATTTGTTTTTCAAATTATTTTAGTTGTTTTTTGTTAGGGTTCTTAACAATACCACTCTTATATGCCATCAAGGAAGAAAAATCAAATACCATGGCTACACAAGACAGAGACATAGTTCTGAAATAAAATGAAAAAATCTCTAGAAAAATATCTCAATCACATGGAAGTCTTAGAGTTAAATGATAGAGAGTTCAAAATTGAAGTTCTGAAAACACTCAATGAGATGCAAGAAGACATCAATAGGCAACTTAATAAGCTCAGAAAACAAATTAATGAACAAAACAAATACCTCACCAAGGAGAATGAAACTTTAAAAACACAGCTGAACTCAATACATAAATCGAAGACTGATGTAGCAAGTTTAGCTAATAGAACAATGCAGATAGAGGAAAGAATCAGTGACATTGAAGACAGGCAACTAGAGATGCTACAGAGAGAAAAGGAGAAAGATTCATGAATTTAAAAAACTGAGAGAGCTCTACAAGGATTGTCTGATTCCGTCAGAAAGAGCAATATAAGAATAATGAGTATATCAGAAGAAGAGAGCGAGAAGGGAATGGAGAGCCTATTCAAACAAATAATTGATGAAAATTTCCCAAGCCCATGGAAAGAGTTAGAACCTCTAATCCAAGAAGCAAACAGAGTGCCAAGTTACTGAAACCCAAACAAACCTACTCCAAGGCACATTGTAATAAATTGTCATAAATCAGTGACAAAGAAATAATCCTCAAAGCAGATAGGGAAAAGAAGAACACAACATATAAAAGAAAGCCCATTAGGTTATCATCAGACTTCTCAGCAGAAACTACAAACCAGAAAACAGTGGACCCAAGCATTCAAAATACTGAAAGAAAGAAATTACCAGCCAAGAATACTATATCCACCAAAGTTATCCTTCAAATATGAACGAGAAATAAAAAACTTTTCCAGACATACAGAAGCTGAGGGAATTTATCACCCAAAAAACCCCACTGCAGGAAGTACAGAAGGGGTTTATTTGGCCAGACAAAAAGAACAAAGCAAATCAAAACTACAAGTAAAAGCTCTGACATGGTCACAAAAAAACCCAAGGATAATCTGTGATGACAATAACATAAAAGGGGAAAGGATAAAGATCTGCATTAGCAAAGGAGGATGGAGTGTAGAAGCACTCATAAGACAAAGAGCTCTTGTACATGTGAACATTTTTTTTCTAAATCTAATGGTAATCGCTCATGAAAAAGCCACTACTGAAACATGCAGCTTAAAAAAGAAGAAACAGGGGAAAGAGATATGGAACACCGCCAGACAAAAACAACTGACAGAAAAAAAAGAAGAAACAAACTAGACACAGAGCTATTAGAAAACAAAACATAAAATGGTTCTAAAAAATCCTAAAGTGTCAATAATTACCCTATATGTAAATGGACTGAACTCACTAATAAAGAGGCACAGAGTAGCAGATTGAATAAAAAAACAAAACAAAACCCAACTATATGCTGCCTTCAAGAGACACATCTAAGCTGTAAGGACAAAAGTAGATTCAAAGTGAAGGGTTGGAACATGATTCTCCAAGCAAATATTCAAAGAAAAGCAGATGTAGCCATACTTGTATCTGATAATGCTGATTTCAAGACAACAAAGGTAACCTGACAATGCTGATTTTAAGACAACAAAAGTAACCAGAGACAAGGATGGACATTTCATAATGATAAAGGGGACATTGTATCAAGATGATATTACACTTCTGAAATATATATGCATCAAACCAGGGAGCATGAAAATACATAAGGCATCTACTAACTGATCTAAAAATAGAAGCAGACAAAAACACAATTATACTTGGAGATTTCAACACACCATTAGCAGCTTTAGATAGATAATCTATACAGCAATAAAGAAATATTGGCCTGACATGACACTCTGGACCAAATGGACATAATAAACATTTATAAAATATTTCATCCCAAAACATCAGATTATACATTCTTCTCAAGTGTGCATGGAACATTCTCAAGAATAGACCATATGTTGGACGACAAAACTAACATCAACAAATTCAGGAAGATTGAAATTATGTCCAAACATATTTTCTGATCATAAGACTTTGAAATTAGAATCCAAGGGTAAAGAGGAAATAAAGAAGCCCACAGAAACATGGAAATTAAATGACATACTTCTAAAAAATGATAGGGTCAAAGAAGAAATAAAAACAGAGATCAAAAGACATATACAGACAAATGCAAATGACAATACAACCTATCAAAATTTCTGGGGTGCAGCAAAAGCCGTAATAAGAGGGAAGTTTATATCATTACAGGCTTATATCAAGAAACAAGAGAGATCCCAAATAACAACCTAATATCACACCTTAAGGAACTAGAAAAAGAAGAACAAAGGCAACTCAGAGTCAGCAGAATAAAGGAAATATTAAAACTTAGAGCAGAACTAAATGAAATAGAGAATAAAAAAACTATAGGCCCTGGCCAGTTAGCTCAGTGGTAGAGCGTCGGCCTGGCATGCAGGAATCCTGGGATTGATTCTCATCCAGGGTACACAGGAGAAGCACCCATCTGCTTATCCACCCCTCCCCCTCTACTTCCTCTCTGTTTCTCTCTTCCCCTCCCTCAACCAAGGCTCCATTGGAGCAAAGTTGGCACAGGCACTGAGGATGGCTCTGTGGCCTCTACCTCAGGTGCTAGAATGGCCCTGGTTGCAACAGAGCAATGCCCCAGATGGGCAGAGCATCGCTCCCTGGTGGGCATGCTGGGTGGATCCCGGTTGGGCGCATGCAGGAGTCTGTCTGACTGCTTCCCTGTCTCCAACTTCAGAAAAATGCAAAAAAAAAAAAAATTTGACAAACCACTGGCTAGACTCACTAAGGAAAAAAGAGGAAGGACTCATATAAACAAAATCTGAAATGAAAATGGTAAAATTACCACAGATGTCATAGATATACAAACGATCATAGTAGAATATTATGAAAGATTATATTCCACCAAATTCAACAACCTAGAGGATATTGATGAATTTCTAGAACAATACAATCTTCCTAGACTGAGTCATGCAGAAGTGGAAAACCTAAATACTTGTAGACTTATAAGTAGGGAGGAAATAGAAACAACTATCCAAAACCTCCCCCAAAACAAAAGTCCAGGACCAGATGGTTACACTAGTGAATTCTACCATACTTCAAAGAATATTTGGTACCTATCTTTCTCAAAGTCTTCCAAAAAATAGAATAAGAAGCAATACTCCCCAACACATTTTATGAGGCCAGGATAACTCTCATACCAAAACCTGGCAAGGACAACACAAAAAAAGAAAACTACAGACCAGTATCTCTAATGAATACAGATTCAAAAATCATAAATGAAATACTAGCAAATCAAATACAACAACCTATTAAAAAAGAATACATTGCAATCAAGTGCAATTCATTCCTGGAGCATGAAGCTGGTTCAACATAAGGAAATTGATTGATGTAAAGACACCACATCAACAAAACAAGGGACAAAAATAATATGATCTTATCAATAGGTGCAGAAAAGGCACTCAATAAGATACATCTTTTAATGTTTAAAACACTCAATAAAATAGGAATAAAAGGAAAGTACCTCAACATAATAAAGGCCATACAGGACAAACCATCAGCTAATATTATACTAAATGATGAGAAAACGAAGGTTTTTTTCTCTAAAATCAGGAACACGAAATGGCTGCCCACTCTCTCCACTGTTACTCAACCTAGTTCTGGAAGTGTTAGCCAGAGTGATCAGGCAAGAGAAATAAATAAAAGATATTCACATTGTGAAAGAAGTAAAGGTATTACTTTTTACAGATGACATGATCCTGTATATAGAAAATCCCAAAGACTCCATGAAAAGACTTAAAAACAATAAACCAATACAGTAAAGTTGCAGGATACAAAATAAATATACAAAAGTCTATTGCTTTTCTTTTCTTTTCTTCTTCTTCTTTTTTTTTTTTTGTATGTGTATGTGACAGAGACAGAGAGAAAGACAGAGAGAGGAACAGATTGAGACAGATGGACCAGAAGGGAGAGAGATGAGAAGCATCAATTCTTTGTTGCAGCCCCTTAGTTTCTCATTGGTTGCTTTCTCATATGTGCCTTGACTGGGGGGGGGGCTACAGCAGAGCAAGTGACCCCTTTCTCAAGCCAGCAACCTTGGGCGCAAGCTGGTGAGCCTTGCTCAAACTAAATGAGCCTACGCTCAAGCTGGCAACCTCGGAGTTTTGAACCTGGGTCCTCCATGTTCCAGTCTGATTCTTTATCCACTGTACCACTGCCTGGTCAGGCAGTCTATTGCTTTTCTATATGCCAACAATGAAATTTTGGAAAATGAACTAAAAAAACCCAATTTCTTTTACAATTGTGAAAAAAAATAAAGTACCTAGGAATAAACTTAACAAAGGATGCAAAGGACCTATATACTAAAAACTACAAAACATTATGAAAGAAATTGAAAAAGACACAATGAAAGGGAAAAATATTCCATGCTCATGGATTGGAAGAGTCAACATAGTTAAAATGGCCATAATATCCAAAGCAATATATAAATTTAATGCAATCCCCATCAAAATACCTATGTAATTTTTTAAAGAAATAGAACAAAAAATTACCAGGTTTGTATGGAACCACAAAAAAACCCAAATAGCCAAAGACATCCTGAGTAAAAAGAATGAAGCTGGAGGTATCACACTATCTGACTTCAAATTATGTAATAGAGCCATGATAATCAAAACATCATTGCAGAAAAACAGACATATAGATCAATGGAACAGAATCAAGAGCCCAGAAATGAAACCACATATATATGGACAAATCATCTTTGACAGAGGAGCCAAAAACACACAATGAAGAAAAGAAAGCCTCTTCAATAAATTGTGTGGGAAAATTGAAAAACCAAATGCAAAAGAATAAAACTTGACTACAGTTTATCCCCTTGCACAAAAAGTAATTTAAAATAGATCAAAGACCTAAATATAAGTCCTGAAACTATAAATCACATAGAAAACATAGGTACTAAGCTCATGAACCTTGACCTTAGAGTCCAATTTATGAATTTGACCCCAAAGGCAAGGGAAGTAAAGGCAAAAATAAGTGAATGGAATTATATCAAACTAAAGAACTGCACAGCAAAAGAAATTGACAACAACACAAATAGGCAGCCAACTAAATGGGAGATAATGTTTGCAAATAACAGTTCCGATAAAGGGTTAATATCTTAAATATATAAAGAACTCACAAATCTCAGCAACAAACAAGCAAATAATCCAATTAAAAAATGGGGCAAGAACCTGAATAGACACTTCTCCCAAGAGGACATACTAATGGTCAACACATATATGAGAAGATGCTCATCTTCACTAGCTATTTGAGAAAAGCAAATCAAAACTACAATGAGATACTACCTCACACTTGTTAGATTGGCCATTATCAATAAGACAGGTAATAACAAGTGTTGGAGAGGCTGTGGAGAAAAAGGAACCCTCATTCACTACTGGTGGGAATGCAGATTCATACAGCCATTATGAAAGAAAGTATGGTGGTTCCTCAAAAAAAATTAAGACTAGAATTACCATATGACCCAGCAATCCTTCTACTGGGTATCAACCCCAATACTTGAACACATTGGTATATAAAGACACATGCACTCCCGTATTCATTGTAGCATTATTCACAGTGGCCAAGACATGGAAACAACCAAAATGTTCCTCGGTAGAGGATTGGATAAAGAAGATGTGGTACATATATACAATGGAATACTATTCAGCCATAAGAAATGATGACATAGTGGCATTTACGACAACATGGATGGACCTTGAGAATGTTATACTGAGTGAAGTAAGTAAATCAGAAAAAGCTAAGAACTGTATGATTTCACACATAGGTGGGATATAAAAGTGAGACTCATGGATATAGAAAAGAGTGAAGTGGTTACCAAGAGGAGGAAATGGGGGAGTGTGGTGGGGGAAGGGGTGAGGTGAAGGTTTTAAAGAGGGACAAATATATCATGATGGAAAATAACTTGATTTTGAGTGATGAGTATACAACATAATGAACAGTTAAAACGCTATAGAAATGTTTACCTGAAACTTATGTACTTACTATTTTTTGTATTTTTCTGAAGTGAGAAGCGGGGAAGTGGAGAGACAGACTCCTGCATGTACCCAATTGGGATCCACTCTTCATGTCCACTAGGGGGCGATGCTTGGCCCATCTGGAGCATTGTTTCATTGCAACTGGAGCCATTCTAGCACCTGAGACAGAGGCTGTGGAGCCATCCTCAGCACCCAGGCCAACTTTGCTCCAATGGAGCCTTGGCTATGGGAGGGGAAGAGAAAGAGAAAGGAGAAGGGGAAGGGTGGAGAAGCAGATGGGCACCTCTCCTGTGTGCCATGACTGGAAATCAAACTCAGGACATCCAAATGCTGGGTTGATG
This sequence comes from Saccopteryx bilineata, assembly GCF_036850765.1. Taxonomy (NCBI): domain Eukaryota; kingdom Metazoa; phylum Chordata; class Mammalia; order Chiroptera; family Emballonuridae; genus Saccopteryx; species Saccopteryx bilineata. The sequence goes on from NC_089494.1 coordinate 201,467,229, forward strand.
CTCTACCACTTAGCAAACCGGTCAGGCCCAAAACCTATGTACTTTTGTTGATCAAAGTCACCCTGTTCAAGTTAGTTTTCTAAATAAAATTTAAAACTAAAAATAAAAAGAATTTAGCTCTTTTATCATCTTTGTGACCATGGGTAAGTCCTCAGTGGAAAAAGAGAGATTTTTGTCTTTTATTGTAATAAGGATTGAGAGAGATAACATATGTAAAACAGCTAAAACAGTGCCTCATAGGAGTAAGGGTTCAATTTCAATGGAAGCTGATACTTGTTGTGAGCTAACTTGCCCAATAACGTATTGTGGTCATGAACAATTTTCAGTATTTAACTAAAAAAGCATATCACTGGCTTTATGCATGTCTCTTATAATACATATATATTAAAAAATAAATTTATCAATCTTCAATTCATGTTAATTTTATTGGTGGTTGGCAATATTGTGCTGTTTTATTCATTTATTTTTTATTTTTTGTGACAGAGACAGAGAGAGAGAAAGAGGGACAGATAGGGACAGACAGACTGGAAGGGAGAGAGATGCGAAGCATCAATTCTTTGTTGTGGTACTTTAGTTGTTCATTGATTGCTTTCTCATATATGCCTTGACTGGGGGGCTACAGCAGAGTGAGTGACCTCTTGCTCAAGCCAGCAACCTTGGGCTCAAGCCAGTGACCATGGGGCCATGTCTATAATCCCATGCTCAAGCCAGCGATCCCTTAACCCCTCACTCAAGCTGGTGAGCCTTGCTCAAACCAGATGAGCCTGCGCTCAAGGCGGTGACTTTGGGGTTTTGAACCTGAGTCCTCTGCATCTCAATCCAATGCTCTATCAGGCATCCCCAAACTACGGCCCGCAGGCCACATTCGGCCCCCTGAGGCCATTTATCTGGCCCCCCGCCGCACTTTCGGAAGGGGCACCTCTTTCATTGGTGGTCAGTGAGAGGAGCACTGTATGTGGTGGCCCTCCAACGGTCTGAGGGACAGTGAACTGGCCCTCTGTAAAAAGTTTGGGGACCCCTGCTGTGCCTCTGCCTTGTCAGGATATCTACCCTGCTGTTTTGAGCTTTTTCTTTTATTTCCATGAGTTGTCATTTATTTTAGACTTTATATTTTTTGTTTCATTTTTACAGAATGCTAGAATAACTTGCAAGTTATGGCAGAAGCTTCACTCATCTGAACAGTGATGGACCATCTTTTCTGGGAAGCCATCAATCAACAGCTAACAAGAACATGGAGTAGGGCAGGAATGGGAGGGAGTCTGAAGTTCACTTCACTTGGTTCACTGACTATTTGCTGTGAACCCTTTTGATCAATGTTGTAGAAATTTATGTTGATTGCATCACTATTTCAGGACAGTGTTTATTTGCTTTCCTTGAGCAGATTTCCAATTATAGTTGAGAATCAGCATTCTAAACTTTTGGAATTTCATGCAGATGGCAACATTAATTGAGCACTGTCTACTAAGCACTATGCAACAGAGTTAAAAATAAGTACAAGGGCCAGTGATGGCCTGTCCGGGCTGGGAGCTGGGGGCTGGGTTAGGTGTGCTCTGCTCTATGGACATGAATGTGCCTGGCTGGGAAATTTGTAGATTCAAGGAAGATGGGCTGGTGAGTGTCAGTTACCATAGTGGTGGCAGGGATGGGAGTACTGGTTCATGGGGGCGGGTCATCACAGGAAAACCAAGATAGAGAGCAGGAGTGAAGTTAGAATCCTTTAGAGGACAACAAGGTATGAAGTTTGGTGCTGTGGCCAACAGCAGGAAGAGGCAACCCTGTGGTCTGAAACTTCATTTGAAAGTTGTGGAAACTGAACAAATGGTGGAGCAGGAGTCAGGCCAAGGTCAGAGGCAAACAATCTGAGAGTGGGTTGTGCTGACAGGGTGTGAGGTGTAATGCCACCTTTTCTCAAGGGCAGCTTAGGACATTCCCGCAAGTCAAGCCAGGGAGCAGCAGGCCTTCTTTTTAATGGGACCCTGTTCTCAGGGTTGAAGAGGCTCTGTGCCTGGCTGATAGGCTTCACACTCTATTAAGCAAACCTGCAGTCTACAGCAGGATGGAATCATATTAATAATAACAGCACCCGAGGATGGCTTCATGGCCTCTGCCTCAGGCACTAGAATGGCTCCAATTGCAGCGGAGCAATGCCCCAGAGGGGCAGAGCATCACCCCCTGGTGGGCATGCCAGTTGGATCTCGGTCGAGCGTATGCGGGAGTCTGTCTGCCTCTCCTCCTCACTTCAGAAAAATACAAAATACAAATAAATAAAACAATAACAGTACTTTCATTTCCTTAGTGCTTTTAATGCTTCTGAGGACTCTCTCTTTTACTGCACATGAATAAACTGCTGCCCTTATCCTGTGAGGATGATGTCTGTGACCTCCTTTTAACACTTGTCCTTGGTGTTGTTTTCCTGCAAATGCTTATGGCCTTATGTCGATTAAAACACACTTTTAGTCTCCTGGTAACCTACAGGAATTAGAGGTGTCAGAGTGAAACCATATTATCTGTATACTCACACTTCTGTGAGAGGCATACACACATTCATTAGTTAAACTAAAAATTTGTATCGTGCACCCACTTGTTCAACATTCATAGCAGGCACTGCTTCGAAGTTCTAGATATACAATTACTTCTATAGAGAAGATATGTCTATGTGTTTATTATCTTATTATAGCCTCTTATCCAGAGGTCAGATTGATAGCAGCCTCAACCACTCAGAACATAAATTAGAAAAAGGCAGTAAGAGAGGTTTGAAGGTGCAAACTGCTGAAGACTTGATTCTGTAAGGAGACAATGACCCTCAGGCAGTTGCTCAGAACAACTGTGTGAATAATGCAGCAGATGATACCAGCAGGACACACTGACCTCCTGATAAATGATCACTGACAGCAGAGAGAAGAGACAAGAACTCTATAAAACAGACTAACATCTTTTGAATTCACTCTAGTTCTTCAACACAATGGTTTGAGCCATTTAGTTTAGAAGAAGGCAACCACAGGGTGACAAGTAACCCTTGAGATCAGTACCACATTAAATAGCACCATAATTGATATTCATAATGCTACCAGCTCATGTTTGCATAACTTAAAAAAATAATTCTTTTACATTACTGGTCTTACTAAAGCAACACAAAATCTATATGGCAGCATGTGTCAGAATTACATGCAGAGTTTGTTAAAACACAGATTGCTGGACTCTACCATTAGTGTTTCTGACTTAGTTAGTCTGGGGAGGGGACCCCAAATCTGTGTTCCTAGCATGTTCCTATTAGCTGATGCTGCTGCTGGCTCAGGCCTACACTTTGACCTGCTTTTAGGGTATGTTTGACCTTTTAGTATAACTATTGTCTCTGTTTCACATGGGAAGAAATGGGATTTTAGAGAAGTGGAATTACTTAACCAAGGTCACACAGGTGGCAGATTTTAAACTCAAATTGAGGTCTTCTAAGAAGAAGCCATATGCATTTGCAACTATGTGTCATTGTCTCAGGTTTTTCCTTTAAGAATAAAGAGAAGGTTTAATGCAGTTTAGATTTTAATCAGAATACTCAAAGATTAGAAACATTGCTATTCTGACTACTACAAAAAAGGTAAAAGATCCTTCATGTAAAACAGAAAGAGGAGCGACCTGAAGAAGATGGTGATGGAGTAGGTGGACGTACCAACTTCCACCTCCCAGAACCAAAGTGTCTTCCAACTTAATTTTAAGAACAATCATCTGGAAAAACCAACTTTGGACTAAACTAAGAGGACTCTTTAACCAAGGAACACTGAAGAAGCCACACTGAGATTGGTAGGAAAAGTGGAAATGCGGAGAGGGCTGCTCAGCTCCCGGGAGCAAGCAGCAGCCCAGAGGTACTCATGTGGCAGGAAGTGAGTTTAGCGGAGAGAGAAGGGTCCTGGGCCCCAGGAACAAAACCCCAGCCTGCAGCCCCAGAGCCTAGAAGTACGGACAGTATTTAGCTGTGAAACAAGCCAGGATACTGTTTGCGAGAAAGAGACAGATTTCTCAGACCCAGGATTCTTCTTAAAGGGACTGTGCAGAAAACCTCATTCACAACCACTCACCTGAGGCTCCAGGGGATGGGAGAGATGAGAGGATTGGAGTAGCAGGAAGAGAGTGTAATCTAGGAGGCACAGGGAGAAACACTTTGAAGGACAGCCACCCTAACTCCTGGGCTGAGTCATTCCTCAAATTTAAAGTGACTATTTTACCAGTAACTAGCAATACCAGCAAAGGGAAGCAGGTCACCAGCCAAACAGAAGCACTCCTGCTACACTCAGAGCAGAGTTGCTTAGAAGCAGGGAGCCATCAGGGATACAGTATTGAGTGCTAAGGTCTGAGCTGTATGGCCACCTCCACACTGCTAAGTGCTCACTGGAGGGTGGGTGGTGGAGGGACATGGAAGCGCGGTCCACTTGGTGGTCCACTTGGTGGGGGCGGAAGCTGGTGGTTGGCCACGGCTGCTGCCTGGGCATGAGCGCAACCCTGCCCAGGGAGGCAGAAGCCAGGACTAGCCAAGACTGAGGCCCAGCGCAAGCGCAGTCCTGCCCGGCGAGGGCAGAGGCTGAGAGCAGCAGCGGAAGGGGTACATGAAAGTGGTCCAGCCTGCGGTTGCAGGCTGGGCAAGTGAGAGCAGTTCCACCTGCAGTGCCACCTGTGGTGGCAAGGTAAAAGCTGGGGAACTGGCTGAGACCTGGGGCTGAGCGCAGGAGTACAGCCCCGCCCACGGGGCAGAGCCTTGCAACCCTGGTGTGCAAATGCAGTCCCGCCAGTGGGGGTAGGGTGGAGGCAGGGGGCCGTCCAGGGCTTGCAGTCCAGGCACACAAGTGCAGTCTTGCACTTGAGGGAGGTGCAAAGGCCGGCTGGCCAAGGCTTGCAGCCTGGGCACGCGAACACAGTCAGCCCATGGAGGCGAGGCGGAAACTGCAGTGACCGCCGCAGCGGGCTGGCACCGGCAACACCCGCCTATGCCTGAATGCCTGAGGCAGCGGCAGATGGGGTGGCTGCCTGCAGATAGACCATACTAAGGGAACACAGAGGCCACACCCATTAGACTTCAGTGGCCACACTTTTCTTATACACAGAGAATTGCAATCCAAATGAATCAAGAGAAATCCCCAGAAAAATATTTGAATGAGTCAGATAAACCAAATTACCAAATTCAGAGTTAAAATAATGATTGTTAGGATGCTCAAAGATCTTAGAGCAACAATGGATGGACATAACGAGCACCTAAATAAAGAGATAGCAACTATAAAAAAAGATATTGAAATAATAAAAAAGAATCAGTCAGAAATGACAAATATAATATCAGAAATGAAGACCACATGGGAAGGAATTAAAAGCAGAATGGATGAAGCTGAGCATTGAATCAGAAAGTTAGAAGACAAGATAAATGAAAGTATGGAAGCAGAACAGCAAAAAGAAAAGAGGCTTAAAAAATCTGAGGAAACTCTAAGAGAGCTCTGTGACAACATGAAAAGAAATAACATCTGCATCATAGGGGTTCCTGAAGAAGAAGAGAATAAACAAAGGATAGAGAATATGATTGAAAAAATCATAGCTGAAGACATCTCTAAATTGATGAAGGAAAAAGTCACACAAATTCAAGAAGCACAGAGAGTTCCATTAAGAATGAACCCAAAAAGGTGAACACCAAGACACATCATAATTAAAATACAAAAATTAATAGATAAAGAAAAAATACTAAAGGCTGTAAGAGAAAAGCAGTCTATTACCTACAGAGGAGCCCCCATAAGATTGATCTGACTTCTGAACAGAAACATTAGAGGCCAGAAGAGAATGGAAAGAAATATTCAAAGTAATGCTAAACAAGAGCCTACAACCAAGACTTCTCTATCCAATAAGGCTATCATTTAAAATTGAAGAAGAAATGAAAAGCTTTCCAGACAAAAATAAATAAATAAATAAATACCAGCAAGAAATTTATTACAACCAAATCAATGCTACAAGAAATGTTAAGGGGCCTGCTGTAAACAGAATGAAGGGGGGGGGGAATCTAGTAAGAGAGGAATGTAGATTTAAAGAATAAAATGGCAATAAACAACTCCATATCAATAATAACCTTAAATGTAAATGGATTAAATGCTCCAATCAAAAGACATAGGGTAGCTACATGGATAAGAAAACAGGACCTGTACATATGCTGTCTACAAGAGACACACCTCAAAACAAAAGATACACATAGACTGAAAGTAAAGGGATGGGAAAAAGTATTCCATGCAAGTGGAAATGAAAAAAAAGCTAAGGCAGTAATACTTATATCAGACAAAATAGACTTTAAACCAAAGGGATAAAGAAGGTCACTACATAGTGATAAAGGGAATCCAAAAGGCAGCTATAACCATTATAAATATATATTCACCTAAATATAGGAGCACCTAAATACATAAAGCAGATTTTGATGGGAATAAAGGATGAGGTTAACAGCAAAACTATAATAGTAGGGGATTTTAATATCCACTAACATCACTGGATAGGTCCTCAAGAAAGAAAATTAACAAAGAAACAGCAGACTTAAAGGACATACTAGATCAACTGGATTTAATAGATATAATAGATATATTAATAATCTTCACCCTAAAGCAGCAGAATATACACTCTTTTCAAGTGCTCATGGTACATTCTTTTTTTTGTGTGTCTGTGTGTGTTTTTCTGAAGCTAGAAATGGGGAGAGACAGTCAGACAGACTCCTGCATGCGCCTGACTGGGATCCACCTGGCATGCCCACCAGGGGCGACGCTCTGCCCACCAGGGGGTGATGCTCTGCCCCTCCAGGCATCGCTCTGCCGTGATCAGAGCCACTCCAGTGCCTGGGGCAGAGGCCAAGGAGCCATCCCCAGTGCCCGGGCCATCTTTGCTCCAATGGAGCCTTGGCTGCAGGAGGGGAAGAGACAGAGAGGAAGGAGGGGCGGTGGAGAAGCAAATGGGCGCTTCTCCTATGTGCCCTGGCGGGGAATCAAACCCAGGTCCCCTGCATGCCAGGCCGACGCTCTACCACTGAGCCAATCGGCCAGGGCCTCATGGTACATTCTTTAGGATAGAACACATACTAGGACACAAAATGAGTCTCAACAAATTTAAGAAGATTGAAATCATATCAAGCATCTTCTCGGATCACAATGGCATGAAACTAGAAATCAACCACAATAGAAAACTGAAAAACATTCAAACTTGGAGACAAAATAGCATGTTATTAAATAAAAAATGAGTTAACTATGAAATCAAGGAAGAAATAAAAAACTTTCTTAAAGAAATGAAAACAAACATACAACAACTCAAAATTTATGGGAAACAGCAAAAGCAGTCCTGAGAGGAAAGTTTATATCACTACAGGCATACTTTACGAAGCAAGAAAAATCTCAAATAAAAAATTGAATCCTGAATCTAAAAGAACTAGAAAAAAAAAACCAGCAAGTAAAACCCAGAGGAAGTAGAAGGAAGAAAATAATAAAGATCAGAGCGGAAATAAACAACATAGAGGCTAAAAAAACCAATAGAGAGGATCAATGAAACCAAGAGCTGGTTCTTTGAGAAGGTAAACAAAATTAATAAAACTTTAACCAAACTCACCAAGAAAAAAAGAGATTGGACTCAAATAAAATTAAAAATGAGAGAGGAGAAGTAACAACTGACACAGCATAAATACAAAGGATTGTAAGAAAATACTATGAAGGAATATATTCCATAAAATTAGAAAACCTAGGTGAAATGGACAAATTCCTCAAAACATAATCTTTCAAAAATCAATATAGAAGTATCAGAAAACCTAAACAAACCAATTTCATCAAATGAGATTAAAACAGTTATCAAAACACTTCCAACAAACAAAAGTCCTGGCCCAGATGGCTTTACCGGTGAATTTTACCAAATATTCAAAGAAGAACTAACTCCTATTCTTCTCAAGCTATTTTAGAAAATTCAAGAGAAGGGAAGACTTCCAAACTCCTTTTATGAGGCAAGCATAATACTGATTTCAAAACCAGGCAAAGACACTACAAAGAAAGAAAACTATAGGCCAATATCCCTGATGAACATAGATGCCAAAATTCTCAACAAAATATCAGCAAACTGAATCGAGCAATACATGAAAAAATTGTATATCATGATCAGGTGGGATTTATTCTAGGGTGACAAAGCTGGTAAAATATCTGCAAATCAATCAATGTGATTCATCACATAAACAAAAGGAAGGATAAAAATTACATGATAATATCAATAGATGCAGAAAAAACATTTGATAAAGTCCAGCACACATTTATGATCAAAATTCTCAGCAAAATGGGGATACAGGGATTATACCTCAATATGAAAAAGTCCATCTATGACAAACCCAAAGCCAACATCATACTCAATGGGCAAAAATTAAAAGCAATCCCCTTAAGATCAGGAACAAGGCAGGGTGCCCCCTTTCACCACTCTTATTCAACATAGTTCTGGAAGTCCTAGCCATAGCAATCAGACAACAACAACAACAACAACAACGACAACAAAAGGCATCCAAATTGGAAAAGAAGAAGTAAAACTATCATTATTTGCTGATGACATGATACTATATACATAGAAAATCCTAAAATCTCAGTCAAAAAACTACTGGACCTGATAAATGAATTCAGCAAGGTGGCAGGATATAAAATCAATATTCGGAAATCACAGGCATTTTTATACACCAACAATGAACTGTCTGAAAAAGAAATTAAGAAAACAATCCCCTTAACTATTGCAACAAAAAAAAAGTACCTAGGAGTAAATTTAACCAAAGAGGTTAAAGACTTGTACTCAGAAAATTATAAAACATTGTTAAAGGAAATCAAGGAAGATACAAACTAATGGAAGCATATACCATGTTCATGGATAGGAAAAATAAACATTATTAAAATGTCTATATTACCCAAAGCAATCTATAAATTCAATGCAATAACAATTAAAATACCAATGACATATTGCAGAGATATAGAACAAATATTAAAAAAATTTATATTGAACCAAAAAAGAACACGAATAGCCTCAGCAATCCTGAAAAATATAGGCTCTTCGATATTTCTTTTAGTAATATTTTTGCTGAGTTATCTCCATGGGTAAGTGAAATAAAGGACAGGATGAAAAAATAGGAATATATGAAACTAAAATTTTTTGCACAGCAAAAGACACCATTAACAAAATAAAAAGACAACATACACAATGGGAAAACTTATTCACCAATACGTCTGATAAGGGCTTAATAACCAAAATTTATAAAGAACTTGTAAATCTCAATACCAGGAAGACAAACAATCCAATCAAAAAATGGGCAAAAGAAATGAATAGACACTTACTTCTCCAAAGATGACATACTGATGTCCAATAGGCATATGAAAAAATGCTCAACATCACTAATCATTAGAGAAATGCAAATTAAAACCATAATGGGATACCACCTCACACCTGTCAGAATGGTGCTTATTAACAAAACAACACATAATAGGTGCTGGTGAGGGTGTGGAGAAAACGGAACCCTCCTGCACTACTGCTGGGAATGCAGACTGGTGCAGCCACTGTGGAAAACAGTATGGAGATTTCTCAAAAAATTAAAAATGGAACTGCCTTTTGACCCAGTTATCCCACTTTTAGGAATATATCCTATGAATACCAAATCACTGATTCAAAAGAAGAAATTCATCCCCATGTTTATTGCAGCATAGTTTACAATAGCCAAGATCTGGAAACAGCCCAAGAGTCCATCAGTGTATGAGTGGATTAAAAAGCAGTGATACATATACACAATGGAATACTACGTGGCCATGAGGAAGAAGGAAATCTTACCTTTTGTGACAACATGGATGGACCTGGAAACTATTATGCTAAGTGAAATAAGCCAGGCAGAGGAAGAAAAATACCATATGACCTCACTCATTGGAGGAATCAATGAACAATGTGAACTGATTAACGAAACAGAGACAGAGGTGGGATCAAAGGGACCAGAGAAAAAGCGGTCAGAGGGAAAGTAGAAGAGAAGATGGGATCAGAGAAGGGAAAGAAATTAATTAAATTATATATACATAACACAGCATTATAGAGAATAGGACAGCCTGACCTGTGGTGGCGCAGTGGATAAAGAGTCAACCTGGAAATGCTGAGGTCGCCAGTTTAAAACCCTGGGCTTGCCTGGTCAAGGCACATATGGGAGTTGATGCTTCCAGCTCCTCCCCACCGTCTCTCTGTGTCTCTCTCTCCTCTCTCTCTCCCTCTCTGTCTCTCTCTCTCTCCCTTTCTCTCTCCTCTCTAAAATAAATAAATAAAATTAAAAAAAAAGAAAGTTAAAAAAAAAAAAAGAATAGGACAGCAAATCCTGGAGGGAAGGGAGGAAGGCATTGGGGGGAGGGGGTATGGGGGGGCCGAGGGGGAATAAGGGGTGTGGGGAGATATATTTGGTGGGAGATATTTTTGAATCTATGTAAATACAAGTTAAAATAATAAATTTTAAAAAAACAAACAAAAAAAGATAATCAGGAAACAACAACAACAACAACAACAAAACAGGATGTGGAGCAAAACTAAAAGAAGAGCTGCAGGGGAGGAGGAGGAGCAGACCTGAAAAATAGTTAAGGAGGTAAAGACCTGTAGGCCCTGATGATTTATGGAAAGGAAGAAGGAAAGAAGCAAGAATAATTCCCATAGTTCTGGCTTAGATGACTGGATTTATGATGAAACTATTCACCTCTATAGAAATAGTAGAGACTGGCAAACATGTAGACATAATGAGTTTGGTTTTAGAATATTTAGATAGCAGTGTTTGTAGGTCATCCAAGTGTAAGCTCCCAGTAGATGGCTAGATTTATGTGTGCAAAGTACAAAAGAAAGACTAGGGTTAGAATGATAGATATAGGAGTTGTCAGGTTATAGGTGGGACTTAACAACAGAAAAATGGTTGATATTGTACAGAAGGAAAAGGGTGAGCAAAATTATAAGAAGAGATTCTTAATCTAAAAATTTTAATGCTTAAAAAAGGTAAGAGATGAAAGGGCTGGTGAGAATGTGGAATAAAGGGAACTGTGCTCTGTTGGTAGGAATGTGAATTAGTGCAGCTACTGTGGAAAACAGTATGGAGGTTCCTCAAGAAGTTAAAAATAGTACTACCAGCTGATCCAGCAATTCCACTTCTGGGTATACATCTGAATAAGATGAAATCACTCTCTCAAAAAAGTATCCGCACCCCCCTGTTCACTACAACATTATTCATAATACCTAAGATTTGAAACAACATTTAAAATTTTTTTTATTAATTTTTAATTTATTGTGTTTACATGGATTCAAGTGTTTCACTAAATATAACTCCCTCAGCCCCACCACTGTGTCTCTTTTTATGCCCCCTTTGCCCTTCTCTCCTTAAATCCCTCCCCCCTTCCCTCTAGAATTTGCTGTTCTGTTATCTATATCTCTGTGTTATGTATATATAGTTTCACTAATTTCTTTACCTTCTCTGATCCCATCTTCTCCTCCCCCTTCCCTCTGACTGCTGTCTCTTTGCTCCCTGTGACCCCACCTCTGCTTCTATTCTGTTCTTCAGTTCACTTTGCTCATTAGATTCCACATATATGTGAGATCATATAATATTTTTCTTTCTCTGCCTGGCTTATTTCACTTAGCATAATAATTTCCAGGTTCATTCACACTGTCACAAAAGGTAAGATTTCCTTCTTTTTCACAGCTGCATAGTATTCCACTGTGTATATGTGCCACTGCTTTTTAATCCACTCGTCCACTGATGATGGACACTTGGGCTGATTCCAGATCTTGGCTATTGTAAACAATGCTGAAATAAACATGGGGGTGCATTTTTCTTTTGAATCAGTGATTTGGTATTCTTAGGATATATTCCTAAAAGTGGGATAGCTGGGTCAAAAGGCAGTTTCATTTTTAATTTTTAGAAGAAACCCCATACTGTTCTCCACAGTGGCTGCACCAGTCTGCAATTCCACCAGCAGTGCAGGAGGGTTCCCTTTTCTCCACATCCTCACCAGCACTTATTGTTTGTTGTTTTGTTAATAGCGCCATTCTGACTGGTGTGAGGTGGTATCTCATTGTGGTTTTAATTTACATTTCTTTAATGATTAGTGATGTTGAACATTTTTTCATATGCCTATTGGCCATTTGTATGTCCTCTTTAGAGAAGTGTCTATTCATTTCTTTTGTCCATTTTTTAATTGGATTGTTTACTTTCCTGGTGTTGAGTTTTAGAAGTTCTTTATAAAATTTGGTTTTTAACACTTTATCAGATGTATTGGCGAATATATACTCCCATTGTGTGGGTTGTATTTTTATTTTGTTCATATTGACTCTAGCTGTGCCAAAGCTTTTTACTTTGATATAGTCCCATTTGTTCATCCTGTCCTTTATTTCACTTCCCTGTGGAGATAACTCAGCAAAAATATTGCTACAAGAGATATCGAAGTTTACTGCCTGTGTTTTCTTCCAAGATGTTTATGGTTTCACAGCTGACATTTAAGTCTTTTATCCATTTTGAGTTAATTTTTGTGTATAGTGTAAGTTGGTGGTTTACTTTTATTTTTTTTGCAAGTACCTGTCCAGTTTTCTCAACACCATTTGTTAAAGAGACTGTCTTTACTCCATTGTATGCTCTTAACTTCTTTGTCAAATATCAGTTGTGCATAAAGGTGTGGGTTTATTTCTGGGTTCTCTGTTCTATTCCATTTATCTGTATGCCTGTTCTTATGCCAGTACCAGGCTGTTTTGAGTGCAATGGTCTTGTAGTATAACTTGATATCAGGAAGTGTAATACCCTCCACTTTATTCGTATTTTTTAAGATTGTTGAGGCTATTTGTGTTCTTTTTTGGTTCTATATAAATCTTTGGAACATTTCTTCTATATCTTTTAAATATGCCATTGGTATTTTAATAGTAATTGCATTGAATGTATAGATTGCTTTTGACAATATAGACATTTTAATGATGTTCATTCTTCCTATCCATGAACACAGTATATGCTTCCACTTGTTTATATCTTCCTTGATTTCTTTTATTAATGTTTTTTAATTAATTTTAATGCAGTGACATTGATAAATCAGGGTACATATGTTCAGAAAAAACATCTCCAGATTATTTTGACATTTGATTATGTTGCATTCCCTCACCCAAAGTCAAATTGTCTTCCGTCACCTTCTATCTGGTTTTCTTTGTGCTCTTCCCCTCCCCCCACCCCCCCTCTCTCCTTCCTCACCCACACCCCCTTAACCCCCCACCCCCATTACCAACACATTCTTGTCCATGTCTCTGAGTCTCAATTTTATGTCCCCTCTATGTATGGATTCATACAGTTCTTAGTTTTTTCTGATTTATTTATTTCACTCTGTATAATGTTATCAAGGTCCATCCATGTTATTGTAAATGATCCGATGTCATCATTTTTTATGGCTGAGTAGTATTCCAAAATATATATGTACCAAAGCTTTTTAATCCACTCATCCACTGACGGACACTTGGGCTGTTTCCAGATCTTTGCTATTGTGAACAATGCTGCCATAAACATGGGGGTGCACTTCTCCTTTTGGAACAGTTCTATGGTGTTCTTAGGGTATATTCCTAAAAGTGGGATAACTGGGTCAAAAGGTAGTTTGATTTTTAATTTTTTGAGGAATCTCCATACTGTTTTCCACAGTGGTTGCACCAGTCTGCATTCTACCAGCAGTGCTGGAGGGTTCCCTTTTCTCCACATCCTCGCCAGCACTTATTCTGTGTTGTTTTGTTGATGAGCGCCATTCTGACTGGTGTGAGGTGATATCTCATTGTGGTTTTAATTTGCATTTCTCTAATGATTAGTGATGTTGAGCATTTTTTCGTATGCCTATTGGCCATTTGTATGTCCTCTTTGGAGAAGTGTCTATTCATTTCTTTTTCTCATTTTTTGATTGGATTGTTTATCTTCCTGGTGTTGAGATTTACAAGTTCTTTATAAATTTTGGTTATTAACCTCTTATCAGATGTATTGTCAAATATGTTCTCCCATTGTGTAGTTTGTCTTTTTATTCTGTTCTTATTGTTTTTAGCTGTGCAAAAGCTTTTTAGTTTGGTATAGTCCCATTTGTTTATCCTGTCTTTTATTTCACTTGCCCCTGGAGATAAATCAGCAAATATATTGCTATAAGAGATGTCAGAGAGCTTACTGCCTATGTTTTCTTCTAAGATGCTTATGGTTTCACGGCTTACATTGGCTTACATTTAAGTCTTTTATCCATTTTGATTTTATTTTTGTGAATGGTGTAAGTTGGTGGTCTAGTTTCATTTTTTTGTAGGTAGCTGTCCAATTTTCCCAACACCATTTATTAAAGAGGCTGTCTTTAATACATTGTATGCCCTTACCTCCTTTGTCAAATATCAGTTGTCCATAGAGCTGTGGGTTTATTTCTGGGTTCTCTGTTCTATTCCATTGATCTATATGCCCATTCTTATGCCAGTACCAGGCTGTTTTGAGTACAATGTTCTTGTAGTATAACTTGATATCAGGAAGTGTGATACCTCCCACTTTATTCTTCTTTTTTAAGATTGCTGAGGCTATTCATGTTCTTTTTTAGTTCCATATGAATTTTTGGAATATGTGATCTATATCTTTGAAGTATGTCATTGGTATTTTAATTGGTATTGCATTGAATTTATAGATTGCTTTGGGTAATATAGACATTTTAATGATGTTTATTCTTCCTAACCATGAGCACATTATATGCTCCCACTTGTTTCTATCTTCCTTGATTTCTTTTATCAATGTTTTATAATTTTCTGAGTACAAGTCTTTAGTCTCCTTGGTTAAATTTACTCCTAGGTACTTTTTTTTTGGTTGTAATAGTGAAGGGGATTGTTTCCTTAATTTCTCTTTCTGACTGTTCATTGTTGGTGTATAAAATTGCCTCTGATTTCTGAGTATTAATTTTATATCCTGCCGCTTTGCCGAATTCATTTATGAGGTCCAGCAGTTTTTTGACTGAGACTTTAGGGTTTTCTATATACAATATGATATCATCTGCAAATAATGATAGTTTTACTTCTTCTTTTCCAATTTGGATGCCTTTTATTTCTTCTTCTTGGCTGATTTTTGTGGCTAGGACTTCCAGGACTATGTTGAATAAGAGTGGTGAAAGGGGGCACCCCTGACTTGTTCCTTATCTTAAGGGGATTGCTTTTAAGTTTTGCCCATTGAGTATAATGTTGGGTGTGGGTTTTTTATAGATGGCTTTTATCATGTTGAGGTATGTTCTTTGTATTCCCACTTTACTAAGAGTTTTGATCACGAATGGGTGCTGGATTTTATCAAATGCTTTTTCTGCATCTATTGAAATTATGTGGTTTTTCTCCTTCCTTTTGTTTATGTGATGAATCACATTGATTGATTTGCAAATATTGTATCAGCGTTGCCTCCCCAGAATAAATCCCACTTGATCATGGTGTATGATTTTTTTCCATATATTGTTGGATTTGGTTTGCTAATATTTTGTTGAGGATTTTAGCATCTATATTCATGAGGGATATTGGCCTATAATTTTCTTTTTTTGTGTTGTTTTTGCCTGGTTTTGGAATCAGAATTATGCTTGCCTCATAAAAGGAGCTTGGAAATCCTCCTTCCTCTTGAATTTTTTGAAATAGCTTGAGAAGAATAGGAGGTAGTTCTTCTTTGAATATTTGGTAGAATTCAGTTGTGAAGGCATCAGGCCCAGGACTTTTCTTTGTTGGCAGTTTTTTTTTTTTTTGTATTTTTCTGAAGCTGGAAACGGGGAGAGACAGTCAGACAGACTCCCTCATGCGCCCGACCGGGATTCACCGGCATGCCCACCAGGGGCAACGCTCTGCCCACCAGGGGGCGATGCTCTGCCCCTCCAGGGTGTTGCTCTGCCGTGACCAGAGCCACTCCAGCGCCTGGGGCAGAGGCCAAGGAGTCATTCCCAGCGCCCGGGCCATCTTTGCTCCAATGGAGCCTCGGGTGCGGGAGGGGAAGAGAGAGACAGAGAGGAAGGAGAGGGGGGTGGAGAAGCAAACAGGCACCTCTCCTATGTGCCCCAGCTGGGAATTGAACCTGGGTCCTCCGCACGCCAGGCCGACGCTCTACCGCTGAGCCAACCGGCCAGGGCCTGTTGGCAGTTTTTTGATAACTGTTGCAATCTTATTTGATGTATTTGGTCTTTTTAGGTTTTCTGATTCTTCCAGATTCATTTTTGGAAGATTGTATGTTTCAAGAAATTTGTCCATTTCATCTAGGTTGTCTAGTTTTTTGGCATACAGTTCTTCATAGTATTTTCTTAGAATATTTTGTATTTCTGTAGTGTCAGTTGTTATTTCTCTTCTCTTGTTTCTAATTTTATTTATTTGAGTCCTCTCTCTTTTTTTCTTGGTGAGTCTAGTTAAAGGTTCATCGATCTTGTTTACCTTTTCAAAGAACCAGCTCCTAGTTTCATTGATCCTCTGTATTGTTTCTTTAGCTTCTATGTCATTTATTTCTGCTCTGATCTTTATTATTTCCTTTCTTCTACTATATTTGGGCTTTACTTGCTGTTCTTTTTCTAGTTCTTTTAGATGCAGGGTTAAGTTGTTTATTTGAGCTTTTTCTAGCTTCTTAAAGTGTGCCTGTAATCCTATGAATTTCACTCTCAGGACTGCTTTTGCTGTGTCCCATAAATTTTGAGTTGTTGTATGTTCATTTTCATTTGTTTCAAGGACATTTTTTATTTCTTCTTTGATCTTGTTTTTAACCCATTCATTATTTATTAACATGCTGTTTAGCCTCCAAATGTTTGAATGTTTTTTAGTTTTTATATTGTAGTTGATTTCTAGTTTCATGCCATAGTGATCAGAGAAGACGCTTGATATGATTTCAATCTTCTTAAATTTATTGAGACTCATTTTGTGTCCTAACATGTGGTCTATCCTAGGGAATGTACCATGAGCACTTGAAAAAAATGTATATTCTGCTGCTTTGGGGTAAAAAGTTTTGATATCTATTAAAGCCAGTTGATCTCATGTGTCATTTAAGGCCACTGTTTCTTTGTTAATTTTTTGTTTGGAGTATATATCCAGTGATATTAGTGAGGTATTAAAGTCCCCTAATATTATAGTATTGATGTTGATCATGCCCTTTATGTCCATCAAAATCTCCTTTATATATTTAGGTACTCCTATGTTAGGCTCATAGATATTAACAATGGTTATATCCTCCTGTTGGATTGCTCCCTATATCATTATATAGTGACCTTCGTTATCCCTTACTGTAGTCTTTGTTTTAAAGTCTATTTTGTCTGATGTAAGTATTGCTACCTCAGCTTTTTTTTTCATTTTAATTTGCATGAAATACTTTTTTCCATCACTTCAATTTTAGTCTATGTATATCTTTTGTTTTGAGGTGGGTCTCTTGTAGACAGCATATGTATGGGTCCTGTTTTTTTATTCATGTAGCTACCTTATGTCTTTTGATTGAAGCATTTAATCCATTTATAGTTAAGGTTATTATTGATATGTAGTTGTATATTGCCATTTTATTCTTTCAATCTACAATCCTATTTTTCTCAATTTTTTTTTCTTTGTTCTCTTTACAGCAGGACCCTTAACATTTCTTGCAGTACTGGTTTGATTGTGGTTAATTCCTTGATTTTTTTTTTTAATCTGGGAAGCTGTTTATTTCTCCTTCAATTTTAAATGATAGCTTTGCTGGATAAAGAAGTCTTGGATGTAGGTTCTTGCTTTGCATTATGTTGAATATTTCTTGCCAATCCCTTCTGGCCTCAAGTGTTTCTGTTGAGAAGTCAGATACCATCCTTATGGGGCCTCCTCTGTAGTTAATTAACTGCCTTTCTCTTGAATCTTTTAGTATTCTTTCTTTGTCTTTTAACTTTGACACTCTAATTATGATGTGCTTTGCTGTTGGCCTCCTTGGGTTTCTTTTTAATGGGACTCTGTGCTTCTTGACCTTGTGTGACTTTTCCCTTCATCATTTTAAGGAAATTTTCAGCTATGATTTTTTAAAACAGGTCTTCTATGCCTTGTTCATTCTCTTCTCCTTTAGGAACCCTATGATGGGGATATTGTTTCTCTACCTGTTGTCACAGAGCTCTTCTAGGGTTTCCTCAGACTTTTTGAGCCTCTTTCCTTTTTGCAGCTCAGCTTTTATGCTTTCATTCATCTTGTCCTCTAAATCACTGATTTGATCCTCTGATTCATCCAGCCTGCTATTAATTCCTTCTAGTGCAGTCTTCATTTCTGATATTATATTTGTAATTTCTGACTGGTTCTTTTTTATGATTTCAAAGTCCCTTTTGATGCTTGCTATCTCTTTATTTAGGTGCTCATTATGTCCATTCATTGTTGCTCTAAGATCCTTGAGCATACTAAAAATTATTGTTTTAAACTCTGCTTCTGGTATTTTGGTTACTTCTCTCTCATTTAGTTTTTTTCTGGGGATTTCTCTTGTTGATTCATTTGGGTCTCATTTCTCTGCCCATTTTGTCTGTCTATTAAGTAACACCATCTGACTTTGAAATTTTTGTGTGGTCTTTATAAAGAAGATGGGCTCAGTGGTACTGTCCTCCAGGCCATTTGTTTTCCTTGTTCTAGGAATGCTTCTTGAGGGTATTATTTTCCTTCTTGTTGTATGTGAGTATTAGACGCAGTTGGTCTTTTCATGGGTATGGCTATTCCTTCAGGCTAGCTGAGTTCTATGGGTCAACCTTGATTATGTGTATTACACACTGTGCAATGTCTGTCCTGTTGGGCATATTTATTCTCCACGGTGTCTGGTGCCTGCTATATTCCACCTTTGGGTGTGCTGCTTGTGTAGGTAGTTGAGTCTAGGGTTGGTGCTGTCTGCCATTCACTACCATTAGTGTTGGCTCTAGTTCTTCTTGGATTGGTGTCAGCTGTTGTTTGTAACCTGCTGTGGGCTTCCAGTCTGCAGCTACTGCACTTTTTATTGTGTGTGTCTTGTTTTCTGTGTCTGGGTACTATGGGAGGGGCCAACCTTTGTATAAGGATCAGCTTCCTCCTGCTTAGAGATGACAAGAGCTCTGTAAAAGCCCCAAGCTCTGTAAGATTTGTTTTCACTTTCTAGCTGCTTCTACTCCTCTTGCAGCTGCCTGATCTTCCCACAGAGTCCTTTATAGTAAGACTATAGAGTGGGCTCAGATTGGCCTCACCCAACCACCCCTCTACAGGTTGCATGCTTGGTGGTTTAGGGCAGCTGAGGTTGTGAATACACCATTTGTGGGACCCCCTACTCCAGGAGTCTCTTGGTCAGCAGCTTAGTATAGGGAATGTAGCCCCTACTCCAGAGTTTTGATCAATATCTCCTCATTTCCTTCAACCAGGATTCTCAAATTTTATTTCTCCCCAAAAAGGTGAGCAGCAGGCTGAGACCAAGTGTAGGGAAATGAGGAGACTAAGCTGCCTTTAATTTGGCAAAATGACATTAGTCTCTCAGGACATCACCATGCTCTGTCCGCAGGATTGCTCAGGAAAACAACACCACTGTAGCCATTCTAAACATGAACAGATTTACTATCTGACTGAGGTGCTTACTAGATCATGAAAAGGCTGGCAAAGTGGGAATCACGGGAGTTCCCTGCCACAAAGAAGTGGAGAGCTGCTGCCACCCAGAATCAGGAACCTGCAGGGAATGTGGCTGGTGGCTTTAAAGCTTCTCCTAACTCTGTGGGGTGGAAGTGACAAGGAAACAAAGAGGCTGTTGTAAAGACACATCTGGAGAATGCACATATACACCTGCCAATGCTGTCAGAGGAAGCAGGAAAGGGGTCTGTGTTCTCCCTTCCCCCTTCCAAATCTTGCAGGAATGAAATCTCACTGTGAATCCTAAGACTCTTCCAGTATAATTTGTTATATACAGGATCCACTTGGAAAGTAAAGTTGTGTCACTGCACAGGTGTGACTTGTGGCCTCTTCCTCCAATGACCATCTGAGGATGGACACATTGAGTCTAGCTGGAAGTGCGGGTCTCCACATCTCATCACCAAACCTCTGAGCTGTGAAGTCTCACTGTATATGCAGTTTTAGGATTTAATTTTGCTTGACAGATATTAATGACTTATTATTGACTATTTTTATTTATAGTAAAATCTTAAATCATAGGCATCTTGCTAAAGCAGAAGCTTCCATTAATTAGATTTTTCTCTCTTTGCATGCCTTATTTGTAAAGGAGTATTACCACTAGAAAGTAGGTTCAAAAGTTTTAATTTTTATTCACAAAAATAAAAAAACATAACCAATTATCCAATTAATACATATCTATTATACAATAATGGGAAAATACAATATTTAAAAATATTTTTATATAAGTAAATATATATTGTATAAATTGTTCCCTTTTAGTAGACTTTCAGTTAGTTATATATTTTTTATTTTTTGCTTTATTTACCAGTGTTGATATAAATACTATGATACACATACCCTAAAATAAGCAATATCCTTGAGTAAATTTTTAGAAGTGATTTTTTTTAGTGCCTAAAATCATGTACTTTTAGAAAATTTTAAAGCTTCCAGACACATTAGAACATTTTCCCACTACCCATGAAAAAAAGTTCTTTGTTATCTTAACTCTCACCAACATTGGGTCTTATATTTAAAACAGCTTTGCTAACCTAGTAGTTAAAAGTAGTTTTTAATTGTTTTAATTTGATTTGTCTTGATTTCTTACTAGAGAGGTTGAACATTTGTTCATATGTTATTGTTTATTTATATTTACTTTCCTAATGAAATCATACCTTTAGCCTATTTTTTTCTATTGGGTTGTTGAATTTCTTTAAAAATTAATTTTAGTAGCTCTTTGTGTATTAAAGATAAAATCACTTATCTCTTATGCATATTGGAAATATTTTTTCAAATTGCTATTTGCCTTTTTGCATTTCATGCTTTATTTCCTAAAGAGTTTAAAATTTTTATTTAATCAAAAATATAATCCATTTAAAAAGTGTCTGCTCTTGAGACCATGCTTAGAATGTCTTTCATCTAATATTAAATAATATTTAACTACATTTTCCCATGCTTTTAGAGTTTCATTTAAAATTTTTACACTTTAATTCTATTAGAAATTTATCTCATTATAATGGAGATATAAAACCAGGGTATGTTTAGAATATTTAACAATCAGTATAGTATGGGTGCTGATCAATCTTTTTTTTTTAAAATAAATTTGTATTAATGGTAATGGGATGACATTAATAAATCAGGGTACATATATTCAAAGAAAACATGTCTAGGTTATTTTGTCATTAAATTATGTTGCATACCCCTCGCCCAAAGTCAGATTGTCCTCTGCCACCCTCTATCTAGTTCTCTGTGCCCCTCCCCCTCCCCCTAACTCTCTCCCTCCCTCCTTCCCATGTCCTCCCTCCCCCCACCCCTGGTAACCACCACACTCTTGTCCATGTCTCTTAGTCTCGTATTTATGTCCCACCAATGTATGGAATCATGTAGTTCTTGTTTTTTTCTGATTTACTTATTTCCCTCCGTATAATGTTATCAAGATCCCACCATTTTGCTGTAAATGATCTGATGTCATCATTTCTTATGGCTGAGTAGTATTCCGTAGTGTATTTGTGCCACATCTTCTTTATCCAGTCTTCTATTGAAGGGCTTTTTGGTTGTTTCCATGTCTTGGCCACTGTGAACAGTGCTGCAATGAACATGGGGCTACATGTGTCTTTACGTATCAATGTTTCTGAGGTTTTGGGGAATATACCCAGTAGAGGGATTGCTGGGTCATAAGGTAGTTCTATTTGCAGTTTTTTGAGGAACCACCATACTTTCCTCCATAATGGTTGTACTACTTTACAGTCCCACCAACAGTGAATGAGAGTTCCTTTTTCTCCACAGCCTCTCCAACATTTGCTATTACCCGTCTTGTTGATAATAGCTAATCTAACAGGGGTGAGGTGGTATCTCATTGTAGTTTAGATTTGCATTTCTCTAATAACTAATGAAGCTGAGCATCTTTTCATATATCTGTTGGCCATTTGTATCTCTTCCTGGGAGAAGTGTCTGTTCATGTCCTCTTCCCATTTTTTTATTGGATTGTTTGTTTGTTGTTGAGATTTATGAGTTCTTTGTAAATTTTGGATATTAGGCCCTTATCTGAGCTGTTGTTTGAAAATATCATTTCCCATTTAGTTGGCTGTCTGTTTATTTTGATATCAGTTTCTCTTGCTGAGCAAAACCTTTTTATTCTGATGTAGTCCCATTCATTTATCCTTGCCTTCACTTCTCTTGCCATTGGAGTCAAGTTCATAAAATGTTCTTTAAAACCCAGGTCCATGATTTTAGTACCTATGTCTTCTTCTATGTACTTTATTGTTTCAGGTCTTATGTTTAGGTCTTTGATCCATTTTGAATTAATTTTAGTACATGGGGACAGGCTGTAGTTGAGCCATTCTTTTGCATGTGGCTTTCCAGTTTTCCCAACACCATTTGTTGAAGAGGCTTTCTTTTCTCCATTGTGTGTTGTTGGCCCCTTTATCAAAGATTATTTGACCATATATATGTGGTTTTATTTCTGGGCTTTCTATTCTGTTCCATTGGTCTGAGTGTCTATTTTTCTGCCAATACCATGCTGTTTTGATTATCGTGGCCCTATAATATAGTTTAAAGTCAGGTATTGTAATGCCCCCAGCTTCATTCTTTTTCCTTAGGATTGTTTTGGCTATTCGGGGTTTTTTATAGTTCCATATAAATCTGATGATTTTTTGTTCCATTTCTTTAAAAAATCTCATAGGAATTTTGATGGGAATTGCATTAAATTTGTATATTGCTTTGGATAATATGGCCATTTTGATTATATTTATTCTTCCTATCCAAGAACAAGGAATATTCTTCCATCTCATTGTATCTTTTTCGATTTCCCTTAACAGTGCTTTGTAATTTTCATTATAAAGGTCCATTTCTTCTAGATTGTTGTATTTGGTGGCATATAATTTTTCATAGTATTCTACAATAATTCTTTGTATATCTATGATGTCTGTGGTGATCTCTCCTCTTTCATTTTGGATTTTATTTATTTGAGTCCTGTGCCTTTTTTCCTTGGTGAGTCTTGCCAAGGGTTTGTCAATTTTGTTGATCTTTTCAAAGAACCAGCTCCTTGTTTTATTGATTTTTTCTATAGTTTTTCTGTTCTCTATTTCATTTATTTCTACTCTGATTTTTATTATCTCCTTTCTTCGGCTGGTTTTGGGTTGTCTTTGTTCTTTTTCTAGTTCCTTAAGGTGTGAAGTCAAGTGGTTTACTTCGGCTCTCTCTTGTTTGTTCATATAGGCCTGAAGTGATATGAACTTTCCTCTTATTACTGCTTTTGCTGCATCCCAGAGATTCTGATATGTCGTATTTTCATTTTCATTTGTCTGTAAATATCTTTTGATCTCTGCGCTTATTTCTTCTTTGACCCATTCATTTTTTAGAAGTATGTTGTTTAGTTTCCACATTTTTGTGGGTTTTTTCCCCTCTTTTTTGCAGTTGAATTCTAGTTTCAAGGCTTTATGATCAGAAAATATGCTTGGTACAATTTCAATTTTTCTAAATTTGCTGATATTGTGTTTGTGGCCCAACATATGGTCAATTCTTGAGAATGTTCCATGTACACTAGAGAAAAATGTATATTCTGTCGCTTTGGGATGAAGTGTCCTGTAGATGTCTATCATATCCAGGTGTTCTAGTATTTCGTTTAAGGCCACTATATCTTTATTGATTCTCTGTTTGGATGACCGATCTAGAGCCGTCAGCGGTGTATTGAGGTCTCCAAGTATGATTGTATTTTTGTTAGTTTTTGTTTTAAGGTCAATAAGTAGCTGTCTTATATATTTTGGTGCTCCTTGGTTTGGTGCATATATATTAAGGATTGTTATGTCTTCTTGATTCAGCTTCCCCTTAATCATTATGAAATGACCATTTTTGTCTCTGAGTACTTATTCTGTCTTGTAGTCAGCATTATTAGATATGAGTATTGCTACACCTGCTTTTTTTTGGGTGTTGTTTGCTTGGAGTATTGTTTTCCAGCCTTTCACTTTGAATTTGTTTTTATCCTTGTTGCTTAGATGTGTTTCTTGTAGGCAGCATATAGTTGGGTTTTCTTTTTTAATCCATTCTTCTACTCTGTGTCTTTTTATTGGTAAGTTTAATCTATTTACATTTAGTGTAATTATTGACACTTGTGGGTTCCCTACTGCCATTTTATAAATTACTTTCTGTTAGTTTTGTGTCTTCTTTGATTCTTCTCTTTTGTTTTTCTATCATTTGTTTTTGTTTGTTTGTACTTCTTTCCTCTGTTGCTACCTTTTTTAAGTCAAGTGTTTTTGTGGTGGTTTTTTCAAGGGTGGTTACCATTAAGTAATGAAAAGGGTACCTACCATATTCATTGTAGTACCCTATCTTATGAGTATTTCTGCACTTCATCATCCTTTGCTACTGTTAATCTCCATCCTCTCCCCCCTTTTTTTTCTTTGTTGTCACAGTTTAATTTTGGTTTTATTGTGTTCTTGGTGGAGCTGTTACTTGTGGTGTTGTTTTCTTTTGTTCTTTGAATCTGGTTGGAAAACGCCCTTTAGTATTTCCTGGAGTGGGGGCTTTCTGCTGATAAATTCTCTCATCTTTTCTGTATTTGTGAATGTTTTTATATCTCCTTCGTACTTGAAGGATAGCTTTGATGGGTATAGTATTCTTGGCTGAAAGTTCCTCTCTTTCAGGACTTTAAATATTGGGATCCACTCTCTTCTAGCTTGTAGAGTTTCTGCTGAGAAATCTGATGATAATCTAATAGGCCTTCCTTTATATGTTGTACTCTTCTTTTCCCTGGCTGCCTTGAGAATTTTTTCTTTGTCATTGGTTTGTGTCATCTTTATTATGATGTGCCTTGGAGTGGGTTTGTTGGGGTTAAGAAAACTCGGTGTTCTGTTTGCTTCTTGAATTTGAGGCTTTAGTTCTTTCCACAGGCTTGGGAAGTTCTCGTCTATTATTTGTTTGAGTATATTCTCCATTCCATTTTCTTTCTCTTCTCCCTCTGATATACCTATTATTCTTATGTTATTCTTTCTGATAGTCAGACAATTCCTGTAGGGCTTTCTCGTTTTTTATTATTTTTGAGTCTCTTTCTTCTTCTCTCTGTTGTGCCTCAAGTTGTTTGTCTTCTATTTCACTAATCCTATCTTCTATCTGGACTGTTCTGTTAGCTAAGCTTGTTTCCTCGTTTTTCACCTCGTGAGTTGAGTTTTTCATTTCTGTTTGATTTGTTTTTATAGTTTCAATTTCCTTGGTAATATATTCTTTGTGTTCGTTGAGTTGTTTTCTGATCTCTCTAAATTGCCTTTCTGTGTTTTCTTGCATATCTCTGAGTATTTTTAAGATTTCTATTTTAAATTCTCTGTCATTTAGCTCCAAGGCTTCCAATATGTTAAGTCTTTTCTCCATAGATTTTTCCACATCTATTTGTGTTACCTCTCTTTCTTTTGTATCCATAATATTCGATTTCCTCTTTCTTATTGGCATGTGAGGGTGGTCTTGTTGATAGCACTAATTAGAATTAATAAAGAGTAAAAAGTAAAAAAAAAAAAAAGTTAAAACACCCCACAAAAAAAAAGCAGTAATAATTTATTCTTTTCCCCTTTTTTCTTTCTTCTCTTTCCCTCCTCTCCCCTCCTCAGGGAAATATCGTGATGACCTGTGAATTATATTATGCTAAGTGGAACAAAAACTGCCTATGATGGAGGGCATGATTTGGGGTGAAGAGTTCAAGGGGCAAAAAAGGGAGTAGAGACCTACTAAATGCAAAAAAAAAAAAAAAAAAAAAAAAGAAGAAAATATTAGAGAAGCATAAGATGATTTGCTTGTAAGTGATGGTTGACTAAGAAATATAATGAGAGGGATAAGAGGGAACCAGAAAAAAGGAGAAAAAAGAGAATAATAAAGAAGAAAATAGTAAAAATAATAAGTAAAAATCTGTTGTATTAAGTGGAGTGAAGACTAAATACAATGGAGACCTTGGGTTGGGAGGAATGCTAGTGAGTTAAAAAGCAACGTAAAAAGTACCCAAAATGCCACAAAAATAAACAAACAAACAAAAAAAACAAAAACAAAAGCGAAAAATAAAAATAAAACCAAAAAAAAACCCTTGAGTCCCAAATTAACTAATTTGTTCGTGATTGAGGATTAAATGGGAGGAAAAGTAAAACGAGAAAAGAAAAAACGAATAGAAAGGAAAAAATAAGAAAAAGAGAAAAACAAAGGAAGAAAAAAAAGGAAGAGAAAAAAACAAAATAGAGCAAAACAAAAAAAAAAACAAAAGAGAGAGTGAGAGTTAAGTGTTTTGGAGTATAACCTTAAAGGAGGGTGAGGATGAAGAAAAGAAATAAAATGTAACACTCATGGGTAGTGTAGTTCAAGAAAAGGGAAGCATAAGATGGGCAGAGAATAGAAGGACCGAGGTGGAGGAAATAGAAATAATAATAATAAAGGCAATAAGATAGAAGAAACAAACAACAACAACAAAAAAATTAGTGGAACAAGTTGTGAAGTCTGTGGATTTTTCTTGATTTTGAGAGGTTAACTTCTTCCTTTTTCTTTTCTCTCCCTCTTCCTGGTCGGTGACTCTGTACCCCAGGCTCTGCCCCTGTGTCACACTTAGGTAGGGATTTGCAGTTGATGGGATTCTATGGCAATGTCATATAATTGGCTTTAGTCTTGCTGGTAGTCAAGGCTTGTTGGCGTTTGCAGGGTCCAACGATGAGAGAGATTGCTTTCCTGGAGTCTCTCTCCTAGTCCCCCCTTTCTGAATTAGCAGCCTGGTGATCCAGCTATAAGGCTGCAACTGCTTCTGCCTGGGGAGTAAGAGGCTCAAAGAGCTAGGAAATCCCCACTCTATCCCCACTCAGCGCAAGGCTTTGGGAAAGGCTCTGGCAGTCAGAGCCTCCAGTGTAATCAGGCGGGGGTGGGAGTCAATTGTTGTCAAGGTGACTGTTCAGCGCCTAGCATTCAGTTGGACCACTCAACCCAGGTTTTCCACACTTTGTAGCCTGTTTTGGCTGGGAAGAAGAGGCACTAGTCTCTGCTTGCGAGTAGTGTAGTATAGATCTTATTATCTGCCAAGTCCCTCTTGTTAGTGTTTATCCCTGAATATGGAGGCTCTGTCAATCAGAAGTTGCCCCCGCCCCTTTAGTGAGAGGCACTAAAAAATATCACGCCTCTTGTCTTGGGTCGCTGAACTGAGAGAGATCTTATCAATTAGAGCCCCGTGGGTGCGCAGATTTCATGGGTTAAGCTAATTTCAGTGATTGGGTCTGTAGCTGTGCTCCCGAAGGTATTTTAGGCTGCCCGCGTGCCCCTCCCCCAACGCTTGATTGTTAGCTTGAATGGCTGGGTGAGGTGCCCCGCCCACGGAGAGAATATCCCAAGTAGGAAAGACCGCCCTGGCGCCTCTCTCGCTCGCCCCTCCGCTGGCGGCTGGGACGCACTGGGCGCAGGATAATATGGCACCCTGGGTGTGCGGGCCAGTAGGGCACTCTGGGCACATGGGACGCCCAGGGCACACGTGCGAATGGTGTGCTCCGGGCACCGGTGGCTGAGGACTCTCACTCGCAGTGCGCGGGCCGCTGGGGACGCTAGCGGTGCTCGCTCTGTGACCGGACTGTGGCACCAGGCGTGCGCCGGCGTCTGCTCGCAGTGCTTAGGC
This sequence comes from Saccopteryx bilineata, assembly GCF_036850765.1. Lineage (NCBI taxonomy): Eukaryota > Metazoa > Chordata > Mammalia > Chiroptera > Emballonuridae > Saccopteryx > Saccopteryx bilineata. The sequence continues at coordinate 201,494,944 of NC_089494.1, forward strand.
TGCTGCTCCCTGAATGTGGGCCGACTCACCACAGGCGAACTCCCTCCGCGGCTTGAATCAACGTCCCTGCGGTAGTTAGCTTCCTCCACACCCTCGTCTCTCAGATTCAATTGATAACAGTCCTTTTGCTTTCAGTTTTTGTGGAACTCCGGAATGCTCCGAGGATAAATTTTTCTGTTTCTAGTTGATAAATTTGTTGAGATTTTGGGGAGATCTGTCGGATGCGCTTCTCACGGCGCCATTTCCGTGACGTCACCTCGGCATCTAAAATGCTTTCTTATCCTGTATTAAATATTTTCTTTCTTTGGATCTGTTTTTGAGCTTTTTTATTGACTTTACATTATATGACTGCCTAGTATACCTATTCATAGCTAGGCAGTATATTCAACACTATTTTGATTACTGTAGCTTCAGAAAGCATTTGACTAGCTGGTAAACCAACGCATCAATCTTCTTTTCAAATCTCGGTGACTATCAAGCAAGGAAAGGTATTACCACCCTGACATCTGATCATCAGGAGGTAATTGGGCTGCTGTTACACAATGGGTGTGAGAAAGAATGTTTTGCTCTCGAGTGTCCCACTGGGGCATCCTTTGATGTTCCTATCCAGTTTCAAAGGTAAATGGACAAGTATAGCAGCCATGACCTGAGAAGGGCATCATAACAAGAGACTCAGAGCCCACGAGGATGTAGGTCTAAGTGACCTTACCAGGCAAGTGCCTAGGAGTCTAGTCTATCCTCCCTTCTCCACTCCACTCCCTCATGTTTCTCCCCCTCCCCTTCCTCCCTCTCCCTCCCCTTCCCCCCTCCCCTCCTTCTATTCCTGCCTCCCTCTCTCCCTCCTTCCTTCCTTCCTTCCTTCCTTCCTTCCTTCCTTCCTTCCTTCCTTCCTTCTTTCCTTCCTTCTTTCCTTCCTTCCTCTCCTCCCCTCTCCCTTCTCCATCTTCTGACTCAAAAAAAGCAAGATACTGTACAAATGTGTTTATATATTTTAGAAAGGCTCAAGCAGAATTTCTCTTCTTTTTAAACCAGACTCCTCTTTAATTATGTAAAAAATCACACATGCAATATACAGATATATTTTTATTGTAAAACATTCAGACCATAGAGCTCTTATTGAGTTATGAAAAGCTTCCCCTTGTATTATATATAATATTAACTGCAGAAAGGCTTTTCTTGAATTGTGAGTTAAATGAAGGTGATTTACCTAAAACTCACCTACCCCACCATCAATTCCCTAAAGTTTTCCCACATGTACTCTATAGTTTTTGTAGATATTATGGGATAATTTTACAATTAAGAATCTTCAGTTTCATAACACTCCTAGTTCTGTGAGAAGGCTCTATCTGCATAAGGCTGCAGTTAGGGATGAAGTATAGGGAATGTGACTGTGGTAGCTGAGGTCGAGAATGGGCCACATGTGAAGAATTTAGGAATCAGATCAATTGCCATCCAAGAAATGTTAGATGTAAGTTTTTACTTATAAAAGTTATAGATGCATTTGGTAAAAAATTAAAACCATATAGAAGGCCTTCCCTCACTGCAATTTCACTTCCAGAGTTAACAATTCTTAACAGATTTTCTTCTGTCCCCTTTCAGAAAGGTTCTTCTTCCACATGAAAATATAAACTATTCCCCAAAGGGATAATACTGGATGTGATGTAGTGCATCTTGCTTTTGTCAATTAACATCAAATCTTAGCTCTCTTTGTATATCACTGTGTATAAATCTGTTACCCTTTATTGTATATATTACGTTGTATTTGTAAAAGTTATTTTGTTTTCATCTGGCCTATGGTGGCACAGTGGATAAAGCACTGACCTGGAATGCTGAGGTCACAGGTTCATAGCCCCAGGCTTGAACAGCTACTATGAGTTGATGTTTCCTGCTCCTCTCCTCCTCCTTTCTCTCTCTCCTTCTTCTCTCTCTAAAAAAGAAATAGAATCACCTGACCAGGCAGTGGCGCAGTGGATAGAGTGTTGGACTGGGATGCAGAGGACCCAGTTTTGAGACCCCGAGGTCGCCAACTTGAGCACAGGTTCACCTGGTTTGAGCTAAAGCTCACCAGCTTGGACCCAAGGTCACTGGCTCAAGCAAGGGGTTACTCAGTCTGCTGAAGGCCCACGGTCAAGGCACATATGAGAAAGCAATCATGCTTCTCATCTCTCTCCGTTCCTGTCTATCCCTCTCTCTGATTCTCTCTCTGTCCCTGTAAAAAAAAAAAAAAAAAGAAATAGAATCTAAAAAAAATAAATAAATAAAAATGTCTTGTTTTCTACATATCTTAGATACTACTTAATTACTTCTTGTGTGTATGCGTGCCTTCACATATGATATTTTCATATGTGCCTTCATTAGTAAAATGACAGTATGACATGTTATCTTGAAATGTCTTAGTACTTTCCTTTATCAGTAAAGCTTTATGCATATGTGATTTAGTTATTGAAGTAATAATTATTTATAAGACATAATGTGATTAATTCCACCATGAATGTAAATATTTCAATTTAGATATAATCTTATTTAACTCTTTTTTTGATAAAATATACTCTAAGTAATTAATTACTGCTCACATTCTTCATTGATGGGCATTCATTAATAATTTTTCAAAATAATTTTTATAGCTTTACATTTCATATATTATTGAGTTATCTGTATAATAAACTTATTTGAAGAAGACAACATGATTTCATAGTTTGATGGAAAGTATTATAATGAGATCTAACAGCAATAAAAATATGGTAGTAAATATTGGTGATAGTTGTTACATCTGTGTTGTGGGAAGTTCTATTTTTCTCCTTTTGCTTACCTATATTTAAAATTTTATTTAGTATAACCATATGTAACTGTGTTTAAAAATTAAATAACATCTTAAACACAATGTATTTTTCAACAGAGCTCACTGGAGACCCATGAAAAGAGAGAGTGAGAAGGGAGTGTGGGGGATATGATTGTGGCTCACAATTTGCAATTCTGTCTCTTCACTGGCTCTTAAGGGAGTTGAATAAAAATAATTCTTATGTTCTTCACTTTTTCTAGGAATGCATTATTTAAGCAGGTGGACATATTTAATTTTTCAATATGTCTGATGTTTTATATGAAAAAGAATTGTGAGCACTGGAGACCTACTTGTAAATAGTGTTTGTCTTTTTCCTGACCACAAATATACCTATTCTGAAATGAATATACTATATGTCTGTATTAGTTTACTAGGACTGTTATTTTTTTTTTTTTGGTTTTTTTTTTTTTTCCTGAAGCTGGAAACGGGGAGAGACAGTCAGACAGACTCCCTCATGTGCCCGACCGGGATCCACCCGGCACGCCCACCAGGGGCGACGCTGTGCCCACCAGGGGGCGATGCTCTGCCCCTCCGGGGCATCGCTCTGCCACGACCAGAGCCACTCTAGCGCCTGGGGCAGAGGCCAAGGAGCCATCCCCAGCGCCCGGGCCATCCCCGCTCCAATGGAGCCTCGGCTACGGGAGGGGAAGAGAGAGACAGAGAGGAAGGAGGGGGGGTGGAGAAGCAAATGGGCGCCTCTCCTATGTGCCCTGGCCGGGAATCGAACCCGGGTCCCCCGCATGCCAGGCCCACGCTCTACTGCTGAGCCAAACGGCCAGGACCACTAGGACTGTTATAATGACTACACAGACTGGGTAAATTTATTGTGTCACAATTTTGGAAGATAGAAGTCTGAGGCCAAGGTGTTGGCAGAATAGGTTCTTTTTGAGGGCTGTCTTCTTATCTTTACATACATAGTCTTCTGTTGGTATGTGTGTCCAAATTTCCTCTTTTAAGGATACTAGTTATATTGGGTCAGAGCCTACCCTAATGACATCATTTTAACTTAATTTTCTGTAAAGGTCTTATCTCAATATGCAGTCACAATCTGAGATTAGGGTTAGGACTTCACCCTATGAATTTTTGGAGGGGAACAATTCAGTCCATAAGAGCATCTGAAAAATGTGTCTATTCAGATACTTTTTGGTTCTATAATCACAAAGGGCTCATATATTAGTAGTATTTGACATCTTTTGAATTAGGGACTTCTTTGAAAATGAAAAGTGGGGGCCTTTTACCCAAATAAATGCACATACACATGAAATTTCACATCAGGGAGTTTACAGACATGCCCCTGACCTGTCTCCTCATCCTGTCTGTGGATCTTTAACATCTAGACCCCCAGTCCAGATGATATTGAAACCAAGAAGCCAGGGAATTCTGTGATCAAGTCTTAGACCAGTTGTTTGTAAGTCATAAAACTTAGCAAAGCTCACCAGTTATAAATTATAATTTTAGTTCTTTCACCTAAATGTTTATAGTTCATTGGCTATAAACTCAAGCATTCAAAGAATTAAAAGCAGCTCCATAAAACTCATACTCTCTCTAGCAAAACCAAACTCCAGATGTGTACTAGCAACTCTCCTGAATGGCAGGAGAGGTTCTCTTGGTTTTTGAAGATGTCTCCTGACACCAGATTTTAAGCACAGATTAATAGTGAGGGAGGCCAGGCCGGCTCTTGAGCAGTGCCTGGGTCTTGGCATGTTAAGAGTAAGATGGGGTACTCCTGGCTACAACTGGAGCTCCCTCGGAGGAGTGGTCCAGCTTTGGCTAATCAGTGGATAAGGGGATCATAGGCTACTTGGGTTGAGTTTCTATTTGAGGTCTTTTCCCATCCAAAATCCAAATGCCTTTGTTGCTCAAGGATCAAAAGGAATTTATTATTAAGTGAAACTGATTTCCAAGGGTGCGGCCTCTATCCAGTCCTTGAAAGTAAGCAGCATTAGATACCTTTAGCCTGTTATCATTTGTAAATAAAGAAAAGGGAAACATCTGAGCCAGTATTTGTAGAAATGATCTCTAGGTGGGCCCTATACCATGTTTACAGTGCTTTCTATAGATGTATGGACTTGAATGAATGTTTTGGATTGGTGGAGGACATTTTGGTGACCCTGTTTTCTTTCAGGTAATTTTAGATAAATGTGTCAATCTGAGGCGAGTTATTGGTTTTTGCGTTGTTAGCACAACACTTTGACCAGATTTGTGAGTCAGGAAAAAATTGATATTTAGGTTCAATTTATTTTAGGTTCCAAAATATTATGTGGTTCTTTCCAGCTTTCATTTTACAGTCCATTTTGATTTGATTTAAGTCCATTATTAAAACAAAATTTAAATTGCTTATTCAAGAACATAGTAAAACTGAAAATCATGTAATATCCTGCATTATATAACTACATCAAAATTCTGTACTTAAGCCAAAATATGTGAAGAAAAAAAAAGCTTGCTAATCTACTGGAAGTTCTTTAATTAAGTTATACATTTTTAATGCATCTTTAGCTTTGTGTGAGTATATTTTGTTTTCTGTGTCTTTTTACTCATTTGAAAAATTATGCAGTTTTGAACTTATGTTGCTACAAATATGCTTTTAATGAATATTAATTGACATACTAAAATTATTAACAAAATCTAATTTTACTCAAAACAGAATGACTCAGATATGTATGAAATAAAGCTATATAATATATAAAACAAACTTGTTTAAAAAAGGAGATTTAGAGATCCTATACCTTGATCAAATAAGTATTGCTACTGATATTTGTATTTCAGCTCCCAGATATGAAAACTCTTTTGATGTACCATTTGTTTCTATGTCATTCCATCAGCCTGTAATTGTCTGTGTTGTCAGATCAGGAAAATCATGAATATACAAAACGAATGTTTTTTTTTTTTTTCAACAAGGCTCTCCAGAAAATGTTTATGGGTTAGATGTTCCATAAAATATATTACTCAAAACAAATACTAAAAAATTAAATTGCTTAAAACAATGATCATCTTTTAACCTGCACTGGCAAGAGTATAGTTTTGGATACAGATGTCAAGAGTCTTTTAGAAGTGATTTAAAAAACTCAAGTCTGATTTTATTCAAATTTCATTACCTTTTCAATATTTTTTTTATTGTTGTTGTTCCAGGAGCTAAACCAAGAAACCTTATTGTATTTAGAATGCATTTTATTTTATTAAGTAATTCCTAATGTTCCTGTATTTATAGTATATAATTGCTGAGCAGTAGAAATCCTGACCATTCTCTGTGTGTGTGTGTGTGCATATACGTGTATTTATTTTTGTATTTTTCCCCCTCTTCTATGGAAAATAGCAAAAATAATCTTAGGGGATTTGAAGTCAAATGGGCCTGAGTTTTAATTCTAATTTGCTACTTATTTTGGGATGTTGGTCAAGTTCCCTAGATTCTCTAACCTTGTTTCTTCATCTGCAATGTAGGAATAATATTAATAACAATATCTACCTCACTTAATTATAAGGACTAAGTGTGAATATACAATGAATTGTAGTAGTGATTGTTGGTATTATTATTAATTACAGTCTAATGAAGATACTAAAGGAAGAGAATTATCCAGAAAGCAGATGGTCAAAGATGGTTTTTAAACAACGCGGGAGGAGGAATGGCACAGAAAAGCTGCAACTTGAAAAATCAACTCCAAAATAATCAGCAATTGATTGTTCAGTAAAATTAAGAAGCTTTTCTATTTCTTGCCAGCATATTTATATCAAAATGTGTAACATGGGGCTGGTTTTGTTACTTGGCAGGTTTCTGGCCATTTGTAAAGAAAATGTTCAGCAGCTGTTGCTCTGGGAAGCAGATGGATGGGCGACATTTATGAATTGTAGTTTTCAGATGAAGAAACTGAGGCACCAAGTGGTTAATTGTTTTTTCTCAACCTTCCACATCCATGAAACATCAAATCTGAAATTACAGCTCATGAATATCTTATGCCTTCCAGCTATGCGCTGCAGAAAGCAATTGCCAATGGATGAGATTGTAAAAATGGGGGACTTTTTCTAAGGAAAGCCAGCTGAAGAGTCGTGCTTTTGTGTCTGGTACAGATGGCCAACTGGTAGTGCTTACCAGGGCTTCCCTCCCCTGCAGCCACTCACCCTCCAGTGACAGCTTTTTGCATCTTCTTGTCTAATTAAACCACCAACAGAGAATGCCAGCTCTCTGCTTGTGTGACACCTCTGAATATTAAGTAGCTTTTGTAATTAATTATTTTTTGAAAGGCTTGATCCTCTATAATTAAATAAATCTTTGAGAATTAATAATAGCCTAGCATGGTATATGGGTTGAAAACACCATAAACAAAAACTTGGCAGTGTGGGAAGAACTTTGCATCCAATATATCGTCTCTATTGATCAATCCTTAATGATCTGAATGCTCCCACCACTACTAACATTACTGTGTGTTTCTTCCTTTCTCTATATTCCCATACACCCAAGTGGAACCAATTGTTTCTACACAGGGTAAGATATAAAAATGCAGATTTGCTTGAATAACTTATTGTCCAACAAGGCAGCCTGTGTTGTACATCAGAATATGCCGCAAGCAGCTGTCTGCCTCATATTGCCCTCTGGGTTATGACTGTGATTCTGTTTAGGAACTTCTGTGTCTTTTTTTGCTGGAAGCCACATTGAGACCAGATAATGGATGCTGGCAAGATCTTGAAATCACAGGCATGGAAAGAGTGCCTTTAATCAGCTGGTCATGTTCCTCTATGGCGAGCCTATGGGGTGTGACTGAGTTGGCCCACCCTGGACAACAATCCAGTATGCCACTACTGTCTAAATGGGGAGCCTGATCTTTGCTCTGGAGGGGCCAGGCAGCTGGGGAAACAGGAGACTTGCTGCTAGGGGATACTCTGCCTCCAGGGCCTGACGTCATGTGATTTTGCTTTTTTGGTGGAAGCTGTTTAATCTTAGTCTGTAGGGGTCTAGGTTGTTGGCTGCCTAAACTGGATAGAACAGGTGTGTAGCTAAAAGCAGTATGGGGGAGAGGAAGATGCGTGGAGGTAGGTGAGCAAAATGGGAAATTGATTATACTCATATTTAAGGGACATTTCCTACCCTTTCCTTTTACTGGTCCCATTCTCTTTCTTTCTTTCTTCTTTTCCTACCCCTGTTTTTCCCCTTGTTCACTTATCTTGATTTTTTTGTCTTACTGGTTGACACAAGTATGTCTTGCTTAGATTTCAGCTTTCAGAGTAGCAGGATCATGTCTCAGCATTACCAAGTTTTAAATCTGTAAAGTGTTTTGTGAATTCTGGGCCAGCCATGGACAGTCTTGAATCTAAAAGATTCTGGAAAGTATCCAGGGGTTCTACCTTTTTTTTTTTTTGAGAGAGAGTAAAAGAGAGAGAGAGAAGGACAGACAGGAAGGTAGAGAGATAAGAAGCATCAACTTGTTGTGGCACTTTAGTTGTTCATTGATTGTTTCTCATATGTGCCTTGACCCGGTTGGTGGGGGCAGGCTCCAGCCAAGCCAGTGACCCCTTGCTCAATTCAGCAAACTTTGGTCTCAAGCCAAGGACCATGGGGTCACATCTGTGATCCCATGCTCAAGCTGGCAACCCTGTGCTCAAGCTGGATGAGCCCATGCTCAAGCTGGCAACCTTGGGGTTTCAAATCTGGGTACTCAGCATCCCAGGTTGATGCTTTATCTACTGTGCCACCAACTGGTCAGGCAGGGGTGTAACTTTTTGTTAGATAAACCTAGCAATGCTGCCTGGCTCAGAAACTTACATGTAAGGATAATGGTTCTAATCATAATTATCACCATAATAATCAATATGCATTGAATGAGGCATACATGATATATTTATATATTTTGTCTTCTGATATTTTGGTTAATCTTTAAATAGGTAATATGTCTGCATTATTCATAATTCAAAAACTATAAAGAATATCCAGTAAAAATTTCTCCTTACTTCTCCACTGAGTTACCACCTCCCAAAGAAATAAATAACAACTCTTAGTCATTTATTATATATCCTTTCATTGATTTTTGTGCATAAACAAGAAAATATGAATGTATTTATGTTTTCCTGTTTCATGGCACAAATAGTAACAAACACACTATACATTGTTCTCTGCTTCATGCATGTCTTTACTTAATTCTCACAGCAGTCCTATGTGGAATGAGCGTTATTACCCTATTTTACAATTAGGATTCAGCTCTAGCTGAGTGCTTGCTTGGGGCAACATAGCAGGGTGATAGAGCTGGGATAACCCTACTGTCTAACTTGATCAGCTGCAATTGTCATCACAGGCTGTCTTGCCTCACTAGAGCTGGTACGGACTCCTCAGCTTTCCTGCTGATTTGCACCACTTTCCCAGGGGCTTGGTACATCGCTGGCTCCTGACCGCAGACTCCAGCCAGCAATTAGGGAATGTGGCAAAACTGATTCAGCTCTGTATCAGTTGGAATTTCTTTCTTTTTTTCCCCATGAGGTAATGTTTAAAAAAATTTTTTTTTGTTCAAATATATATAACTTAAAATTAATCATCTTAACCATTTCTAAATGTACAGTTCAGTGATATTAAGTACATTCACATGGTTGTGAAACCAATCTCCAGAGCTCTTTTCATTTTCTAAGCTGAAAGTCTGTTCCCATTAAACACAACTCCTCACTCCCTGCTCCCCCAGCAGCTGGTAACCTCCATTCTGCTTTCTATCTCTATGAGTTTGACTACTCTAGGTACCTCATATACATGAAATGATACTGTATTTGTCTTTTTGGGATGGGCTTATTTCATAATGTCCTCAAGGTTTATTCATATTGTCCCATGTGTCAGAATTTCTTTTTAAGGCTGAATAACATTTCATTGCATGCAAGGATAATATTTTGTTTATTCATTCATCTGTTGGTGGACATGTGGTATGCTTTTAGCTTTTGGCTATGGTGCATGATGTTGCTGTGAACATAGGTGTACTAATAGCTGTCTGTGTTTCTGATTTCAATTCTTTTGAGGATATACCCAAAGTGGAATTGCTGCTGGGTCATGTGGTCATTCTATTTTTAATTTTTTGAGCAGCCGCCATACTGTTTTCATTTTCTTTTCTTTTTCTTTGTGACAGAGACAGAGACAGAGAGAGGGACAGATAGGGACAGACAATCTAACGCTCTGTCCACTGCGCTACCACCTGGTCAGGCCTGCCATACTGTTTTCCATAGTGGCTGCATCATTTTACCTTCAGTGATCAAGAGTTCAATTTCTCCATAACCTCACCAACATTTATTTTCTGTTCTTTTTTTCTTTATAGTAACCATCCTAGTGGATATGAGGTGGCACTTCTTTTATGACATGCCTTTAAATGCTGTCCTTAAGTCTTGTATTGGGCCTCTGCCACAGAATTCAGAGCTTTTCTCACTGCAGCTTTTTCTTGCCGGCAGGAAGAGGCCTGTGCAAAGGTGACCAGCCAGAAGGTCAAGGGAATCTAGTGGCTCAGCTCAGTGTACCTGGTCAGACCCCTCCCCAGGCCTGGGTCCTCAGTGGCTTCGCTCTTCTTTACTGTGTCAGTATCTTCTTGCTGATTATTCCTTAAGTAGATATTTTTGACTTTTGCCAAAAACACCGGGTAGGCTACCAGATGCAGAGGAACCTTTCCTACCCCTTAGGCTACTCTCATTCTTTATTCTTCCTGGATGGTTACTCGCTTTGTTGAAGTGTGAGTCTTCTTAAAACGGTACCATTTTCATTCAGTAGGCCATGTCTACCTCCCATATTTACATTTTATCTTCCTTGGAAGAAGATGGGAATGTTTCTTTCATTGCAAGATATATCATGTCTTCGCTAGCCTCCCATGGAGGGTGACTCAGTTTGGCAATTTAAGGGAGCCATTTTTTCCCATTTGCTGGCCTTTGCTCTTTGGGTGTTCCTTGGGAATGATTAGGAATCTTTTAATCACTCAAGACCTAAATGTGTCCTCAAAGCAGTACCAGTGGGAGTAGGTTGTCTGTATTCCTCCATAACCCAACATCTATCCCAAGGCTTAGCTGGTATTACAAAGAAGGTGGAACACCTTTGTTTGTGATGTAATCCATTCTCAGCCCATCTTTGGCACATCCCTGAATATGGCCATTTTTATTTTTATTTTATTTTATTTTTTTAAGAGAGAGAGAGAGAGAGAGACAGACAGGAAGGGAAAGAGATGAGAAGCATCATTTCTTTGTTGCAGCACCTTAGTTGTTCATTGATTAGTTTCTCATATGTGCCTTGACTAGGAGGCTTCAGCTGAGCCAGTGAACTCGTGGTCAAGTCAGAGACCTCGGGGTTTCAAACTTGGGTCCTTAGCTACCCAGGTTGAAGCTCTATCCACTGCGCCACTGCCTGGTCAGGCTGAATATGATCATTTTAAAAAGTGGTATTTTTCTAAATACAACAGCAAATACATGTACAAAGTAGAAAACTTAAAAAATGAAGAAAAACACACCACTATGAACATTGTAGTGCAGAGGATCATCCACTATAGCCTGCTTATTTGTTTAAAAGGTTGTATAGTTTCCTACACTAACAAATTTTTTTTTTTTTTTTTTTTTTTTTTTACACAGACAGAGTGAAAGTTATAGAGAGGAATAAATAGGGACAGACAGACAGGAACAAAGAGAGATGAGAAGCATCAATCATTAGTTTTTCACTGTGACAACTCAGTTGTTCATTGATTGCTTTCTCATATGTGCCTTGATAGTGAGGCCAAAGCAGACCAACTAACCCCTTGCTCGAGCCAGAGACCTTGGGTTCAAGCTGGTGAGCTTTGCTCAAACCAGATGAGCCCGCGCACAAGCTGGTGACCTCGGGGTCTCGAACCTGGATCCTCTGCATCCCAGTTCGACGCTCTATCCACTGCGCCACCACCTGGTCAGGCCAAATATTCTTTTACCATATAACTTTTAGTGATAATAATCTTGGCATAATATGGATATTCTGAAATTTATTTAAAAATTCCTTTTCATTTGGAAATTTAGACAGTATCCCTTTTTGGTTGTTAAGAATTTTTATGAGGTGATGTCAGAGAAATGGCGCCATGAGGAGCGCGACCGACAAATCTCCCCAAAATTTCAACAAGTTCATCAACCAGAGACAGAAAAATCTATGCTTGGAGCATCCGGGAGTTCCACACACTGAAGGCGAAGGTAGGATCGAGTGAAAATTTGACTAAATATATAATCAACCCTGAAGGAAATAAGTCGGACAAAGGAGCACTCTGCCTTCCTCACTAACCTGAGCAAAGGCTGCTTTCACTTGGAACTGAGAGTGGGGGCGGGGGGCTAAGGGTATGGAGGAAGCTAGGCTGCAGCACGGACATTCGTTCAAGCTGAAGAAAGAGTGTACCTGTGGTGAATCAGCCCATGGGAGCAAACGCCTGCACGCCATGAGCAGCAACTGCCAGCGGCGCGCTGGGAGTGCGCCAAAGTGAACTTCCCTACGTCTGAGCTTCTCTAGACAGGCGGGGCACTTCACCCAGCCATTCAAGCTAACAATCAAGCATCGGAGAAGGGCACGCGGGCAGCTTGCAGTCCTTTCTGGAGCAGATCGGCGGATCCAATTGCTGAAATTAGCTTAAACCACAGCCTGCTCACCTCCCAACTGACCTACACAGCTTTAATTGACAAGATCTCTCTCAGTTTAGCGATCCAAGACAAGAGGCGTGATATTTTTTAGTGCCTCTTGCTAAAGGGGTGGGGGCAACTTTTGATTGGCAGAGCTTTCATACTCAGGGATATACGCTAAAAAGAGGGATTTGGCAGATGTTAAGACCTCCTGTACTGCAGGTAGTGACTAGGGCATCTTCTTCCCAGCACAAACAGGTTACAAAGTGCAGAAAGCCATGGGAGAGTGGTCCCACAGAGTGCTAGGCATGCTGAACAGGCCTGGAGCCTCATAGAAAGTCACCTTGAGAGCAACTGGCTCCCAGCCCCACATGATTATGCTGGCAGCTCTGACTGCAAGAGCCTTACCCAGAGCCGCAATTGAGTGGGGATAGAGTGGGGATTTGCCAGCTCTTTGAGCCTCTTACTCCCCAGGCAGAGGCAGTGGCAGCCTCATAGCTGGATCATCAGACTTCTAATTCAGGAAGGAGAGACTAGGATAGAGGCTCCGGGAAAATGGACTCTCTCAGTGTAGAGCCTGCAAACGCTAACAAGCCTTGACTACCAATGAGACTGAAGCCTAATATATGACACCGCCGTAGAGTCTCATCAACTACAAATCTCTACCTAAGCGTGCCACAGGGGCAGAGTCTGGGGTACAGAGTCACCAACCAGGAAGAGGGAGAGGAAAGAAAAAGGAAGAAGTTAACCTCTCAAAATCAAGAAAAATCCACAGACTTTATAACTTGTTCCACTATTTTTTTGTCTCTTTCATCTTCTTGCCTTTATTATTATTATTATTATTATTTCTATTTCCTCCACCTTGGTCCTTTTATTCTCTGCCCATCTTATTCTTTCCTCTTCTTGAACTACACTACCCATAAGTGTTACATTTTATTTGTTTTCTTCTTCCTTACTCACCATGAGGGTTACACTCCAAAACCCTTATCTCTCTCTTTCTTTTTGTTTTTTTCTTTTTTTCCTTTTCCCCCTTTTTTTATTTCTCCCTCTCTATTAGTTTCTTCTTTTCTCCTTTTAATTTTCCTCTCATTCAATCCTCAATCATGAACAAATTATTTAATTTGGGACTCAAGTTTTTTTTTGTGGCATTTTAGGTGCTTTTTACTTCACTTTTTAACTCATTAGCATTCCTCCCAAACCAGGATCTCCATTCTATTTAGTTTTTACTCCACTTAATACAATATTTTTTTTCCTTTTCCCTGTTTCCCTCTTATCCCTCTCATTATATCTCTTAGTCGACCATCAGTTATAAGCAAACTATTTTATACTAGGCCCCAAATTTTTTCTTTTTTGCATTTTGTGGGTCCCTACTTCCTTTTTTACCCCTTGAACACTTCCTCTCAACTCAGGCCCTACGTTATAGAAAGTTTTTGTTCCATTTAGCATAATATAATTCACAGTTAATCACAATATTTTCCTAAGGAGTAGGGGAGATGAGGGGAAGAGAATAAAGAAAAGGGGGGAATAATAAATTATTATTGTTTTTTTTCCAAGTTTTTTTTCATTTTTATTAATTTTTTTATTTTTTATACTTTTTATTCTTTATTAATTCTCATTAGTGCTATCAACAAGACCACCCTCAGATGCCATTAAGAAAAAGAAAATCAAATATCATGGATATAAAAGATAGAGAGGTAACACAGATAGATGTGAAAAAATCCACAGAGAAAAAATTTAATATATTGAAAACCTTGGGGCTAAATGACAGAGAATTTAAAATAGAAATCCTAAAAATACTCAGAGATATATAAGAAAACACAGAAAAAAATTTAGGGAGCTCAGAAAACAACTCAATGAACACAAAGAATATATTACCAAGGAAACTGAAACTATAAAAACAAATCAAACAGAGATGAAAAACTCAATTCATGAACTGAAAAATGAGGTAACAAGCTTAGCTAATAGAACAGGCCAGATAGAAGGTAGGATTAGTGACATAGAAGAGAAGCAACTTTAGGCACAACAGAGAGAAGAAGAGAGAGATTCAAAAATTAAAAAAAATGAGAAAGCCCTACAGAAATTGTCTGACTCCATCAAAAAGAATGACATAAGAATAATAGGTATATCAGAGGGAGAAGAGAGAGAAAATGGATTGGAGAATATATTCAAACAAATAATAGACAAGAACTTCCCAAGCCTGTGGAAAGAACTAAAGCCTCAAATTCAAGAAGCAAACAGAACATCGAGTTTTCTTAACCCCAACAAACCTACTCCAAGGCACATCATAATGAAAATGGCACAAACCAATGACAAAGAAAAAACTCTCAAGGCAGCCAGGGAAAAGAAGAATATAACATAAAAAGGAAAGCCTATTAGATTATCATCAGATTTCTCAGCAGAAACTCTACAACCTAGAAGAGAGTGGACCTCAATATTTAAAGCCCTGAAAGAGAGGAACTTTCAGCCAAGAATACTATACCCATCAAAGCTTTCCTTCAAATACATAGGAGAAATAAAAACATTCACAAATACAGAAAAGATGAGGAAATTTATCATCAGAAAACACTCATTCCAGGAAATACTAAAGGGGGTTTTCTGACCAGAAACAAAGAACAAAACAAAACAAAACCACAAGTAAAAGCTCCACCAAGAACACAATAAAACCAAATTTAAACTGTGATAACAAAAACAAAAAAAAGGGGGGAGAGGACAGAGATTAACAGCAGCAAAGGATGATGAAGTGCAGAAACACTCATAAAATAAGGTACTACAATGAATATTGTAGGTACCCTTTCCATTACTTAATGGTTACCACCCTTGTAAAAACCACCGAGAAGCAAATGACTTAAAAAAGTAGCAACAGAGGAAAGAAGTATGGAATACAAACAAACAAAAACAAATAAGAAAAACAAAAGAGAAGAATCAAACAAGATACAAAACTAACAGAAAGCAAGTTATAAAATGGCAATAGGGAACCCACAAGTGTCAATAATTACACTAAATGTAAATGGATTGAACTCACCCAATAGAAAGACACAGAGTAGCTGAATGGATTAAAAAAATCCAACTGTATGCTACCTACAAGAAGCACATCTAAGCAACAAGGATAAAACAAATTCAAAGTGAAAGGCTGGAAAAAAATACTCCAAGCAAATAACATCCAAAAAAAAGCAGGTGTAGCAATACTCATATCTAATAATGCTGAATACAAGACAGAAAAGGTACTCAGAGACAAAAATGGTCATTTCATAATGATTAAGGGGACACTGAATCAAGAAGACATAACAATCCTTAATATATATGCACCAAACCAAGGAGCACTAAAATATATGACAGCTACTTATTGACCTAAAAACAAAAACTGACAAAAATACAATCATACTTGAAGTCTTCAATACACCGCTGATAGCTCTAGATTGCTCATCCAAACAGAGAATCAATAAAGATATATTGGCCTTAAACGAAACACTAGAGCACCTGGATATGATAAACATCTACAGGATACTTCATCCCAAAGTGACAGAGTATACATTTTTCTCTAGTGTACATGGAACATTCTCAAGAATTGACCATATGTTGGGCCACAAAAGTAACATCAACAAATTCAGAAAAATTGAAATTTTACCAAGCAATTTTCTGATCATAAAGCCTTGAAACTAGAATTCAACTGCAAAAAAGAGAAAAAAAACCCCACAAAAATGTGGAAACTAAACAACATACTTCTAAAAAATGAATGGGTCAAAGAAGAAATAAGCGCAGAGATCAAAAGATATATACAGACAAATGAAAATGACAATATGACATATCAGAATCTCTGGGATGCAGCAAAAGGAGTAATAAGAGGGAAGTTCATATCACTTCAGGCCTATATGAACAAACAAGAGAGAACCCAAGTAAACCACTTAACTTCACACCTTAAGGAACTAGAAAAAGAAGAACAAAGACAACCCAAAACCAGCCGAAGAAAGGAGATAATAAAAATCAGAGCAGAAATAAATGAAATAGAGAACAGAAAAACTATAGAAAAAATCAATAAAACAAGGAGCTGGTTCTTTGAAAAGATCAACAAAATTGACAAACCCTTGACAAGACTCACCAAGGAAAAAAGAGAAAGGACTCATATAAACAAAATCCAAAATGAAAGAGGAGAAATCATCACAGACATCATAGATATCCAAAGAATTATTGTAGAATACTACAAAAAGCTATATGCCACCAAATTCAACAATCTAGAAGAAATGGATAAATTCCTAGAACAAACAACCTTCCTAGACTGAGTCATGAAGAAGCAGAAAGCTTAAACAGACCAATTAGCAGGGAGGATATAGAAAAAACAATTAAAAACCTCCCCAAAAATAAAAGTCCAGGCCCAGATGGTTATAGTAGTGAATTCTATCAAACATTCAAAGAAGACTTGGTTCCTATTCTACTCAAAGTCTTCCAAAAATTGAAGAAGAAGCAGTACTTCCAAACACATTTTATGAGGTCAACATAACCCTCATAACAAAACCTGGCAGGGAAGGCCCAAAAAAGAAAACTACAGTCCAATATCTCTAATGAATACTGATGCTAAAATACTAAACAAAATACTAGCAAATCGAATGCAACAACATATTAAAAAATAATACATCATGATCAAGTGGGATTTATCCCAGAATCTCAAGGATGGTTCAACATATGTAAAATGGTTAATGTAATACAACATATCAACCAAACAAAGAACTAAAACCACATGATCTTATCAATAGATGCAGAAAAGGCATTCAATAAAATACAACACAACTGTATGTTTAAGACACTCAACAAAATGGGTATAGAAGGAAAGTATCTCAACATGATAAAGGCCATATATGATAAATCCTCAGCCAACATCATATTAAATGGCATAAAACTGAGGACTTTCCTCCTTAAATCAGGAACAAGACAGGGTTGTTCACTCTCTCCACTCTTATTTAACGTGGTGCTAGACATTCTGGCCAGAGCAATCAGACAAGAGAAAGAAATAAAAGGCATCCATATTGGAAAAGAAGAAGTAAAGGTATCACTTTTTGAAGATGATATGATCCTATACATCGAAAATTCCAAAGACTCCACAAAAAGATTACTAGAAACAATAAACCAATACAGTAAGGTCGCAGGACACAAAATTAACATACAAAAGTCCATAGCCTTTCTATATGCCAACAATGAAACATCAGAAAATGAACTAAAAAAATAATCCCCTTCACGATTGCAACAAAAAAAATAAAATACCTAGGCATAAACATAACAAAGAAAGTAAAGGACCTATATAATGAAAACTACAAAACATTGTTAAAGGCAATCAAAAAAGATACAATGAGATGGAAAAATATTCCTTGTTCTTGGATAGGAAGAATAAATATAATCAAAATGGCCATATTACCCAAAGCAATTTGGAATACTACTCAGCCATAAGAATTTAATGCAATTCCCACCAAAATTCCTATGACATTTTTTTAAGAAATGGAACAAAAAATCATCAGATTTATCTGGAACTATAAAAAACCCCGAATAGCCAAAGCAATCCGAAGGAAAAAGAATGAAGCTGGAGGCATTACAATACCTGACTTCAAACTATATTATAGGGCCATGACAATCAAAACAGCATGGTATT
The DNA here is from genome assembly GCF_036850765.1 of Saccopteryx bilineata. Lineage (NCBI taxonomy): Eukaryota > Metazoa > Chordata > Mammalia > Chiroptera > Emballonuridae > Saccopteryx > Saccopteryx bilineata. The sequence goes on from NC_089494.1 coordinate 201,512,979, forward strand.
GGCAGAAAAATAGACACTCAAACCAATGGAACAGAATAGAAACTCCAGAAGTAAAACCACATATATATGGTCAAATAATTTTTGATAAAGGGGCCAACAACACACAATGGAGAAAAGAAAGCCTCTTCAACAAATGGTGCTAGGAAAATTGGAAAGCCACATGCAAAAAAAATAAAACTGGACTATAGTTTGTCCCCTTGTACTAAAATTAATTCAAAATGGATCAAAGATCTAAATATAAGACCTGACACAATAAAGTACATAGAAGAAGACATAGGTACTAAACTCATGGACCTGGGTTTTAAAGAGCATTTTATGAATTTGACTCCAAAGGCAAGAGAAGTGAAGACAAAGATAAATGAATGAGACTACATCAGAATAAAAAGCTTTTGCTCAGCAAGAGAAACTGACAACAAAATAATCAGACAGCCAACTAAATGGGAAATGATATTTTCAAACAACAACTCAAATAAGGGCCTAATATCCAAAATATACAAAGAACTCATAAAACTGGACAACAAACTAACAAACAAACAATCCAATAAAAAAATGGGAAGAGGACATGAACAGACACTTCTCCCAGGAAGAAATACAAATGGCCAACAGATACATGAAAAGATGCTCATCTTCATTAGTTATTAGAGAAATGCAAATCAAAACTACAGTGAGATACCGCCTCACACCTGTTAGATCAGCTATTATCAACAAGACAGGTAATAACAAATGTTGGAGAGGCTGTGGAGAAAAAGGACCCCTCATTCACTGTTGGTGGGAATGTAAAGTAGTACAACCATTATGGAAGAAAGTATGGTGGTTCCTCAAAAAACTGAAAATAGAACTACCTTATGACCCAGCAATCCCTCTACTGGGTATATACCCCCAAAACTCAGAAACATTGATACGTGAAGACACATTCATTGCAGCATTGTTCACAGTGGCCAAGACATGGAAACAACCAAAAAGCCCTTCAATAGAAGACTGGATAAAGAAGATGTGGCACATATACACTATGGAATACTACTCAGCCATAAGAAATTATGACATTGGATCATTTACAACAAAATGGTGGGATCTTGATAACATTATACGGAGTGAAATAAGTAAATCAGAAAAAAACAAAAACTACATGATTCCATACATTGGTGGAACATAAAAACGAGACTAAGAGACATGGACAAGAGTGTGGTGATTACCGGGGGTGGGGGTTGAGGGTGGTGCGGGAAGGAAGGAGGGAGAGGGGAAGGGGGAGGGGGAGGGGCACAAAGAAAACTAGATAGAGGGTGACGGAGGACAATCTGACTTTGGGTGGTGGGTATTCAGCATGATTGAATGACAAGATAACCTGGACATGTTTTCTTTGAATATATGTACCCTGATTTATTGATGTCACCCCATTAACATTAATAAAAATTTATTTATTGAAAAAAAAATTTTTTTATGAAGCCTGACCAGGCAGTGGTGCAGTGGATAGAGCATTGGCCTGGGACTCTGAGAACCGAAGTTTCAAATCCTGAGTTTGCTGGCTTGAGCGTGGGTCACCGACTTGAATGTGAGATCATAGACATGACTCCATGGTCACTAACTTGAGCCCAAGATTACTGGCTTGAGCAAGGGGTCACTGTCTCAGCTTGGAGCTACCCTACACCCCTGGTCAAGGCACGTATGAGACAGCAATCAATGAACAACTAAGGAACTGCAACTATGAGTTGATGCTTCTCTCTCTCTCCCTTCCTGTCTGTCTGTCCCTGCCTGTCCTGCTCTCTCTCTCTCTCTCACTTATTATAGGTGACCCTGACTCTATGGGGAAGCAAGTTGATAATATAGGGATTAATGTTGATAAAAGTGAGTGGAAACCTTCCATTTGCATTCAGACAAAGAGTATCTGGGCATTGACACCAGCTCCAGAGAGCCCCGCACAAACCAACTTCAATATTGTTTTGCAGATTTCATTTGACACCCAGGGTTCTAATATGCTCAGGATGCTCTTATTTTCTACCTTGCTGCTGTTTGTGGTTCCAATTAATGGAACCCTTGGAAATATCTCTAACAAATCAAGCTAACAGCCACACTCTCAAAATGTAGGTCTAAGTCTTTGATTGTTTTGTGAGATGTGAAGTAGCCTCTATTTCCCCAGGACATTTCTTTAGTTCTTATTGTTCAAACAAAGAACATTATATCATTGTTATTCTTGCTGTTACTCTGGGCATATGCTCTCCTTTGGTGATTTACTACAGACAGTCTTGGCTCTTTTGCCCCAACACATTCCTGGAAACTGGTGTCCACAAACAGATTTTTGAAAATCATTTTTTCTAATGAGAATAATACTACAATTGGGAACCAGCATATTCCTACCAATTCACTTGGAATCAAATAAATCATGGTTATGGTAAACAATGTGTCATTAAAACAAACAAACAAACAAACATCTTGCTATAAATTTTCTAAATTTTCTTTAGAGCACTGAGAGACATTCAAAGTGGTTCTCCTAATTCAGGTCATATAAAGTGAGCATAAATGTCTGGCACATACTGTTTATTCAAAAGACCCCAATGTACATAGAAAGTGTTAACAGAGACTATAAAAACACAAGGGCAGAAATCTGTGTGATAAATTTGGTCCACATGTAGATCCTTGGGACTGAGGAAACTTGAGAAAAGTTTATCCCACCTCAAGTAACAGATAAGGAAAACGAGTCCCACAGCATTAAGTGACTTGCTGAAGGTGACCGTGCTTATATTAATTCAATTTGTAATTAACGACAGCTTTGCTTCCTTTCTTATGCATAGTAAGCAGGTAGTGTGGTGTGTTTATCAGAACCTCCTTTCAGGGCTTAAGGCCTTATTGCCCCAACTACTACCCTGTTTCCCTGAAAATAAGACAGCTCCCAAAAATAAGACCTCGTGCAATTTTTTTCAAGCTTAGAAATCTAAGGCCTTCCCTGAAAATAAGACCTAGTGCATCTTTAGGAGCAAAAATTAATATAAGACACTGTCTTATTTTGGGGGAAACGGGGTAGATTGTTGTACATGGAAATAAAGTCACAAGAAATTCTTTTTTTTTTTTTTTTTTTTTTTTGCATTTTTCTGAAGCTGGAAACAGGGAGAGACAGTCAGACAGACTCCCGCATGCGCCCGACCGGGATCCACCCGGCACGCCCACCAGGGGCGACGCTCTGTCCACCAGGGGGCGATGCTCTGCCCATCCTGGGCGTCGCCATGTTGCGACCCTCCTGGGTGTCGCCATGTTGCGACCAGAGCCACTCTAGCGCCTGGGGCAGAGGCCACAGAGCCATCCTCAGCGCCTGGGCCATCTTTGCTCCAATGGAGCCTTGGCTGCGGGAGGGGAAGAGAGAGACAGAGAGGAAGGCGCGGTGGAGGGGTGGAGAAGCAAATGGGCGCTTCTCCTATGTGCCCTGGCCGGGAATCGAACCCGGGTCCTCTGCACGCTAGGCCGACGCTCTACCGCTGAGCCAACCGGCCAGGGCAAGAAATTCTTGATGGAATTCAGAGTTTGGCTGGTTATGCTGATGTTTGTGATGACATGACTACAGTATATTCATAAATGTTGATTTTTTTTTGTTTAACAATAAATGTGAATTCTTGTTCATGGAAAAATAAGACATACCCTGAAAATAAGACCTAGCGCGTCTTTAGGAGTAAAAATTAATAAAAGACACCATCTTATTTTCGGGGAAACACGGTAGGATAGTAACAGCGGACAGCTCCCAGCTAAGTCCCTCTCCCAGAACTAGCCCTTGGTTGCAGAAAACCTCTTTATCCAAGGGCAGTTCACATCTGATAATGGGGTTATCTGGTTGAAGCAGAGATATATTGGCCTGGCCCACTCAGCCCCAACTGAGGCCACTCGGAAGGGCCAGTAGGATCAGCTGAAGCCTTTGTTGTCCCTGCACTGTGGCACAATATTTCCCCTCCCAATCCTGCTTCCTTCCTTTCCTCCTTGGTGCTGACCCTGAGAGTACTTCCTAATAAATGTCTTGCATCAAACCCCACTTTAGAGTTTGCTTCTCAGGGAACTGAACTGAGGTGTTAGAGTCTAACAGACAAATCTTAGAGGCTACATTTTGGATCATTGAGTCTTTTAAGGTAACTTGTACCATGAAATTTGAATTGATGTCATATTTTTTTTATACTCTTTATAAATTTTCTTAGAGAGTAAACAGAGGTAATGCAAAGTGAATCTGTTACTTCAAGTTTGAATATGTATGTATACAAATACATATAATTATATATAATGTACATTGCATATATACACACACACATATTTCTCTGATAATCTTGCAGCATCTCAATAAAGGCTTAATTTGGAAAAGATGTATCTTATTTATTAATTTTTTTCATTCCTTTATTTATCATCAAACAAGCTCATGGTCATTATTACAGGGAGAAGTAGATTCCCCAAGTTTTGTGTTTGGCAAGAAGGGAGGGATGATTGGTAGGAATAAGGAGATGAAAAATATTTATGAGCTAATGTTGTGGAAATTAAATCTGAGGATGTATAAAAGAGAAAAAATACAGAAAATAAAATGATATAGCACATACACATGTATCTTTTACCCAGAATTAATATTTGTTAATAAATTATCATATTTTAAAGTATGAAATAAGATATTAGAGACAGAACGCTTAGGATTTTTTTTAAACAGCACTGCAGAGCCTGTGGTCCTGCCTGCACGCCATGCTTGGCTGGATAACCGGCCAGACAGAAACAGACCTTTAACGTCAAAAACAACAAATGGCACACGTGGACAGGAGCCATGTGTCAGCACTGCTGGGCAGCATCAGATGAACAGAGTGATGAAATGTATAGAAAGCAGAACACACCTTTCCTATACGTGGACATTCACCATAATGGAGTCAGGATGGTACAAACTGAATTCTAGACAGTAAAACTTCAGTGAACAAGCCCTTTGGGAAAACAGTTCTTTTTATAATCCAGCCAGTAGTACGTAAATCTTCAAAATTTGTGGAGATTGAACGGCTTGTGTAAAGGGGTTTGGAATTCATGAGAAATTCATAAATAACTCCTTGTTTTCCCAGAGAAGTTTCTCCTCTTCCTTTGTTCCAATAAACCTCCTGCTGAGTCATATGAGTCAGAAACCTGGGAATCTCCCTAGAAGTCTGTTTATCTGACACACCCAGTTGATTTAATCTTCTAAAGAATAGTTGAAATCCATTTCTTCCTGTCCATGCTTCGGCTCCTGTCTTCATCTGGAATCTCATCAGCGTTGGTGGGGCTATTACAGAACTCTTCTAAGTGGTCTTGAGTCCCTTAACCTTGCTTTCCTCTCACTGCCACCCCATCTCAGATGCAGGATTCACACTGCTACCATCGCGGTCTTCCTATAATGCAAATCTGGCATGCCGTTTCTTTTTTCTTTAAAGAAAATATATTTTTATTTCAATTAAAATCTTTTTTTTTACTAAATTTTTTGGGGTGACATTGGTTAATTAGATTACATTAGCTTTTAAGTGTATAATTTTATAATATGATACATCATCTGTACATTGCCTTGTATGTTCCCCACCCAAAGTCAAGTCTTCAAAGTCAAATCTTCTGTTACATATAGTTGACCCCTTTATCCTTTACTACGACCCCTCAACCCCCCTTCCCCTCTAATTGCCATACTGTTGTTTGTGTTGATGAGTTTTTATTTATTTATTTATTTTTAAGTGAGAAAAGGGGAGATAGTGAGACAGATTCCTGCATGTGCCCTGACCAGGATCTACCCGGCAACCCCCATTTGGGGCTGATGTTCCAGCCAATCAAGCCACTCACTGCCTGCAGAAGGGGAAGAGGGAGAGAAGGGGGAGAGGGAGGGGGAGAGAAGCAGATGGTCACTTCTTTTGTGTGCCCTGACCGGGAATCGAACCTAGGTCATCCATAAACTGGGCCAACACTGTATCCACTGAGCCAAATGGCCAGGGCCTGTTTTTTGTCTTGTTTGTTTATTTGTTGTCTTCTGTTTTGTTTCCCACATATAAGTGAAATCATATGGTTATTGACTTTTTCTGTCTGACTTAGTATGCTTAGCATAATATTCTCAAGATCTATCCATGTTGTCACAAATGGAATATTTCATTTCTTCTTATAGCTGAGTAGTATTCTTTTGTATATATGTTCCACATCTTTATCCAATCTTCTATCAAAGGACATTCTGGTTGTTCCCATGTCTTGGCCAATGTGAATAAAACTTCAACAAACTGGTACATATATCTTTACGAATAAATGTTTTCAAATTTTTAGGGTTGCTGACCACCTCAGATACAGGATTCATAGCACCATCAGCAGGGTCTTCCTAAAATGCAAATCTGGCATATTATTCCTTTTTTAAAAAACTCCTTGGCAGTTCCCCACTGCTTTTAAAACAGATTCAAGCCTCTCTGTGAGACATCCTAGCTCTCCACATCCTCAGCGTCATGACTTCATATCCCAGTGTTGCTGAGCTGACTGTATACCGCACTCCAAACAGTTCACACCTCCATGCCTTTGGTCAGGCCTCTTCCTTGTCTTGCTCCTACTACTTCAGTTGGCTTACTTCTACTCATACTTCAAGCCTCAACATTGATGTCTTGTCCTTAGGAGATCTTTCACATCTTCTTCCAGGAAGGCAGAATTTTTTTCTCTTTTTATGTCTGCCCCCCTGTCCACTCTACTGTAACCTCCAAATTATACTAAACTCTGCAACCCTGCATCAAACAAAATGCCTGTACTTAATCAATACTTTAAATGTTTGTTGAGTGCCAAATCAGTGCAGCCAGGAAAGAGGTTGAACCACTGGGCAGACTACGTGTTGCTGGATGGAGTATTGGTGCGACAGGCTGGAGCATCTCGAACACAGGCCTGTCACCTGCAGTGGACTCTTTTCTGAGGGGGCAGAGGACTGGGCACCAGGTATGCTTTGAGTCTTTGCGGAATCTCTGAGAGCCTCTTGGGTCCACACAGACTAGATCACTGGGGTTAGGAGAGAAAGTGTGGACTTCATGTCATTGGATAAATGGAAGGGAAAAGAGGAGGTGGAGGGTGGAACAAGAAATCACTCAGCATGACAGGAATGCACAAGAACAGCAGCAAATTTTGTACGAGAGGGACTGATCAGAAAATATCTTCCTCCTTTTATTCATCTTCCTCTTCCTTTCCCATTTTTCCCTTTCATTCATTTCCTTTTTTATTTCTCTTTCTTCTTCTTAACTAAAATTGTATTTGACTGCCTGACTCATGCATGGGAGTTTTTTTCCAGAGAATAATCCTGACCTTGAACAAAACCGCATGGGAAGTAGTCTATTTTGTAGGCTGTGAATTGCATCCAAACCACAGGATAATTCATCTGCTGCTCTGGACAGTTCCTGAGACTTCAGCTAGCCAGCCCTTCTGCCACCAGCAAAGCAGGCAGGCAGTAAAGCTGTAGGGCCAGATGCATGGGAAGCCAGCCTACTGTATCTTAGTGCAGAGAACAGAAAGTCGTATCATGATCCCTTGTCATGCCTTCCAATTCATTTGATGGTATCCCAGAAATATTTAAACATATTTTCCTGCTCTGATCCACTTCCTCTTCTGGTAACCTAGAATATCGCTATACCTATTACATTGTTTCTGTTTCTAGCAATATAATGCCTAATAAAGTATGTCATTAGAAATTCACCCTCTATTGTATTTAATAGAAACATTACTGTGATACACTCACATGACATCTTAGAAAACAATACTGGATTTATTCCAAGAATTTTTCAGGTCATTCTAGAATGAGAGTATGTGAACATTTACTACAAATTCTAAATGCTGTTGCTTCTCTATGGTAACACCAAAATACATCTTTATCAGACTAAGGGGGCTGTGGTCACTTGTTCTGGCTCTGGGTGGTCCTGCCTGGCTACAAGGTAAAACATTTGCAGTGCCCCCAAGGACTTGAACATCCCTCCTCTTGCCCTCATAGAGAGCCCAGCAGCTCTGCCCCTGCACCAGTCTAGGTTAGAACCTCGCTGCAGACCCCAAGATTGTCATGTTTATAACACACTTCTATGCGCTCCAGCGGGCTGCCCCCTATCTTAGTCTGGAGGGAGAATAAAGGAAAGCAGAGAGCAAAGGGAGGCCTCTATCTCAGGGTCTCTGATAGCCTTGCCCATTGGTTCCTGGCTTCTTACTTTATCTCTGACCTTCCAGATTCTGGACCTTGTTTGTCAGGAGCAGTGGGACTCACCAGTACCTCCCAGTCTTAGCTGACCTCTCTGGGATGCACCCCTTGTAAGACTGATTCTGTGGCCTCATTAAGCTGCTCTGGTCTCTATCACTGGAGCATCTCTCAGATACCCAGCTGGCAAAGCTTGCCTGTGGTGCTGGCCCCTCCTGTTCTTTGGCTTTTGTTTTCACAGGAATCTAGAACTTACCCAGCCCTGAACTTAAGTTCTGTGGGTACAGTGGGCAGGTACTACGTTGCTTTGCTCTCTCCTGTCTTCCTGTAGCAGGTACGCAGTAAATGGCTGACCGAATGTTGAATGAAGCTTATATACACTTCAACATTTTAAAAAGTAATTACATTATAGGATTGGGAACCTAGAAAGAAAATTCTTTGACTCTAAGAACATGGAAGCTATAATTCTCCTTCTGCTATACATAATGATTTCTGTAGTTTCCCCTGTTATCAGCAATATTTCCTAGATTCTTTTCAGCTTGGGAATAACAGATAAAAATGGCTTTGCCATTCCTAAACACTGACTGATAAGACTTCCTTCCTGTAATATGAACTGTGCAGAGGAGAAGCACAAAACACTTGCTCAAACTAGTTTCTTAAATTGGACAGTCCTGGCCTTGGCTGGTTGGCTCAGCGGTAGAGCGTCGGCCTGGCGTGCGGGGGACCTGGGTTCGATTCCCGGCCAGGGCACATAGGAGAGGTGCCCATTTGCTTCTCCACCCTCCCTCCTTCCTCTCTGTCTCTCTCTTCACCTCCCGCAGCAAAGGCTCCATTGGAGCAAAGATGGCCCGGGCGCTGGGGATGGCTCCTTGGCCTCTGCCCCAGGTGCTAGAGTGGCTCTGGTCGGGGCAGAGCATCCCCCCCTGGTGGGCAGAGCGTCGCCCCTGGTGGGCGTGCCGGGTGGATCCCGGTCGGGCGCATGCAGGAGTCTGTCTGACTGTCTCTCCCCATTTCCAGCTTCAGAAAAATACAAAAAAAAAAAAAAATTGGACAGTCCTGGGGCCTAAAACATAGAAGTGGCTATTTTAGTGTTTCTGATCCTCAATCAAATATTTTTCTTACCCCCTCTTAAACTCAAATATCTTATAAGCCAACTTTTCCACCAAAAATTCTTGATAAATGGTCTGAACCAGCATGAAATCAATAAGTACATGTTTCTTCTCATCCCAATTCTTATTCATTGTAAAATAAGAAGAAACACCACTTAGATTCTACTGCTTTAATTAAATCAACTGCTTGCCTCTGTCCCCCCGCCCCCATAGGAATATTATCAGATGAACTCTTGGAGCTGATATTGCTATGAAAAATTTGCATGGACCATTTGCTTAGAATATTTTATTTTTCCCCAATAAAAGGAACTAAAGAAAGCAAATAGTCCCTTAAGACAAAGCCCAATCCTGGATAAGAACTTCGTTTGTTTTTACATAGAATTTAAAAGAGTAGAATGTACCTCAAGATGGCAAGAGCCCAGTGACCTCTGAAGTTGGTGTCGGGTCTGTGTTCATGAGGATGAAACACAGACAGAAAGGGGATTCCCATATTCGACCTGAGGACGGCTTTAGGGGCCAGTGGCATGGTAGTGGTCAGCGCTGGTGCAAAGCTGTAAGTTTGCAAGTGTTATCTCCTTTGAGCTTCTCAGCAAGCCTGAGATGCAGCTGGATAGGCAAGATTGTTCACTAATCTCATCTTTTGCATAAGAAATGGAGGCTCACATTGTTGCTAAACTGACTCAGCAAGTAAGGAAGAGAGTTGATCCTGACCAGGCGGTGGTGCAGTGGATAGAGGGTCGGACTGGGACAGAGGACTCGGGTTCAAAACCTTGAGGTTGCTGTCTTGACTGTAGACTCATCTGGCTTGAGCGCGGGCTCACCAGCTTGAACGAGGGGTCGCTGGCTTGAGTGTGGGATCATAGACACGACCCTATGGTTGCTGGTTTGAGCCCAAAATTGCTGGCTTGAAGCCCAAGGTTGCTGGCTTGAGCAAGGGGTCACTCGCTCTGCTGTAGCCCTTAGTCAAGGCAAATATCAGAAAGCAAGCAATGAACAACTAAGGTGCCACAACAAAGAATAGATGCTTCTCATCTCTCTCCCTTCCTGTCTGTCTGTCCTTATCTGTCCCTCTCTCTGACCCTCTGTGTCAAAAAAAAAAAAAAAAAGAAGAGAGTTGAAAACCAAACCTAGGTCTTTTGACCACAAGTCTGGCTCCTCTTTGCACACCCCTCCTGGAATACTAGCTGCTCTACGTTCTTCTGGAGCTAAGAGTAGGCTAACTAATCTCTTTTGCTGTGGGTTGTGTGAAGACTGGGGTGGGTGTGAGATATTTGTTTCTTAGGAGTTTTGCTTTTGGTCTTCTAATATTTATTCAGGATGATTTCCCATACTGTTGCTGATTAGCCCCAAATTCTTGAATAAATATTAAAATTTTACCTACTTGGAGTTTATTTAAATAAACTATCTTTGATATTAAATACAATAAAAAGAAATTTGAAGCATGTCCAGAGGATTAGGTTTTCATTCTTTGGATGCTTTAAACCCAGGCTGTTGGGTCTATGTAGTGCTGTAAATTGTGCTATCTCAACAGAAGGTAAGATGGAGGCTTCCTGGTATTCCCCAGACATTTGATTTTCCTTTTAAACACTTCATTCATAATGAGTTTTGCTTCTTTTCTGTTGGAAGCAGAGAAATTAAACGGATTTATTCTATAGTTATTCTTGATTATAATTGCATTTCTGAATTCCAAAAAGTTCTGAAAAATCTTAATTTTTTTTCATAAGTCAGGTGCAAATTTATTTGATGGAAATACCAGATCTAAATAGAAATTAGCCTGACCAAATTAGTCTAGGTTTTATTTATCCCATTTAATGTGGATAGTTATGTGTTTTGCCGCAGAAATACTAGTATGAGGTGTTCCCCAGATCCCACTTAGTGTATTACCTAATAATGGTTGCATAAAATCTGAAAAATGCTGAGTTCTAAGATGCATCTAACCCCAGGGATTTCGGATAAGAGATTGTAAACCTCTCCTCAAGAAGAGAAGGGAGATGTGTGAATGATGGACTAATGGAGAAGTGCAAGCAGTAGACTGCAGTACCTTTCACCCACACGGTGCCTTTCCATCCTGTTGAACTTGCAGACGACCACATGATTGGTTTTCTTTGGCAAGTAAAATGTGAGTAGAAAGAGATGAGTCTTTTACAAGTGAAGCTTCAAGAACCGATGTGTAGCTCTTCGTTCTCTCTCTTCCTTCCGCCAGCAGCTCAGCTTTGTTTTAGATGAAGGCTGCGGTCCATCAGCATGAATTTCTAGTGAAACCTGACAAGGAGCTGTGGTTGCTCTGGGGACACAACATGAGTCAGAAACAAACATTTGTTGTTCTGCAGTATTACTAAGTCTATCTTCACAGATACATGCAAAATTAATGCCCTCTGTGATAGAGTTGTCCATTAATATGATATAATATCTGTGGACATCAACACAGTTAATGACCAGCAGTCAGTGTCTTCTAGGGGTTTGAAGCCTAGCTATGCAAAGAAACAGTTAAGAAGGAGACACCAAATCAGGCCTGGCCTGCCACACTTTCTCCCAGTGTTGGTTTTCATGCCTAGGCCCAAGACTGATGTCTCCCGACTGTAGGTATCCAAATATATGTTTGGATATTGGCACACATTTCTTTTTATTCTGCTGGATTTAACAAGTTACATAAGTCAGTGGTCCCCAACCTTTTTTGGACCACGGACCGGTTTAATGCCAAAAAATATTTTCATGGACCGGCCTTTAGGGTGAGACGGATAAATGTATCACGTGACCAAGACAAGCGTCAAGAGTGAGTCTTAGACCAGGGATCCCCAAACTACGTCCCGTGGGCCGCATGCGGCCCCCTAAGGTCATTTATCCAGCCCCGCCACACTTCTGGAAGGGGCACCTCTTTCATTGGTGGTCAGTGAGAGGAGCACATTGACCATCTCATTAGCCAAAAGCAGGCCCATAGTTCCCATTGAAATACTGGTCAGTTTTTTTATTTAAATTTACTTGTTCTTTATTTTAAATATTGTATTTGTCCCCATTTTGTTTTTTTACTTTAAAATAAGATATGTGCCGTGTGCATAGGGATTTGTTCATAGTTTTCTTTATAGTCCAGCTCTCCAACAGTCTGAGGGACAGTGAACTGGCCCCCTGTGTAAAAAGTTTGGGGACCCCTGTCTTAGACGGATGTAACAGAAGGAATCTGGTCATTTAAAAAAAATAAAACATTGTTCAGACTTAAGTATAAATAAAATGGAAATAATGTAAGTTATTTATTCTTTCTCTGCGGACCGGTACCAAATGGCCCGCAGACTGGTACTGGTCCGTGGCCCGGAGGTTAGGGACCACTGACATAAGTAATTAATGTTTATTATAATAAATCAACATGAAAAGATACATAAAAAAGATAATTTTATTCTTTTTCTCTCTCCATTCAATGGTACATATTCTTCCATACCTTTTGCTGGGGTAGGCAAATTATGTATAGGGTCACTTTTTAATATTATCTTGCCATGAATATTACTCTGCCAAGGACATCCATCCATTCATTTACTAGCTCTAATTAGATAATTTTTAAAATTATTAATAGCTTCTTTTATTGGATGCTTACTATATCCAAATCACTCTTGTAAATACTTTATTTAATCCCTTTGTCAACCTTGTAAGAAAGGCACTGTTACTATCAACACTTTCTCCCTTTCTTTTTTCTTTCTTTCCTCCCTCCCTCCCTCCCTCCCTCCCTCCCTCCCTCCCTCCCTCCCTCCCTCCCTCCCTCCCTCCCTCCCTCCCTCTTCCTTCCTTCCTTCCTTCCTTCCTTCCTTCCTTCCTTCCTTCCTTCCTTCCTTCCTTCCTTCCTTCCTTTTCTCTTTCTTTCTTTCTTTCTTTCTTTCTTTCTTTCTTTCTTTCTTTCTTTCTTTCTTTCTTTCTTTCTTTCTTTCTTTCTCTTTTTTAATTATTATGTGAGAGGCAGAGAGGCAGAGAGACAGACTCCCACATATGCCCCAACAAGGATCCACATGGCAACCCCTGTCTGGGACTGATGTTCTGCCCATCTGGGGCCGCTGCTCTGTTGCTCTGCAACCGAGCTATTTTAGTGCCTGAGGTGAGGCCATGGAGCCATCTTCAGTGCCTGGGGCCTGGGGCAACTTCCTCATTTGAGCCACGGCTGTGGGAGGTAAAGAAAGAAAGCGATAGAGAGACAAGGGGAGGGGGGTGGAGAAGCAGATGGTTGCTTCTCTTGTATACCCTGACCAGGAATTGAACCTGGGACTTCTACATGCTGTGCCAATGCTCTAACATTGAGCCAACTGGCCCAGGCCTGTTATCAGCATTTTCCACTTAAGAAAACTGAGGTCCAGATACATTGAACAATTTGTGGTAGTCACGCAGATTAGGAAGTGGCAGAATAAAAAACCCTGGCTCTATGCTCCTCACTCTCAACCTCTAGGTTACATTGCTTCTTTAATTATGTAATAGCCCATGAGGTCCAGATACATTGAACAATTTGTGGTAGTCACGCAGATTAGGAAGTGGCAGAATAAAAAACCCTGGCTCTATGTTCCTCACTCTCAACCTCTAGGTTACATTGCTTCTTTAATTATGTAATAGCCCATGAATAAATGGACAATAATTTATTTAATCATTTCCTTATTGATGGAGATTGAGGTGATTTCCTTTGTTTCTATTTATTTTGCTTCCACCAATAGTGTCAAAATAAACAGCACTGAAATGCATTCTGACAGTCTTCTTTCTTTTCTGTTGAAAAGAGACCCACACTAATTTCTTCCTATGCTTAACTCTGGAGAAGCTTCCCAGCTCTGGCAGTCTCAGTCTTAGTTGGGCAAGGGGTCCTGGCTCTCATACCTCATATTCCAATGACAAGTTAGGAATTTTTGCTTCACCGGTTCCTCCGAGCCTTCCACATGTCTCTGGAGGACGGGGCAGAATGAAGAGCCCTGTTTAAGTCAACACAGTTTATATCTAGAAACAGAGGGAAGTGAACTGTAAGGGATTATTGTTTCCTAGATGTGTCAGATGCAATCACGCAGCGTGGATTTATGAAGCGGACTGAAATATTTGTTTTGATTGCTCACTGATTAAGAATACACTCTAATGCACAATCTTGACAGACATCTAGGCCAACTACCCTTACTCTAAGTATCTGGGTCAGGGTTGCCCAACTTCCTTTAATTCAGCAGTCTCATTTCATTAAAGGATTATGCGAAGAAACCTCAGGGTCTGAACAATTGGCTATTTCATCTTCAGTATTTAATGTTACAGGGGCCCCAGCAGTTGCCAATGTTACTGTCCATTGATTTGTCATGTGTCCTTATTGTTTAGCACAGAGTTGGAAGAAGCAATTAGCTGGGGATCTCACGAAAAATGAATATACCATATGAAAACTGAACATATAATTTAATACTGAAATAATTCATGAAGATATTTGAGGTAAAGTGTTAGACAAAACCCCATATGTTGGAGATTCTTACAAATGAAATTTTGCAAAAACCTGAGCATGATTTAGGTGGAAATGATTAAAAATCTCAAGAGGTATGTTTTAAAATTTTAATTTAGAACCACTTCAGGGTATGTATTTAGCAGCAGATTGCTACATCATGCTACCATATGAAAATTAGAACTAAAAAACCGATTTGGTAACTTTGAGGTAAATATCCAGTGAAATGCAAAGAAGAAAATAAGTCATCATAATTTGGGAAATCTTGTGTTTGTTGCTGGGTAGTATATTTTTGTGTGGGGTAAGGGTTAGGGTGAATAAACATGTGGTCTCTTTTAATTTTTTTTAGTACAATACAGGCTTTAGAGTAACCAATAATCATTCTACATAATATATGTTGGAAAGAAAAGCATTAAAGATCTTAAAAACTGATGATTACAGCTTTGGCCAGGTAGCTCAGTTGATTAGATTGTGTATCTTTCTGATAAGCCAAGGTTGTGGGTTCAATCCTCGGTCAGGGCACATACAAGAATCAGTAAATGAATGCATAAATAAATAGAAAAATAAATTGATGTTTCTCTCATTCTCTCGCTTTCCCTCCTCTCTTCTCTTGAATCAATCAATAAATTAAAAAGTTAAAAAAAAACTTTGATGATTACATATGCAAGAACTTCTGCGTTTGAAAACAAAGCATCACATAATCTCTGTCCTGAAGTGTCAGTTTCTTTCTCTTCTCAGCAGCCCTCTCCATTTTTGCGTGCATTTCTGTTTATGTGGGGGTAAGGTACAGGAGCATATAAATATGAAGTTTCACCCTTAAGTATGGATGCAGGCTTCAATCTGTTCTTTTACTCTGTTCATGCAAAGTTGACAGGTACTTTAACCAACCCGTTATCTTGAATACCACTGTTTTCACCAGCCAGAGCTCATTATTATATCCACAATGCTGATTAAGGTGATGCTGGTTTCACCAATAGAACTGATTCTGAAATTCTTTCTACTCACTAGCAAAAGCACTGGTGAGGACCAGTACCAAAGCACAAGCAGCAGTAGAGCCTGTGGTGTATGAGCTTTATCCCATGAATGTAGGTTCCTGATTAGGACAACTGATTACCCTTTGAGTAAAGTTGAAGCCAACTAACACATTATTGTGACCCACTGACTATACTAAAGATTTTGAAGTAAATTATGGACATTTAACTGTGATGAACCTATGCAAGCCCTTAAACTCAGCTGCTCTCCATCTTTTTTTTTCTTTTTTACAGAGACAGAGAGAGAGTCAGAGAGAGGGATAGATAGGGACAGACAGACAAGAACGTAGAGAGATGAGAAGCATTAATCATCAGTTTTTTGTTGTGGCACTTTAGTTGTTCATTGATTGCTTTCTCATATGTGCCTTGACCACGGGCCTTTAGCAGACCAAGTAACCCCTTGCTCAAGCCAGCAACCTTGGGTCCAAGCTGGTGAGCTTTGCTCAAACCAGATAAGCCCGCGCTCAAGCTGGCGACCTCGGGGTCTCGAACCTAGGTCCTCCGCATCCCAGTCCGACGTTCTATCCACTGCGCCACCACCTGGTCAGGTTCAGCTGCTCTCCATATTATTTCTATTATTCCACATTCATTCAGGTTTTGTCTTTGGCCACATATTTCTTCCCAATTCTAGCTTAACTCATGCACCAGTGTCACTTATGATGACTGTTCTCTTTCTCTCTTTAAAAGATTTTATTTATTCATTTTAGAGAAGAGAGAGAAAGAGAAAGAGAAGAGGGAGAGGAGCAGGAAGCATCAACTCCCATATGTGCCTTGATCAGGCAAGCCCGGAGTTTCTAACTGGCAACCTCAGCGTTCTCGGTTGATGCTTTATCCACTGCGTCACCACAGGTCAGGCGACTGTTCTCTTTTTAATCCTTAAGTGTGTAAAAAGTAGAGTTTCTTTTCTGAGTGATCATTTACACTATTTTACTTACTATTGCCTTTGTACTAGATGCATTAAATTTTGACCTGAAAGATGTAAAGCTCTGTCCAAAGAGAAAAAAAAAATGACCAGTTTCCCCTTGGTGTGGAAGCCTTCCATCTTTGTCCTTTGGGGTTTTGCTTCCATTCACCTGTAAAGTGAGGGATTTGGACCAGAATATCTTTCCCTTCCCTGCCAGTTCTGATCTTCTAAGATGGTCTTCTCTGTCCCAGCAGTTACATAGGCTAAACCTGCAGCAGCCTGTGAGGCAAAGCCATGGATCAGGATTTGCATTACAAAGGCCTGCTGACTTTCAGCTTTTTCCCTTATGATGGTGAGTCAGAGAACTCTGGCCATCACTATTTCATAATCCAGCCAGCTCTGTTCCTGTAATGACTAATAGATGTATGTGGTGATGTTGCCAAGTCTCTACCACAGGTGAGGCATCCCTTAGACCAGGAAGTACATCAAAGGGGGAATCCATGAGATTCAAAGACCTTCCTTCAGATTTTATGCAGTCATTGATCAAAAAAACATGAAGAGTATAGCACATCTTCCCATCTTTGCTTTTAAACTGAGTTCTGCTCTCTCAGCAGGTTACATAATTTTTCAATGCAGCAGAAACTGAATATCAAGAGTTGTTTTAGAAGTTATAATGGGCTGGCACTGATGTCTGTACAGATGTCCCTGGCTTACGGTGGTTTGACTCTGCGATAGTGTGAAAGAAATACACATAATTAAGTACATAAGATATTCAACATTTTATTATAAAATGGGTTTTGTGTTAGATAATTTTGTCCAACTGTAGGCTAATGGAAGTGTTATGATCATGTTTAAAGTAGTCTAGGCTATGACGTTTGTGGGGTAGGTATATTAAATGCGTTTTTGGCCCTGGCTGGTTGGCTCAGTGGTACAGTGTCAGCCCAGTGTATGGATGTCCTGTGTTTGATTCCTGGTCAAGGCACACAGGAGAAGTGTCCATCTACTTCTCCATCCTTCCCCCTCTTGATTCTCTGTCTCTCTCTCTTCCCTTCCTAAAGCCATGGCTCGATTGAAGCGAGTTGGCTCCAGGAACTGAGGATGGCTCCATAGCTTTTGCTTCAGGAGCTAAGAAGAGCTCAGTTGCTGAGCAATGGAGCAATGCCTCAGATGGGCAGAGCATTGTCCCCTAGGGAGCTTGTCAGTGGATCCTGGTCATGGTGGATGCAGGAGTCTGTCTCTCTGCCTCACCTCCTATAAGGCCAGCAGTCATGGCCATCGTGGCTATGCAATGCAGGTTCTCATTGGGTTCGGGCAGACAGTAAAGAAAAAGTGGAGCCAAGAAATGGTGGGCCATTCCTTTATTAAAGTCTTGCACCAGCTGACGAGCAAACACACAGGGAAAACACTTCCCTCTTCATTCTTTCAGAGCTTGCAAAGCCCTAACACATTATCCAGTTCCACAACCAGGAGAATCTTCTCCGGTTCCTCCTAGAATCGAAGGCCTTACCAGTCTCAGTAGGGCTCCCAAAGCCCTTCACCTCTGGTTCCCCATCTGCACAAACTGGCTTCTTCCTCAGCACCCTGCATTCTCTCTGCTGTTACTCAGCAAACATGGCTTCTTTCCATTTCTCCTCTTCTCTTTTCAAAACTTTTTGGTGGGGAAAACCTCTCCTCCAGCAAACATTAGCAAAACAATGGCCCTTCCCAAGCAGAAAGGTAATTTGCAAATTCTGATTCATGTACACCTGGTGCTGCCCAGCCCTCAATGCAAACTATAAGCGAGCAAACATAAAAATCATATTTTACAAACTTATTTGACCAACACCTCCTCTCACTGAATATAAATAAATAAATAAATAAGTCTTTGACTTAAAATATTTTCAATTTATGGTGGGTTTGTCAGAATGTAACTCCATTGTAAATTGAAGATCATCTATATTTAATCTCAATTTAAATGTTATTTTATAATAGGCATTTGCTTCAATGTATATTTATTCTTTACTGGTGGAATTATTCCTTATTACCCAGAAATTCAGTGTAGTGATGTTATAAAGTACCATACCTCACTTCCACAGGTTTACGTAGAGACACCAAGTCCAGATGAATTTTTAAGGAGTTTTATTAAAGGAGGAGATGTATTAAATATGCCAGCCACATATGACTAACATAGGGCATTGCAGACCTAAATCGTGTGTTCCAAATACATCTCAGAGGCTGGTTATATACCCTTTGACCACATACAGGCTGGGGGGAGCATGATATTATGACACAATTATTAACAGGCTTATAACATTTGTTTAGGGCCGTGATGGTGAACTTTTTTATAAAAACTGCCCACTTTTGCAGTGCTGGCCAACCTGGTCCCTCCTGCCCACTAGTGGACGGTCCAGCTTTCATGGTGGGCCAATCGTGACACCGTTTGGTTGCTCTGCTACCACCCACCATGAAATCTGGAACGCCCACTAGTGGGCAGGAGGGACCAGGTTGACCAGACTGCAAAAGTGGGCGGTTTTTATAAAATAGTTCGCCATCACGGGTCTAGGGGATTCATAAGAACATTAAAAATTTCAAGGTAATACAATCAAAGACATTTACAAATCTTTTAGTGTCTATCTTCCCTCCTTTGCCTGGAATCTCAGGATTCCAGGAAGGCAGGAAGAGCCAAAATCAATGTAGGATGGTATGTAAATTCTGTCTCCTATTGAAAGAGAAAAGAAGTTCCTCAGACAACCTTTATTCTATAGTTAAAACTAAATGGCCCTGGCCGGTTGGCTCAGTGGTAGAGTGTCGGCCTGGCGTGCAGGAGTCTCGGGTTCGATTCCCAGCCAGGACACACAGGAGAAGCTTCCATCTGCTTCTCCATCCCTCCCCCTCTCCTTCCTCTTTGTCTCTCTCTTCCCCTCCCGAGCCAAGGCTCCATTGGAGCAAAAGTTTGCCCGGGCACTGAGGATGGCTCTGTGGCCTCTGCCTCAGGCGCTAGAATGGCTCTGATTGTGGCAGAGCGATGCCCCAGATGGGCAGAGCATCGCCCCCTGGTGGGCATGCCGGGTGGATCCCAGTCGGGCGCATGCAGGAGTCTATCTGACTGCCTCCCCGTTTCCAACTTCAGAAAAATACAAAAACAAACAAACAAACAAACAAAAACCAACTAAATGACCCATTGTCCTTATAAGTCAGGAAGCTTCTACATTCTTTTCCCTTTCCTCCCCAAGGAAAGGATGGGACAGAAAGCCTGACCTTTCCTCCTAAAATATCAATATTAATTTTGCAACCTTTTGGTACCTTACCACAGTGAAACTTGAAAAAAGAATTTATAGGTATAGGAGTTTATTCAATAGATGGCACCTGTTCACTGAATTCAAGGACTACACAGATACCTTTTCTGATGTTCTACCAAAAGAACACTTTCATTTGTTTGTATTCCATTTGTTGTTTTTCTCTCTGTTTTCTCTTCCTTGGTTACTCTTGTAGCAGGAAAGCAACCCAACGGAGGATAGACACTCAGACAACTGTATAAGAGGAAAAAGAGAATTTTTATTAAAGCCGGTGGAGCACGTGGGGCCTATGGCTCCAAAGATACATGCTCCCCGAAATTAGATTTCTTACATCTTATATACCCTTTACAAAACACAAGTTCACATACATGGATCTCGTTATTCCTTTAGGTCAGTCACATGATTTCAGGATGGGAGGGGGCTTACATGATGTCAGAGGATAAGCCTTTGTAAATTGTCTATTAAGGAGAAAGAAAGGGAAGAGGAAAGGACTATTTAAATCTCCTTTTCCCCTCACACATTCCTGGCTCTTTACCTTCTTCCTCACAGGTGTGGGGAAGGGAGGGGGTCCAAGTGTCCTTCCTCCTTGAGAGCAAAACCCTCTAGTACGGAAACCTCCCCATTTACAGTATAACAGCCCTTCCTAAGCAGGAATGCGATCGGCCATCTTGAGCTGGTGTAAATCACACACAAGTATAAAAATTGTATTTACAAACTCTCTCTGAACGCTTGACCTAAATCATAAAATACCTTTTAAGCCTCTTAGTAAAAGGGGGGTTTCTTATCTTACCATGATTTACTCATTTCCAAAAGGGAGCTGCTTAGAATGTATGCTTGGGCACTGTCTCAGCTTACTATTCACTAGAAAATGTGGGAAAGGAGGATTAGCAAAAGCTGGCTGCTTTTCAGTTCAATTCTTTTCCCTGGATAGTTTTACTTAACTTTTTGCTTTTTCTTTAAATCATCAAGCCTTCAGATCAAACACAGAAATAAACAGGCAAACTTATAGTTATACTGTGATAATTCTTAAGTTATTAGAAAGTAAAAAATTTAAAGGTATTATATATTTTTTTCTATAGTTTTTTTTATTTTTTATTTACAGAGACAGAGAGAGAGACAGAGAGAGGGATAGACAGGGACAGACAGACAGGAACGGAGAGATGAGAAACATCAATCATTAGTTTTTCATTGCGCTTTGCGACATGTTAGTTGCTCATTGATTAATTTCTCATTTGTGCCTTGACCACAGGCCTTCAGCAGACCGAGTAACCCCTTGCTTGAGCCAGCGACCTTAGGTCCAAGCTGGTGAGCTTTTGCTCAAACCAGATGAGCCCGTACTCAAGTTGGTGACCTCGGGGTCTCGAACCTGGGTCCTCCCATCCCAGTCCGATACTCTATCCACTGAGCCACCGCCTGGTCAGGCTGTAGTCTTTTTAAAAATATTATTATTATATTTTAAGTCAGACTTTCTCTCTGCCCACTTCTCATCCTCATCCTTTTAGAATAATATACCTTTCTATGTCTCTTTTTGCTGACTCTGAAAAAAAACCCTCATGACACTGTGATTTTCAATTATATTCAGATTTGATCAGTCTGTTCTTTCTCACATCTACTCTTAAGCTTTTTCCACCTAGTTTCATATCCTGGTAGTAAGTACTTCACCAGGCTACCTTATCCTCTGGCTCTAGGTTGGTTTGGTCAGTGGGAGCTTTGGCAGCGATTAGAGGGAGGGAGGAGAATGAGGCCTCTGTGGTATTGCCCCTCCCCTCTCTGTTTGTCCAGTGCCTTGGCCACATTGCTGGACTAGCTTGTATTCTGTAAGGTGTCCCTCTCCACATAGCCTCTTTGTTTCCAAATTCCAGCAGCCCCCTTGCCCTTTTAGGGTTATGGGAATTAACAGGGATCACTGATCCCAACTGCATTATCCCTCTAGGTTTCCCTGCCTACCCTTTACCCCCCCATTGTAGACAGACCCTTTATTAAATTTCCCTCAAGTTACTCAATGGGAATGTGCCATCGTTTATTGCTGGAGCTTGACAGATAAAAATAATACAATGAGTGCTTATATTACTGGGAAGTAGTATGGTATAATGGTTATTTTCCATGTGGTGTCAGATTGATCTAGGTTTGAGTACCACCCATCACTTGATTATTTCACCACACTGGGCCTCCGTTTTCTCAATAAAGTGGGGAGAATATTACCTATTTCACAGAATTGTTACAAGGATATGTATGAGTACTCAAAAATGTTTATTATTATATTAGTTTAAATATAAATGTATGTATGTGTTTGTATACACATATATGCACATATAGAAAAATTTTATTTCCCTTCAAATTACGCTGAAGAGCTTCCTCACTGGTTGGGGCGGGGCAATTACAAAGCAATCGTTTTTAGTTCCTCCACAATTTGTGCTGTTGATCTTTGGGTTTCAAGTTCTATGGACCTCCCCGCCCCTTCCGATGCTCCATAAATCGCTTCTTGTCTAAATGACACTTTGTTTCCCTTAGATAGTCCTAGCTGTTCTGGTAAACTTAATTCCTCAAATCTGTGGAATTTCTTCAGATGGTCAGTGCTAGCAACAAGGGTCCTGGTGAGGTGGAAACCTGGCTGGTCTTAGCCTTGAAGCTTGCTGACTGCTTAGGTGCTATATACATCATTGCATAATCTAACTGCTTTACAGAATAGTCGTTTTTTAGTTTCTGTCTTTTAATATATATATACACTCTTTTGAGAGCACTGGCTAAGCCCAGAGAGGCGCTACAAGGATTAGCTAATTGATTGTTTTAAATGCTTTGAAACTGGCAGAGTTTCATGAGAAGGATGGGCTAAATCATTTTAGTGGCTCAATGGGAGAACAAATGCTACAAAATGACTCCTAATTTGCTTTGGTGTCTAGTAGGACTTGCTTATTGTGCAACATGTCCCATTAAAATGAGTTATACATGCTATTGTCTTTAAAATATGAACTGGAGAAATGGTTTAAGAGGAGGTGTTTGGGAAATACACAAAGCTTTCATCAAATGGAGTTGCAGCTACTGAAACCACTGGAGTTTCTCTGACTGAAAAGAAGCTCTGTGAAGCATGATTCAGTAACATCTGTTCTTTTAAGGGCCTGCTGTGTGTCAGGACTGGGTATGGTCACCATGGTTCTCTGCCTCAAAGTCCCATTGACTAGAAGAGGAGACAGATCCACACAGTCAAAACCCTTTAATGAGGTGCAATAGTGGCTAACATGAAAGAATATACAAGGTGTAGAGTGACAAAATCAAATGATAATCAGCTCAATCTGAGAGAAATCAGGAAAGATTCATAAAGGAGAGGCTTGAGTTAGTCTTTAAGGATAAGAGAAGTTTGCCACATGATTAAGGAGTTAAGAGAGTGGGAAAAGCCCCCCAGTTCATTTTATTCGAATATATTTAAGAGTCTTTAGTTCTTCTGTATATAGTTCTATCTAATTCTTTGCACATAGCAGAGATTCAATTAATACTTATAAACAAATATTAGTAGGTGGTGTCATTAGTCTTCCCCCCCTCTAAATTTTCTGTAATAAACATTCCTTTCTTTTGCAATTAGAATATCTTAGAACATTCTGGGAGTGTTTATCAGAGTCCATGGCTGCACTGGAATTGAAGATGATTATATTCAAAGATGACAATGAACTTTGGGATTTGGGGATAGTCGTTAACCTGGTGGGGCAAAGAATTGAGATTGTGATGGGTATCACTAGACATGAAGTTGAAATGATATAGGTTGGGCCTTACAGATTTGGACTTTATGTGTGGGCAATGGGAAACCACTAACATTATTGGGCAGGGAAGTGCCATGATTGGAGTCTTCTGGCTTCAGGAGAGATTGAAGGGAAAAGGAGCAATTGTGACACTTTTATAGTCCAGATGGAAAGTACTAAAGGTGTGAGTAGGGTTGGGGAGAAGATAATGATTTTGGTTATAGACAGGATAAATTCAAAGTATCTATGGAGTAGTCTGTAGGAAGGCCTGTAAGTTCTTGGATCTGTCTGAGAGGAAGAATCAGCACCTGAGACATCATGACCACCAGAGACTCTGGGGAACCAGAGAAGAGGAGGATCCCTGGAAACCCCAGGGAGGCAGTGAAGAGGATGGACAGCAGGGGCGGAAAGGCAAGAGAGAAATAGAAGAAAATGGTGCTGTCAAAATCGTGGGAGAAAAGGAGGGAGAGGTGGTTCAGAAATACGCAAATTATCTAGACAGGAAGTAGATTATTTTCCTTTGTCCAGACATTCCTTTTCTTTCCTGCCTACAGGTTTCTGCTCAAAAGACACCTCTTCAGAGATGTCTTTCTAGACCACCTGCTTCAAATAGCACCCATTCATCACTCTACCTCACCTTCCCTGAACACTGTTTTAAAATGTGTAGGTTTTATTTTTATTCAGGTATAGTGAAGCCAACAGACCCAGAGAAAATTGCCATTAATTCTTTACTCCTTTTGGGCCTTCTGTTCAATGTCCTCACCTCATCACTGGAGACAGATGACTTTCTGGGGGTAGAAAGCCGGAAAAATGGATCATTATGTTTTTCTTTAACTACACATTGGATAAACTACTGATTTAGAAAACTTCCTGTCTTGGGTTTAGGATCCAGTTGACTGGGATGAAAATGTGTGAGGTTCTCATAAGAGCTCATAAAAAAAGTTTACAAATTCCATGGCCTAGACCCTGAGGTCAAACTTATGTTGGTTATTCCCCAAATGTTTTAATGCAGAAGAAATAGATTTACTAAAACTGGAAGGGAAAAGGAAATGGAGAAAAACACCCTGAAGAAGTGACATGAAGCCTGACCAGGCAGTGGCGCAGTGGATAGAGCATTGGACTGGGATGCGGAAGGACCCAGGTTTGAGACCCCGAGGTTGCCAGCTTGAGCACAGGCTTGTCTGGCTTGAGCAAAAAGCTCACCAGCTTGGACCCAAGGTTGCTGGCTCGAGCAAGGGGTTACTCGGTCCGCTGAAGGCCTATGGTCAAGGCACATATGAGAAATCAATCAATGAGCAACTAAGGTGTTACAACAAAAAACTAATGATTGATGCTTCTCATCTCTGTGTTCCTGTCTGTCTGTCCCTATCTATCCCTCTCTCTAACTCTCTCTCTGTCCCTGTAAAAAAAAAAAGAAAGAAAAAAAAAAGAAGTAACATGGAAGTTGAAATATGTGTATGGAAGGGTACGTTACCTGGGTGAGTGCAGAAGGAAAAGTCCATGCTGATGATGGACCTACATCTTTTTCCTCATCTCAACGTCTATTGCCACTGGCTTCTTCACCTTTTTTTCCTGCGCTTCCCTGAATTGCAGTGAATCAGGAGCCTCCATTCCTAGTTTCCATAATTGCCCTTTCTAGTAAATTTGCAAAGGAGTGTCTTTATTTTATGCACATACGGCACAGCTGATGCCTAAAGTTAGATGGGCCCTAAAGAAGTAACTTAGTTTAGAACTTTCTGTCTTCTCTTCTGAAATATCCCCCCAGAGATGGATTGTGTCTTCATATAAACAATCAAAGATACTTTGGCAGGGGGCTAATATTAACTATATTCATTACAAACTAAATATAAAAGCTCTGGCCAGCTAGCTCTGTTGGTTAGAGCATTGGCCAGACAGGTCAAAGTTGCTGGTTTGATTCCCGGTCAGGACACATACATAAATCAATCACTGAGTGCAAAAATAAGTGGGACAACAAACTGATGTTTCTTTCTCTAATGTAAGTAAATAAAAGCCCTGATAACTGTATAATTGCACATGGTAGTTTTTTGGGGGCAATGTTCAAGGAAAGAGGTCCAGAGCTGTCCTCTGGGTACTTAAAATCTAAGTTGAAAACTATAGTCTACAATTATTGATGGGAATGACTATTCTAATTCTTGTCTACAATGCACAGACTTTATTGTAACTGTGATCATTATTCAGGAGTGAGAAATGGAGCAACTCAACTGTCTCACTAGTTCTGCAGTGACAATCTCAGAATGCTTTGCTTTTTTGTGCAGAACCATTTCTTGCTTGCCTTGACCCTCATCTGAAATCAGTCCATCCAAAGGTGCACCTGCCTTTGATACCCTAGGAACTCTAAGCCCAACCTGCAAGCTAAAACATGGACACCCACTTCCCCTAATGAGACACTGTTTCAGAATTTGTGTGGTGTTCTCTCTTGCTTCAGGAATTCAAAATAATATTCAAAACTAAAACTAAAAGCTTTCTTATATCTTTACAGGGGATTTTCTGCATAGCTAAATTAAAACTAATGTATGTTTCAAGAGTTGAAGGAAGAGTGTTAGTGGGGGTAAAGGATGAGGAGCAAGCCCACTGAAGTTCGCACCCTGTATGGATCTGCTGACCAGGCAGCGTGACTGGGTGGGTGCTTTTGGATGCCCAACCTCCCTCAGTTGGGAGGCCTACTTCTCTAGATTCTCCCTAGTGTCTCCAGGGGGGCTTCTTTCAGAATTTATTCTCAGTATAGTTTTACAGTTTGGGGCACAAATACTTGTTGGATGATCAAATGCCTGAATGCCAAGTTTCTCTTATTTATTTATCTATTTATTTATTCATTTTTAGAGATGAGAGAGAGAGGGAGAGAAAGAGACAGAGAGAGAGAGAGAAGAGAGAGAGACAGAGAGAGAGAGAGAGAGAGAGAGAGGAGGGAGGAGCTGGAAGCATCAACTCCCATATGTGCCTTAACCAGGCAAGCCCAAGGTTTTGAACTGGCGACCTCAGCATTTCCAGGTCGACGCTTTATCCACTGCGCCACCACAGGTCAGGCAAGTTTCTCTGAGCCTACAGAAGATCCTTATCATTTCTGAGGACTGACTGTGGAGATATTCAAGAATCTCTAGATTTCCAAACACCTCTGTAGCGTACAATTCCTCAACAAAATGGGTATTCTCCACTGGCTGGAGCAGTCACTGAAATGGTTTCAGAATTCCTCTCCCACCTGTTTTTGTGTAGAGCATATAGTGAACTCTTTCAAGGCCCAGATCCAAGGTCATTGCCAAATTTAATATTCTACCCTTTAATCATTGTATCCAAAATTCCAGTGGGAACTCAAGCTTCATCCCAATACCTGTGAGAAATCTGCAGGGTATTTCAAATTATGCTGCAGGGACTAGCTGTCTTTCATTCATCTTGCGGGATTTACTCTGCGGCTGTAATATGGCACCCGTCCATCTCACAGCACTGGCTCTGGCCCACTGTGGTGGTGTTTCTTCTGCCATTCATTCCGAGAGTGGCTCCCAAGTGGCTGACGTCCACTGAAAGCACTGTGAAAGTGACACCTCTGTTGCTGATGCCAGCCCATACCTGTGTCCCGGATGCCCAGGATGCTAGTACGTGGTGATAGGGGCTTGGTACCTGTGCAAGGAGTGCTGAGTCCCAGGCCACATAGCTGCTGGCGTCAATGCTCTGAGGCCCTATCTCAGAGATTATAACTATGTGTTGTTGTTTTTCCTCCACAGGCACCTTCCCTTTTTTACTGAGTCAAAGTACAAAATAATTGAAGCTAGAAGAATCAGAAACTGTTAGTAGCAAAAAAAGGCACAGGAGCAATGTTCAGGAGATGTCAATGGAGGCAGTGTAAAAGGTCTAGTGGGCTTTTTTTTTTTTTTTTTTTTTTGCATTTTTCTGTAGCTGGAAACAGGGAGAGACAGTCAGACAGACTCCCGCATGCGCCCGACCGGGATCCACCCGGCACGCCCACCATGGGGCGACGCTCTGCCCACCAGGGGGCGATGCTCTGCCTATCCTGGGCGTCGCCATGTTGCGACCAGAGCCACTCTAGCGCCTGAGGCAGAGGCCACAGAGCCATCCCCAGCGCCCGGGCCATCTTTGCTCCAATGGAGCCTTGGCTGCAGGAGGGGAAGAGAGAGACAGAGAGGAAAGCACGGTGGAGGGGTGGAGAAGCAAATGGGCGCTTCTCCTGTGTGCCCTGGCCGGGAATCGAACCGGGGTCCTCTGCACGCTAGGCCGACGCTCTACCGCTGAGCCAACTGGCCAGGGCTTAGTGGGCTTTATAATGACTGTATCTGTAATATATGTACATACAGCGATACCTCGGTTTCCATCGACAATCCGTCTGAAAACAATTGACGAAATCTGAAACCGATGAAAACCGAGGCAATTATTTCCATATGAGTCAATGTAAATCCAATTAATTCCAAACATACCAAAAACACATTTTATAGAGAATAAATGTAGTGTTTAAGACCAAAAGCAATAAGAAATTAATATAAAATGAATATAAAAGACTAATGTAAAGAATAAATGAACATTTAACACGTCATTTACCTTTCTGAAGACTTCTTGGCGTATGAAAGACGGTGAGGAGGGGAGAGAGAGGTGCAGATACTGTATACGCAGTGATCACTTACATGTCATTGTAGTATTAGCACTCGCAATTAATAAAAAAAGCACAAAAAAACCTGGAAAACAATGGAATTGTTTGGCTAGACGGGAGGGGTGATGCTCACACAACGACAAACAACGTTACATTGAGCAGGAGAATGCGTGGGTTGCCCTTTGTTTTTGCAATATTAGCTGCGAGGTCATGTGCACATGCCGATGAAATCCGAGGCAACTGACAAAAACTAAGTCAAATTTTTCGCTTAAAAAAATCGACAAAGCCTGACCTGTGGTGGCGCAGTGGATAAAGCGTCAACCTGGAAATGCTGAGGTCGCCGGTTCGAAACCCTGGGCTTGCCTGGTCAAGGCACATATGGGAGTTGATGCTTCCAGCTCCCCCCCCTTCTCTCTCTCTGTCTCTCCTCTCTCTCTATCTCTCCCTATTATTTCCTCTCTAATAAATAAATAAATTTTAAAAAAATCGACAAAAATCGAAACCGACAATAGCTGAAGTAAACGAAAACCGAGGTATTACTGTACTAAACTTGGGGAGTTTTTGCTTCTTTGATTTTCAGAAGGAATTGTGGCTCTCACAGGAATTCCATACAGTGGCTAACTTCTAAGTCAGCATGTAAAAAACAAAAATTGAAAATAGAGTTACTGTTGAAACTCCGTTAAATTTCTCATAGACTAACTATATATGGCTGTATTTCCATGCCACAGTGGAGATAGGCAGATTATTTTCCCATAACTCAGCTGGTTTTGCTTCTGACCTTGAAACAAACCATGACTTTTTTAACTGATTGCTCAGAGTAGTTGACTTGTGTTTAGGGGTAGATTGTATCAAAGTTATAGATCTTTAAATATTGTAAGTCTATGAGATCTAGTAAAATTTCACACCATGAGAGGCATAAAAATGGAAGCTAACTAACGGGAAGAATTTGGTGCATTCACTCCTTTAATAGAATAATAGTAAGAACATTGAAGACTTATACTGTGTTGGGCACTTTTTAAAGCACTTTTACATGTATTCATTTAACCCTTATAACAATCTCAGGAAGTGTTTGCTATTATTATACTCATTTTTGAAAAAAAGTAAAACTGAGCCCCAAGGAGATTAAGAGACTTACATAATCAGAAAGTGACAGAGCTGGAATTAGAATTCAGACAGTCTGCCTGTGATGCTGTTTCTCTTAACTGCTGTGCTCTACACTTTTAACTGTGCTTCCATTGCTTAAGTGACCTCTTTTCACTCTGGGCAGGTGGAACTTAACAATTTAAATGTCTTATTCTTATTTTTAAAATTTATTTGTTAAATTGAGGGATAACTGACATAGCATGATACTGGTTTCAGGTGTTCATTCAATGTTTCACTAAATGTTTTTAATGATGTGATTCTACTTTTTGTTGTTGCAAAAATGTAAACTATGCTAAAAGGCATGAAGTGTATAAGAAGTGATGTCCCATATTCTCACCCTGAGATAGAACAATGGTTAATGGTTTGTGTAATTTTCACTCAGAATTTCTTTTCTGCATGCACTCACACACATACTTCTATTTGTTTAATACACACTTTTCTCTAATTTCTTTTCCACTTATCAATGTCATAGACGTTGGTCAGAATTAAGAATTCCACCTCCTCTTTTTAAAGAGCTGTCTCAGTAGCCACATATTATGCCACTGCATAAATAAACCATAGTTTATGTTTATATATTTCCTTACGGATGGATAGTCAGTTTTGTAAAAATTTTGCTGGCTTTTTACTATTACAAACTCTGTGGTAAAGATGCTCATTTGTTCTAGTATTTTGCAGATTTATTTTTTAGCTTTAAATCTTCAATCCACATGGAATTTATTTTGTGCAGGAAGTAAGGTGGGGATTATAGAGATTTCTTGACTTTCATCATTCAAATGATTACCCACCTGAAGAGATTCAGTCTCCAGGCACCCAAGTAAACACGTTGCATCTGTTATAGAAATACATTGAAAATTGTAATAAGGAGACTCTCTATGGTGGAAAATAGTAGGTAGTGTGTTGGGGAGAGGGAGCAGAAACGGCAGGCTTGGCCAGTGTGGACCAGAGCAGGGAGCTCTGCCTCCAGGTTGGAATGCTGCATTTTAATTAGCAATATTGCTCCCAAATGTTTAGCTGCAACAGTGGGGGGATTAGAGACCTCTGCTTGCTCATCATAATTCAGAACCTACACATCAGAGTGTCTAATTAGATCTTCTTTCTTTTGAAAGGTCAGCCAATAAAGTGGTCATGTTGTGTCATTCAAGGTCTAGAAGTTACTCTGTTGTAAGCTTGATGGATTTTTTTTTAAGTTAAAAATTGCCTGTTCCTGTATAGTGTCTTTTAGCAACCTTTGCTAGACTAAGATACTGGCAGGCCACCGTGCAAAGGATCTTTGAAGTCTTTCAGCCACTTAGAACAATTCTTGTCCTTTGTATTTTTCTTTTTTTCTTTATCACTTTGGACACTATGTTAAAGAGAGTCATTTTATTTATTTATTTATTTATTTATTTATTTTCCCAAAGTTAGAAGCAGGGAGGCAGTCAGACAGACTCCTGCATGAGCCAGACCAGGGTCCACGTGGCATGCCCACCAGGGGCCAATGCTCTGCCTATCTGGGGCGTTGCTCTGATGTGGCTGGAGCCATTCTAGCACCTGAGACAGAGGTCATGGAGCCATCCTCAGCGCCAGGGCCTACTTTGCTCCAATGGAGCCTTGGTTGCAGGAGGGGAAAAGAGAGACAAAGAGGAATGAGAGGGGGAAGGGTGGAGAAGCAGACGGGTGCTTCTCCTGTGTGCCCTGACTGGGAATTGAACCCGAGACTTCCATACACCGGGCTGATGCTCTACTGTTGAGCCAACTGGCCAAGGCCGAGAGTCAGTACCATATCTTAAGCCCTTTGGTATACTTTCCTATTCACAAAGAAAGCAATATTTAATTCAGTTTTGGATTTGGGTTCTGGATTCTGTAATTAAATATTATTTTTAATTGATTTCCATGGGAAGAACATCCCAAATAATTTATGCCCTTCTGGAAATCTTATTATCATACAGAAGTTAATGGAGCTAGATTTTTATTTTATTATTTAGCTATAACTGACGTAAGTTAGGAAGCTATTTTAATTCTTTTAAGCCACTAAGATCTTAATTAGAATTCTGTATGGAGTGACAAGTTCAAGGGGGAAAGTGTGAATTATGGGCAACGCTTCTATATTACAATTCCTGCTGTCTCAATCCACTTACTTGGACTCTGTGAGTGGGACCACCTCCTGAGTTCATCAGACCTCACACCAGCTTACTCCATAGTTGAGCTGTTAACCTAAGGATTTGAGACTAGGGGGAGATGATTCTCAAAACTGAAAATTACATTATTCCTATTTCAGTTATATTATGGGTTAAATGAGCTTTTGTGAGAGTATCAAGAAAATCTTATCATTCATAGTATTTTTTGAAATGCAGTTGAATCAGAATCCCCTGGACAAAATGAATCAGTATCCATTTAGACAAAATGCTGCTTGTTGGATCCCACCCCAGAATCAGCATCTCCCATGGTCGAGTTCAAGTATCTAATTTTTAAAAAAGCCTCCTATGCTATTCATTTGTGCATTAAAGTGTGAGCATATTTGATTGATAACGTTACTTCAATGGGAAAAATATACTCCTGATTCTAACTAAATTGCTTCAAAGTGTACCATTGTAATATCGTGTGCAGGTACACTGCAGCTAGCCTGCGTGTGAAATCAGTGGTCTGGATGACAATCACATCTTAAAAGTGTAGAATTAACAATTAACTGATGAGTAGATTAAGGCTCAGAGTATTCAGGTTAAGTTCTAAGGTAACAATTGTCAAACTTTTTTTTCATAAAAAATTTTTAAATAAATTTTTTAGGTGAGAGGAAGGGAGATAGTGAGGCGGACTCCTGCACATGCCCTGATGAGGATCTACCAGGTAATGCTATCTGGGGCTGATTCTTGAGTACAGAGCTATTTTTAGCATCTGAGGCTAAGGACCTTGGACCAACTGAGCCATCCTCAGTGCCCAGGGCCACGCTCAAACCAATCAATTCGCTGGCTGCGGGAGGGGAAGAGAAAGAGAAAGGGGAAAGAGAAGTCGGGGAGAAGCAGACGGTTGCTTCTCCTGTGTGCCCTGACCAGGAATCAAACCTCGGACGTCCATTTGCTGGGTCAATGCTCTATCCACTGAGCCACTCATCAGGGTTAATTTTTTCATCTCATGGCAATAAACTAATTACTGAAGTTCTGCAGCACCCCCCAAAATATATATTTTGCTGATCTGACAAAAAATAGATACAATTTTGATTCATTCACATTGGATGGCTATTGTGTTGGTTGTTGTCATTTTTTTATTTGACAATCTAAGGGAAAAGAGGTCAGTGCCCCTGACTAAATAGGTACAGTGGTGGGATTCAGCCAGTTTGCACCAGTTTGACAGAACTGATACCTAATTTTTTGTTGAGTTTGGTGAACTAGTTGTTAAAATGGCACTTGTAATCAGGGTTCTCTCTAAGGTGGGCACCTGGGCAGCCGCCCAATGTGGAAATCACAAATTTACACTCCTTACTCTTTTTTAACGTTCATCTGCACAACAGTGTATTTATTCTAAGCGCCCACAGTAATGTTCATTCCATGCATCGGTGAAAAAAAATTGCAAGAGAGGACACCAATCAAGAACCAATATGGAAATACCTTAAATAACAGTTTTGTTGTTTTTTGTCAGGTATTACTTAATTTTTTTCATTAATATTTTAAAATTCTTTCTTGTAACATAATCTAGTTTTGTGTACCTCTTTTATTGTTCTTATTTAAGTATTAAATGCATGAATAATAAACTGCCTTTCATGATATTGTTTTTTAATACTTAAAACAGTCATTAGGGCAGAGAACTGATTGTTAAATTATTTGAATCCCACCACTGGTCAGGTATTGCATGTTTTAAAAATTCTTGTGGAACACTGGTTGAAAATCGCTGTTCTAGGATATGGAGCTGAGGACTAAACAAAGGGAGAATGCCTCCCAGAATTAAAGCACAGAATGGTTATTCAGCCAGAAGGCGAAGCTGTGAGAATAGCGTAAACATCTGTACCCGATGTCAGCTGATTACTCTGCCCCTTGAGATTTTGATGAGATGGTTCAAACCCTTTTCTACATCCCCTGGAATGTCAATGCTCTCTCTAAGATTTCTACAAGACCTGAGACTTGTCTTCCCAGGGTTACATCTGGGGGATCCCTTTTTCCTGCTCTGCATGTTGTGATCATCCTTTATCTCTGTTCAGCATGGCAGACCACTTCTTGGTTCCTCCAGCAGCAGAGTTATTCATTAGTTGGAATGTTTACAGACAATCATGGAATCAAATGGCAGGACTCCCATTGCTACATCACACATCACAGAATATTGCTTACAGTCATGTCTTAAACACCCCTGTCCTTAAAGGTACTTTTGGCCAAACCATGACAGGGATATAGCTCATTGGTCAAGCCACTTCACATCATATCCTGGTCTCTCTCCATCTTGCTGGCTCTCTGTCTGCTTTATCTCAGCCACCTCTCCAGGCTTGCTCAGAGCTCCAAATTCTTTTCACTTTTTTTATTTAGAAAATGTCAACTCTCTCGAACCCTTTTCCCTAAACTCATTTGGATAATGCCAGCCAAGGTGCTTGGCTTCGCAAAAGGGTCTCCCAGTCTCTTCTTTACAGAATGCATCCTCCTTAGAATACAATTTTGGGATTAAATAGAATTTTTCTAAGATCATTTATATATTTCTTCCATAAAAAAATTGATTCTGAGTTTTACTGGATGCATAAAGGCTGAGAAAGAATCTTTTCTTTCTACATTACTAAAGGATCTTTTGTTTTCTTTTTTGAAGATGATTAGACAGATTTTATTTCCTGTATAATACTGGCTAAATAAAGGATCATTGTTTGGAGGGAGATGCTCTTCTGGAAAAAGTTAAGCAGGATTATAAAAATAAGGTTTTAAAAGGCAGGTATGTACCAGTGAGCTCCCATTCGTTAACCTCACCAGTCTTGACAACACTTTGACCAACACATCTAGGAAGAGATCATTTGTATTTACAGCCAAGTAAATGCAAGCAGGGCTATTTCCCACTCGCTAGCAGATATGAGTGCTCCTGATGCCAAGTGAGTGGCATCTGCAGGGCTGCTCAGGGCCTTCTGTGTCATAGATCATATTCTGAGACTACAGCAATAGGAATTGTTTTCAGAATGGTCTGTTTTCTTGCTGTCTTATCTTGTGGGTATCTGAAAGCTTTTCGTTTTGCTTGAAATGGAAAGTCATTTACCAGATGAGACATTATTTCATTTAGTGCTCTTAGTTTCTTGGTAAGTATTCTGAATTTTTTCTGTTAATTTCTAGTTGCATGCACAGTGATTCTCAATTGGTGAGAAAATTATGATCTCATAATCTCTTTTTCCTTGTACTTGCTGAATGATTAGCCTCATTTGCTGTGTGAGTTCCACTTCACGGTTGTGAAATGATGACTCGCCCTGACTCTGGCTAAGCATGTCGGCTTGATGGCTTTGACCTTTTCCACGAAAACAAGGGACTTGAAAGGATATGATGTGTGTGTAATTGTTACTCAAATGGGGTTATTTTGGCTAACAGCTCAAAATACATGCTTTGCTAAGCCCCTAGAAGGTACCAGTGAAATGTTTTGTATTTGGGGTTTTCTAAGACCTTCTAGATTTATATTTAAGCTATGAGAAAAAAAATTCTGATGGCCCATTAAATACAAATAATAAATTTACATCCTGAATCACAAGCTGTGTGGATTCCCAAGAATGGTCCAGTTAAGTTTGCTTCATCTGCTCTGTGATGGATATTACTTCCACTGCACTTAATTGGGATCACTGACAAATTTAGATTCAGAGCATCTCAATGACTCCAAGGGATGTATAAATATCTCACCAAATCCATTTAAATGGTATTCTGGATTTGGTCAAGGGTCTCACAATAGTAATTTGCAGGTGTGACTGATATTAACTTATAAATTTCCCATGACTAGTCCTTTGTTGATTTCAGGCTTCCCTCCTGTTCAGTAATGATTGCTCAGCAAGCCTATTTTACCTTCCTTCTCTGCAGGCCCTTTATTGCTTTGAGACGTGCCTGTGTGTGCGTGCGTGTGCATGTGTGTGTGCATGTTCTTAATAGCAATGTGTGAGACAGTATTTCCCACTAGAGCATATTTATATGAGCTTGTGAAGCTATTTCTATACTTGATCTTAGCCAAAAGGCCGAGAAGTGACTGTGAAGCTATTTCTTACTTGACATATTCTTTCTTTGGTTGGCTGTGCTTTTAGTTCAGGGGACTTAGACTCTGACTGATGTGCAATGACAAAACAATAGGGATGGTATAGAAATATACATGTTGTAACAATCAGTACCGTATCACACTTGGTTACAGATCCTGTGATATGACTTTTAGTAATCACCCTCAGGATGGGTTTGAAGTCCAGCATAATCACCCTAATGTGTTGCTGTAAAGGAGCCGATAAATTTACATATGGGTGAAAATGATTAATTTTTATTATTGATAACAAGATTCTCAGTTCCTGACGTTAGAACATAATCTTTCTATTATTTGCTCTTTTATTTCTATCACTAAAATTTCTAACTATGTTGCATAAGGTTGAATTTCTCACTGGTTCGCTTATGTCTCACTTTAGAGACCTTAAAAAATAAATTGTGCTATAAACATGTCAGAATATTCCAAGCAGAACTGCTTGGCTTGTGCTATTGGTAGTCATTGTCCTTAGCTAACATATCTTTGTTTAAAATGAATTAGCAGTTAGAAAATGTACCTGTATGGTTCTGCATGTGGGTGCAACTTTTTTGTTAATAATGAAGAAGAAAGACGCTTATGACATTCAATATCACTGATGAGTATTAAGATAGGCATACAACCTATATTAATACAATGAGCATTAAGATGATAAAACTTCTAATTATGATAATCGTCGTTACATAGCAACAGTAGTTAATATTGCGAACTTATATGAAAGTGAGACTGCTAAGTGCTTTATGTGTGCATGAACTCATTTAATCTTCATAACAATCCTATGAGGAAGATTTTTATTATCCCAACTTTTAAAATGAGAAACCAAAGGACAGAGAGGTTAATTAACTTGTCTGTGGTTACCAGGAAGCTGCAGAACAGACATTTGAGCCTGGTAGAATTGCCAGATTCAGGGTGCAATTTACACACACACACACACACACACACACACACACACACACACTATACCCATCCAATATTTGCCTTCTTTTTGCCATATTTTGGACATACTTACTGAAAAAGTATTCACTATTTATCTGAAATTCAAATTTAAATAAAGGCCCTGTTTGTTTATCTGGAAAACCTAAACCTAAATTGTCTAGTTTCAGAGTATATGCTCTTAACCTTTATACTAATTCTGTCTAAAACCCAGGTCTGATTTTGTACGCCATAGGTCCATTCTTTTCTATATGTACCCAAGGTTTATTGTTCAAGATGGCTCTTTTTTTTCTAGAGGTAGGACTATTTATGATAGTGAGAATATGTTAATTAGCAAATATGTACTTTTAATTTACAGCATGTGCAGCATTGTATTGAAGATTACTTAGAAAGTATTTTGCTCCTAAAAGAGCATACAACCTAGTAGATGAGATGGATATGTGAAAGGCTAATGCCATTACAGTAGAAAAATAGCCTTGGTAAACTATGAGCTGTAACTCTTCCAAGAAGTGTGGGGAAAGAATAACAAAATTGCCCTGGCCGGATAGCTTGGTTAGAGCATCTACCCAAAGCGCAGGTTGCTGGTTCGATCCCTGGTCAGGTCACATACAGGAACAGATAGATGTTCCTGTCTCTCTCTCCTTCTCTTTCTCTTTTTCTCTCTCTAAAAAAATCAATGAAATAAAACATTTTTAAAAATTGAAAAAAGAAAATAACAAATTAAGGAACAGTTGAATTGGTCTCTGAAGGATGAATAAGAGTTCGATAAGGAAAGAAACTATGGGTAAGAAAAAAAAGACAAAGATTTGTGAAAGTGCGTGGTGGAGTCATTTTTTAAATGTTAAGATACATGTACTCTGCTTAATAGTGGATGATGAGAATTAGAGAGTGGGATATGGATATGACCTCATGGAATTCAATGTTATACTCAGAAACCTTATTCTAGACAATCGAGAGCCATTGAAGGTTTTTAAACAGAGAAGTGACATGGTCAGAGGTCCTTGGGGGTTCCTAGGATCTGCAAGAGAATTTAGCCTAGCAAGGTACTGGGAAAATTAACCAAATGCTTTATCCAGTGCCAGCTGAGTCTTGGGCATACCACCTTAAGGTATACATTATATTTAGGGTATTATAAATCTGGGGGAAAAAACAGGTTGCATAAGGCTAAGTATAAAAGGAAAGATCTGGACTTATCAATAAAATAAACGAATGGTATGAAAACTAAACACCCATTTATGTCATCACATGATATGCAGATAGTTATATAACATAGGCATTGACAAGGAAACAAATAGATGTGAAATATTTTGCAAATTATGTCATCCTGTGTAAATGGAAGTTGTAATAGTAATCCTATTTTTCAATATAATACCATTATTAGGATTTTCCATCTAGTCCTGCTTTCCAACTTTATTATTTTTCCTTTTTATTGAATTATTTTTGGTAGCATTGGTTAACAAAATTATGCGGGTTTTAGGTGCACCAACTTTAATTCTTTTTTCTTTTCTTTTTTTTTTTTTTTTGTATTTTTTCTGAAGCTGTAAACAGGGAGAGACAGTCAGACAGACTCCCGCATGCGCCTGACCGGGATCCACCCAGCACGCCCACCAGGGGGCGATGCTCTGCCCACCAGAGGAGATGCTCTGCCCCTCTGGGGCGTCGCTCTGTCGCGACCAGAGCCACTCTAGAGCCTGGGGCAGAGGCCAAGGAGCCATCCCCAGCGCCCAGCCATCTTTGCTCCAATGGAGCCTCGGCTGCGGGAGGGGAAGAGAGAGAGAGGAAGGAGGGGGGGGTGTGGAGAAGCAGATGGGCACTTCACCTGTGTGCCCTGGCCGGGAATCGAACCCGGGACTTCTGCACGCCAGGCCGACGCTCTACCACTGAGCCAACCGGCCAGGGCCCAACTTTAATTCTTTTAAGGAAAAATATGAGGTCGATTTTTTTATCAAAATGGCTGAAATTTAATCTTATTTACTGCAAGGACTTTATGATCTTCTGAGTTGCCTCACACCCTCAGTCTTCTATGACATTAGGACATATGATGCTTTAGCTCTTGAAAGGAAATTCAAAATATGTTGTAAATGTCACAGTTTGATGATGATAATGATAATTTTTTAGTGTTCTGAATAAGAGGATCTGAAAGCACTGTGAATAGAATAAGCAAGAGAAGGTCTGATTTAGGCAGAGAAAGTCAAGTAAAAATACCCCCCCCCCCGGGATCTTACATGCATGTCGGCCTCAGAGGCATATGGCGTCCATGCCTATGTGTTCTCA
This sequence comes from Saccopteryx bilineata, assembly GCF_036850765.1. Classification (NCBI taxonomy): domain Eukaryota; kingdom Metazoa; phylum Chordata; class Mammalia; order Chiroptera; family Emballonuridae; genus Saccopteryx; species Saccopteryx bilineata. The sequence continues at coordinate 201,551,760 of NC_089494.1, forward strand.
GTGGAGCTCCATTCCACACCACTTGGTGGGAAAAATACAAGCTCTGGGCCTCTGAGTCATTATTCAGAAAACTGGTACAATAATCCAGCTCTCCTAACCTTCACTTTTATGCCAGGCTGTCCCAGCACACACTCTGGAATTCTACAACTCTAAGGGGAAATTTGTCACATGTTGAGAATGAAGCCAAGAGCCTGGGGCACTCAGCAGTTAGTCTCTCAAAATTGTGTGACTTGCTGTTGGTGAGAAAGAGTTACGGTAATTTGACAACAAAACCACCATTAGGTTATATTATCTGAGAACCATGTAGTTGGAATCCAACCCAGTGTTGTAACGAACAGATCCAACAGACTCCCTATCTGGACCTCAGGGCGGAGGAGGGTAGATGTTGATTTGAGGGAATAAAGGCTGATTTATATCTACTGTCTCTCTCTCTCCCTAGCTTGTTTTCTTGATAACCTTTGCCATCAATTCAGCTATATTTGTATCTGATAAATTGACTGTTACTACTTTAAAATCCTTCAAATGGTCAAACCTTTATTTTGTTCTCTCTTTGGAAATTTTTGGTAAACAAACAGAACTCCAACACCCAAATGAATAATAGTGCTCAGTTGTAAAATCTAATGCAGTGAAACTAACAATTATATCAACACTACCATCTAACCCAAGTGAATCAATAGCTTCCTAGTTGCATTTGTACTTGAGAATCATTGTGGCAAATGTACTGCTGCAAACTTGAACTATGAAGAATTAATTCCAGTGGCTCTGGTTGCCCAGCTGGAGTAGGAAAGGATGCTCTGGTGCACTTTTTATGGTTAATGCAAATTAGCAGATAGTTGTGGGAATAAAGTTCTCTTCTTAATCTATGGCAGGAGATAGTTAGTCTGCAAGAGTTCATTTCAGACTGTAATTAGTTTATTCATTAAGGTTGGGGAATTCAATGACACAGCTGCATGAGGTATCATTGAGAGCTACCTGAACATATGGCAGAAGGATAATGCAAATTTTGCTCCTGAAAGAAAAAAACAAAATGGTACAGCTTTGTGCTTTTATTTTATATCCTTCAGTGATTTCCTGAAGGAGGTGGTGAGTTGATTACACTCCAAACCTTCTAATATACATTGATTTTAAATGGAGGATGGTATTTATTTTCCTCGAATGTTACATGTAGCACATATAAACACATATAACACATTCTCACACATATTGCTAGGCATCTAGATACATGCACAAAAGACTGATTGCTGTTCTTTGGTTTCCAGCAAGAAAGACTAACACCTATATCTATTAATAATGTTTCTGTCTCCCCTTATGTTTTTAGAGTTAATTATTAATCTAACAACGTTTTATGTCTGATTAGAAGTACGTATACAGAGGTGAAATAAAACTATTGGTTATATCTGACTTCTGTAAGATTTATGGCTATTTAGATATAAATGTAAAATTCAGCCTTGCTTGTGAAATGCAAGCACTTGGATAGAAGAAATTCTCTTAAATTTGTTTCTTGTCTGACCTGTGGTGGCACAGTGGATAAAGTGTCAACCTGGAATGCTGAGGTCGCTGGTTCAAAGCCCTGGGCTTGCTTGGTCAAGGCACATACAAGAAGCAACAATGAGTTGATGCTTCTCACTCCTCCCCCCAACCTCCATCTGTCTCTCTCTTCTCTCTAAAAATAAATAAAATCTTTAAAAAAGATAAGGTAATTAAAAAATATTGTTTCTTGTACTTACAAACTAATCGACTTCAGACAAGGCCATAGTTATGTAAGGTGTAAAAATCTATATAGTACTTGACTTACAAAAACCAAAGCCGATAATTCAAGTTGGAAAAATTGATAGGGACAAAGCAAAACTTGATTTGAACCGTTACACCAAACTGTTCTTATGTCTTCCTTCACATTCACCATGTGTCATCTATAAACATCCTAATTGAAAATGTTATTGAAGTCAGCATTCAACCCAGGAAACAAAGAGGTGTGGAATTGTAACACTTCCCTGATATTTTGTTCTCTGCAATTGATTTACTCTATAATTAGTGCCAAAAGCTATTATTTACTACATTATGTGCTGCTAACACTATGGTCTCTTCTTCTCGTGACTCTCAATCCAAATTGATGGATAACACAGATGAAAAAACATTCTTCTGCCAACGGTAAGATGTAGAATAATGAAGGAACTCACAGGACTGCGTGATGAGATGATGCTAGTGACTGTGTCATGGGTACCTGATTATAAGGAAGCTTTACATCCCATTTGTGGTTTTCTGTAATGTATAAATTTTGTTAATGTGTGTGTGTGTGTGTGTGTGTAGCTTTTATAATAATTGAAAGCCATTTATTTTCAGGGATGTAAATTTGCTTCTGTGCAGAATCTAATGATTGTGGCTGTGGCTCTGAATGCCAGGTGGTGTGGGAGGCAGACGGTTGTAGGTAAAACTGCAGCTGTAGGGAGATGTTTGAGATCAGAGTGAAGACCAGCTCTGAAATTAACGTGCCTGTCTGAGCAAACCTAGCAGTAAATTCAGACAAGTAATGGGTTGAATTAAGTGAATGTATTAAGAATCAAGTGATGGGCTCAGTGGTAGAGAGACAGCCTGGTGTGTGGAAGTTCCAGGTTCGATTCCCAGTCAGGGCTCACAGGAAAAGGAACATCTGCTTCTCCACCCCTCCTTCTCTCCTTTCCTTATCTTCCTCTCCTGCAGCCATTGCTCTAATGGTTTAAGCAAGTTGGCCCTGGTGGGCACTGAGGATGACTCCATAACCTCACTTCTGGTGCTAAAATAGCTTGGTTGCCAAGCAATGAAGCAGTGGCCCCAGATAGACAGGTCATTGCCCTGTAGGGGGCTTGCCAGGTGGAATAGGTTATCTGTTGGGGCTGATGTGGAAATCTGTCTCTCTGTCTCCCCACCTCCCCGCCTCTTAGTAAATAAAAAAAAAAAAGAAAGAAAAAGAATAAAAAAAGAGAGAGAATCAAGTGATGATAAAATCAAGGTGTCAGGCCAGTAACATAATCCAGAATCTAGTCTGATGATGGTCAATGAGAGCTGAATTGAAATGAATCAGGAGCCAGAGGGAGTCAGGAGACCCTCTTAGGGAAGGCAGCTTTTTACCTTATCCTCTCAAACTTTCATGCCTTTAGATAAAATAATCCCCATGACTGAGAGAAACCTACTAAAATGTACATAAGAAGAGGCAAATGAAATACCTGGCGGATTAGGGAGAACAGGCCTTGACCCCAGTTGATTTATGTTCCCAGGTGTTATGAATACATTAACATGGAGAATGACACGACATTCCTGTGACCATCAGTGGCCACTTCCTCCTTTTCTTTTTTCTTTTTCCTATAGGAGGGGAAAAGCAGCAGAGTTCTGTGCCTCCTGGGGTCACAGTAATTTAGCTGTTGTGTACTGTGTTTAGATAGAGTCTGAGCTGTTCTGTCTTTTGTATTGGGGGCTGGTGAAAGTCGTTCCTCCCCCCAAAATGTGTTTGCTCAGGAGTACGTATTATTGACTGATTCCTAATTACTCAACCTTCTACTGATGGTCTGTGTATGAAGAGGAAATAAAAGTTAGGATTTTTGTGAATTTTATAGCCATTTTGAAGAGACAAGAGATACAATCATTAATTCACTTTTACATTCCTTCACTCATTAACTGTGCTAGATGCCACGGCTCTAACAGTCAGTGAAGTAGAAACACTGTTGCCTTCATGGAGAATCCAGTCCAGTAAATAACTTCAATGATGCAAATCTTCTATTCTTTTTTTTTTTTTTTTTTTTTGTATTTTTCTGAAGCTGGAAACGGGGAGAGATAGTCAGACAGACTCCTGCATGCGCCCAACCGGGATCCACCCGGCACGCCCACCAGGGGCGACGCTCTGCCCACCAGGGGGCGATGCTCTGCCTCTCCGGGGTGTTGCTCTGCCGCGACCAGAGCCACTCTAGCGCCTGGGGCAGAGGCCAAGGAGCCATCCCCAGCGCCTGGGCCATCTTTGCTCCAATGGAGCCTTTGCTGCGGGAGGGGAAGAGAGAGACAGAGAGGAAGGAGGGGGGGGGTGGAGAAGCAAATGGGCGCTTCTCCTATGTGCCCTGGCCGGGAATCGAACCCGAGTCCCCCGCACGCCAGGCTGACACTCTACCGCTGAGCCAACCGGCCAGGGCCTCGTCTATTCTTTTTGACTGTTCCAAATGCTCTACTTTCTTGCTTAAATCACTCTTTATTTTGCAAATGCAGACTATAACAAAATTAAAGCCTCGTAGTGTTAAAGCTTTGTTAATTTTATAGGATGGTTTTAGCACATTTACTAGTGTCTGGTGAAGAATTGTGATAATTAAAATTCAGCTATACTAATTAAAACAAGTGAACAAAGTCTGTTTAATGTTCTTTCCCTCACAATTTTTAATTTCCTTTCTGCTTACTCCTGACTTTGCAGAATTCTGTAATCCTCACTGGGGTTTTTCTGTCATTAGAGAAATTTATGAAGTTATGCCATTTAGAAAATCTGAAGGAGTTCTATAACAGTAATATTAAAATAAATTTAGCTTCTTTCGGGTCAACTCATTTAAATCAATGAATTTAAACCAATATATATTTTGAAAGTCAACCTTTTATGAGAAATTCTGACCAATGTTTATTGTTTTAATATGAGAAGGTTAAAACTGAGTCCCTATATGCTTCTGAAAATATTCTGAGGAATTAAAAGCTACATGTGTGTTATGAAATCAGCTAAATAAAAACTGCTAGAAAATAGGAAGAAGGACAGTATACAAGAAGCTAATAGGGCTGCTTCTTGGTGCTGAGATCAAGAGGTTTTCATTTTTTTCTAAATTTCAAATGAGCATATAAGGTATTTTGAAAACTTCAGTAATAACAAGGGCTAAATGCTCTCCGGGTTGTGCTCTTCACCCCGGACAGGACTTTTCTTTCAGAGGCAGGTCTCAGCTTCCTTTCAAACAATCTGTTGACTTTTAAGATAGAGGCATCCTTTGATTTGCTTTGTTTTATAAACTGGTGTTTCATTTATTTCAGAGCGCTAACTCATCAGGTCTTTTCTGAGTTCATTTGATCGAATGGGGAGCTTAGCTTCACCTTTTTAATTTAGTCCAATTTTGAAAATATAGTGCTGTCCTGTGATTTACTATAATATTGATAAAATAATAATAATAAAAAAAGTGAAGCCTTTACAAAGTGTGTTTTGTGTGTGTGTGTGTGTGTGTGTGTGTGTGTGTGAAAGAAAGAGAGAGAGAGAGAGAGAAAGAGGGTGTTGAGGAAGATCAGATTTCTACCTGTCAATATAATTTCCAACCTCAGTTCTCACTCCAAGAATAGGAGAGACGTGGTTAGTGGTTCTGAATGAGATGAGAGACAGAGTTGAGGCCTGGCTCCATGAGTGTGGAATGAAGTTTTAGGCCCTGAGTTTTGTACCCAGTAAGATCACCCAGTAAGATTCTTAGTTTAGAATGTTAGAGCTGGTTTCAGTTCCTAACTTAGCCACTGGATAGCTGTGTGACCTTTGAAAAGTTATATATTTAACTTCTTTGAGTTTACTTATTTTTTTTAAATATTTTATTTAGAAAGTTAAATTTAATGGGGTGACATTGATCAATAAGAGACTAGAGGTTTCAAGTAAACATTTCTATACCATTTGAACTGTTGAGTATGTTATATACCCATCACCCAAAGTCAAATCATTTTCTGTCACCTTATATTTGTCCCTCTTCACTCCATTCCCCACCCTCCCTTCTTATTGTACAATGTGGAATATAATTTCCACCTTTCAAAGTTGCTTTGAGCACATAATATGCATAAATGTTTACCATCATTCTTGGCACATGTATGGAACTACTGATGGAACTGGAGAAGGCTGCCTAAGCATGGAGAATACTCATGTAAGTTATTATTATCCTTGACTAACTATAAATACTTTAAGAATATCAACCTTTCTCAAAAATAACTGTCAACTGTGACTGGAAGTTATGAACTTTTGTAATACAGAATGTATTACAAAGCACTATGGGATTGAGAATCCTGTTAATGACACTGAGTGGTTCAGGAAGCAAGGAATGAAGACTGTTGCCCACTCACCAATTAACTTCACCCCTCATTAGTATTGCATGCCTGCAGACATTATTCCTTTGCTTTATCCTAGCTCCCTACAATGCCATCTAAGAGAACACTTAAATAAAGATCCAGTGTCATGTCTTGCAGTTAGCTGAGCAAGTGTAGGGTAAACACCATTAAGGTTAAATGTATTACACTAAACTAACGACAGTTGAATGAGCAACAAGAAGGACAAGAAACTATCAAAGCCAGGGAACAGCCAATTTTGAATGACAAAATGGAAACTTCTAACCTGAAACCTGGGTTTAATTAGGAATGTTGGGCATTCCTACCTGAAGTCAGAAGAGGACACTACCGAAAGCTGTCCCTTCATGTGGCTCCTGTTTATCACCTATAATTATTCTCCTTATTTGAGACTGCACTCGAGGGTAGTTTATATCCTTTTCTTCCTCCTTTTCCTTTTTCATTCGCATCAATAATTATTTACTAAGACCCTTGTTAGGTAGCTCAGTGGGTTGTGGGTTCAAACTCCAGTCGGGGCACATACCAGAATCACCAATGAATACATAAATGAGTGGAACAACAAATTGATGCTTTCTCTCCCTTCCTGTCTCTTTCTTAAATCAATAAAACAAACAAACAAACAAACAAAACACACAAACAAACAGAGATTGCTTTAAAAATTATTTACTAGGGATCTGTTAAGGCTAAAAACTAAGCTAAATTTTTTTTTAAATAAATTTTTATTAATGTTAATGGGATGACATTAATAAATCAGGGTACATATATTCAAAGAAAACATGTCTAGGTTATCTTGTCATTAAATTATGTTGCATACCCCTCGCCCAGAGTCAGATTGTCCTTCGTCACCCTCTATCTAGTTTTCTCTGTGCCCCTCCCCCTCCCCCTAACTCTCTCCCTCCTTCCCTCCTGCGTCCTCCCTCCCCCCATAAGCTAAATTTTGAGAGAGCCACAGTGCAGGGTAGAATGGCTGCCCCCTACAGCTGTGAGGGCAGGTTAGCTACATAGAGCGGGGACAGAACGGCCAGCAGAGAAGGTAGTTTTTGATGATGAATGCCAGGTGAATGTCTATATAAAATATTCTGTGCTGATAGTTTAGTAAAAGTAGAAATTGAGCCTTTAGTTCCTTCCAACCCTAATAGGTGAAAACACTTTATTTACCTTTAATTTTCCGAGGTCACAGCTGGGCTGCTGCCTTGATCTACCTTGTCTACAAGCAGTAAAATCCCAAGGTGTTATCTGGAATTTGAGAGCCATGCTCCATTAGCACTAATAAGTGACTTATGGTTAAATCTTCATGTTTCAGGCTGAACATCTCCCTGTAGATACGGTTCACATTTCATTTCTGAGGGCATCACACCAGCCTGCACTAAAATTGCTTGCATCATTTAACCTGTAAAGGTGTCCAACAAACCTGTGATTTATGGATTGGAAGGTATTCAGCTTAGGCCAGGCTGTTATTGAAAATTTCCTGGTTTCTTGGCTACAGTATTGTATTCAGGTCAAATACAATTATAAATTTCCAGGCCTTCATTGTTTCCTGTAGGACTTAGGTCAGGATATTTTATATGTGGAATAATATGCCTTCAAAACGACTGTTCTTATAATAATGGAATCATGTAAATTTACTTCTGAAAACTAGAGGTTTAAGTTAAACATCTATGACAGTTGAGTTGTCAGAATGTATATTTTTGTCGTTGTAATGATTTGTAACATAACCCTCAGATTCCTAGGCATGTGGGTGAACAATTTTAAATTACTGTCGTGAAAAACCCAAGGGACCGGAAAAAAATCATATTTCTATTTCCTACATAACTCTGAATAGTTGTTTATATTAATTGTGTCTACTTTGATTGTAAATTCAATGTCAGGAAACATTGCTGAGATGTATAATTCAAGGTTAATATGAAGGTGTTCTGTTCTATGATTTAGTCATGAGCCTCAGCTTGAGGCCTCTCCTTCCACCACTAATGAGTCTCCTCCAGATTTTCCTCTAAAGCTCTAAGATTCTGAACCTCTGAACTGCTGTGTGTGTGTGTGTGTGTGTATGAGAGAGAGAGAGAGAGAGAGAGAGAGAGAGATTTTCTTTGTGCCTGTGTGTCGGCCCTTTTGTTTGGGGAACTGGTCCCTTGCCAGTATGTTCCTAAAAAATTGAATCCCCATTGCAGTCTGGTTGCTGGATTGAGAGCCATTAATAATTGGCAATTTGTAGCTGTCATAATGATGCTGGGGACTTTCCAGATGGCTTTTCCTTTTCTCTTGAGAAGGGCTAAAGCTTATTCTTACTCCCTTTGATGGGGTTTTCATCATGCAGGCATTGGCCATGCCCCTTGACCCACAGTAAGGACAGGACTTTGTTGGCTCATCTCTGGCCTGGGGACAGGCCTGTGTCTTGTTTTCCCCAGGACAGGGTCACTTATTGGAACTTTGGCTTTCTGACAAAGGGACAAGGCTCAAGGAGGGTAAGAGTAAGGTATATTAGGATGAAGATGTTGCAAGTGTGCATTCAAAAAGAAAAGAAAAGAAGAAAGAAATGCCCATTTGAATTTTTCAAAGTAAGTAAACTGGTTGTTAAGGAAACAGAAAGTAGGAAGATGAGAGCATTATATTTCCTTTGGGCCTAATTGCAGCTAGACAATACAAGTTTAAATTAGGAACAAAATAGTTTTATAGCAAAGAATTTTCTTATCTCTAATTCTGTTCTCCTCCTTATCCCACCACACCACACACTCAAGAGAAAAAAAAAAAAGGAATTTTCTGTAAAGTTTTATAGTGAATGTGACCTGAGCAATATTATGTTTTAGAGTGGGGAATGTCTTTCCTGGGAAACTAATGGATGTTCCAGCATCAAACTTCTTTCTGCCTCACAGTCCTTACGGTTGGGCTGCCCTTTGACTAGAATCCTATTCCCTATGCTTAATGGAAATCTCTGTATAAACACGACCCTCTTCACACTTTCCCTGACCTGCGCAGCTGGCCTGGGTTGTCCCTCCCTGCCCCGTGTCATCCTCAGTCTGTCTCCTCGCTCTGCTCTCTCCTCCCTGTGGCACTCATCATCCCTGGGTCACTGTCTCCTGCCTGCCTGTCTCATCAGAAAGTAAGCCCCGTGAGGGCAGGGATCGTGCCTCCTCCTGCTATACCCTCAGGGTCTAGTATGGGGCAGAGATTTAAAAAGTATTTATTAAGTAATGTCTTCATTTCTCACCTTAGGCTCTGCATGTAGAACGTGAGCCTCTATAAAGACAGAGCTCTGCTCTGCTTGCTGCATTGTCATAGATGCTCTACTCCAAGATGTGCAATTTTTCTTTACATTTTCACTTTTCTGAAATCAGGATATACATTAAAAATATACATTTAGTTAGGTAGTGGTTGCTACCCATCAAAGTTGCTACTATATTTAATGTGCATCTTACAGTTAAATGTGCCTTAGAATCAAGGACAATGTGGTAGACAGAATGGACCCCCAAAGATGTCCATGTCTTAATCCTCAAACCTATGAATATATACTGCTCACAAAAATTAGGGAATATTTTATAGCTTCATATTCCTTTTGAAATATCCCCTAATTTTTGTGAGCAGTATATGTTACTTTATATGGAAGAAAGAAGTTTGCAGATGTGACTCAGATAAGAATTTTAAGATGGAGAGATTGTCTTGGATTATTCAGGTTGGCCCAGGTCATCACAGGGTCTAGGAAGGATAGAGTTAGAGAGGAAGATTTGATAGTAGAAGCAGAGGATGGAGTGAGGCAGCACCACAAACCAAGGCATGTGGGCCTCTAGAAGCTGAAAAAGGCAAGGGAATGGATTGTCCTCTAGAGCTCCCAGAGGGGACACAGCTCTGCCAACCATTTTAGACTTCTGCCTCCAGAACTATAAGATAATAAATATGCATTGTTTTAAATCACGGAATTTGTGTTGATTTGTTATAGCAGCCATTGGAGACGAATATAGGCATTTTATTAGAGGTCATATAACATGTATTACATTCTAGAATTTTTTTTTTTTTTGTATTATTTTTTTCTGAAGCTGGAAACGGGGAGAGACAGTCAGACTCCCGCATGCGCCAGACCGGGATCCACCTGGCACGCCCACCAGGGGCTACGCTCTGCCCACCAGGGGGCAATGCTCTGCCCACCAGGGGACGATGCTCTGCCCCTCCGGGGCGTCACTCTGCTGAGACCACAGCCACTCTAGCGCCTGGGGCAGAGGCCAAGGAGCCATCCCCAGCGCCCGGGGCCATTTTTGCTCCAATGGAGCCTTGGCTGCGGGAGGGGAAGAGAGAGACAGAGAGGAAGGAGGGGGGGTGTGTGTGGAGAAGCAAATGGGCGCTTCTCCTATGTGCCCTGGCCGGGAATCGAACCCGGGTCCCCCACACGCCAGGCCGACGCTCTACCTCTGAGCCACCCGGCCAGGGCCCATTCTAGAATTTTTTTAATGTCCAGTTTCATAATCTTCTTGGACATTGCTTAGGTGTGTCACTGATTCTATCTTTCTGGAAACAACATGTCATTGATATTTCAGGATCTCTGTGAAGTTTAGTGTTCTCTAGAGCAGCGATGTCTGAGCAAAGGAATCCCTTGGGGAGCTGGTCAACAGGAAGATGCTGACTGAGCAGGTCTATGTGGGGCCTGGGGGTCCGCGTTTCTAACTAGCTCCCAAGGGGCATCGATGGAATTGGTTTGTGAACCATACTTTGCTAGCCAGGCTGTCAGACATCTTGCTGCCCAAATATTCATAAGCCACAGAGATTTAGATGCTCAGGTTAAATAGAGTGATGCAGCATTTCCATGTTTTGGGATAATTATTGCTGTCTCAGGGTTTGTTATTTCCAGTGCTATCAGTGGATTGTGTGTGACCATCCCTACACTGGGAATGATTGCCCATTGGAAAATATAAAGTGAAGGACCACTGGGCAAGGTAAGAGTTTGTTGATTCTTCATTTCTCCTGGCCTTTAAAATCTAATCATCTGTTCTTAACTCCTCTGAAAAGATGGCAAAAACACATCAAGTCCCATGAAAAGGCTCTATGTGGGGTGCTTTTCATGTGCCATTTTATTTCAGACCTGGCCCTAACGGCAGACACCAGTCTGAATACAAAGAGATGTGCTATGCTGTGTGTGTGTGTGTGTGTGTGTGTGTGTGTGTGTGTGTGTGAGAGAGAGAGAGAGAGAGAGAGAGAGAGACAGAGAGAGACAGAGAGAGAGAGACTCAGGATACTCAGCCTTCTCTTCTGATCCTCTCTCTGACCTATCGTGAGGGATGGGGGCAAACTATTCCTGCTCCCTGTGCTCAGGGAGGCGGTGAGCATTTTCCAGTTAGTGACAGAATCTGAGTGATTTGTAGGCATTTCTGTGCTGATTGTCTTGCCTTCTAGGCATGAGCAGTGTTGTATCAGGAGGGCAAGAGGGTTCCAAATAGATTTAATATTCCTTGTATGAGCTTCAACCATCTGCCCGTCAGCTCTCAGTGTGAGTGTAATCTATGTTTGCAGAATCAAACACAAAGAGCCTGCTTTTATTTCTTATTCTTCTTTCTTTTTCCTTTTTTTTTTTTTCCCACATAGCCTTTTAGTTTGGATCATTTGTGTTTTCCTTGTCTTTCAGGGTAGGTTACTAGAGTTATCCTTTTTACAATTATATTTGCTTTCATTTTGTTTTCTGATGCTTCTGGCATATTTAGATAAATGGATTTCTCTTTTCTGATCCCCATGTATACACCAACAAAACTATGTACTTGAAATTAATAGCTATCTATGAAATCTTGTGATGCATCCATGAGGTGGTTGGGATTAAACTGCGGGCATTCCCACTAGGTGCCAATTTAGACCCTGGACATCTGACAGTTCTTCCCAGGCTAAATCTGAATGCTGTTGCTCTGATTGATACAATTTCAACTTTTTTCTCCCTTCAGGGGAAATCTTTAGACTATTGATGGGCCTATCCTAGTAGCTATAGCTCATTGTAGGACTGAAGTTATTTGGGTGATGGGCGTCTTTGACCTGGAACCCTGTGTTGATTAAGGTAATTGAAATATGGGGGATCTTAAACTCTGAAAGAGATGAAAATAAGTTAAGCCAATCAAATATAGTTCTTCACTTAAAAATCTCACTTTAAGCTAGAGAAATTTGGCAGGAGACTTGGAAAGCTCTTTAATTTACAAGAAAATTGGTGTGAGTGCTATTGCAACTCCCCTAGCATTACTCAGCAATCCAGCACTGGGCAGGAGGTGACTAATGGAAGGTAAGCTTGGAACGGTCCTTTGTGCAGGCTGGAGGGCTTGAGGGTCAAAATTCTTCCATTCTGCTCATTTTTATTTAGCCAGCACACTTTGCATTGTTTTGCATTGGACGGTGTGTGTTTAAAAATGGCTTCCTCTTTAAACTCATTTTGCATTCAGTACTCTTTACTTTACGAGGGAGGGGGTGGGGTAGCCAAAGGAACCCAGTCCCTTGCTTGCTCTTCTAGTCTAACAATGGTGGGAGGTGGGGGAAGGATGCGGGCTCTGGAGGACGGCCTGGCGGCTTGGCCAGGCTCCATCTCTCTTTAGCTACATGACCTTGGGAGGGTAATAGGCACTTCCGCGCTTTATTTCCTTCGATTGTGAAGTACGGATTTGACAGTGTTACCCGAAAGAGTTGATGAAATGAGCGTGTACAAGAATGCATAATAATATATACAAAGCGCTTAGCACAGTGCCTCCCACGTGCTGCCATGTTGGCTGTTGTTGCTGTCGTTACCACAGACACCGCGGACGGGGAAAAGTGGAAGTGTGGGTTCCACACCATGAGTTGTGCTCTTTGGCTGTAGAAGATGTTTCCGAAACACACCTCCCTGCCCATGAAGAATGATGAGGTCCAGACTGATAGGGGAAGAAAAAAAGAAAATAGAAATACTATTTTTTTAAAAAGCGTTTGTTTAAATATGTGGCTGCTCTAGAACTCATGGCTCTGTGCGGCTGAATGGGAACTGTCCCTTCCAGTCAGCCTGGCCCTTTCCTCCCTCCAACCCCCGGTGTTTAGATCTGGCCTGACTTTCAGTCATCTCTGAAATGTATAGGGCAGGCGGTGAGACTGACGGAACCCTTGGATGGAACTCCTTAATCTCAGTGACTACGGATGTAGAGCAGATCTGGGCCTCTGTGGATAGAACCAAGCTAGTTTAGGGAATGACGAGCTTCTGCCCAGAGACTTGAGCCTGTCCATTTGCTTGTCCCAGCTGTCTTTCATGTGAGCTTTCTCAGACACACCAATGAGGATGTTGGACTGATTAGCGGAGGGGTGTGGAGCAATGAAAAACAAACAGAAATGGTATTTGCCTCAAGTGCCTTCCGGAGGATCTCTCGGGTCTTCAGCTTCCTCGTGCCCTGTTTTCCATGAAGGATCCAGGCTGTCATGTGCTCAACTCTCTCCCTGCAGCAGCTCTGCTTTTCCGTGCTGCCTCCCTCTCTCTAGTCCATCGTTTGTGGTCTCCGGGGCCACCCTCGCTCACTGGGTGGTACCATGGTCTCGGCCCCAATGTTCCTCTGCATGGTGTTAGCTATAGTCCTACTTGCTGCTGCCCATCATTGCCCTTGGCTCCTAGGGCTCCATACTTATGCCCTACTTCTTTCCAAGGTGACTTTGGCTCTCTACTCTTGAGTCATCATACCTAGGGGTATGGCATAGCCTTGATGCCACCATGGGCTGTGTTGTTGTCATGTAGTATCAGTTGTCATCAGCATTGACTTAGGCTCTCCTACCATTACCGTGCTGAATCAGGTCTTTTCCCACAAGCATAGTGACTCTTACATTAAAGCCCCAAACTGGGAGGAGGTGTAGCTTATTCTCTTAGTTTCTGATCACACTTATAATATTGCAACTTTTCCATTTATTGATTCAATTTATCCAGGCTGCACCTCTCTTATGAGTTATAACACAGGTTCCCTCCAGGGTTGGGGTGAAATATTGATAGTACACTGAATGACTTACCCCTTCAACAGCTTAACTTCATTTTGTTGACCATCAGTCAGTTGTACTGGCCCAATCCTTGAATCTTTCCACATTAGAATATGGCTCCCTCTCAACCTTGACTGTCAGGGCAGGGCTGAAAGGGTCAGGTGTATCTGTTTATTTGCTAAGGAGCCTCTGGCTATCAGCTTCAAACATTCTAAAAGATCTTCCAGGGAGCCTCATGATAGCTTTTCAAATAAGTAAACCTTGGTAGCTTGTTATGCCAAGACTGAAACCCCAAGTTCCTGCACGAGGGGAGTAAGCTGGGTGGTGATGTCAGAGTGGTACATCAAGGACATGATGCTAGATTCTCCCTCCATCTCTCTTTCTCTTCTTTTCTCCCTCCTTCCATTCTTCTTTTATTTTGCACCTAGCTCAAAGAAAAGTACTATTTTCAGGGGAAATCTCATCCCCGGTGTGATTTTGAGAAGATGTGGAGTTTCGCACACTGGACATGACTCAATGGAAAGAGGGTGGGCTCTTAGAGACTTAGAATCTGGCCTTACTCTGCCAATATGCTGTGTAAACTTGGGCAAAAACCTTAACTTTTCTGTGCTTCTTCTGATTCTGTAAGTAGGGTATGGGGGTGGGGGAGGTAGCCTGGACTGAATTCTTAAAAACGCTTTTTTTGGGGATGGAATTCGGCTTCTAACAAATAGTGATGGAAATGGCCTGGTATATGTTAGGTTTTCCTGCTCACCTTCTTTATGAAGCAGAATGGGGGCCCGGACCAGACTGAAGCCACATGCTTGTTTATTGTACCAAGAAAGAAGCGAGGCAAATATTAAATTTTAATCAATAGCTCTAGTTGAACCCAGAAGATGGAACTATTTCCCTCAAATTGTTTTGATTGCCGCCAGTAGCTGCTATTTGGTATGAAATCCATTCAGATCATCAAAAGCCAAAGGAACACACGGTGCATGAAAAGATATTGTAATTGGCACCATTGTAACTCTGTATGGTGTGTGATCTTAGCTGGGAGGCGGAGGTTGTCGGATAACTTGTAATCTCATTTTCTTTGTTGTGAAATAGAATGTTACCATTGTATTCCTGTGGAATAATAATTATAACACCTCAAGACAAATAGAGCATCTTTCTCAGGAGGTGCTTAAAGAGCTCAACAGACAGTCATCCCTGTAAACATAGTAAAACCCGGCTTGCTTATACTTCTTCCAACTGAAAATCCCTGTTAACCAGCATCTCCCCTCCTCCATCCTGTCGGGATAAGTAATTTTTTATGCTGGTGACTCTTCCAACTTGAGAGACATGGAAGTGCTTTCTGAATCATCAAAGAATTATGCTACCTTCAGTGTTAATTGCAATTTATGATAGCCTGATTTTTTTTTTTGAGAAGTAATTCACGTGTGGTGGAGACTATAATTAGTTGAAATAGTTGATTAACCAGACTGTCCTCCTTTCTGACCATACTGAAATACAATAGTTACAGTAACTACAACACCAGCTCTGTCTGAGAGCCACAGAGGCAGCGGGGTAAATGAAGGCAGTGTTCTTTGTGGGTCGGCATAGAACAAATACCACTCATTCCGGGCAAATGATCATTTCCAGAGCTTTATTCTTCAACTTCTACATTAGTTTCTAAATTAAATGAAAAGAGAGAATAGGTAAGTTTTAAAAATAGACTATCTTTGCTTTTTATGACTTTGCCATTTCCAAGGTCATAGCTAATGTTAACAACTAGACAGTCAGCTCTTACAGCAAAGGTGAGTGTCTTTAAATTCAAATTTTGGATGATATTTAGTAAAGCCTCTTCACAAACAGAGATTTTTTTTTAAATTTTTATTTATTTATTCATTTTAGAGAAGAGAGAGAGTTAGAATGAGAGAGAGAGAGAGAGAGAGAGAGAGAGAGAGGAAGGGGGGGAGGAGCAAGAAGCATCAACTCCCATATATGCCTTTACCAGGCAAGCCCAGGGTTTTGAACCGGTGACCTCAGTTTTCCATGTCAACGCTTTATCCACTGCGCCACCAGAGATTTTTTTTTAAAGGAGAAGACAGTACAGTAGATTTAGTTGTGTTAATTGGTCCACTCTAAATGTTTTGTTAAAGGGATAAGATCTTAAATCAGGTACGATTAACTTTGATGACTTTTTTTTTTCAAGGACAATTTACGTTTATTTGCTGATGACTCAGACTAAACATACTTCATAGCAGAAGTTAAAGAGTCTGTCAGGTGAAGCCATTTCCTAACAACAGCTAAAAGTGGTCCATGGAGAGTGAGGGGAGCATCATTGCAAGCTGAGGCCCGGGCTCTGGGCAAACAGCTGGTGGAACCTGGTCCATCTGGCCGTGATGAGAGCCTCTGAGGAACTAGGTCTCATACTTGTGTTTGATGTGTTTTCACAGCTTCCCCTGGTTGATGTGTTCATAGATCGAGACCTAGTCTTGATTGAAGGCACATTTGAAGAATAGGGCACCTCTGCGGTGGTAAGGGAGAAGGTGGTGGTACGAGGAACAAACAGCAGGGAGTATAACCTCCCAGCTAATATTGGAGCAGCCATATTTCTCCAACCTGATAACGTTTTTTAATGTCCAAGTTTTTAATGATGGGATGGATCTTTAAAAAAATATTAGAATTGGTGTTTTGCACAGGTTCACTGCAAGGAATAGAAAATCCAGGAATGTGTAAAGAGGAAAATAAAAATAATCTATTATTCTATCACCCAAAGAGAACTATTATTGCCTTTTGTATACAGTGGTATCTTGAGATACAAATTTAATTCGTTCTGTAACCGAGCTCGTAAGTCAGTCAACTCGTATATCAAACTGCTGATACTGGACCCATGCGCCAACGCGCTAACTAGCAGCAGCTTCCCGAATCACGACTCGTATCTCAGAATTTTGCTTGGATCTCAAACAAAAATACAGACTGAGTTGTAGCTTGTATCTTAAAAAAAATTTGTATGTTGCTATGTTCGTATCTCAAGGTACCACTGTATTTCCTCTTTTCCTCTTGTGTATCCATGTGAACATTAAATTATCCCCTCCTGTATGTACTGTGTGCTGTCTCCCACCAACATAAAGGAAATTGTCTAGGCCAGTAAATAGTCTTTTAGAACATACTGAAAGCTATCTATATTTATATTAACCATAGTATGTTAAAACAATCTCCTATTGTTGAACTTCATATGGTTTATGAATTCTGCCATTTAATGCTGCAGCAAAACTCTTTACTTATTTATCTATCCATCCATTTATTTTGTTTTATTTTTATATTTTTTCTTCAATATTACATGGTTTTTATTTTTTATTTATTTATTTTTTTTAAATAAATTTTTATTAATGGTAATGGGATGACATTAATAAATCAGGGTACATATATTCAAAGAAAACATGTCTAGGTTATTTTGTCATTAAATTATGTTGCGTACCCCTCGCCCAAAGTCAGATTGTCCTCCGCCACCCTCTATCTAGTTCTCTGTGCCCATCCCCCTCCCCCTAACTCTCTCCCTCCCTCCCTCCCATGTCCTCCCTCCCCCCACCCCTGGTAACCACCACACTCTTGTCCATGTCTCTTAGTCTCATTTTTATGTTCCACCAATGTATGGAATCATGTAGTCCTTGTTTTTTTCTGATTTACTTATTTCACTCCTTATAATGTTATCAAGATCCCACCATTTTGCTGTAAATGATCTGATGTCATCATTTCTTATGGCTGAATAGTATTCCATAGTGTATATGTGCCACATCTTCTTTATCCAGTCTTCTATTGAAGGGCTTTTTGGTTGTTTCCATGTCTTGGCCACTGTGAACAGTGCTGCAATGAACATGGGGCTACATGTGTCTTCACGTATCAATGTTTCTGAGGTTTTGGGGTATATACCCAGTAGAGGGATTGCTGGGTCATAAGGTAGTTCTATTTGCAGTTTTTTGAAGAACCACCATACTTTCCTCCATAATGGTTGTACTACTTTACAGTCCCACCAACAGTGAATGAGGGTTCCTTTTTCTCCACAGCCTCTCCAACATTTGCTATTACCCGTCTTGTTGATAATAGCTAATCTAACAGGGGTGAGGTGGTATCTCATTGTAGTTTTGATTTGCATTTCTCTAATAACTAATGAAGCTGAGCATCTTTTCATATATCTGTTGGCCATTTGTATCTCTTCCTGGGAGAAGTGTCTGTTCATGTCCTCTTCCCATTTTTTTATGGGATTGTTTGTTTGTTTGTTGTTGAGTTTTATGAGTTCTTTGTAAATTTTGGATATTAGGCCCTTATCTGAGCTGTTGTTTGAAAATATCATTTCCCATTTAGTTGGCTGTCTGTTTATTTTGATATCAGTTTCTCTTGCTGAGCAAAAACTTTTTATTCTGATGTAGTCCCATTCATTTATCTTTGCCTTCACTTCTCTTGCCATTGGAGTCAAGTTCATAAAATGTTCTTTAAAACCCAGGTCCATGATTTTAGTACCTATGTCTTCTTCTATGTACTTTATTGTTTCAGGTCTTATATTTAGGTCTTTGATCCATTTTGAATTAATTTTAGTACACGGGGACAGGCTGTAGTTGAGTTTCATTCTTTTGCATGTGGCTTTCCAGTTTTCCCAACACCATTTGTTAAAGAGGCTTTCTTTTCTCCATTGTGTGTTGTTGGCCCCTTTATCAAAGATTATTTGACCATATATATGTGGTTTTATTTCTGGGCTTTCTATTCTGTTCCATTGGTCTGAGTGTCTATTTTTCTGCCAATACCATGCTGTTTTGATTATTGTGGCCCTATAATATAGTTTAAAGTCAGGTATTGTAATGCCCCCAGCTTCATTCTTTTTCCTTAGGATTGTTTTGGCTATTCGGGGTTTTTTATAGTTCCATATAAATCTGATGATTTTTTGTTCCATTTCTTTAAAAAATCTCATAGGGATTTTGATGGGAATTGCATTAAATTTGTATATTGCTTTGGGTAATATGGCCATTTTCATTATAGTTATTCTTCCTATCCAAGAACAAGGAATATTTTTCCATCTCATTGTATCTTTTTCGATTTCCCTTAACAATGCTTTGTAATTTTCATTATATAGGTCCTTTACATTCTTTGTTATGTTTATTCCTAGGTATTTTATTTTTTTTGTTGCAATCGTGAAGGGGATTATTTTTTTGAGTTCATTTTCTAATATTTCATTGTTGGCATATAGAAAGGCTATGGACTTTTATATGTTAATTTTGTATCCTGTGACCTTACTGTATTGGTTTATTGTTTCTAATAATCTTTTTGTGGAGTCCTTTGGGTTTTCGATGTATAGGATCATATCATCAGCAAAAAGTGATACCTTTACTTCTTCTTTTCCGATATGGATGCCTTTTATTTCTTTGTCTTGTCTGATTGCTCTGGCCAGAACTTCTAGCACCACGTTGAATAAGAGTGGAGAGAGTGGACAACCCTGTCTTGTTCCTGATTTAAGGTAGAAAGTCCTCAGTTTTATGCCGTTTAATATGATGTTGGCTGATGGTTTATCATATATGGCCTTTATCATGTTGAGATATTTTCCTTCTATACCCATTTTGTTGAGAGTCTTAAACATAAAATTGTGTTGTATTTTATCAAAAGCCTTTTCTGCATCTATTGATAAGATCATGTGGTTTTTATTCTTTGTTTTGTTGATATGGTGTATTACGTTAACCGTTTTGCGTATGTTGAACCATCTTTGAGATTCTGGGATGAATCCCACTTGATCATGATGTATTATTTTTTTAATATGTTGTTGTATTCGGTTTGCCAGTATTTTGTTTAGTATTTTAGCATCTGTATTCATTAGAGATATTGGTCTGTAGTTTTCTTTCTTTGTGCCATCCTTGCCAGGTTTTGGTATGAGGGTTATGTTGGCCTCATAAAATGTGTTTGGAAGTATTGCTTCTTCTTCAATTTTTTGGAAGACTTTGAGTAGAATAGGAACCAAGTCTTCTTTGAATGTTTGATAGAATTCACTAGTATAACCGTCTGGGCCTGGACTTTTATTTTTGGGGAGATTTTTAATAGTTTTTTCTATTTCCTCTCTTCGGATTGGTTTGTTTAGGCTTTCTGCTTCTTCATGACTCAGTCTAGGAAGGTTGTATTGTCCATTTCTTCTAGATTGTTGTATTTGGTGGCATATAATTTTTCATAGTATTCTACAATAATTCTTTGTATATCTATGATGTCTGTGGTGATCTCTCCTCTTTCATTTTGGATTTTATTTATTTGAGTCCTGTACCTTTTTTCCTTGGTGAGTCTTGCCAAGGGTTTGTCAATTTTGTTGATCTTTTCAAAGAACCAGCTCCTTGTTTTATTGATTTTTTCTATAGTTTTTCTGTTCTCTATTTCATTTATTTCTGCTCTGATTTTTATTATCTCCTTTCTTCGGCTGGTTTTGGGTTGTCTTTGTTCTTCTTTTTCTAATTCCTTAAGGTGTGAAGTTAAGTGGTTTACTTGGGCTCTCTCTTGTTTGTTCATATAGGCCTGAAGTGATATGAACTTTCCTCTTATTACTGCTTTTGCTGCATCCCAGAGATTCTGATATGTCGTATTTTCATTTTCATTTGTCTGTATATATCTTTTGATCTCTGCGCTTATTTCTTCTTTAACCCATTCATTTTTTAGAAGTATGTTGTTTAGTTTCCACATTTTTGTGGGTTTTTCCCCCTCTTTTTTGCAGTTGAATTCTAGTTTCAAGGCTTTATGATCAGAAAATATGCTTGGTACAATTTCAATTTTTCTAAATTTGCTGATATTGTCTTTGTGGCCCAACATATGGTCAATTCTTGAGAATGTTCCATGTACACTAGAGAAAAATGTATACTCTGTCGCTTTGGGATGAAGTGTCCTGTAGATGTCTATCATATCCAGGTGTTCTAGTATTTCGTTTAAGGCCACTATATCTTTATTGATTCTCTGTTTGGATGACCGATCTAGAGCCGTCAGCGGTGTATTGAGGTCTCCAAGTATGATTGTATTTTTGTTAGTTTTTGTTTTAAGGTCAATAAGTAGCTGTCTTATATATTTTGGTGCTCCTTGGTTTGGTGCATATATATTAAGGATTGTTATGTCTTCTTGATTCAACTTCCCCTTAATCATTATGAAATGACCATTTTTGTCTCTGAGTACTTTTTCTGTCTTGTAGTCAGCATTATTAGATATGAGTATTGCTACACCTGCTTTTTTTTGGGTGTTGTTTGCTTGGAGTATTGTTTTCCAGCCTTTCACTTTGAATTTGTTTTTATCCTTGTTGCTTAGATGCGTTTCTTGTAGGCAGCATATAGTTGGGTTTTCTTTTTTAATCTATTCTGCTACTCTGTGTCTTTTTATTGGTAAGTTTAATCCATTTACATTTAGTGTAATTATTGACACTTGTGGGTTCCCTACTGCCATTTTATAAATTGCTTTCTGTTAGTTTTATATCTAGTTTGATTCTTCTCTTTTGTTTTTCTATCATTTGCTTTTGTTTGTTTGTGTTCCATACTTCTTTCCTCTGTTGCTACCTTTTTTAAGTCAAGTGTTTTTGTGGTGGTTTTTTTAAGGGTGGTTACCATTAAGTAATGAAAAGGGTACCTACCATATTCATTGTAGTACCCTATCTTATAAGTATTTCTGCACTTCATTGTCCTTTGCTACTGTTAATCTCCATCCTCTCCCCCCCTTTTTTCCTTTGTTGTCACAGTTTAAGTTTGGTTTTATTGTGTTCTTGGTGGAGCTGTTACTTGTGGTGTTGTTTTCTTTTGTTCTTTGAATCTGGTTGGAAAACCCCCTTTAGTATTTCCTGGAGTGGGGGCTTTCTGCTGATAAATTCTCTCATCTTCTCTGTATTTGTGAATGTTTTTATATCTCCTTCATACTTGAAGGATAGCTTTGATGGGTATAGTATTCTTGGCTGAGAGTTCTTCTCTTTTAGGGCTTTAAATATTGGGGTCCACTCTCTTCTAGCTTGTAGAGTTTCTGCTGAGAAATCTGATGATAATCTAATAGGCCTTCCTTTATATGTTGTACTCTTCTTTTCCCTGGCTGCCTTGAGAATTTTTTCTTTGTCATTGGTTTGTGTCATCTTTATTATGATGTGCCTTGGAGTGGGTTTGTTGGGGTTAAGAGAACTCGGTGTTCTGTTTGCTTCTTGAATTTGAGGCTTTAGTTCTTTCCACAGGCTTGGGAAGTTCTCATCTATTATTTGTTTGAGTATATTCTCCATTCCAATTTCTTTCTCTTCTCCCTCTGATATACCTATTATTCTTATGTTATTCTTTCTGATGGAGTCAGACAATTCCTGTAGGGCTTTCTCGTTTTTTATTATTTTTGAGTCTCTTTCTTCTTCTCTCTGTTGTGCCTCAAGTTGTTTGTCTTCTATTTCACTAATCCTATCCTCAATCTGGGCTGTTCTGTTAGCTAAGCTTGTTACCTCGTTTTTCAGCTCGTGAATTGAGTTTTTCATTTCTGTTTGATTTGTTTTAATAGTTTCAATTTCCTTGGTAATATATTCTTTGTGTTCATTGAGTTGTTTTCTGATCTCCCTATATTGCCTTTCTGTGTTTTCTTGTATATCTCTGAGTATTTTTAAGATTTCTATTTTAAATTCTCTGTCATTTAGCTCCAAGGCTTCCAATATGTTGTCTTTTCTCCATAGATTTTTCCACATCTATTTGTGTTACCTCTCTTTCTTTTGTATCCATAATATTCGATTTCCTCTTTCTTATTGGCATCTGAGGGTGGTCTTGTTGATAGCACTAATTAGAATTAATAAAGAGTAAAAAGTAAAAAAAAAAAAAAAAAAAAAAGGTAAAACACCCCACAAAAAAAACCAGTAATAATTTATTATTTCCCCCTTTTTTCTTTCTTCTCTTTCCCTCCTCTCCCCTCCTCAGGGAAATATCGTGCCTATAATGGAGGGCCTGATTTGGGGTGAAGAGTTCAAGGGGCAAAAAAAGGGAGTAGGGACCTACTCAATGCAAAAAAAAAAAAAAAAAAGGAAGAAAATTTTAGACAAGCATAAGATGATTTGCTTGTAAGTGATGGTCAACTAAGAGATATAATGAGAGGGATAAGAGGGAACCAGAAAAAAGGACCAAAAAAAGAATAATAAAGAAGTAAAAAATAAAAATAATAAGTAAAAATCTGTTGTATTAAGTGGAGCAAAGACTAAATACAATGGAGACCTTGGGTTGGGAGGACCCAAAATGCCACAAAAATAAACAAACAAGAAAAAAACAAAAACAAAAGCAAAAAAGAAAAATAAAGCCAAAAAATGCCTTGAGTCCCAAATTAACTAATTTGTTCGTGATTGAGGATTAAATGGGAGGAAAATAAAACGAGAAAAGGAAAAACGAATAGAAAGGAAAAATAAGAAAAAGAGAAAAACGAAGGAAGAAATAAAAAAGGAAGAGAAAAAAACAAAATAAAGCAAAACAAAAAAAACAAAACAAAAGAGGAGAGAGTGAGAGTTAAGTGTTTTGGAGTATAACCTTAAAGGAGGGTGAGGATGAAGAAGAGGAATAAAATGTAACACTCATGGGTAGTGTAGTTCAAGAAAAGGGAAGCATAAGATGGGCAGAGAATAGAAGGACCGAGGTGGAGGAAATAAAGGCAATAAGATAGAAGAAACAAACAACAACAACAAAAAAATTAGTGGAACAAGTTGTAAAGTCTGTGGATTTTTCTTGATTTTGAGAGGTTAACTTCTTCCTTTTTCTTTTCTCTCCCTCTTCCTGGTCGGTGACTCTGTACCCCAGGCTCTGCCCCTGTGTCACACTTAGGTAGGGATTTGCAGTTGATGCGATTCTATGGCAATGTCATATAATTGGCTTTAGTCTTGCTGGTAGTCAAGGCTTGTTGGCGTTTGCAGGGTCCAACGATGAGAGAGTTTGCTTTCCTGGATTCTCTCTCCTAGTCCCCCCTTCCTGAATTAGCAGCCTGGTGATCCAGCTATAAGGCTGCAACTGCTTCTGCCTGGGGAGTAAGAGACTCAAAGAGCTGGGAAATCCCCACTCTATCCCCACTCAGTGCAAGGCTTTGGGAAAGGCTCTGGCAGTCAGGGCCTCCAGTGTAATCAGGCGGGGGTGGGAGTCAATTGTTGTCAAGGTGACTGTTCAGCGCCTAGCATTCACTTGGACCTCTCAACCCAGGCTTTCCACCCTTTGTAGCCTCTTTTGGCTGGGAAGAAGAGGCACCAGTCTCTGCTTGCGACTAGTGTAGTATAGATCTTATTATCTGCCAAGTCCCTCTTGCTAGCGTTTATCCCTGAATATGGAGGCTCTATCAATCAGAAGTTGCCCCCGCCCCTTTAGCGAGAGGCACTAAAAAATATCACGCCTCTTGTCTTGGGTCGCTGAACTGAGAGAGATCTTATCAATCAGAACCGAGGGTGCGCAGATTTCATGGGTTAAGCCAATTTCAGTTATTGGGTCACAGCTGTGCTCCCAAACGTATTTTAGGCTGTCTGCGTGTGCCCCTTCCCCAACACTTGATTGTTAGCTTGAATGGCTGGGTGAGGTGCCCCGCCCACAGAGAGAATCTCCCAAGTAGAAGACCACCCTGGTGCCTCTCCCGCTCGCCCTGCCGCTGGTGGCTGGATCGCACCAGGCGCAGGATAATGGGGCACCCTGGGTGTGCGGGCCAGTAGGGCGCTCTGGGCGTGAGGAATGCCCAGGGCATGCGTGCGAATGGGGTGCTCCGGGCACCGGTGGCTGGCGACTCTCACTCGCAGTGCTTGGGCCGCTGGGAATGTTAGCGGTGCTCGCTCTGCAACCCAACCGGGTGCGCGCCGGCGGCTGCTCGCTGCTCCCGAGTGTGGGTGGTGCGAGTGTGGGCGGTGCTCGCTCTGCAACCGTACGGGGCGTGCGCCCGCGGCTGCTCGGGGCTCCCGAGTGTGGGCTGTGCTCGCTCTGCAACCGGACCGGGCGCGCGCCCGCGGCTGCTCGCCGCTCAGGAGTGTGGGCGGTGCTCGCTCTGCAACCGGACCGGGCACGCCGGTGGCTGCTCGCGGCTCCCGAGTGTGGGCTGACTCACCACAGGCGCACTCCCTCGCAGCTTGAATGAAGGTCCCTGCGGTAGCTTCCTCCACACCCTCGTCTCTCAGATTCAAGTGATAACTGTCCTTTCGCTTTCAGTTTGTGTGGAACTCCGGAATGCTCCGAGGATAAATTTTTCTGTTTCTAGTTGATAAATTTGTTGTGATTTAGGGGAGATCTGTTGGATGCGCTGCTCATGGCGCCATTTCTGTGACGTCACTCTCCATCCATTTATTTAATCATTATTAAGTACTGTGCGTCAGGCTCTGGGCCAGGAGTTGAGGCTGTATCATTAATAATAACCCTCTTAATACTTAGCGTTTACTATTATTACTTATTATGGATCAGGTACTTTATTCATACTAGTATGTTAATTATATGTATATAATAATCATTCCAATAATTAGTATAATACGATAGTATTAACTTATTACACTCTTATGAGGTAGATATTTTTACTATTTCTATTTTTTTTTTTTGTATTTTTCTAAAGCTGGAAACGGGGAGAGACAGTCAGACAGACTCCTGCATGCGCCCGACTGGGGTCCACCCGGCACGCCCACCAGGGGACGATGCTCTGCCCCTCCGGGGCGTCACTCTGCCACAACCAGAGCCACTCTAGCGCCTGGGGCAGAGGCCAAGGAGCCATCCCCAGCGCCTGGGCCATCTTTGCTCCAATGGAGCCTTGGCTGTGGGAGGGGAAGAGAGAGACAGAGAGGAAGGAGGGGGGGTGGAGAAGCAAATGGGCGCCTCTCCTATGTGCCCTGGCTGGGAATCGAACCCGGGTCCCCCGCACGCCAGGCCGATGCTCTACCGCTGAGCCAACCGGCCAGGGCCTATTCCTATTTTCTACATAAGGAAATGGAAGCTTAGAGAATTGAGGTGACTTGC
The DNA here is from genome assembly GCF_036850765.1 of Saccopteryx bilineata. Lineage (NCBI taxonomy): Eukaryota > Metazoa > Chordata > Mammalia > Chiroptera > Emballonuridae > Saccopteryx > Saccopteryx bilineata. The sequence continues at coordinate 201,577,697 of NC_089494.1, forward strand.
CCAAGATTGCTCACTTGGTACGCAGTAGAACCAGAATTCAAACCCAGGAAGCCTGATTCCAGTCTTGCTCTTTTAACCAGGTGGTTAGTGTTTCAATAAAAGGACACTCACTTGTCTCAGTGGACATGAGGCAATTTTAAATGTAATAATCTTCCAGTAATACTCTAATTATTTTCTTAGGATAAATTCTGGAAATGAGAATACTAAGTGAAAGAGTATGAATAATCCTGCTAGTGACTATACTGTGGTCAAGGACCTAAATGGAGGAGGACCAAGATAATGAGACTGTTTATTTGTTTGCTTTACCTTTTTTTGGGGTGTAGGGAAGCTTTGGGTCTCTGTCCTTGCCCCACCACCAAATGTAGAGCAGGAAGTGGGCCTGATAGTAGCAGAGCTCGGGGAAGATAGTGGCTGTGTCCTTGCTCTCAGGCCGGGTCATTACGTGTCTGCCCTTCAGAAATATTTATTTCCTTTTGACACAGCAAGATTCAAGATGGCAAGGGGAGAAGCACAGAGAGGCAGAGCTCATTACAGGAATGAGTCTGGATCGCAAGTGAATGGATAACCTCTTAAGATGAATATTATCACAAGAAAATGCCTCTGTTCACTGATAACCACCAGTTCAGTTAGATTTTCTCATTTCAGATAGTATTTATGACAGTCTTTTCTGCACCTAAACCATAAATTATTCACATATGGCAAGAGATTATCTATAAACATTTCTTCTGTTCCTTATTATTGTCATATTCCTTTTCAAGTCCCACTTCCACAAATAAACATTACTAGTTTTTTGCCGCATTTCTTTCTTTCCCTTCCTTCCTTCCTTCCTTCCTTCCTTCCTTCCTTCCTTCCTTCCTTCCTTCCTTCCTTCCTTCCTTCCTTCCTTCCTTCTTCCTTTCTTCCTTCCATGACAGAGACAAGGAGACAGAGAGAGGGACAGATAGGGACAGACAGACAGGAAGGGAGAAAGATAAGAAGCACCAATTCTTTGTTGTGACACCTTAGTTATTTACTGATTGCTTTCCCATATGTACCTTGACGGGGGTGGGGAGCTACAGCAGAGTGAGTGACCCCTTGCTCAAGACAGCGACCTTGGGCTCAAGACAGCGACTTTCGGCTTCAAGCCAGTACCCTTTGGGCTCAATTAAGCCAGTGACCATGGGATCATGTTCACGATCCCGTGCTCAAGCCAGAGACCTCACACTCAAGCTGGTGAGCCCACACTCAACCTGGCAAACTCTGGGTTTTGAATCTGGGTCCACTGCATCCCAATCTGACTGTGCCACCACCTGGTTAGGCTGCCACCTCTCTGTGATGCAGTATCATATAATAGCAAAGGTACAGACCTGGTTGGCAACTATGCTAGGTTTGATTCCTGGCTCTGCCACTAACCTGCTGTGTGGTATTGGACTATCTTTTTGATTCTCAGTTTTCCATTTAAAAAATAATACACAGTTGTATTGACAATCGAATTAGGTGACTTGAGCAGAAAGAAAGAAACAGTTAACCTCTATTAAATTCATAATATAAACACCACAAAAATAAAACACTAAGGGGGCCCTGTCTGGTTGGTTCAGTAGTAGAGTGTTGATCTGGTGTGTGGAAGTCCTGGGTTCGATTCCCAGTCAGGGCACACAGGAGAAGCACCTATCTGCTTCTCTACTCTTCCCCCTTCTCACTTCTCCATCTCTCTCTCTCTCTCTCTTCCCTTCCTGCAGCCATGGCTCAAATGGTTTGAGCAAAGTTAGCTCCAAGCACTGAAAATGGCTCATGATCTTCACCTAAGGCACTAAGAAGAGCTCAGTTGCTGAGCAACAGAGCAACGCCCCAGATGGGCAGAGCATCATCCCCTAGTGGGCTTGCCAGGTGGATCCCAGTTGGGGTGCATGTGGGAGTATGTCTCTGCCTCCCCTCCTCTCACTGAATAAACAAAACAAAACAAAACAAAAACACTAAGGAAATGAAATATGTGCATTTACTTATTCCTTAATAAAATCATGGTGACCTAGATTACAGATAGCTTCCATGGCTTTCACCCCTGGTGTTACTTCTGTGATTATGTTATGTTATGAGACTCAACTTTGAAGATGTAATTAAGGTGACTAATCAGCTGACCTTAAACTAGGCATATTATTCAGGTGGGCCTAGATATTATAATCCTATAATAAAACAAGCTTCTTAAAAGCAGGATGTCTTCTCTGGCTGTTGGCAAAAGAGGAGGTTGGAGAGATTCGAAGCAAGAGAAGGACTCAATGCAGTTGCTGCTTTGAAGATGGGGGGTGTCACAAGAGAAGGAACCTGGGTAAGTTGTAGGAGCAGAGGGTCAGCCTCAGATGACAACTAACAAGGAAGCAAGGTCCTCAGACCTACAGCTGTAAGGAATTGGATTCTGACAATCTAAATGACAATAACCTGAATGAGTTTGGAAGGGGATTCTTCCAGAGCCCCTAGATAAGAGCCAAGCTGGCTGACCTCGTGGCTTCAGCCTTGTGAGTCCTTAAGCAGAGAATCCACTTGAGCCCACTCAGACTTCTAACCCACAGACCTATGAGATAATAAATGAATGTGGCTTTAAGATGCTAAATTGTGACAGCAATAGAAAACTAATACAAACCACATATAGTGGCTACCTTTATTATTATGCCCACTTTGCAAATGAGGTAACTGAAGCACAGGGCAGTAAAGTCACTTGCCTAAAGTCACACAGCTATTAAATATCAGAAGTCTGTCCCCAGGTAGTCTGTCCCCAGAACCCATGCTCTAATCTAGGGATACAGTGTCTAAGACAATTGTAGGTACTCATTACATATTAGTTTCCTTTACCTTTCATTTTTAGTGTAGCCCAGAGGGCTCTCAGCCACTACATTTCTTGATTTTGCTGCTGAGGGTTATCTGGTGCTGGGGTAGGGGATTCTGGACAAAGACCTACTCTTTATATGCAGGGTTCTCGGGGTACGACAGTCTTGACATACGACGTTTCGAGTTTACTATACTCACTCCCATAAAAACTTGGTACAGGTAGAATCATCTCCAGCATCTCCTGCATGTTCCTTAGGCAATCCTGATTCACCTGACCCAGTATCTCCAGCACCTTCTGCAGGTTCTCCTGCCTCTCCAGCTTCCTACTACTCATAGGCCACTCTCTCCCACCTTGCAATGCCCCTTCCAGTGTGCCAACCACAGGAATGAAGTAAGACATTTTTTTACACTATTTTTTGTCATTTTTTTCTGTAACTACAGTACAGTGTACAGTACAGTATATGTATTGGTCCTTTTCCTTTTCCTGTGACTTAGTTGTGTTTTTATGTTCTATATTATGATTTTACAACTGTGTAAAATATCTTAATAGGTCAGTCACTTAGACTAGAGTCTATTTTGACTTACACCAAAATTCAGGTTCCATCACTGTTGTAGGAACGGAACTGTGTTGTAACCTGAAGACCCTCTGTATTCAACCCTCTGTTTATAACAAACCTGAAAAGCAAGAGATTTCATGGTTTTGATAATCTCTTTGCTTTGAAAGATACTCAACTGAAAGAGTTTTAGAAGCACTGAACTGCCATATTCAAACTAATTTAACACCTTTCCTTCCTATTTTATTTCCTCAATTCCTAGTGGTTTGCTGTACCAGGTAGAATTCTGGAATGAGGATCAGGAAATCTGGACTTAGCTCTTCATCACCATATATCCAACATCCATCTTAGACAGTCCAACAAGCATTTATAGACTGCTCCTATAAGTCTAGAGTCTCGAATACAATGTGAGTTGATGAAGTATTAGGAAATTTTCTAGTACTGTTTTCCTTGCGTATGAAATTAGGTTATTTGACAAAGCTTTCTCTAATGTCTCAGTCACTTATTTAATGCTTTCACAGTTCTTGAATGTTCTGACCTTTGAATCTGATGAGGTAGGGTGATGTTTCTTAAAGTCCAGCCTGAGTACTACCTGCATAAGAATCCCCCAGGTGGCTGATAGACAAACAGAGCTGGTTGTAAACCAGGTACAGTATTTGTATGCACACTGAAGTTTGAGATGTACAGTTATAAGGTGCAACATAAACATACAACATAAATCTTGTGTCCTAAAAGTATCTCTCTTATTAAAAGTCAAGCTTTATAGGGTTTGGAAAGAACAGCAGGGACACACCTGTCTGTCACTAGTCTCTTGGCCATGCCCATCCTCCCCCACCCCAACACCCCACTCCAGCCTGGCCCCGCCAGCCGGCCGGAGGGAGCTGTAACGGTGATGACGGCGCGTGTCTGGCTTAGCCCCTGTGCCTACAGAGTCACCTTTCCCGTTCTGGGGCTCACCTGGGCCCGCCCCGCCCCGTTCAATAACGCGGGTTAATGTGCGAACGGGAGGGATTCCTCCTTTCAGGCTTCAGGAGCCTCGTCCTTTCCGAAAGGGAGGGTGGGGCCGGCGCTGGCCGGCTGGGGAGCCCCTCGGGGCCGCCCGCGCGTGCGGCGGTCCCTCTCCCGGGGGCACCGGCAGCGGGAGCAGCGCCTTTCCAGCTCCCTGAGCACGGAGGAGGGGAGACGGGGGAAGTAGGTCAGCCCGGCGCGCCCGCAAGGGCAGACGCTCCCCCGCCTTCGCCTCCCCGCTCCCCCGCGGAGCGAGCGCCAGGCCCTGGCTCCAGCCCCGCGCCGTCGCCGGAGAGCCGGTGCCCCGGGCCGCGCGGACGGTGCCTGCGCCGCGGCGCTCTGCCCGCCAGCCGCCCTTGCCCGCGCGCGGCCGCCCGCCCTGCGGCGCCGTTGGCCCTCCCGCCACCCCCTCGGCGGGGCCCTTCCCTTACGAGGGTGATAGTGACATTCAGCGGGAAAGGCTAGCGCGGGCCGCCGTGCCCCGCATCCCGCGGAGCGGCGCGGCGCGGGCGGCTGGCTCGGCGGACCGGACCGCGCGCACCTCGCACCCAGGACTGCGGCGCACGGGCCGCCAGCGCGCTCGGCCCGCCGCCCCCGGCCCCGGGTCGCCGCCGGGCAGCTCCCCCGCCTCGGCCGCGCTGGCCCGCGAGCTGCGGGGAAGACCTCGCCGCCCAGGCTCTTCGGCGGGGCAAGGGCGGACCCAGCGCTGCGGGAGGGACCCTGCCTCACTGCTCGTATATGGCAAAGTTTCTCGCCGAGCTCCTGGGCTGCACGCTGCCGCACAAGGGCGCCTCTCCCATGTTTGAGGTAGGTGGCAGAGGGTGTGTCCCTGCAGCGACGGCTGTCTGTGGGGGCGGGCGAGCCCTGCCCGGGGCCCGGGGGTCCCCACGAGTTGACAAGTGTGCGGTCTCACTTGTGTCTGCTTCCCATCTGGGTGACTGGGGTGGGGCAGGGAGAGGCTGGCGAGGAGGAGACCTGAAGCCTGGATTCTTGCCTCCCTGGACCTCCGTGAATCCGTTTTTTCTTCTGCCCTAGATGACTGGCAAACACGTTTGCTGCCAGTCTGGATGAGTTTTTAGAGTTGGTCTTTAACCTAAAATGCCAGGAAACGCCTGAATATTAGCAGGATCCTGTGGTTCCCTCTCTGCTGCCTACCCTGATCCTTCCTCTTGCCTTTTCATCTGAAAACTACTGCACTGCCTCAATCTCCAGCCCACTGCAAACTCAAAAAGTTAACTCCTTTCTTCTCCTGTGAGTGAGGTACAGTGGGGGGAGAAGGGTTAAAATCAGATTTTCCAAATTAGGTGAGCAAATCTCCGTTCTGAAGGCAGGCACCCTTCACTGCTCACCTGGCCTGGGATGGCGCTGGTGCTGCTGGACGCATCTCTGGAGGAGGTGTTGATGATGAGGCTGACTGGCTTGTCCTCCTGGGGAAAATGGTGGCTTCAACTTTTTTAAAACAGGAAACCTATGTTGGCCACTCAGCTTTAGACTGTGCACAGTGCCTCCCTTACCTCTAGAGCACCACACTGTCCTTTGTCTCTCTCCACCTGGCCTCCCCAACAGGCTGTCTGTCTGACAAGGAGGCCTGGCCCAGAGGGCCTTGCCGGTGGCCCTGGCCAGGATTGCAGTGAATGCTTGCCCTGCTCTCCTCTCACTCCCAGGGCCTGCCACCTTTGCCTGCCAGCCTCAGGCTGCCCCGCAAGCTGCCTCAGTCCTGTCTGTCTGCAGCATCCCGACTGGCCAGAGAGGACAGAATGGTCTCTGCTCTCCAGGGTGAAGAAGTTTGTCCTTCAGCAAGGCGCCTCTTGAGGACTCAAACTCTTAGTCTCCTCCCTGGCTGCCTGGGAGTCTTCTCACCTTTGGCACCTGTAGGTGTTCTTACCTTCTGAGGTGCTATGACACATTCCTGTGATTTTGTAGCCCACATGGCGCAATCCATAATCTCTGCTGTGTGACAAATGGCTTTTGAAGCAGGAGATCTCTAGGGTAGGTCATGAAGAGGAGCTGGGAGAACCAGAGCAGGCTGGGAGAAACCGGATTGAAATGCCCACACACTGGTTGCCTCGAGTCTAAAAAATAATGAAGACCCCGAAAAAGTCCAGTTTTCCAGGCCTGCAGCTGAAATTGGCCGTCGCCGTTGGTGGGTAACATCTGCCCGTTTGCTTCTCTGTGATGTAAATGTTAGGCAGAACCTGGGGACCATCCGGGGAAACTGAGAGACTCCTTTAAAGTTGCTTTTCTCTTCTGCTTTCTCTTCACTGTATCTGGATTTTTGTTTTTAAGTTACCAGTACCTGTGCCAAGTGATTTTTGTGTGTACTGCTTTACGATTGTGTATAAGCCTGTTTTATCTTCCAGCCAATAGACACCCCACCTTGATTTCTTAGAATAATTGGCTCTCAGTCATTGATGGTCTAGTCAGAGACATATTTAGACAATTAGGAAAATGAGCGGCTGATTTGTCTTTGAAGAGCTCCAGGGAGAGGGAATTCCCTCAGTCCTTGGTAACTCCTTACCTCTCACTCTGTTATTTTTCTGACCATCGAGAGGCAGGAGCTGCTGTCGCATCTGCTCTCTCCTTTCTACGAATGATTGATTCAGTGTTGGCTGAATCAACCAAAAACACTTCACCACATAAATCTAATCAGTGTTGCTTGAGGAGTTAGGTGACCATCCTTTTCCTACCTATGGGAGGGAGGGGGAATCTGTGCCCAAAGAGATGAATAACTGAGTTAGGAATGTGTTTTGAGGATGCTTTCTTCTCAGGCAATAACCCCTTCAACACACTCTTATCAATGAAGAGGCAATCGTTGAGTTCTCAACATCTGGTAGGGAGAGAAATGTGTGAGAAAGATATCCTTAAACCTTTTAAAATATTAACTTTCTAAAAGTGAAAATGCTAGGGCATGAGAACATGTTAGGCAGCTTTTCCTTTCCACCAAATGCTCTAATTCCAACTTGGGAAGTTCCCTTTAGTTTCAGGGAGGTCAAGAGAAGAGATGGATGTTTTCCTAATGAATGGCCTTTGGTTTCATTCTGGTTAGGTGGTGGCCAAGAATGTAGTTTCTTTCTACACAGGCCAGTTAGGTTTGCACAGGGGGGCTTCTGCCTGAACGATTACTGAATCCCGACAGGACTTCTTGTGCGCTTGCAGTTGTCTGCGAGGGAGAATGGGTGACAGGTTCTGGGGAATACAGGAGCAGAAAGTCACGGCGGTGGAAAACAATTCCCGTGTACTCCCTGCTGCGTCATCTTCAGAGGCTCAGGGCAGATGGTGTACATTTGAAACACAGAATAGGTCTTAGTGATCATTTTGTTCATCTTTCCTTTTCCTTAGTATTTATTTCCAAGTCTGTGAAAAACAATTTTAAAATTTCAAGAGAAAACAAAGGATAATAAGTTTACCCCAGCAGGGCTGGACTTTTGGAATAATGTTTGTGCCACACCAAGACAGAGATCCTACAGAAAGAGTGAGCTTGCTGTGGATTATGATGTCTAGAAAGGTAGGACATTCTAAACATACAGGTTGGTGGTTTCAGACCAAGCAGGTCCTATTTATGTGTCCTATACGCTTGGATGGCTGGCTCTGGCCCTGGCATCCATTCCTTCCCCTTCAAGCTCTGACATGTATGAACCTGCCCCCCATTTTCCCCTCCAGCCTTAGTGTTGCTTTACACTGTGCCTTAGTGATAGTCAGGGACGGGGTCTGTCCCCAGGACAGGAAGTGGCAGGAGAATTATATAGTCAGAGGCAATTGCTTTTTCTCCATCTGTGTCCCCCACTCTTAGCCTACAAACCTGCATTTTTAACCCTACCATCCTTCATCATCTAACCTGGTGGGCACCTTTCAAGAGCCACATCCTTGGGTGGAACATATCTGGCTCTACAGAAAAGGGATCTTCAATTCCATGCCACCATTGGTAGTTTTGGTCTCTAGAATTGTCACATTTCATGTCTGTTCTACTCATTTCCACATTCCGTTTTCTGTCTCTGCCAGGATTGCTGCCTAACCGCAACTACAGCTTTGTTTTACTTTATATATGATACATAATAACTATTATTTACTGACCGCTCTGGGCTAGCCATTGTTCTAAGGGCATAATGCAGGGTTGGGCAAAAGTAGGTTTACAGTTGTTCATATGGAAAATTGTATAATAATTAATAAATAATAATACAAGAATAAACTGTTTTACGTACCCACAACTCTAAACAGACTTTTGGCCCACCCTGTATACATGATCTCAGCTATTCCAATAGATTCAAGATCAGGTGTTAACAACCATGTTTTACAGATGAGAAAATTAAGGTTTGGAGAGAGGTAGGACATTCTAAGCACACAGGTTGGTGGTTTCAGGCCAACTTGAATTTGCTGAAGTTCACTCTAATACATAATGTGTGCTAGATTGAGGATCTCAAAGTTCACTCACCTCCCTCAGCTGTGGTTATTTGGTATTTAGTTTTGTTATATTTTTTTTGTTTTCTACTTCAGCTTCAATCCTAGATGTACTCTTTCCCTTTGGAAGTGGGAAAAGGAAACCCCATTCTTTCATGTTTTCTTTCATTCTTTCACTTTCACTGTTACCCTTGGAATGGCATGAGTACCTTCCTCTTAGAAATGTTCAATCAAAGGCTGATTGGACTCACAGGAATTGTTAAGGAAAGATTTGAGGTTAGTTGATTGGCCTTAACAGAGAGCTTCTATTTGTGTAGCATTTCCTGTATGTTGTTCCGTTTTATTCCCCAATCACATTATGAAGTATGTTGTGTCATCATCCCTGTTTTAGAAGTGAGGAGGCCAAGGCTCAGAGTCATTACACAAATTGCTTAAGGTCACTCACTTATAAAAGGTCCGATCTGGGAGATAAATCCTGGATTCTGATTCCACAGTGTTTTGCCAGCCAGCACATTGACTTACTCAATCTTTTCCTGGCCTCTGATCTCTGTCTCATCCATTCTGTCTTTTGGACTATTGCCAATGTCATCTTCCTTAATAGCCCAACTCAACACCATGCCCACATATATACCCCAGACTCTTTGGTGGCTCACCGCTGAACACTGATTTAGTAGGGAATGCATTTCCCGACAACAGTGTGGTTGCTGCCTAATTTTCTTGTCCAGTCTTTCCTTTCTCCTACTATATTCCTAGTATTCTAGCAACTACTCCTATTTCTTGATCATGCGATCTCACCTCCAAGTTGTTCCAGTGCCTGGGATAGTCTTCCTCTAATACATATTCTCCTATTGATATTTTCCCTTTCTTCAAGGTTCAGCTCAAATCTCACCTCCAGATTCACTCCCTTGGACAACAACCAGCCCTCTACCACAGTCCCACTGACCATTATTTGAGTTGTGTCCGTGTGAAACTGTGGACAACTTTTTTTTTTTTATAATTCTTCTATACTTAAGTTTTCTATCTTGACTGGGGATAATAGCTGGGCCAAATGCAGGGCAGTTAGTGCCCAGAAAGAACTGAAAATAGTGCTCAATACATGGTCATTACTGACTTCCTGTCTTGTGTATCTTCTGCCTCTTCAGCCTCAAGAACTAAGTATTTTTTCCTTCCACACCACCTAGAAGACTGTTTTGCATCAAATAAATATCTGATCAAGTTGATCTTCTTACCCTGAAGGTTCATGATTTTCTTTGCTCTTAAATTATTTGTTATCTGAAATTCAAATTTAACTAGTATCCTCCATTTTTTACTTGCTAAAGCTAGCAATCTGTTCTTACCTTCTTCCTCCTCCCTCAGAAACCAGCTCCTGCAGTTCACTCCATCTCGACTATGGAATCCTTGTCCCCATTTCTCCCCTTTTGTAGCCCTTACAATGTCAAATAGCCTGTCCCAAGTCACAAAAAGCCACCTGTAAGGAATTGCAGCCTGACAACTGTCTGTCTCCATTGCCTCACTGATATGGAAATGTTGGCGCGAGCAACCTTTCCACTGCAAGTATCAGGGCTGCGACCAAAAGTGGTGTATTACTGGCATTTCACTTATTCGCTCTTCATCTGCTCACCAGTTCATTTAGTCATTTGCTCATTTAACAAATGTTATTAAGCACTGGCTTTGTGCTAGGCACCCCGTGGAGACCTTGCTAAGAAACATTCAATCTGATTTGACTGTGACCCACAGTAAGAAATATATTGCAATCCTAAATCCATATAGCCACTTATACCTATATAACAAGAATAAATTTTCACAAATAATACTTTCCCTTATGACAGGAGATGTGCACTTTTATTTCCAATTTTGATCTTTCCATTTCATCTCTTCCATTCTATTATGAATTAAATGAGGGAAAAATCTACTGAACTGATTTCACAAGTTGTGATTCATACTTTGAAAAGCAGTGCTATACAGGATGGTAAGATTCTGTTTCTACAGACCAGTCTGTATTGCCTCATTTTCCCAGCAGTATACTTATTGTTACAGTATGCATTACATTAGAGATTTCTGTAGTCTATCTTGAGAAGCCAATTACCATACATAATCTTATTTTAGTAGAAAATATTTTCAGAGTTTCAAACAACTAACTTACCAAATAACTTTTGTTAAATATACTGCCACTAGATTGGGTAAAAAGTGTGGCATATTCTCGGGCATATTTTATGACATGATTTGGTATATTAAACACTGTACTCAAATTTCAATTTATTTGTCTCTTTATATTCATTAACAACAAATGTGCCCCACTGGTTGGAGTGACTCCCTGGACTACATTTTATGCATCTTACCAGTTTTATATTTTAATTGGCCCATCCATTCTCTTGCGAAGGAAGTTCAACTTTCAAGCATTTATTTCCCCCTCTATTTTGCCTGGTAAAGATCTTGATTTTGTCCATTACAAAGAACTCCTTTGTCTGTTTAAATGAATCTTACTCATTCTCATCCACTTGGTCATCCTGATTGGCTTCAAGTATCTAAAGAATGAACCATGTGGTTAGTCTGTTTTGAAAGTGAATAATTTGCTTGTATATGGCTTTTGTAACTAGTGATTAGATGTTGGTGTATGATCATAAGAGAGAAGTTGACTTTGAGAATAATAGCTTCTGTTGCCACAGCTGAGCCATTTGAATTTTAAGCTAATGGATGCTAAGTTTGTCTTGTAAATTCACAGTTCAGTTTGTTTGAGGGCCAATTGAATTGCTCTACAACATCTGAGCCACTGTATACACCCAGACAACTCTACTTGCCTTTGTGTTAGCTGCTTTTAAACTCTGCATGTGGTCCTAAATGCACGCATTTCATTTATAGGAATATTTGGTCCCATTATGATTACATCTGTCTAATGGCTTCTTGCTGAGAAACTGGTACATGATTTTTTCCTTTCTGTATTTTGATATGGAAAGGCTGGTGTTTCATATCTGTTGGATGGCCAGTGCTGGCTGCATGTCATAGAGAGCAGGAATAGGAGTGTAACTCTTTGATTTATTTCCTTTTGCTTAGTTCTTTCCAGTTTGTAATGGTGTTCTTGTATACTGTGAATTTCTTTACTTTGCAAATCTTTGATGAAATATAATAGGTCTAGTAGTGATGCTTATATTAGGAAAGTTCTACTTACTTAGAGTTACCTGTGGAAGTGGCTCATAAATACAATGAGAACTTTTATTTAATATGAATTCTGTGATGAGTCAGGACTGTGCTTTCTACCTTACATTTATTCTAGGCCTATTTCTCCAAATGCTAACAGTATTCTATGTCTCTTTCAAACCTTTGCATTTTCAAACCAAAATGGAAGACTCACCACCCTCCCTGCAACCAGCTGAAACCCACTTCTCCTTTCTAACCCTATTGTCGGCCAAGGCACCACATGGCTTCTTCCTGTAGAGGAGCCCTGTGGTGCCATCTTTGCTTTCTTTCTTTTCTTTTTCCTTTATAAACAACCTGTCAGTGACTCCTGTGGATTCTTCCTTGGGTTTGTGTCTTTATTTTTATTCCTATTAGTCTTCATTCACTGATCTGAGAAACATTTATTGAGTGTGTACTATAACCAAGAGGCAGTAGAGTTTGTAGGAGATTTCACAATAAGCCACTAATTGGTTTACTTCTCTGCATTTTTCCTGAATTTGCTGCTGGAATACCAACAATACCTTTTCATTGTCAGTTTTCTATATAAGATCTACCTTGTTTCTATTTTCAAAGGCTTACGTCTCTAAATTCTGCCTATGTTATTTCCAAGGTATTCTCTTGAGTGTCTCACTCTGCTTAGCTAACTTTACTTCCAGCCTTTGATTTTCTTCCATTGATTCTTACATGTCAAATACAAATTCTTGCCCCTGTGCCTTTGTTGTTGATGCTATTTCTATCCTGTAATATGATGACCTATCCTCATTCTTACCATGCTTCCTAACTACCTAAACTTCAGGGCTATAGTAAAGACTTTTATGAAAACTTCCCCCAAAACGCAACAAAGAGACCAAGAGTACACAGGCTGAAGAATCAGATACTTGGCTTCTAGTCCTGGCTCCCTCACTTCTTAGCCATGTGACCTTAAATTATTTCTTTGTGTCTCACTTTTATTTTCTGTAGAGTTGGAATAATAATAGTAGTTATTTCATTGAGTTGTTAGGATTAAATAAGACTTCAAATAAGGAACTTAGCATAGTGTGTGGCATGTAGTAAGTGGAAAATAATATGTAATAACAATGATGATTATTGTTATTATATACTTTCACCTTGATTCTAATAACCCTGAGTTGTCTTTCTTCTTTGACTATCTTAGAAATACCTTATATTTTTCTGAATTCTTCACAGTGCTGAGCACAACATAGGTACTCAATCAATACTTATTAATTTTGAACATGTGCCATATGCTGTTTTAGCAAAATCTGGGAACCAATTTATTTCTAGATATATTTAATTGTATTTCATGGAAATGTGACACCCACCGTCTGTTAGTGACTTGCCCCTAATCTATGGGACATACAGTAATGCTAATTCAGGCTGCAGTCTTACAAATGATAATGCACTTCCACATACAATTCTGGCAGAAGCAGTACTTGAAAAATGTGCCAATTATAAATGCCATCTAAATAAAATTTAACTATAGATTGCAATATAATTTAACACAGAGTATTTTTTTATTTTTCAAATGGTTTGCAAACATGTATCCTCAAAGTAAGTCAAGTGGAACAAATTCATGCCACAAGTCAAGAATTCATTCATCAGACTTCTATGTTTTTATGCTATTGGTAGAGAATTCTTGCTGGAAGTCAGGTTAGATTAATCCAAAATTAATTTACTCGAAAGAACAGTTCCCAGTGGGCTTCCTTATTGATTTTCCAGTGGGGAAGGGGGTAATGATGCACTACTTCCCCGGAAACTCTGTTAGATGGCCCGAGAGCATGGGAGTTTACTTTCATGAAGATTATTTGAACTCAGCTGGAAGTCCAGTGAAGATGCCTACAGAGATGCACCTGGGGCTGAACCCAAAGAGTAGCAGCATTATGAATTGCAGAGAATGTGCACCAGGAATCTTAAGATCTGGATTCTGAGCCTGGCTCATCTCCTCCCTGGCTGAATAGTAGTACTGGGGGAAATCTCCTTACCTCTCAAGAGTGTCAATTTCCATAGCTCTAAAATGAAGGCATCACTATTCGATTTGTTTTACTCACAGAAATGATGTGTGTGAGGCTCTGGTGTAGGAATAAACCTGAATTTCCTTTATAAAATATCAAGCATTATACAAATGTGAGTTGCCATTTCTGATATTGCAATGAGGCGGACAAAAACATTAGGTGCGTGCCTGGCATCCTGGGCATACCGGAGCCTGCTGGCAAATGGACTGATAGGGATGGAATGAATACTAAAGAATAAAAACGCTTCCATTTGAAAGGTTGAGAAAGAGAGATAAAGCAGTCATATTTTACAACTACAGCTTTAGCCCTGTATAATAACCCCAGGAATCTATTTGTAGCCAGAGATTTAGTTAGGGAATAAAGCACGTAAAAACTAAACTTGAACATGGACAATAGTGTGGTGGTTGCTGGGGAGGGGGTAGAGGTAGAAGAGGGTATAGGGGGATAAATGGTGATAGACAAAGACTTGACTTGGGGAGGGTGAATACACAATACAGTGTACAGAACTGGGCACCTGAAACCTGTATAATTATGTTAACCAGTGTCACCCCAATAAAATTCAATGAAAAAAAACTAACCCCCCCACTAAACTTGAACTAGATTTTTAGATGAAATTCCATCAACATTGGGAAGATAGGGGTGGGGTTAGACAGGGTGGGGGTGGTTATGCAGATATCTATGACAGAAGAGAAATTACAGGGACAGGCTGCTGGGCCAGACTCAGAAAGAGGGCAGGAGAGGCTAAGACTGTAGGTTGCAAAAATATACAGTGGCTGTTGTGTGAACTCCCTCCCCTTTTTCTCTGTCCCCTGAGTCTAGCTACTCTGTGCTAGGAAAAAAAAAAGCTTGGCATATGATGGATGACCCAAGCAACTCTCTTATGGGGCCATTTCAGAGAGCAGAACTCAGAGGAGGGAACCGTCTCATTGCGTGGGGAGCATTGATGGGCAGGGCAGAAATGGGTTGTGTGCTGCAAGGCCAACACAGGAACACAGGTGACCTGGAGCCAGCATGGTCCAATGGCTGGTTCAGGAGCTCACAGGATGTAATTTTCCCCAAGGACACCAACTAATACCAAAGGAAGAAGGGATTCTTGGAGGAAAATCTCATTTCTCAGAGTGTGGGTGGACGTCTGTGGGTGGAATTCTATTGAGGGTGTAAGTGATAAGATGACTTCATTTGTAACCACATTTGGGTACATAAAATTTGTTCATATAATCTTGTAAGTTTCTTCTTTCCTATTTTCTTCTTGAATCAGTGTGAAATCTATCTCCCCAAACCCTTTTTTTCCTTTTGGCTCAACAAGCCTTTCTTTCGTTATTATTGATTGATTTTAGAGAGACAGAGAGAGGGAGGGAGGGGGGTGGAAAGAGATAGAGAGAGGGAAGCATTCATTTGTTGTTTCACTTAGTTATGCACTTGCTGGTTGCTTTCCCATTTGTGCTCCAACTGGGGATTGAACCCAAAACCTTGGTATTTCAGGACGATGCTCTTATTGGCTGAGCTAACCGGCCTGGGCCCAACAAGCTTTTTCTTGATGTTCATTTAACCAAATTTCATATATATTAAAATGTGTCATGTGTCTGTTAGGAAAAAGGGGGTGGTGTAGGAGAGGCCAAATGCACACACAAAGCCACAGACAGAAAGAAAGACACACAGACACACAGTGATTTGTTCCTGGAATGGCTACGATGATCAAAACACATCATAATCAGTGGTTAAAATGAACCCAGATAACTCACTGATTTTATTCATCAACTTTGCTTCAAAATCTGAAATGTGCTTATATATGTGAGGCCAAGCATATGGGACACTTCTCAGGGCTTAACAGAATGAACTTTCTTCCTTTTGAGTTTCTCTTTTGCCTCCTTCTTCTCCTCCAGCCCAGGGAGGCCCTTTCTAAGAGTCTGTGGCATAGCTGTACACAATTTTCATTTTTCCCATCTCACTCTGCAAATAGAAACTGATTTCATTTTTTTTTTTCATGTATAAAGAAATAGCACATCTGATTTCACAGGCCAGAAATAAATGATTGGAAAGCATCCAGCCAGGCTCTGGGGAAGCCCCTAAAATTATCCTCTACCTTATGGACTGTCCAGATTGTATGTGTGGTTGGGGAAGATGGGGGAAGGAAAGCGGGATTTGGGAAATAAAATTTTCTCTGGCCCAGATGCTATGAGTGAGTCAGATGGCTGGGTGAGTACCCTGATGCCGACTGTGATTTTTAAGAGTCTACTTGCTCCGTGCCAGGTTTGGATGTCCAAG
Organism: Saccopteryx bilineata; assembly: GCF_036850765.1. Classification (NCBI taxonomy): domain Eukaryota; kingdom Metazoa; phylum Chordata; class Mammalia; order Chiroptera; family Emballonuridae; genus Saccopteryx; species Saccopteryx bilineata. The sequence continues at coordinate 201,593,901 of NC_089494.1, forward strand.
CTGCTGGGCGGACCCTCTGGGGTTCCTAGTTAATGCAGCTCTCTCTTTCTGCATGTTGTGTGAACTTCCCTTATGTGTGAATACTGCCTAGATTGAGGGATTTCTTGTTGCTTACCTGGTGTTGCATCTTTGATTTGGAGTTGCTGTGGGTTAGAATGACTAAGACATCTGCCCTCACTTAACAGAGTTGATGGATAGTAAACAATAATAACAGTTTTTTAGAATTTACATAAAACATTTTATGTACATAAATTCTTTATGAATAAAAAATAGTAGGGGGCCATTAAACTCTATTTACAGATGAAAGAACTAAAGAATGAGAATTAACAATTATTAGTTATTGGAAAACAGCTTGGGTCTAAAATTGTCTCCTTGTATATAATAAAAACAATTTATCACCTTTTTCTATATATGTCTTTCTCCTTAATAGAATTTAAAAGTAGCACTATAAAAACACCCTCAATTGATATCATCAATGTGAAATTCTTTGAAAACCATAAAATGGTACAAAAAAGGATAAGGTATCTTACCTCAAATACAGTTTGATATGATAATGCAGGGTATACCTAAATACTATGAAAGAGTGTTATTATTTAAATTAAATATTCCATTCTTAGTAAAGGTCCTTTCCTTTTCTGGTATTGAAAATGATCTGTTTTTAAAGGCCCTTTCAGGCCCATCTTTGTCCCATAAAATCAGCATAAATCCCATCTGACATCTGTAACTACCACCGTCTCCTCATTTGAGTTCCTTACATCACTGGGTGTAGAGCTCCCAAGCTGTGAACTGTAGAAAACTTATTAAATTTTATATAAACCATTCCTAAGGGATACAGCACATTGGAGTGACGGACCTGGATTTTGTGTTATGGGGTCTCCTGTCCTGCTGGTGGCTGAGAGTGTTATCAGTAGATGAGACTAATCGACAAATTTTATGGCACAGATTTTGAAGCACTTTGACTGAATTTTCTTAAACAGCTTTTGAAGCATTATCATCTGCATTTGGCAGATTTAGAAGCTGAAGTTAAGAGAGATAAAGTGAATGTCCCAAGATAAGCACAGCTGCGAAATGATGGAGCTTCAGCTCTAGGTCTTCTGTTCTCAAGTTCTCCCACTCTTTGCCGGGCAAGTTAGATGTTCACTGTGATGCCCTCACCAGTGTTAGGAAGCAACTGAATCTCATATACATTAGTCCGCTCCATAATGATTCTACCTTCACCAAGGCAAAGATGTGGCACTTCCCATACCCTGTATCTTTGGTAATATTAAAGATATGATTATCTCCTACGTGAAATCTCTAGCCCTGGCTGGATAGCTCAGTTGGTTAGAGTGTCATCCCCCATACACCAAGATTGCGGGATCAACTCCTAGTCAGGGCACATCCAAGAATCAACCAATGAATGCATAAGTATGTGGAAAACAAATTGATGTTTCTCTCTTTCGCCCTTCCTTCCTCTCTAAAATCAATCATTAAAATTTGAAAAATCTCTACTCTGTCACTTATTATTTGTGTGACCATAGGCAAGTTATTTAACTTCTCTAAACTTTAATGTCTTCATCTATAAAATGAGGACAATGGTTATTATAAGAATTAAATGAGAAAATATATGTACATTCTACCTGGCATGAAATTAACATTAGACGTTACCTTTCTTCTTACTAGTTTTCTTTCATTTTCTACTTCATAGTTGAGCTTGACTTATATTTTAGCCTGGTTCTTCTTGTATTAATTTTTTTTGGAGTGAGATAGATGTTAAGTGGACATGTGACGGGAGTCGGAAAGGCCTAAGAGCAGACACCCACTATATACTTTGTCACTGGCCCACACTAAAATGAAATGAGATATGATAGTGTTAGTAGTGATAAAAGATTGGTTTGATTATTTTTAGGGGGTAAATAAGCCAATATTTCCTCTTTTTTTCTGAAGTTTCTTGCCCATTACATCCTGTGCTATTCTGATTACTCAAGTAAGTATTTATTTAATCCCCACTATGCGACCCATTCATGTGCTTGGAGGACTGTTCTGAGCTGAGATCTGGTAGGAAACCACAACACCTATTCTAGGGAAGAGATTTTATGGGCTAACTTTCTTGAGAATACTTCCAAGTGCTGTGACAATCATTTAAAATATTTTCTAAAAGGGGTTGATTTCAAAAGAAATTCTGTTTTTCCAGATTGATGCTATAAATAGGTGGAAGAAGTGATCATTTGTGTCTTATCACTTTCCAAGACATTAGCAATGATTGAGAATGGTGAAATGCTGGGATTATGTCACATAATGAGGTCACATCAGATATAAACCTTTTAAAAACCATTTCTCTTTATTAACTTTTCTCATTTTATTTTGTACTGCCTTTGGCAGGTTTCTTCCCTCTCATGTAAAATACTCTAAATAAAAATATCTCCTGGGGTTGTCTGCAGACTGCAAGAAATATGATATGAAAGCACCTAGCATAGTGCCCATCACATGGTACTAAGTATCCAATAAGCAATGTCTTTCTTTCTGCATTGATGAATATGCTCCTTGGCTTTTTGAGACCACAGGTTTAAATTAAGTTCTCCTTTGAAGCCCTGTCTCCTGTTCTCCACTTTTAGCCTGCTATCCCCTGGAGCATTTCAGAATTTCTTCAGCTCAGCATGGCTTTACATTGCATAGCCCATCTAAGAGTTAATAATGCTGTGCTCCAGCCTTTTTGGTTTGCTGGAGCTACTTAATCAGACAAATCATTTTGGCTCTTTTTGTGTAACTCATTGATGTCCAGGACAACTAATTAGAGAGAGGGAGTATAGAAAAATCAATCTTTACTAACATTGACATTTCTTCCAATTTAAGCAATTGGTTTGCTTATATTCTTTGTGAAAACCTTTTGAGAATTAAAATGATCCCAGATGACTACATTAGAAGGTTCTAATAGGTTTTTGGTGTTAGAATAAAGATTACTTGGACATTAAATACATAGTCAGAATTTGGGAGGGATCCAGCCCATTATATGAACACACTAGCCAAGTAGTTTGTACTCATGACAGCATTAAAGAAGCCTCAAGAAAGGTATGACTGTTGGAGAATCTTGCCTAGTTAGAGGGAAGAGGATTGTGTTAAGTATTTCCCTTCACACCTCCAGTTCTTGACCTTTTTCTACTCTGTACTCCAGGAAGCCAACCTGTATGAAATACATCCACAGGGTTCTCGTGGCCTCAGCTTTTAATTGTGTTTTCCTGGTGGGAAGCATTGGTCAGAGACTGAAGAGAATGGAGATTGTGAGGGCAAGACATTTATCACTCCACCTCCCTATTTGCAATGTCACTTTGAACTGGCTGTGTCCCTCTGACTAAGATCACGGCTCCTGTAAAGTGGTCCTCTCTGTACAGACTGTCTGTCTCCAGCTCCCTATGACTTTTCCCTTCTCTTGCTACTTTAGTGGGGGGTGATTGAGAGTGTTACTAGCCCCAAGAAATTGTACCTCATCATATTTTAATACCTTTCTTGCATCTTTGTAAGTAGTCAAACTTTATTGAATTTCCCTTAAATTACCCAATCTGAATATGCCATCTGTTTCCTATTTGAACTGTAAATGACAGAGGAATGATAGCAACTTCCTCTTCAAAGATCGAAGTGACCATGTGAATTACTGGTTTGTAAAAAATTCTGCCAATTCATAAAAATGCTGTGGTGCCTCATTACATATTCAGTTAAAAGTGCATGAATTCATATGTATGATATATAACGATGTGGCTGGTATTGGTTGCATTTGTGGTTAAATGAAATGTCATTTGGGTCGAATGAGAATATTATTAGAACTTCAGTAAATGTCAATGTCTTAAACGAGTTGAGTCTGTAGTGATGGAATGGGATGCTGAATGCGTTGCTTCTTAAGGTCTTGATTTGTAGGCGAGGAATCTGAATCGCCAAGAAGTTAGATGAGTTGCCCCAAATCAAACGATTAGTATGGGGCAAAGCTGGGTCTTGAACAACAACAGTGACTCTAGGACTACTGGTTGTTTTAGTGCTCTAAATTGTAAGAAGCGGTTAAATTTAGTTTTCCTAAAGCAAATTAGATAGATTTGACTTTAATGGGTCAGCTTGCAATGAACTAGAAATGTGCTTGAGAGTGGCATTGTGGATTTTGATTTGTTTTTAAACAGAAAATTAGGTGTAAGTGAGGAATTTCCACTTACAATAATGCATCTGTCACATCAGCATGGCCAAATAGAACAATGTTATGAAGATGGTAATAGTGTTTTAGAATCTGTTTATTCATCAGGGAATATTTTGCTGTATAGTGCTTTCAGTTTTAGAAAATATGATTTATACTTGTGCTGAGTGATGAATTATAAAACCCCTCTGAAAACAATCCTGACCTCTGAATATATTTCATTATTAAAAGAGCTTTCAGGAAACTAGCCTCTTCTTACTGTTTCATACCAGACAACCATTTAATTTTCTATTGCATATGTGGTATGTATCTTGATAATTGGAGTAGTTGTTACAAGGAAAATATCCATGTTTCTATCCTTAAGATAATGCCAACCTAATGCAAGGGATATGGGATAAAGATTATACCCAAATTGGCAAATAAACAGGATAAAATTTTCTGCTTATGTCAATTGTTAGAAAGACCTGTAAGATAACTCCTTCAATTAAAGTGTAATTCCCTGAAGTCAAGGGTACAAACTTATATTTCTTTTATAGTTCCTTCTACCTCTTTGTTTGGTGGGCAGGGGAAAATATTTACTTAGTAAATATTTGACAAATAAATAAATGAAAATCACAATAGGTCTTCTTGTAGTAGTATTGCAGGAATAAGCAAAGGAGTTCAAATGAATCTGTTTTATCTATGTAGTTCATAGTTGCTAGGATAGATGACTCACACATTAGAAATATTCCTTTGCTATACCTTGTGTGAGAGTGTGGTTACTACTTTTTTCTGTTAGGTTTCCATATAGAAAAATTGGATTGCCAATTAAATATTATCTTTTTAGTAAATTAAAAAGTGAAACTGTTTAAACAAATCAGTAACATGATGATTAAAGTCAATTTTATTATGAACAAACATCATCAGCTTTCTTGTATGTAAAACCTTGAAAATTAGTGAACATAAGCTATTTATTGTCTTCAGTTTTTGTGCTTTGTAGTGATCCATAAAAGCAGTGACTGGCACCAGCTCAAAGTGCTAGTTTTCCTGGCACTTTTGCAATGCCTTAAGATGCTCTTTGCTCTAATTATGCTTTCCTGAATAATGCTGCACATTACTATAATACACACATATTTTAGAAGTTAGAGTTATCAGTTTTTCCTCTGTGTATGCAAATATGTGTCATTCCTTTTAAAATGTCATAAATAAATCTTTGTTTGTTAAATATCAAGGTTGGCTTAAATATCTTTTGAATGGTGGGATTTTAAGAAAAAGGGATCTTGGCCATGGCTAGTTCGCTCAGTGGTAGAGCATCATCCTGGCATGTGGATATTTCAGGTTTGATTCCAGGTTAGGGCACACAGGAGAAGTCACCATCTGCTTCTCCACCCCTTCCCCCCTTCTCCTCCCACAGTCATGGCTCAATTGGTTCGAGTGCATCGGCCCTAGGTACTGAGGATGGCTCACTGGAGCCTTTGCCTCAGATGCTGAAAATAGTTTAGTTGCAAGCATGGCCCCAAATGGGCAGAGCATCAGCCCCAGACAGGAGTTGCCAGGTGGTTCCTGGTCAGGGTGCATGTGGGAGCCTGTCTCTCTATCTCCCTTCCTCTCACTTGGAAAAGAAGAAAAAAGGAAAGAAAAAGAAAAGAAAAATGGATCTTTTGAGAAGATAATGGTCAATTATATGTTTACCCAGATATAAAAATTGTATTTTGATAATAACATTTTCTCCAAATAGAAAGTTACAGCATGGTATCTAGGGTGAGTACTCAGTGCTCCTTTATTTTAAAAAAAATTAATTGAACTTATTGGGGTGGCATTAATTAATAAAATCATATACTTTTCAGGTGCACAGTTCTACAGTACATCATCTATATATTACACTGTGGCTCACCACCCCAAGTCAAGTCTCCCTCTACCACCATCTCTTCCCCCGCTAACCTCCTCCACCTCTCGCTACCTCTTTTCCATTCTGCAATCCCCACATTGTTGTCTGTGTCTATAATTTTTCTTCTTTGCTTTATCCCTTCACTTTTTTTACCCAGGCCCCCAACGTCCATCCTCTCTGACAGCTGTTAGTTTGTTCACTGCTTCTTTGTTATCAACCTATCAAATTAGTTCTCATCCTTATTAGACCCCAAGCTGGAGGACTACAAATCTGGCCAGTTGCAAGACTCAAATTGGACCATATTTGTGAGTGGGTGGAGTCTCTCATATGCATACATTTGTCTTTTTTTTCTTCTAACTTCTAAAATGGTAGGTCCAGGGGAAACTCCCACTTGTGAAAATGTGCAACTAAAATCTTTGTATTGCTTTTTCTCTTTTTTTCTTCTATATTGTTAGTATAAAGCTGTTCCTCAGAAGAGGTCCTGCAAACATTCTTGCTGTCTCTAGGTTCACTATCTACATTCCACATTGAAATAAATGTAGAGTTACTGTCTTAGCAAGAAGCTCAATATTAGACAATGAGGAGAACTGTGTTTATTTCTTCACTGTTGTATTCCCCAGAACATATCAATGTTCCCCAAATAGCTGGCTTGTAGAATTAATACATGAATGAATAAATGCATAAAACCACATCATACATTTTCAGACTATCCTTTTCCCCTATCTCCAAGGAAACTTGAAAAACATTCTACTCCATGAGTTTACATACTTACAGATATGTAAGATACTTTTTTTGATGCTCTCCTTTCACTTTTCTCTTTAACCTTGAAGGCTTGCAGATTTGACTTTCATACTAACCTGACCTGCTTTCAAATACTGAAAGTGGATAGGAAGAGATGTTAGCATCATCTAATATGATTTTCCCTTCTTTGGAGAAGGCATAGGACCCTAAAATATTTTAAAGTGACACTGATTGTGAATTCTAAGATATATTATGAAAGCAACTTTAGTGTTGTTTAAATTGACAAAATATTTTTTTGTGTCTGACATTTTTAGTTGATACAGTTGAATATGTTCATTCTTTTCAAGTTACTGGTATTCAATTGAAGAGCCACAGAATATGAATTTAATGTACTTTTACTTTTTTGGTAATTTTTTGTTCATTTGAATTTCTGGCACATTTTATTTATAAATCTTCAATCACTATTAATTGAAACATTTAGATAGTAAATATGGAGATTTTTTTTAACAAGGCAAATTGTTACTGTTATATTCCAAGATGTTCATGTTGAAAGGTGGTTACAAAAAATAAAAATGGAAATTTTATTATTATAAACACCACATTAACTTGCCCTAGTAAAAGTGTTTGTAGGCTTTTGTACAATGACTTTTAAAACACTTCTGGCTTTTTTAAACTTTAGTCAGCATCCTTTTCCTATTGCGACTGTCCATGGTGCTGAAAGCCTACTGTCTTATTAGACATAGTTACAAATGATGGTGACATGAAAATATTTTAGACTAATCCCTTCACTTTAAATTAAGAATTATAGAGAGCTGAACTCACCTAATTTAATACAGCTTGTAATTGATGATCAGCACAATAATATCTTTTAATTTTTATTTATTTATTTATTTTACTATGCCAGGCTGGCAAACCTGGCTTAAAACCTAGAGGACCCCTAGTAGAGTTAAATGCACAAAACTCTAGGGTTAACAAAAGGAGTTATGGTATTATGAATCTTTTTTTTTTTTTTTAATAAATTTTTATTAATGGTAATGGGATGACATTAATAAATCAGGGTACATATATTCAAAGAAAACATGTCTAGGTTATTTTGTCATCAAATTATGTTGCAAACCCCTCGCCCAAAGTCAGATTGTCCTCCGTCACCCTCTATCTAGTTCTCTGTGCCCCTCCCCCTCCCCCTAACACTCTCCCTCCCTCCCTCCCATGTCCTCCCTCCCCCCCCACCCTTGGTAACCACCACACTCTTGTCCATGTCTCTTAGTCTCATTTTTATGTTCCACCAATGTATGGAATCATGTAGTTCTTGTTTTTTTCTGATTTGCTTATTTCACTCCTTATAATGTTATCAAGATCCCACCATTTTGCTGTAAATGATCTGATGTCATCATTTCTTATGGCTGAGTAGTATTCCATAGTGTATATGTGCCACATCTTCTTTATCCAGTCTTCTATTGAAGGGCTTTTTGGTTGTTTCCATGTCTTGGCCACTGTGAACAGTGCTGCAATGAACATGGGGCTACATGTGTCTTCACGTATCAATGTTTCTGAGGTTTTGTGGTATATACCCAGTAGAGGGATTGCTGGGTCATAAGGTAGTTCTATTTGCAGTTTTTTGAGGAACCACCATACTTTCCTCCATAATGGTTGTACTACTTTACAGTCCCACCAACAGTGAATGAGGGTTCCTTTTTCTCCACAGCCTCTCCAACATTTGCTATTACCCATCTTGTTGATAATAGCTAATCTAACAGGAGTGAGGTGGTATCTCATTGTAGTTTTGATTTGCATTTCTCTAATAACTAATGAAGCTGAGCATCTTTTCATATATCTGTTGGCCATTTGTATCTCTTCCTGGGAGAAGTGTCTGTTCATGTCCTCTTCCCATTTTTTTATTGGATTGTTTGTTTGTTTGTTGTTGAGTTTTATGAGTTCTTTGTAAATTTTGGATATTAGGCCCTTATCTGAGCTGTCGTTTGAAAATATCAGTTCCCATATAGTTGGCTGTCTGTTTATTTTGTTATCAGTTTCTCTTGCTGAGCAAAAACTTTTAATTCTGATGTAGTCCCATTCATTTATCTTTGCCTTCACTTCTCTTGCCATTGGAGTCAAGTTCATAAAATGTTCTTTAAAACCCAGGTCCATGATTTTAGTACCTATGTCTTCTTCTATGTACTTTATTGTTTCAGGTCTTATATTTAGGTCTTTGATCCATTTTGAATTAATTTTAGTACACGGGGACAGGCTGTAGTCGAGTTTCATTCTTTTGCATGTGGCTTTCCAGTTTTCCCAACACCATTTGTTGAAGAGGCTTTCTTTTCTCCATTGTGTGTTGTTGGCCCCTTTATCAAAGATTATTTGACCATATATATGTGGTTTTATTTCTGGGCTTTCTATTCTGTTCCATTGGTCTGAGTGTCTATTTTTTTGCCAATACCATGCTGTTTTGATTATCGTGGCCCTATAATATAGTTTAAAGTCAGGTATTGTAATGCCCCCAGCTTCATTCTTTTTCCTTAGGATTGTTTTGGCTATTCGGGGTTTTTTATAGTTCCATATAAATCTGATGATTTTTTGTTCCAGTTCTTTAAAAAATCTCATAGGGATTTTGATGGGAATTGCATTAAATTTGTATATTGCTTTGGGTAATATGGCCATTTTGATTATATTTATTCTTCCTATCCAAGAACAAGGAATATTTTTCCATCTCATTGTATCTTTTTCGATTTCCCTTAACAATGCTTTGTAATTTTCATTATATAGGTCCTTTACGTTCTTTGTTATGTTTATTCCTAGGTATTTTATTTTTTTTGTTGCAATCGTGAAGGGGATTATTTTTTTGAGTTCGTTTTCTAATATTTCATTGTTGGCATATAGAAAGGCTATGGACTTTTGTATGTTAATTTTGTATCCTGCGACCTTACTGTATTGGTTTATTGTTTCTAATAATCTTTTTGTGGAGTCCTTCTGGTTTTCGATGTATAGGATCATATCATCAGCAAAAAGTGATAGCTTTACTTCTTCTTTTCCGATATGGATGCCTTTTATTTCTTTGTCTTGTCTGATTGCTCTGGCCAGAACTTCTAGCACCACGTTGAATAAGAGTAGAGAGAGTGGACAACCCTGTCTTGTTCCTGATTTAAGGTAGAAAGTCCTCAGTTTTATGCCGTTTAATAGGATGTTGGCTGATGGTTTATCATATATGGCCTTTATCATGTTGAGATATTTTCCTTCTATACCCATTTTGTTGAGAGTCTTAAACATAAAATTGTGTTGTATTTTATCAAAAGCCTTTTCTGCATCTATTGATAAGATCATGTGGTTTTTGTTCTTTGTTTTGTTGATATGGTGTATCACGTTAACCGTTTTGCGTATGTTGAACCATCCTTGAGATTCTGGGATGAATCCCACTTGATCATGATGTATTATTTTTTTAATATGTTGTTGTATTCGGTTTGCCAGTATTTTGTTTAGTATTTTAGCATCTGTATTCATTAGAGATATTGGTCTGTAGTTTTCCTTCTTTGTGCCATCCTTGCCAGGTTTTGGTATGAGGGTTATGTTGGCCTCATAAAGTGTGTTTGGAAGTATTGCTTCTTCTTCAATTTTTTGGAAGACTTTGAGTAGAATAGGAACCAAGTCTTCTTTGAATGTTTGATAGAATTCACTAGTATAACCATCTGGGCCTGGACTTTTATTTTTGGGGAGATTTTTAATAGTTTTTTCTATTTCCTCCCTGCTGATTGGTCTGTTTAGGCTTTCTGCTTCTTCATGACTCAGTCTAGGAAGGTTGTATTGTTCTAGGAATTTATCCATTTCTTCTAGGTTGTTGTATTTGGTGGCATATAATTTTTCATAGTATTCTACAATAATTCTTTGTATTTCTATGATGTCTGTGGTGATCTCTCCTCTTTCATTTTGGATTTTATTTATTTGAGTCCTGTGTCTTTTTTCCTTGGTGAGTCTTGCCAAGGGTTTGTCAATTTTGTTGATCTTTTCAAAGAACCAGCTCCTTGTTTTCTTGATTTTTTCTATAGTTTTTCTGTTCTCTATTTCATTTATTTCTGCTCTGATTTTTATTATCTCCTTTCTTCGGCTGGTTTTGGGTTGTCTTTGTTCTTCTTTTTCTAGTTCCTTAAGGTGTGAAGTTAAGTGGTTTACTTCGGCTCTCTCTTGTTTGTTCATATAGGCCTGAAGTGATATGAACTTTCCTCTTATTACTGCTTTTGCTGCATCCCAGAGATTCTGATATGTCGTATTTTCATTTTCATTTGTCTGTATATATCTTTTGATTTCTGCGCTTATTTCTTCTTTGACCCATTCATTTTTTAGAAGTATGTTGTTTAGTTTCCACATTTTTGTGGGTTTTTCTCCCTCTTTTTTGCAGTTGAATTCTAGTTTCAAGGCTTTATGATCAGAAAATATGCTTGGTACAATTTCAATTTTTCTAAATTTGCTGATATTGTCTTTGTGGCCCAACATATGGTCAATTCTTGAGAATGTTCCATGTACACTAGAGAAAAATGTATACTCTGTCGCTTTGGGATGAAGTGTCCTGTAGATGTCTATCATATCCAGGTGTTCTAGTATTTCGTTTAAGGCCACTATATCTTTATTGATTCTCTGTTTGGATGACCGATCTAGAGCCGTCAGCGGTGTATTGAGGTCTCCAAGTATGATTGTATTTTTGTTAGTTTTTGTTTTAAGGTCAATAAGTAGCTGTCTTATATATTTTGGTGCTCCTTGGTTTGGTGCATATATATTAAGGATTGTTATGTCTTCTTGATTCAACTTCCCCTTAATCATTATGAAATGACCATTTTTGTCTCTGAGTACTTTTTCTGTCTTGTAGTCAGCATTATTAGATATGAGTATTGCTACACCTGCTTTTTTTTGGGTGTTGTTTGCTTGGAGTATTGTTTTCCAGCCTTTCACTTTGAATTTGTTTTTATCCTTGTTGCTTAGATGTGTTTCTTGTAGGCAGCATATAGTTGGATTTTCTTTTTTAATCCATTCTGCTACTCTGTGTCTTTTTATTGGTGAGTTTAATCCATTTACATTTAGTGTAATTATTGACACTTGTGGGTTCCCTACTGCCATTTTATAAATTGCTTTCTGTTAGTTTTATATCTAGTTTGATTCTTCTCTGTTTTTCTATCATTTGTTTTTGTTTGTTTGTGTTCCATACTTCTTTCCTCTGTTGCTACCTTTTTTAAGTCAAGTGTTTTTATGGTGGTTTTTTTAAGGGTGGTTACCATTAAGTAATGAAAAGGGTACCTACCATATTCATTGTAGTACCCTATCTTATAAGTATTTCTGCACTTCATCATCCTTTGCTACTGTTAATCTCCATCCTCTCCCCCCTTTTTTTTCTTTGTTGTTACAGTTTAAGTTTGGTTTTATTGTGTTCTTGGTGGAGCTGTTACTTGTGGTGTTGTTTTCTTTTGTTCTTTGAATCTGGTTGGAAAACCCCCCTTAGTATTTCCTGGAGTGGGGGCTTTCTGTTGATAAATTCTCTCATCTTTTCTGTATTTGTGAATGTTTTTATATCTCCTTCATACTTGAAGGATAGCTTTGATGGGTATAGTATTCTTGGCTGAAAGTTCCTCTCTTTTAGGGCTTTAAATATTGGGGTCCACTCTCTTCTATCTTGTAGAGTTTCTGCTGAGAAATCTGATGATAATCTAATAGGCCTTCCTTTATATGTTGTACTCTTCTTTTCCCTGGCTGCCTTGAGAATTTTTTCTTTGTCATTGGTTTGTGTCATCTTTATTATGATGTGTCTTGGAGTGGGTTTGTTGGGGTTAAGAAAACTTGGTGTTCTGTTTGCTTCTTGAATTTGAGGCTTTAGTTCCTTCCACAGGCTTGGGAAGTTCTCGTCTATTATTTGTTTGAGTATATTCTCCATTCCATTTTCTTTCTCTTCTCCCTCTGATATACCTATTATTCTTATGTTATTCTTTCTGATGGAGTCAGACAATTCCTGTAGGGCTTTCTCATTTTTTATTATTTTTGAGTCTCTTTCTTCTTCTCTCTGTTGTGCCTCAAGTTGTTTGTCTTCTATTTCACTAATCCTATCTTCAATCTGGGCTGTTCTGTTAGCTAAGCTTGTTACCTCGTTTTTCAGCTCGTGAATTGAGTTTTTCATTTCTGTTTGATTTGTTTTTATAGTTTCAATTTCCTTGGGAATATATTCTTTGTGTTCATTGAGTTGTTTTCTGATCTCCCTATATTGCCTTTCTGTGTTTTCTTGTATATCTCTGAGTATTTTTAAGATTTCTATTTTAAATTCTCTGTCATTTAGCTCCAAGGCTTCCAATATGTTAAGTCTTTTCTCCATAGATTTTTCCACATCTATTTGTGTTACCTCTCTTTCTTTTGTATCCATAATATTCGATTTTCTCTTTCTTATCGGCATCTGAGGGTGGTCTTATTGATAGCACTAATTAGAGTTAATAAAGAGTAAAAAGAAAAAAAAAAAAAAAGGGTAAAACACCCCACACAAAAAAAACAGTAAAAATTTATTATTTCCCCCTTTTTTTCTCTCTTCTCTTTCCCTCCTCTCCCCTCCTCAGGGAAATATCATGACTATAATGGAGGGCCTGATTTGGGGTGAAGAGTTCAAGGGGCAAAAAAAAGGGAGTAGGGACCTACTAAATGCAAAAAAAAAAGAAGAAAATCTTAGACAAGCATAAGATGATTTGCTTGTAAGTGATGGTCAACTAAGAGATATAATGAGAGGGATAAGAGGGAATCAGAAAAAAGGACCAAAAAAGAATAATAAAGAAGAAAAAATAAAAATAATAAGTAAAAATCTGTTGTATTAAGTGGAGCGAAGACTAAATACAATGGAGACCTTGGGTTGGGAGGACCCAAAATGCCACAAAAATAAACAAACAAGAGAAAAAAAAAATAAAAACAAAAGCAAAAAAGAGAAATAAAGCCAAAAAAAAGCCTTGAGTCCCAAATTAACTAATTTGTTCGTGATTGAGGATTATATGGGAGGAAAGTAAAATGAGAAAAGAAAAAACGAATAGAAAGGAAAAAATAAGAAAAAGAGAAAAACGAAGGAAGAAATAAAATAGGAGGAGAAAAAAAAATAAAGCAAGACAAAAAAAAAAAACAAAAGAAGAGAGAGTGAGAGTTAAGTGTTTTGGAGTATAACCTTAAAGGAGGGTGAGGATGAAGAAGAAAAATAAAATGCAACACTCATGGGTAGTGTAGTTCAAGAAAGGGGAAGCATAAGATGGGCAGAGAATAGAAGGACCGAGGTGGAGGAAATAAAGGCAAAAAGATAGAAGAAACAAACAACAACAACAACAACAACAAAAAATTAATGGATCAAGTTGTAAAGTCTGTGGGTTTTTCTTGATTTTGAGAGGTTAACTTCTTCCTTTTTCTTTTCTCTCCCTTATCCTAGTCGGTGACTCTGTACCCCAGGCTCTGCCCCTGTGTCACTCTTAGGTAGGGATTTGCAGTTGATGGGATTCTATGGCAATGTCATATAATTGGCTTTAGTCTTGCTGGAAGTAAAGGCTTGTTGGCGTTTGCAGGGTCCAACGATGAGAGAGTTTGCTTTCCTGGATTCTCTCTCCTAGTCCCCCCTTTCTGAATTAGCAGCCTGGTGATCCAGCTATAAGGCTGCAACTGCTTCTGCCTGGGAAGTAAGAGGCTCAAAGAGCTGGGAAATCCCCACTCTATCCCCACTCAGTGCAAGGCTTTGGGAAAGGCTCTGAGAGTCAGGGCCTCCAGTGTAATCAGGCGGGGGTGGGAGTCAATTGTTGTCAAGGTGACTGTTCAGCGCCTATCATTTAGTTGGACCTCTCAACCCAGGCTTTCCACACTTTGTAGCCTGTTTTTGCAGGGAAGAAGAGGCACTAGTCTCTGCTTACGACTAGTGTAGTATAGACCTTATTATCTGCCAAGTCCTTCTTGTTAGCGTTTATCCCTGAATATGGAGGCTCTATCAATCAGAAGTTGCCCCCGCCCCTTTAGCGAGAGGCACTAAAAAATATCACGCCTCTTGTCTTGGATTGCTGAACTGAGAGAGATCTTATCAATTAGAACCGAGGGTGTGCAGATTTTATGGGTTAAGCTAATTTCAGTGATTGGGTCGCAGCTGTGTTTCCGAAGGTATTTTAGGCTGCCTGCGCGCGCCCCTCCCCCAACGCTTGAGTGTTAGCTTGAATGGCTGGGTGAGGTGCCCCGCCCACGGAGAGAATCTCCCAAGCCTCTCCCGCTTGCCCTGCCGCTGGCGGCTGGACCGCACCAGGCGCAGGATAATGGAGCCCCCTGGGTGTGCGGGCCAGTAGCGCGCCCTGGGCGCGTGGAATGCCCAAGGCACGCACGCAAATGGGGCGCTCGGGGCACCGGTGGCCGGCGACCCCCACTCGCAGTGTGCGGGCCGCTGGGAACGTCAGCGGTGCTCAACCGGACCAGGCGCGTGCGGCGGCTCGTGGCAGCCGCTCGCGGTGGCGGTTCGCGCGGGCTCGCGGCCGCTCGCGGTGGCGGTTCGCGGGGGTTCGCGGCAGCTCGCGGTGGCGGTTCGCGGGGGCTCGCGGCAGCTCGCGGTGGCGGTTCGCGGGGGTTCGCGGCGGCTCGCGGTCGGCCGCTCGCGGCGGCTTGTGGTTCCCAAGTATATGGGCTGACTCACCGCAGGCGCACTCCCTGGCGGCTTGAATGAGCGTCGCTGTGGTAGCTTCCTCCAGACCCTCGTCTCTCAGATTCAAGTGATAACAGTCCTTTTGCTTTCAGTTTGTGTGGAACTCCGGAATGCTCCGAGGATAAATTTTTCTGTTTCTAGTTGATAAATTTGTTGTGATTTAGGGGAGAGCTGTCGGTCGCGCTTCTCACGGCACCATTTCCGTGACGTCACTCCGGTATTATGAATCTTTATAAACCATTTGGACAGGAAAATATATAGTTTTATTTCCTTATTGGGTACACTGATGAGATTCATCAGCTTGTAACAACCCTATTAGTGAAAGCTATAAATCCTACTTGGAAAAAAGAAAATTCTGAATTATTTCTTGCCTTAGAGTCTTTTGAAAGCCTTCTTGAAATTCTGAATGACTTTGGAGTACTTTTCAAATATGTACAAGCACCTCATTTTCTTCAGGCTATTTAATTCACTTATGGTTTTAAAAGCTCATTTAGGAAAGGTAGCAAGATTAAAAAAATAAATCTAGAGATTACTAGGTAAAAATTCTAAAATAAAATATGAGGCACTCTTATAAATTATGCTTCAAATACTTTTTTTTTTTTTTTTGTATTTTTCTGAAGCTGGAAACGGGGAGAGACAGACAGACTCCCGCATGCGCCCAACCGGGATCCACCCGGCACGCCCACCAGGGGCAACGCTCTGCCCACCAGGGGGCGATGCTCTGCCCCTCTGGGGTGTCGCTCTGCCACGACCAGAGCCACTCTAGCGCCTGGGGCAAAGGCCAAGGAGCCATCCCCAGCGCCCGGGCCATCTTTGCTCCAATGGAGCCTTGGCTGCAGGAGGGGAAGAGAGAGACAGAGAGGAAGGAGGGGGGGGGTGGAGAAGCAAATGGGCCCTTCTCCTATGTGCCCTGGCCGGGAATCGAACCCGGGTCCCCCTCACTCCAGGCCAACGCTCTACCGCTGAGCCAACCAGCCAGGGCCGCTTCAAATACTTTTATCTGATAAGACTTTATTTCTCTTCACAACAGTTTGAGATGCTACTTAGTATATTGTTGCTCACTGGATTGCTAATTTTAATTTTCCCATTGTTTTTGTCTTGATTCGAGTGTTTAAAAATTTTTATTTATTGATTTTAAAAAAGAGAGAAAGAAAGGAGAAAGATCAATCTGTTTCTCTAGTTATTTATGCATTTATTGGTTGATTCTTGTATGTGCCCTGACTGGGGATCAAACCCACCATCTTGGCATGTCAGGATGATGTTTTAACCAACTGAGCTAACTTGTCAGGACTTAATCTGACTGTCTCTTGGAACTTTTTGAAGTATGTTTTGGTGTATTTTTTGAAAAAATAATATGGGCAAAATTTTAGAATAATTTAAACATCTTTTTTTCCCCCAAATGTATCTATAGGTAAAATTGCAAAAAAAATACTCCTAAAATTAGACCTATGTAGTCACCATATTATGTAAGTGCATTCTATTTGATTACAGCTGTACTGGGAAAACTAAATTTATAACATTGTCCTGGCTTATCCTTCGTATCTTGTAATTTAATTTGTTTAAAAATGAGCACTTCAGAGATCAAAAGATATATACAGACTAATGAAAATGACAATACGACATATCAGAATCTATGGGATGCAGCAAAAGCAGTGATAAGAGGGAAGTTCATATCGCTTCAGGCATATATGAACAAACAAGAGAGAGCCCAAGTGAACCACTTAACTTCCCACCTTAAGGAACTAGAAAAAGAAGAACAAAGACAACCCAAAACCAGCCGAAGAAAGGAGATAATAAAAATCAGAGCAGAAATAAATGAATTAGAGAACAGAAAAACTATATAAAAAATTAATAGAACAAGGAGCTGGTTCTTTGAAAAGATCAACAAAATGGACAAACCCTTGGCAAGTCTTACCAAGGAAAAAAGAGAAAGAACTCATATAAACAAAATCCAAAATGAAAAAGGAGAAATCACCACGGACACCGTAGATATACAAAGAATTATTGTAGAATACTATGAAAAACTTTATGCCACTAAATTCAACAACCTAGAAGAAATGGATAAATTCCTAGAAAAATACAACCTTCCTAGACTGAGTCAAGAAGAAGCAGAAAGCCTAAACAGACCTATCAGTAGAGAAGAAATAGAAAAAACCATTAAAAACCTCCCCAAAAATAAAAGTCCAGGCCCTGACGGCTATACCAGCGAATTTTATCAAACATTCAAAGAAGACTTGGTTCCTATTCTACTCAAAGTCTTCCAAAAAATTGAAGAAGAAGCAATACTTCCAAACACATTTTATGAGGCCAACATAACCCTCATCCCAAAACCAGGCAAGGATAGCACAAAAAAAGAAAACTACAGACCAATATCTCTAATGAATACAGATGCTAAAATACTAAACAAAATACTAGCAAATCGAATACAACAACATATTAAAAAAATAATACATCATGATCAAGTGGGATTCATCCCAGAATCTCAAGGATGGTTCAACATACGTAAAACGGTTAATGTAATACACCATATCAACAAAACAAAGAATAAAAACCACATGATCTTATCAATAGACGCAGAAAAGGCTTTCGATAAAATACAACACAATTTTATGTTTAAGACTCTCAACAAAATGGGTATAGAAGGAAAATATCTCAACATGATAAAGGCCATATATGATAAACCATCAGCCAACATCATATTAAATGGCGTAAAACTGAGGACTTTCTACCTTAAATCAGGAACAAGACAGGGTTGTCCACTCTCTCCACTCTTATTTAACATGGTGCTAGAAGTTCTGGCCAAAGCAATCCGACAAGACAAAGAAATAAAAGGCATCCATATCGGAAAAGAAGAAGTAACGGTATCACTTTTTGCAGATGATATGATCCTATACATCGAAAACCCCAAAGAATCTACAAAAAGACTACTAGAAACAATAAGCCAATACAGTAAGGTCGCAGGATACAAAATTAACATACAGAAGTCAATAGCCTTTCTATATGCCAACAATGAAACAACTGAGAAGGAACTCAAAAGAATAATCCCCTTCACAATTGCAGCAAAAAAAATAAAATACTTAGGAATAAACATAACAAAGAATGTAAAGGACTTATATAATGAAAACTATAAACCATTGTTAAGGGAAATCGAAAAAGATATAATGAGATGGAAGAATATACCTTGTTCTTGGCTAGGAAGAATAAATATAATCAAGATGGCTATATTACCCAAAGCAATATACAAATTTAATGCAATTCCCATCAAAATTCCAATGACATTTTTTAAAGAAATAGAGCAAAAAATCATCAGATTTATATGGAACTATAAAAAACCCCGAATAGCCAAAGCAATCCTAAAGAAAAAGAATGAAGCTGGGGGCATAACAATACCTGACTTCAAACTCTATTATAGGGCCACGACAATCAAAACAGCATGGTATTGGCAGAAAAATAGACACTCAGACCAATGGAACAGAATAGAAAGTCCAGAAATAAAACCACATATATATAGTCAAATAATTTTTGATAAAGGGGCCAACAACACACAATGGAGAAAAGAAAGCCTCTTCAATAAATGGTGCTGGGAAAACTGGAAAGCCACATGCAAAAGAATGAAACTGGACTACAGTCTCTCCCCCTGTACAAAAATTAACTCAAAATGGATCAAAGATCTAAACATAAGACCTGAAACAATTAAGTACATAGAAGAAGACATAGGTACTCAACTCATGGACCTGGGTTTTAAAGAGCATTTTATGAATTTGACTCCAATGGCAAAAGAAGTGAAGGCAAAAATTAATGAATGGGACTACATCAGACTAAAAAGTTTTTGCTCAGCAAGAGAAACTGATAACAAAATAAACAGAAAGCCAACTAAATGGGAAATGATATTTTCAAACAACAGCTCAGATAAGGGCCTAATATCCAAAATATACAAAGAACTCATAAAACTCAACAACAAACAAACAAACAATCCAATAAAAAAATGGGAAGAGGATATGAATAGACACTTCTCCCAGGAAGAAATACAAATGGCCAACAGATATATGAAAAGATGCTCATCTTCTTTAGCTATTAGAGAAATGCAAATCAAAACGGCAATGAGATACCACCTCACACCTGTTCGATTAGCTGTTATTAGCAAGTCAGGTAATAGCAAATGTTGGAGAGGCTGTGGAGAAAAAGGAACTCTCATCCACTGTTGGTGGGAATGTAAAGTAGTACAACCATTATGGAAGAAAGTATGGTGGTTCCTCAAAAAACTGAAAATAGAACTACCTTATGACCCAGCAATCCCTCTACTGGGTATATATCCCCAAAACTCAGAAACATTGATACGTAAAGACACATGCAGCCCCATGTTTATTGCAGCATTGTTCACAGTGGCCAGGACATGGAAACAACCAAAAAGCCCATCAATAGATGACTGGATAAAGAAGATGTGGCACATATACACTATGGAATACTACTCAGCCATAAGAAATGATGACATCGGAACATTTACAGCAAAATGGTGGGATCTTGATAACATGATACGAAGCGAAATAAGTAAATCAGAAAAAAACAGGAACTGTATTATTCCATACGTAGGTGGGACATAATAGTGAAACTAAGAGACATTGATAAGAGTGTGGTGGTTACGGGGGGTAGGGGGGAATGGGAGAGGGATAGGGGGTGGGGAGGGGCACAAAGAAAACAAGATAGAAGGTGACAGAGGACAATCTGACTTTGGGTGGTGGGTATGCAACATAATTGAACGACAAGATAACCTGGAGTTGTTATCTTTGAATATATGTATCCTGATATATTGATGTCACCCCTTTAAAAAAATAAAATTATAAAAAAAAAAATGAGCACTCATTATTTTGAAAATTTTTATTGGGGTATACTTGACATATAATAACTTGCTATGAAAGTGTACAATTGCTGTAAAATGTACAACTTCATAGGTTTGCCACATGCATCACATGTGAAATGATCATATCAAGACAATGAACATATTCATTCTTCCTAAAAGCTTTCTCTGCCCCTTTATAATCTTCCACCTGTCCCTCACTCCTACCCTCAGGAAACTACTGATTTGTCTTTTGTTTTTAGTGGTTAGTTTACATTTTCCAGAATTTTATATCAGTGGAACTATACAGTTTGTACCCATTTTTCTGAGATTTTATCTTACTGTTTGGTGTGGATCACATTCCTTTGTTTCTTATTTACTTTGATACTCTGTATTGGTTTCTATACATTAGATACAGCAGCTATCCCAGTCTCAAAGGAACGGCCACATGTAGGATATGAATCTTGTCAATCAAACCTGCCGTACCTCTTGGTTGTGTCTTAAACTTTTGTGGTTGTCCAAGCAGCCTACTTTATTTTTAGTGGCTTCCAATAGCTGACAGTGTGCCAAAACTCGTCAGTGTCCCAAAAGGGAGGGTCCCAATCAGCATCTAGATTGTGGCGGAATGAATGCCAGATCCTTAGGCAGCAGCTTTTAAAGTATGCAAATATGCCTCTGTCAGGGAAAGTTGAAAGATGGGTATGTCTGTCTTCTCCCTCTGCATTGAGATTTTGTACTCATCTTCTTTCTCTCATGTGTTTGTGATCAATCCATTTTATTGGGTGTATAGTAGTTCATATTTGTTTTCTATTTTATTTTATAGATATGCCATGAGTGGTTTATTCACTCACCTGTTGATGGACTGATTTTGGCTTTTGCAGATAAATTTGCTATGAATATTCATGTAGAAGCAGACATACACTTTCATTTCTCTTGGGCAATACCTAAAAGTAGAATGGCTGGATATATGATAGGTGTATGTTTATTGTTTAAGAAATTAACAAACTCTTTTCCAAAGTGGTTGGCCCATTTTACATTCCCATTCATTGTGTATGAGTGTTCTAATCTCTTCACATCTTCACTAACACAATGCATGGTCAGCCTTTTTAATTTTAGACATTCTAATAGGTATGTAAAAGTATCTCCTTGTGCTTTAATTTATATTTTCTTAATGAATAATGATGGTGAACAGCCTATCATAAGCTTATTTCCATCCATATATCTTCTTTGGTGAAGTGTCTGTTCAAATCATTTGCTCATTTTTATTTTATTTATTATTGAGATTTGAGAATTCTTTATTTTTGTGCTAAGAGGGCCATTAGAGAATTCTTTATTTTTGATACCAGTACTTTACCAGATAAATAATTTGCAAGTATTCTCTTCCAGTCTGTGGCTTGTCTTTTTATCTTTTTAACAGTGTCTTTTGACAAAAAATTTAAATTTTTATGAAGTTCAATTTACCATTTTCCTTTTATTGATCATAAGTTTGATGTCATATCTAAGAAATATTAATTTAATCCAAAAATCATAAAAAATTTTTCCTATAATTTTTTTCTTTTTAAAAAGTGTTTTTTTTATAAATAAATTTTTATTTTAATGGGGTGACATCAATAAATCAGGGTACATATATTCAAAGAAAACATTTCCAGGTTATCTTGTCATTCAGTTCTGCTGCATACCCATCACCAAAAGAGAGATCGTCCTCTGTCACCCTCTATCCAGTTTTTTTTGTACCCCTCCCCCTCCCCTTCCCCCTCTTCCTCCCCCCTCCTCCCGTAACCACCACACTCCTGTCCATGTCTCTTAGTCTCGCTTTTATGTCCCACCAATGTATGGAATCCTGCAGTTCTTGTTTTTTTCTGATTCGCTTATTTCACTCTGCATAATGTTATCAAGATTCCACCATTCTGCTGTAAGTGATCTGATGTCATCATTTCTTCTAGCTGAATAGTATACCATGGTGTATATGTGCCCCATCTTCTTTATCCAGTCTTCTATTTTTTTTTACAGTGATTAAAAGCCTTTAAGAAAACTCTTGGCCAATACAGCAAGAATCCATAAAAGAGTAGTGTCCTTCACATGTTCACCAAGTCCAAGTTGGCCCCATCACCATGCCAAATCCCTGAGAAATGCAACCCAACCACAGTTCAGTCTGTTGGAAGCTGTCACAGGGAGCAGGAGTCCAGGAAAAGTCCACACAGGAAAAGTCCGCATGGCACTGGAATTGTTGTCACCATTCTGTACTTTGCAGCTCATGTCCAAGTCCCAATGACAGCTGCTTCTACCTGGTAATGATTCAGGTAGACTGGAAAAGCCATTTGCAGCAGGCGTGGATATGGAGCTTCTGTTCTCCTCTGCCTGGAGAGTTGAGACCAGGTTGCTTTTCCCTGGAGCTCTGCGACTGTGGTCTGATAAAAGAGAACCTTGGGATACACTAAGCTGGGTGGCAAAGGTAAATTCATAATACAAGTTGGCAAAAGGGGGAAGGAGAGCTCTACATTAGGAGTAGGTCCCAGCCTGAAATATGAGTGGGGCATTGAGGTAGGAGGGATAAAGGAAACACTATATACTAAGCAAAGCAGCAGAAAATAAGACTATCAACACCCACAACAGAGATCTTTGAGGGAAGAATAAAAAACCTGACTATTCAGGCTAAACATAGTTAAGTGGCCCTTGTGCAAATGAGATCAGTTTACCTGCTTCTTGGAAGAAATACCCTAGGCTCGTCCACAGTGTCATAGATGGGGCCGACGGCCCTGGGCACCCTCAGCCTTCAGTGGCAAACCCCAGCTTTCTGGGCAAGGTTAGGTCATAGGTGGCTGGAGCAGGGCTGGAAGAGACTGAACCCTCCCTTAGAGGAGCAAGGGGGAAGGCTACCTTCCAGTGTCCCTGTTTCCTCACAGCAGAGGCATGTAAGCCTGGCAGGCTTTAGTTCAATGACCTTCCTTTCCACTATTGAAGCAGGACCCAGATGGCATCCTATGAGACCCTTTTGGGGTATTGGAGCCTTTAAGGGCATATCCTAAAAGCTGGTACTTCCCCTGATCTCTATTGGGCTTTTTTTGCCTCTAGGTATCTTAAAAGCCATGCTCAGAAGATCTCGCTGAGGGGTTTGAGGATCCCCATCCGCCTATATAAATCTTTTCCATATATCTGGAGCTATTTGGAAAAAGACAAGACAGTGTTATTAGCTGGATCTAATAAAGAAAGTAGTAATTTGCAGGCGAAAAAGATTTGGTGTCTCCTGTTCATCAGCCTTCAAAAGAAATGTAATTTTTTTTTTTTAAGTAAAAAGCATGATATGGTAGACCCGTAGGAGTCATTGGCCTGGTGTGCAGGATTCCCGAGTTTGATTCCTGGCCAGGGCACACAGGAGAAGCGCCCATCCACCCCTCCCCCTCTCCCTCCCCTCCCTCCTCTCCGTCTCTCACTTCCCCTCCCACAGCCAAGGCTCCACTGGAGCAAAGCCACCCTGGGCACTAAGGATGGCCCCATGGCATTTGCCCCAGTCACTAGAATGGCTCTGGTTGTAACAGAGCTACACCCCAGATGGGCACAGCATCCCCCCCTTGGTAGGCATGCCAGGTGGATCCCGGTCAGGCGCATGCGGAGTCTGCCTGACTGCCTCCCCGTTTCCATCCTCAGAAAAATACAAAAATAAATAAATAAAAGAAAAAATACAAAAAAAAGGGGGGCATTCCCTTGTGTTAAAGCTCCAGGGAGCATAGAGTGAGCTTGAGTATGTCCTATGAAACATGGAGCTCTATGTTGACATATAAGTCTTTGAAGAAGGAGGAACTGCTGAAATAGTTCATCAGCATTTGTCCCTAAGACAGCAGTCTTTATAGTGGAAACACCATAAGTAAATATTTGCTGTCTGTCTATAGATTAAAGGGGGAATATGGCAAATGCTGAAAAGCCATGCTCTTTGTGCCCCTCCCCTCCCCCAACCCCCTCCCTCTCCTCCCCCCACGCTGTACCCCCCAACACTGTTGTCCATGTCTCTCTCTGAGTCTCATGTTTATGCCCCACCTATGTATGGAATCATATAGTTCTTAGTTTTTTTCTGATTTACTTCTTTCGCTCAGTATAATGTTATCAAGACCCATCCATGTTGTTGTAAAAGATCCTATGTCATCATGTCTTATCGCTGAGTAGTATTCCATAGTATATATATACCAAAGCTTTTTAATCCACTCGTCCTCTGATGGACACTTGGGCTGTTTTCAGATCTTTGCTATTGTGAACAATGCTGCCATAAACATGGGGGTGCATTTCTTCTTTTCAAACAGTGCTATGGTGTTCTTGGGGTATATTCCTAACAGTGGTATAGCTGGGTCAAAAGGCAGTTCGATTTTTAATTTCTTGAGGAATCTCCATACTGTTTTCCACAGTGGCTGCACCAGTCTGCATTCCCACCAGCAGTGCAGGAGGGTTCCCTTTTCTCCACATCCTCGCCAGCACTTATTCTGTGTTGTTTTATTGATGAGCGCCATTCTGACTGGTGTAAGGTGATATCTCATTGTGGTTTTAATTTGCATTTCTCTAATCATTAGTGATGTTGAACATTTTTTCATATACCTATTGGCCATCTGTGTGTCCTCTTTTGAGAAGTGTCTATTCATTTCTTTTGCCCATTTTTGGATTGGATTGTTTGTCTTCCTGGTATTAAGTTTTACAAGTTCTTTATAAATTTTGGTTATTAACCCCTTATCAGACGCAATGTCAAATATATTCTCCCATTGTGTAGTTTGTCTTTTTATTCTGTTCTTATTGTCTTTAGCTGTGCAGAAGCTTTTTAGTTTGATAAAGTCCCATTTGTTTATCCTGCCTTTTATTTCACTTGCCTGTGGAGACAAATCAGCAAATATATTGCTGCGAGAGATGTCCGAGAGCTTACTGCCTATGTTTTCTTCTAAGATGCTTATGGTTTCACGGCCTACATTTAAGTCTTTTATCCATTTTAAGTTTATCTTTGTGAGTGGTGTAAGTTGGTGGTCTAGTTTCATTTTTTTGCAGGTAGCTGTCCAATTTTCCCAACACCATTTGTTGAAGAGGCTGTCTTTACTCCATTGTATTGTCTTACCTCCTTTGTCAAATATCAGTTGTCCATAGAGCTGTGGGTTTATTTCTGGGTTCTCTGTTCTGTTCCATTGATCTGTGTTCTTATGCCAGTACCATGCTGTTTTGAGTACAATGACCTTATAATATAACTTGATATCCGGAAGTGTGATACCTCCCGCTTTATTCTTCCTTTTCAAGATTGGTGAGGCTATTCGTGTTCTCTTTTGGTTCCATATAAATTTTTGGAATATGTGTTCTAAATATTTGAAGTAAGTCATCGGTATTTTAATCGGTATTGCATTGAATTTATAAATTGCTTTGGGTAATATAGACATTTTAATGATGTTTATTCTTCCTAACCATGAGCATGGTATATGCCTCCACTTATTCATATCTTCCCTGATTTCTTTTATCAATGTTTTATAATTTTCCGAGTACAAGTCTTTAGTCTCCTTGGTTAGATTTATTCCTAGGTACTTTATTTTTTTGGTTGCAATGGTAAAGGGGATTGATTCCTTGATTTCTCTTTCTGACAGTTGATTATTAGTGTATAAAAATGCCTCTGATTTCTGAGTATTGATTTTATATCCTGCCACCTTGCCAAATTCATTTATCAGGTCCAGTAGTTTTTTGACTGAGACTTTAGGGTTTTCTATATACAATATCATGTCATCTGCAAATAATGATAGTTTTACTTCTTCTTTTCCAATTCGGATGCCTTTTATTTCTTTTTCTTGTCTGATTTCTGTGGCTAGGACTTCCAGAACTATGTTGAATAAGAGTGGTGAAAGGGGGCACCCCTGCCTTGTTCCTGATCTTAAGGGGATTGCTTTTAATTTTTGCCCATTGAGTATGATGTTGGCTGTGGGTTTCTCATAGATGGGCTTTATCATGTTGAGGTATGTTCCCTGTATTCCCACTTTGCTGAGAGTTTTGATCATGAATGGGTGCTGTACTTTATCAAATGCTTTTTCTGCATCTATTGAAATTATCATGTGGGTTTTCTCCTTTCTTTTGTTTATGTGATGAATCACATTGATTGATTTGCGAATATTGTACCAGCCTTGCCTCCCAAGAATAAATCCCACTTGATCATGGTGTATGATTTTTTTCATATATTGCTGGATCCGGTTTGCTAATATTTTGTTGAGGATTTTTGCATCTAAGTTCATCAGGGATATTGGCCTATAATTTTCTTTTTTTGTGTTCTCTTTGCCTGGTTTTGGAATCAGAATTATGCTCGCCTCATAAAAGGAGTTTGGAAGTCTTCCTTCCTCTTGAATTTTTTGAAATAGCTTGAGAAGGATAGGAATTAGTTCTTCTTTAAATATTTGGTAGAATTCACTTGTGAAGCCATCAGGCCCAGGACTTTTCTTTTTTGGGAGTTTTTTGATAGCTGTTTCAGTCTCATTTGTTGTAATTGGTCTGTTTAGGTTTTCTGATTCTTCCAGATTGATTTTTGGAAGATTATATGATTCAAGGAATTTGTCCATTTCATCTAGGTTGTCTAGTTTTTTGGCATACAGTTCTTCATAGTATTTTCTTACAATATTTTGTATTTCTGTTGTGTGAGTTGTTATTTCTCCCCTCTTGTTTCTAATTTTATTTATTTGAGTCCTCTCTCTTTTTTTCTTGTTGAGTCTCGTTAAAGGTTCATCGATCTTGTTTACCTTTTCAAAGAACCAGCTCCTGGTTTCATTGATCCTCTGTATTGTTTCTTTAGCCTCTATGTCATTTATTTCTGCTCTGATCTTTATTATTTCCTTCCTTCTACTAGCTCTGGGCTTTACTTGCTGTTCTTTTTCTAGTTCTTTTAGATGCAGGGTTAAGTTGTTAATTTGAGCTTTTTCTAGCTTCTTGAGATATGCCTGTAATGCTATAAATTTCCCTCTCAGGACTGCTTTTGCTGTGTCCCATAAATTTTGAGTTGATGTATGCTCATTATTGTTTGTTTCTAGGAATTTTTAAATTTCTTCTTTGATCTCAATGTTAACCCATTCGTTATTTAATAATGTGCTATTTAGTTTCCAAGTGTTTGAATGTTTTTCAATTTTTCTATTGTGGTTGATTTCTAGTTTAATGCCATTGTGATCAGAGAAAGTGCTCAATATGATTTCAATCTTCTTAAATTTGTTGAGACCGCTTTTGTGCCCTAATGTGTGGTCTATTCTAGAGAATGTACCATGAGCGCTTGAAAAGAATGTATATTCTGCTGTTTTAGGGTGAAAGGTTCTGAAGATATCTATTAAATCGAGTTGATCTAATATGTCCTTTGTTGATTTTCTTTCTTGAGGATCTATCTAATGATGTTAATGGGGTATTGAAATCCCCTGCTATTATATTAATGGTATTGCTGTTGATCTCGCCCTTTAAGTTTATCAAAGTCTGCTTTATATATTTAGGTGCTCCTATATTAGGTGCGTAGATATTTATAATGGTTATATCTTCCTTTTGGGTTGCTCCCTTTATCATTATGTAGTGACCTTCTTTATCTCTAACTATGGTCTTTGTTTTAAAGTCCATTTTGCCTGATATAAGTATTGCTACCCCAGCTTTTTTTTTCATTTCTATTTGCGTGAAATATTTTTTTCCATCCTTTTATCTTCAGTCTGTGTGCATCTTTAGATTTAAGGTGTGTCTCTTGTAGACAGCATATGTATGGGTCCTGTTTTCTTATCCACGCAGCTACCCTATGTCTCTTGATCGGATCATTTAATCCATTAACATTTAAGGTTATTACTGATATGTAATTGTTTATTGCCATTTTTTTTCTTTGAAACTGTATTCCTCTTTTGCTATATTCTTTTTTTCCTTTGATCTGTTTACAACAGGTCCCTTAGCATTTCTTATAGCCTTGGTTTGGCTGCAGTGAATTCCTTGAGTTTTTTTTTTTTTTGTCTGTAAAGCTTTTTATTTCTCCTTCAATTTTAAATGATAGCCTTGCTGGATAAAGTAGTCTTGGTTGTAGGTTCTTGTTCTGCATTACCTTGAATATTTCTTGTGATTCCCTTCTGGCCTCAAGTGTTTCTGTTGAGAAGTCAGAAGTCATCCTTATGGGGGCTCCTTTGTAGGTGATAGTCTTTTTTTCTCTAGCAGCTTTTAATATTTTCTCTTTATCATTTAGCTTTGGTATTTTAATTATGATGTGTCTTGGTATTGGTTTCTTTGGGTTTCTCCTTAATGGAGTTCTCTGTGCTTCCTGAACATGTGTAATGTTTTCCTGCCTTAATTGGGGCAAGTTTTCCGCTATAATATGTTTGAACAAAGTCTCTATCCCTTTTTCTTTCTCTTCTTCTTCAGGAACCCCTATGATGCGGATGTTATTTCTCTTCATGTTTTCACAGAGCTCTCTTAGAGTTTCCTCAGACTTTTTGAGTCTCTTTTCTTTTCTCTGCTCTGCTTCTGTGCCTTTATTTATTGTGTCCTCTAACTCAGTGATTCGATTCTCTGCTTCATCCATCCTGCTTTTAATTCCTTCCATTGTATTTTTTATTTCAGATATTGTATTTGTCATTTCTGACTGATTCCTTTTTATTATTTCAATGTCCTTTTTTATATTTGTTATCTCTTTATTTAGGTTTTCATAATGGCCATCTATGGTTGTTCTGATATCTTTGAGCATCCTAACAATCGTTATTTTAAACTCTTCATCTGGTAATTTGGTTATATCTGATTCACTTAGGTCCTTTTCTGGGAATTTCTCTTGGTTTATTTGTGTTGTATTTCTCTGCCTTCGCATTTACTCTTCATGGGAGTGGCTGTGATCATATGCTCAGGTGCCCAAGTGTTGGTGGGCTTGGCCTTTGCCCCGCCCTCATGTGTGACATTATGCTCGGTCCTGAGGGCACTGGCGAGCACCTTTGCTCAGTTGCGGGTCTCTATCTGTTTCTGGGCTTTTGCCCTGCCCTTGCAGGAGGAGCCCACTCGAGGAACGGCTGCTAGCCTTGGCTCTACCGCCGGGCATGACTGCGTTCCCAAGCTCAGCTCATTAGTGGAACTCCGCCTCTACTGGGCTTTTGGCTCCACCCCCGTGGGAGGAACCAGCTACCAAGTCAGACCGCAAGCCTGGGTTGCATGGGCTGGGCAAGGCTGTGCTCCTCTGCCCTTGCTCAGGGGCTGGTCTCCACCCTTTCCGGTTCCCGCCCTTTTCCCCCCTGCAGGCTGGATTACAGGCTGCCGGCAGCTGAGCTTGACCGCTTTTGCATGCCCCCTTCTCCCCAGCCAGGCAAGATTGAGCTCACACCTGAGCCCAGTGGTGGCCAGCTGGCTTCTGCCCCTGCCAGCAGAACCGCAGTTTTGTCTCCCGCTGCCGCCCGCCCTCCGGCGAGCCCTCAGCCACGTGGGTGAGGGTGTTGCAGCTCGGACCCTAAGACTCACTACTGTAGACCCAAAAGCTCCCTCCTTCTATGTGACTCTGCTCTGCCTGCTGCGGGGGGAGCTTGTTTGGCTGCTCTCCTGCTTCCCTTTTCTGGTATTGCTGTTTCCGGGGGAAATATTCACTTCAGCTTTGGGGGGTGATTTGTCCCAGGGGTTAGGGTGGCTATCTCCCAAAATGATTCTCCCTGTGCCTCCTAGATTACACTCTCTTCCTCTTACTCTGGTCCTCTCCTCTCTCCCCCTGTCCCCAGGAGCCCCGGATGGGTGGTTATGAGAGAAATGTTCTGCGCAGTCCCTTTAAGAAGGATCCTGGTTCTAAGAAATCAGACTCTTTCTCAAAAACAGTATTCTGACTTGTTTCCAGCTAAATACTGTCCTTATGCCTCTTCTGGGCTCTGGGGCTACAGGCTGGGGCTTTGTTCCTGGGGCTCAGGACCCTTCTCCCTCTGCTAAACTCACTTTCCGCCACGCGAGTCTCTCCCTGCTGCTGTTCGCTCCGAGGATCTGGGCAGCCCTCTCTGTGTTTCCCCATTTCCGCTTTTCCTACCAGTCTCTGTGTGACTTCTTCAGTGTTCCTTGGTTGAAGAGTCCTCTTAGTTTGTCCAAAGTTGGTTTTTCCAGATGATAGTTCATAAAATTAGTTTGTAATCCACTTTTGGTGTAATATTCTCATGTTTTTTTGTGCTTGGTGTTAGTGTGCTTCTTGGTTCTGTGGGTTAATTTAAGGTTTGTATTTTCATCAGTTATTTATTTAAAAAATTTCATTCCCTACTTTGGGACTTCCAACATACATATGTTAGACGTTTGAAGCTCTTCCACAGCTCACTGATTTTCCATTAATTTTTTAAGTTATTTTTTCTCTCTGTATTTAATTTTAGAAAGTTTTATTAGAGGGCCTGACCTGTGGTGGCGCAGTAGATAAAGCGTCAACCTGGAAACACTGAGGTTGCCGGTTCAAAACCCTGGCTTGCCTGGTCAAGGCACATATGATGCCTCCTGCTCCTCCCCTTCTCTCTCTCTCTCTCTCTCCCCCCCCCCCAAAATGAATAAATAAATAAAAAAAAAGAAAGTTTTATTAGTATGTTCTTTAATTGGATAATATTTTCTTCTATAATATCTAATCTATCATTAATTCCTTCCACTGTAGTTTTCCTTTTAGGCATTATAATTTTCAACTTTAGAAGTATTATTTGTGTCTTTTTCATATCTTCCCTGTCTCTATTAATTTTTAAAAACATGAAATATAGTTATTATAACTATTTTAATCTTCTTGTCTGTTAAGCCTAACATTTATGTCTATTCTAGGTCAGTTTTAATTGATTGGGTTTTTTTTCCTCTTTATGATTTATATTTTCCTGCTTCTTTGTATGCTTGGTAATTTTTGATTGGATGCTCAACATTGTAAATTTTACTTTTTGAATGCTGGACATTTTTGTATTTTTATAAATATTTTTGTGCTTTATTTTGGAATGCAGTTAAGTTACTTAAGAACAGTTTGTTCCTTCCAGATCTTATTTTAAAGATTTTTTTAGGGTTACCCAGAAGTGGATTTTGTTAGGGCTAATTATTCCCCACTTCTGAGGCAACACTGTTCTGAGTACCCTACCACATGACCCATGCACCACGATGTTTCCCTGTCTGCCATCTGGGAACAGGCACCATTCCTAGTACTAGGTGAACTCTAGGGTGTTGTTCTTTATAATCCTTTCAGTTGGTTCTTTTCCTAGACTCAGGTGTTTTCTCACATTTATGCACAAATCAATACCCTGCTCATTTTTTTTTTAAAAGAGAGATCCTCTGCAGACTTCTGGAGTTCTTGCTCTGTGAAAGTCTCTCTGTTTGGTACTTGTATATAAACTCGAGTGGCCTTGGTGTCTCCAGGTTCTCAGCTTTATCTTTTCACCCAGGGAGTCAGCTGGACTCGCCCTGGGTTTCCTTCCCTGGGCTGAAACCTGGAGACTCTCAGGGCAGTGTCCTGGCACAAATATAGACCTTACCTCATTTGTTTCTGTCTCTCAGAATCACTATTTTTTACTGGCTGTTATCCAGTGTCTTCTTGAGAACCATGGTTTTATGTATTTTGTTTTTTGTTAGTTTGTTTTTGGTGGTTTTATGCAGGAGGGTAAATCTGGAATCTGTTACTTTCAATACTCTTATTATAATTGGAGAATAATTATATGCTAAAGTATGTGCAAGATACCATAAGTATAACTGTAGGAATTAAGTAGAAGTAATTTCCTTAGTGATAGGAAAAAGATACATGGAAGAAAGGAACTGATATTTGAAAATTAAGTAAGATTTTGATATAGACAATATAAGTATCATATCCCTGCAGTCAGAGATAGTCCACCTCTCTTCACAAGAGAACAATGGAGACATGGGTGAGCAAAACCATTGTTCTTGGCTATTTTAAGGGACCAGTCTACATAGGAATTGTTTTGGAGCTTATCCATGTCTTTTAGATTGAAATTATTAAGAAACACAGTAAAATGTAAAGTTTGCACATTTGGGAATATGTTTTTTATTAATACTTGGTTTTAATTTCCAACTTTGAGTTATTTTACTATATGAGTTTTTATTGTAAATAACAAACAAATGTTAAATAAATGGGTTTTGGAATCAAGCAGATCCTGATTAAAATCCTGTCTCTGTCATTTATTAGCTGTGTGTTTCCTTAGACCACTTATTTCTCTTAGTTTCAATTTCCTCATTTTAAAATAGGGATAATGATAGTTGTTATCAGAATTAAGTGACATCATTCATATAAAGTACTTGGAACATAGCCTGGCACATATTGAACCCTTAAACGTTGGTTGCCATTACATGTTATACTGTACTATGAAGGTGGAATAGCAATTGCATTAAAATATTTTGTAGTATTCAGCCTTCTGACATAAAACTCTTCATTTGTTTTCTCGTGGACTCTTACATAGCTAAAAAAAACCCTATACTTAAGTATAATATTGCACTGTTTATTTCTTAAGTTTCATTTTATTTAGTGTCTTAGTCTGTGCCCACATGATAACAATCATTTGGATAAACATTGAAAAAAACATTAGATTTGGACAACTGGGTTCACATCAATGGCCATGCTGGATTGACCAGATGACCTTGACTGAGTTAACTATATTCATGTGTCCTCTTCTCAACTTGTTATCTGGATCATTTTTTTTTCCCCTGTTATCCCTGACCTGTTCAAGTTAGCATATCCTTCCAGCAGTTTAGCCTTCATGGGTTTTGTTCTGGAAGGGACCTTTGACTGGTCAGCTTTGAGAGTTTGTAGGAAGAACCACGCTCCCCCAGCCCCTTCAGACCTTACTGAGAACCTCTTGCACTACAAATGGGACTGCATTGAGTTCTGAGTCCCACCAATATCCTCACATTATACCATTGTTTACTTATTGGCAGTTTGGGTGCTTTTCTGTTCTCAGATCCATCATTTGCTCCTTTCTCTTTCCTCCTCCATGGCTGGGGATACCACCAGGGCTTGTAGCTGCTGGTGGTTTATCCCCATCTGCTCATATCTTCAGGCTCCTGGGAAAATCTTACTATTTAATTGTCACCATTTGATGTAACTATTCATGAGTTTTTGGTTTTGTATCCTAGTTGTTCTGTGTTTTTTTTTTTTTATGGGGGTACTTGGGGAGATTTAAATACTAGATTGTGGCTGCCATCATATTCCCAGAGTTCCTCCCTGATTAATCTTTTTTTCACATTTATCTCTCTATTTGAGATAGAGCTAACAGTTTTCCAGAAGCTTTGACCTAAAGGTTAATGAAATGGAAACTAGATAGTGATAAAAGAAACTAGTTTAGCTAGAGGTAGTGTGCTAGTAGGATTCTTTTAATGTAGACATTTAAATTTTCTGGATGTTTGTGGCTTAGGATCCATTACTTTTCTATTATTTAATTTGCAAATATGATGTCAATATAGATATCATTTTTATGTATTTTAGGTATGCCATGATTCCATTTCTGTTCTCCTATCCTATAAGTATAAATATTACTAAAAAAATTTTTTTGACATAGCACCATTAATTTAGAATTCAGGTGTTGGCCCTACTCCCTACTACCAGATTGCAAAGGAATTTTACTTTTTGCAATATTGAACACTTTTTTTTAAGTCTTCTTGGTGAGCTGGGATTGCTTTCTTTTCTTTCCCTTACCTTTTGTTTTTCTTGGTACTAAAAATCATTCAGGTTAGAAATGTAAGAGGTGAAAAGCTTTTTAGGTTTTTCATTGGCTTTAAACCTAGAGAGACTCAATTAAAGCAATCCAATTTCTTTTGGAACTTTGCCTCTTTTTTTGAGGAAATTAATCACTGCAGAAATAAACATGTCATCTGGTCATTTGAAACCTTATGGATTTTTGTTCAAGTTTAAAATTGATTAGAAGCAGTGTTGGTAGTGGTCTGGGGTGAGTGAGAAGGGAAGGAAGTAGAATTAATTATCCCCCAAGTCTATTACACTCCGAGGACATTTTCTGCAGAATCATTATCACAAGTGTATTGTTAGACTTCACCATGTGTGTATTAGCTGAGTGTATTAGCAGTTTTACCTGATTCACAGGAGAGGAAAATAGGAATCTGTCAAATTCTTGAAAGTCCAGGAAGATACAATTAATCCCCAACTTCTTCCTTGTGTTCTGTCTTCTGTTATAGGAATAGCTGAGCTTCTAACAGCAGTAATCATTAATGACCAACCTTTTTCCTTATAATAACAATTTTTACTTAATTTCTGGAGAGATTTAGAAAGCTCTCATTTTGGAAACTAAAAATTACTACTGATCAGACACATTTAAAAAAAATTAGAGAGAGAGGAAAAAAGAGAAAGAGAGTGAGAGAGACAGAAACATTGATCTGTTTCTATATGTGCCCTGATGGGGTACCCAACTGGCAACCTTTGTGTGTCTGGATGATGCTCTAACCAACCAAGCTATCTGGCTAGGGTTGATCACACACATTTTTGTGTACAAGTGAAGTCCAATGTATGTGGATGATTTATAGCAAGGAGAGGTTTTCTCCTCATCTCACCTCATCTCTCTGTCCCTAATACATCCCATCTGCTCCTCTCTTGAGTCTTGTGTGTAGTACCTAGTTCATGACTGTTTAATTCCCAGTTGCCCACTCTTGCTAGGCCATTGTCTGCTGTCTGAAAAGCCTCCCAGAATCACCTCCCAACTCAATTCCTGCAGGAAGTTTTCACCTACTGAATGATATTTATTCCCTCTGATGATGCCATTGGGACAATATCTCCTCCTTGATTTGAATAAGAATGCTTCTCACTGCAGTTAATATAGTTTCTAGTCCAAATTGAGCTCTCAATAAATGACTACCATAGTTCCCCCATTTTCCTGGTTTTCCCCTTTTCCATGACTTCAGTTACCTGTGGTCAAAAACAGTCTGATAATTACATGGAAAATATCAGAAAAAAAAATTTATAAGTTTCAAATTGAGTACCAGTCGGAGTAGTGTGATGAAATCTCATGTAATTACGCTTCATCTCAGCCAGAGCTGTGAATCATCTCTCTGTCCAGTGACTCCATGCTGTATAATTTACCTGCCTGTTAATTACCTCATAGCTGACTTGGTTATCAGACCTACTGTCACAATATTACTCTGCTTGTGTTAAAGAAATCCTTGTTTTACTTAATAATTATCCTAAAGCACAAGAGAAGTAATACTGGCAATTCAGATATGCCAAAGAGAAGCCATAAAGTGTTTCCTTTAGGTGAAAAGATGAGTACAGTACAATAAGATGTTTAGAGAGAGACCATATACACATAACTTTTATTACAATATATTACAGTATATTGTTATAATTGTTCTATATTACTTTAAGTTATTGAGTTAATCTGGTACTATGGCCAT
Organism: Saccopteryx bilineata; assembly: GCF_036850765.1. Classification (NCBI taxonomy): domain Eukaryota; kingdom Metazoa; phylum Chordata; class Mammalia; order Chiroptera; family Emballonuridae; genus Saccopteryx; species Saccopteryx bilineata. The sequence continues at coordinate 201,629,470 of NC_089494.1, forward strand.
TTTATAAATTAAGCTTTATTGCAAATATGCATAGGAAAAACAGTATATATGAGGTTCAGTACATTCACTATCTCAGGCATTCACTGGAGGTATTGCCTGTGGATAAGGTGGTTGAGTGTATTAACTAGCCTATCACCTTTCTTTTTAGGAAAACCAGTAAAGAAGCCTCATGTATCAAAAATCTGTATTTTTCAGGTTTAGAGTGTTTAAGAATACAACAATATTCTATGAAAATAAAAGGAGGAGGAGTTTAGATGAACTGGGTTTTATACTAGTATTTGGTTATTTGTGTAATAATAACTATAAATGTTTTTTCAATTATAAAAATAGCTACTCCGTATTACTGTGTACCAGGCACTCTGCTAGAAACCTGGATTATTTTATGTAATCCTCCTAATACTAGGAGGCATGTATTCTTGTTATACAGAATGGGGCAAAAGTATGTTTACAGTTTATATGGAAAATAATATGAAGTGTAATGGTGGTGTGAGAGATATTTCTGATCTCTCCCCTTGACATTTCAACAAGTTGAACAACTTTAATTCAGTGAAGGAACTCCAGCTGGGCTCACAAGTATGCCTGAAAGATCCATGTACTGAATGGTTTTTTTTTTTAATTAAAATTCTTAACGATACCACTATCAAATGCCATCAAGGAAGAAGAAATTGAATACCATGGCTATACAAGATCAGAAACATAGTTCAGAAACAAAATGAAAAACCTCCAGAAAAAAATCTCAATCACATGGAAATCTTGGAGTTAAATAATAGAGAATTCAAAATTAAAGTTCTGAAAATACCCAATGAGATGCAAAAAGATACCAATAGGCAACTTAATGAGCTGAGAAAACAAATTAATGAACAAAATAAATATCTCACCAAGAAGATTGAAAATTTAAAAATAGAGATGAAGAACTTAATACATGAATTAAAGACTGAGGTAGCAAGTTTAGTTAATAGAACAAGCCAGATGGAGGAAAGAATCAGTGACATTGAGGACAGGTAACTAGAGATACTACAGAGAGAAGAGGAGAGAGACTTATGAATTAACAAAACTGGGAGAGATCTACAAGAATTTTCTGACTCCATCACAAAGAACAATATAAAAATAATGGGTATATCATAAGAAGAAAAGAGAAAGAAGGGAATAGAGAGCCTATTCAAATGAATAATTGATGAGAATTTCCAAAGCCTATGGAAAGAGTTGGAGCCTCGAATCTAAGAAGCAAACAGAACACCAGGTTACCACAACCCAAACAGCTCCAAGGCACATCAGCATAAAATTGTCAAAAATCAATTACAAAGAAAGAATCCTCAAGGCAGCTAGGGAAAAGAAGAACATAACATATAAAGGAAAGCCTATTAGGTTATTGTCAGACTTCCTAGCATATACTCTACAAGCCAGAAGAGAGTGGACTCAACATTCAAAGTACTAAAAGAGGAATTGCAAGTGAAGAATACTATATCCATCAAAGTTATCCTTCAAATATGCAGGAGAAATAAAAACTTTTCCAGGCATACAAAAGCTGAGGGAATTTATCATCAGAAAACCCCCACTGCAGGAAATACTGAAGAGTTATTCGACCAGATACAAAGAAAAGAACAAATCAAAACTACAAGTAAAAGCTCCAAAAAGGTCACAATAAAAGCAAGAATAATCTGTGACAGCAATAACATAAAAGGGGAGAGGATAAATATCTACAGTAACAAAGGAGTATAGGATGCAGAAGCACGCATAAGAGAAAGGTCTCTTGTATAAATACATATGAACATTTTTCTCTTAATAACCTAATGATAATAACCCATGAAAAAGCCACTACTAAAACACACAGCTTAAAAAAGGAAGAAACGCAGAAAGAAGTATAGAATACCACCAAAAAAAAAAAAAAAACCTGACAAAAAAAAAAACAAAACAAAACAGAGCTACCAAAAAACAAAACATAAAGTGGCTATAGGAAATCCTCAAGTGTTAATAATTACCCTAAATTTAGTGGTCAGCAAATTCATTAGTCAACAGAGTCAAATATCAACAGTACAAGAATTGAAATTTCTTTTAAGAGCCAAATTTTTTAAACTTAAACTATATAGGTAGGTACATTGTTATTAACTTAATTAGGGTTCTCTTAAGCTGGCCTTTGCTAAAAACATCCTCAATCTGAGAGCCACATGTGGCTTGCGTGCCATGGTTTGCTGACCACTGCCCTAAATGTAAATGAGCTGAACTCATCAATAAAGAGGCACAGAGTAGCATATTGGATCAAAAAGCCAAATCTAACCATATGCTGCATTTAAGAGACACATCTAAGCTGCAAGACAAAAGTAGTTTCAAAGTGAAAGGTTGGAAAATGATTCTCTAAGCAAATAATATAGAAAGAAAAACAGGTGTAGACAACAAAGGCAACCAAAACAAAAATGGACATTCCATAGTGATAAAGGAGACATTGTATCAAGAAGACATAATATAAATACTTCTTAATAAAAAATATATGCACCGAACCAGGGAGCACCAAAACATATAAGACACCTACTAACTGATCTAAAATTAGAAGCAGACAAAAACACAATCATACTTGGAGATTTTAACACATCATTATTGGTTTAGATAGATCATCCAGACAGAAAATCAATAAAAAATTTTAGCCTTAAAGGACATTCTGGACCAAATGGACATAATAGATATTTATAGGACATTTCATCCCCAAACATCAGATTATACATTCTTCTCCAGTATGCATGGAACATTCTCAAGGATAGACCATATGATTGGGCCACAAAACTAACAACAAATTCAGGAAGATTGAAATTATACCACACATATTTTCTGATCTTATGACTTTGAAATTAGAATCCAAATGTAAAAAGGAAGTAAAGAAACCCAACAAACATGGAAATTAAACAATATAGTTCTAAAATATGACTGGGTCAAAGAAGAAATTAAAGCAGACATCAAAAGATTTATATAGACAAATGAAAATGACAACACAACATATCAATGTTTCTGAGGTGCAGCAAAAGCAGTAATAAGAGGGGAGTTTATAACATTACAGGCTTATATCAAGAAACAAGAGTAATCCCAGGTAAACTACCTAACTTTATACCTTAAGGAACAAGAAAAAGAAGAACAAAGGCAACCCAAAACCAGCAGAAGAATGGAAATAGTAAAACATAGAGCAGAACTAAATGAATTAGAGAACAAAAAACACTAGAAAAATTAATATAACAAAGAGCTGCTTCTTTGAAAAGATCAATAAAATGGAAAGACCATGGGCTAGACTGGCTAAGGAAAAAAGAGGAAGGACTCACATAAACAAAATCTGAAATGAAAGAGAAGAAATTACCACAGACATCAAAGATATACAAAAGGTCATAGTAGAATATTATGAAAGATTATATCCCAACAAATTCAATAACCTGGATAAATTCCTAGAACAATACACAAATCTTTCTAGACTTAGTCACAAAGAAGAAGAAAATCTAAATAGACCTATAAGCAGGGAGGAAATAGAAACAACTATCAATAACTTCTCCCAAAACAAAAATTCAGGACCAGATAGCTACATTAGTGAATTCTACCATATATTCAAAAATTTGGTACCTATCTTTCTTAAAGTTTTCCAAAAAATAGAAGAAGCAATACTCCCGAACACATTTAAGGAAGCCAACATAACCCTTATACCAAAACCTGACTAGGACAACACAAAAAAAGAAAGCTACTGGCCAGTATCTTTAATGAATACAGATGCAAAAATCCTAAACAAAATACTAGCAAATGAAGTACAACATCATTTAAAAAAATACATCATGATCAAGTAGGATTCATTCTAGGAGCACAAGGATGGTTCAATACAGAAATTGATCAACATAATACACCACATCAAAAAAACAAAGAACAAAAATCATATGATCTTATCAATAGATGTAGAAAAGATATTCGATAAGACACAAATCCCTTTATGTTTAAAACACTCCATAAATTCGGAATAGAAGGAAAGTACCTCAACATATAATATTAAAGGCCATATATGACAAACCATTAGCCAATATTTTACTAAATGGTGAGAAAATGAAGGCTTTTCTCCTAAAATCAGGAACAAGACAAAGCTGCCCACTCTTTCCACTGTTATTCAATATAGTTGTCAAGTGTTAGCCAGAGTGATCAAGCAAGAGAAAGAAGAATAAAAGATATCACTTTTTGCAAATGACATTATCCTGTATATAGAAAACCCCAAGACTCCACCAAAAATCTACTAGAAATCATAAACCAATACAGTAAACTTGTAGGGTACAAAATAAATATAAAAGTCTGCTGCTTTCCTATATGCCAATTGGAAAATGAACTAAAAAAACAAACCCAACAATTTCTTTTATTATTATTAGTTTTTATTTTTATTTTTTTGTATTTTTTTTTCTGAAGCTGGAAACAGGGAGGCAGTCAGACAGACTCCCGTATGCGCCCGACCGGGATCCACCCGGCACGCCCACCAGGGGGCGATGCTCTGCCCATCCGGGGTGTTGCTCTGTCACGACCAGAGCCACTCCAGTGCCTGGGGCAGAGGCCAAGGAGCCATCCCCAGCGCCCGGGCCATCTTTTGCTCCAATGGAGCCTCGGCTGCGGGAGGGGAAGAGAGAGACAGAGAGGAAGGAGAGGGGAGGGGTGGAGAAGCAGATGAGTGCTTCTCCTATGTGCCTTGGCCGAGAATCAAACCCAGGACTCCCGCACGCCAGGCCAATGCTCTACCACTGAGCCAACTGGCCAGGGCCAACAATTTCTTTTATAATTGCAACAAAATAAAATTAAAATACCTAGTAATAAACTTAACAAAGGATGTGAAGGACCTATATACTGAAAACTACAAAACATTATTGAAGGAAATTGAAAAAGACACAGTGAAATGGAAAAATAATCCATGTTCATGGATTGGAAGAATCAACATAGTTAAAATGACCATATTACTCAAAGCAATATACAAATTTAATGCAACCCCCATCAAAATCCCAATGTGATTTTTTAAAGAACTAGAACAAGAAATTACCAGGTTTGTATGGAACCATAAGAAACCCCAAAAAGCTAAAGCAATCCTGAGTAAAAAAAATGAAGCTAGAGATATCACACTACCTGACTTCAAATTATACTATAGAGCCACAATAATCAAAACAACATGGTATTGACAGAAAAACAGACATACAGACTAGTGGGACAGAATTGAGAGCCCAAAAATAAAACCACATATATATGGACAAATTGTTTTTGACAAAGGGGCCAAAAACACACAATGGAGAAAAGAAAGCCTCTTTAATAAATGGTGCTGTTCAGTGGCCAGGACATGGAAACAACCAAAAAGCCCATCAGTAGATGACTGGATAAAGAAGATGTGGCACATATACACTATGGAATACTACTCAGCCATAAGAAATGATGACATCGGAACATTTACAGCAAAATGGTGGGATCTTGATAACATGATACGAAGCGAAATAAGTAAATCAGAAAAAAACAGGAACTGTATTATTCCATACGTAGGTGGGACATAATAGTGAAACTAAGAGATATTGATAAGAGTGTGGTGGTTACGGGGGGGAGGGGAGAATGGGAGAGAAATAGGGGGTGGGGAGGGGCACAAAGAAAACAAGATAGAAGGTGACAGAGGACAATCTGACTTTGGGTGGTGGATATGCAACATAATTGAACGACAAGATAACCTGGACTTGTTATCTTTGAATATATGTATCCTGATTTATTGATGTCACCCCATTAAAAAAATAAAATTATTAAAAAAACAACAACAAAAAAAACCCAATATAACTTGCTGCCCAACTGCCACAGGGACCAGCATGGCAGTAACTACTAGAAAAAAAAAAAATAAATGGTGCTGAGAAAATTGTAAAACCACATGCAAAAGAATGAAACTTGAGCACAGTTTGTCCCCCTGCACAAAAATTAATTCAAAGTGGATCAAACACCTAAATATAAGATCTGAAACAATAAATTACATATAAGAAAACATAGGTACTAGGCTCATGGACCTTGGTCATACAGAACAATTTATGAGTTTGACCCCAAAGGCAAGGGAAATAAAGGCAAAAATAAATGAATGGGACTATATCGAACTAAAAAGTTTCTGCACAGCAAAAGAAATTGACAACAAAATAAATAGGCAGCCAACTAAATGGGAGATGATATTTGCAAATAACAGCTCTGATAAAAGGTTAATATCCAAAATATATAAAGAACTCACAAATCTCAGCAACAAACAAGCAAACAATCCAATTAAAAAATGGACCAAGGACCTGAACAAACACTTCTCTCAAGAGGACATACAAATGGCCAACAAATATATGAAAAGATACTCCTCTTCATTAGCTATTTGAGAAATGCAAATCAAAACTATCTGTTAGATTGGCCATTATCAATAAGACAGGTAATAAAAAGTGTTGGAGAGGCTGTGGAGAGAAAGGAACCCTCATTCACTACTGGTGGGAATGCAAATTCATACAGCCATTATGAGAGAAAGTATAGTGGTTTCTCAAAAAATTAAGAATAGAATTACTATACTATATGACCCAGCAATCCTTTTCTGGGTATCTACCCCCAAAACTCGAAAACATTGGTACATAAAGACACATGCACTCCCATGTTCATTGCAGCATTATTCACAGTGGCCAAGACATGGAAACAACCTAAGTGTCCCTCTATAGAGGATTGGATAAAAAAGATGTGGTACATATGTATATATACAATGGAATACTACTCAGCCGTGAGAAATGATGACATAGTGACATTTATGACAACATGGTTGAACCTTGAGAACATTATACTGAGTGAAATAAGTAAATCAGAAAAAGCTAAGAACTGTATGATTTTACAAATAGATGGGATATAAAAGTGAGATTCATGGACATCGATAAAAGTGAAGTGATTACCAGGGGAAAGGGGATGTAGGGGAGGGGGACAGGAAAGAGGATGGGGAAGGGTGTAAAGAGGGACAAAGATAAGGTGACAGAAAATTATTTGACTTTGGGTGATGGGTATACAACATAATCAACAGTTCAAGTGTATAGAAATATTTACCTGAAAGCTATGTATTCTTATTGATCAGTATCACTGTGTTGAGGTTAATTTTCTAAACAAAATTTAAAAATTAAAAAAAGAAAATAATAATTTTACAAGAATGAACTCTGTGTTTTGAGTACTCACAACTGTAAACCAACTTTTGCCCCACCCTGTATTTATTACAGGTGGTGACCTTAATGCTAAGCTGGGTAATTTGCCCAAGCTCACCCAGATAATAAATCGTAGAGATGTGTCTTTATTACAAGCAATTTGCATCTAGAACTTATGTTTTTAACCACTCCATTCAACTAATGCCAAAAATAAGGACTTGGTGAATTAATTTTTTACCATACTGAAGCAGATTTCAACAGTCCAGAGCAGAGTTTACAAAACTTTTCCCAGACAACCTGCACCAGAATCACAATCTAGTGTAACCGAGTCACTAAGCATCGCATGTGGTATGTAATTATCAACATAAGAAACTTGCAAACCTGTAAGAATTTTTATGATTTTATTTTAGCCAAAGTGTGGATATTGGTGGGATTCAGCCAGTTCGCACTGGTTCAGTGAAACTGATAACCTGACTTTTGTTGAATTCAGCAAACTAGTTGTTAAAATGGTCCTTGTAAACAGGGTTCTCTCTAAGGTGGGTGCCTGGGCATCTGCCCAATATATTGTAGAAATCACAAATTTACATTTCTTACTCTTTTTTAACGTGTAACTGCACAACAGCATATTCTAAGCACCTGTAGTAATGTTCATTCTGTCCATATGTGAAAAAAAATTGCAAGTGAGGACGCCAATCAAGAAGCAATATGGAAATATCTTAACTATTTTATTGGCTTTTGTCAGGTATTATTTAATATTTTTTCATTAATATTTTAAAGCTCTTATAATATAGTTTTGCATACCTCTTTTATTGTTCTTATTTAAGTATTAAATGCATGAAATAATAAACTACCTTTTGGCATCTTTTTTTATACTTAAAACAGTCACTAGGGCAGGTTGTTAAATTATTTGAATCCTACCACTGACTGTTGAAAATGTTAGGAAGCAAAGTCTCAATGGATTGAGAAAATGCTGTGGAAAATGGCAGTTTTACCACTTATTTTATACATTAGAATCAAGTGGAAGAGTAGGGGGGTTACAGGAAATTGATTGGAAATAGATTATGGAGGTGGGAGAAAGCAAAGTGGGGAAATCTCTGGGAATGGATAAAAAGAAAAAATGTATACATTATAGTGAAACTTCTTTTCGTTGGCAGGCATAAGGTAGTTAATTAATTGGTAATAATAATAATGAGGGGATTTGTTGGTTTCTGCTCTGGTGGGATGCTGCCCTGAGGGGGGCAGGAAAAAAAGATTAACCTTCCATTTCAAAGGCATGTTACCGGGTATGTTATTGTAGATGCGAAAGATAACAGACTGGCTCAAATACAGTAAGCCATTGGTTCTCAAACTCTTTGAAGTCGGGCACATTTAAAATCCTATAAATAATTGTAGGCGCACTATATATAAATTTCTGAGAAATATGTTATAATAAGTAAGTCAAATATTAAAGAAAAAAAAATAAAGACCAAGCGTGCTTTTATAGTAATTAAATATGACAAAATTAAATTTATTCTGACATTAAAAAACATTTTTATGTTACATTTTTTGAGTTATTCTTTTTAGAATTCATAAAAAAGAGGGGTTAAAAAATAAAAAATGACAAAAAAGTTATCTTTTTATATATATAGATACATTCTTAGTAAGATTTAGTAAATTTGGCAGGTCCTGGCACAAATGTGTTAAGTTTTTTTATTTTTGTGTTTATGAGAAACATGAGCGTGATGTGTCAATGTTTGGGCAATATTTGAAAGGCAAACTCTCATTTCCTTGTCAATACATTGAAGAATTCCTCTTTTTTTTTTTTTTACTTGTAATTGTGTTGAGGGTAGAAAATCCTAATTCACATAAATAGGATGTTGAAAATTGTAGTAAAATGTTCAAAGCTTTTTTAGATATTGCCACATATTTTTCTTTTATAGAAATCCAAAAGGCTTCAAGAGGCAATTCCTTATGTTGAATCATCAAATCAAAACCCCCACCATACATATCATCTTAACTTGATACCAAACAAAGGATAGAAGAAACTTGCCTCCGGTCTTTCCAGGGAACATGGGGGGTAGTGTAAACAATCCAGCACCACAGCTTAACAGCCTTTTGCAACCTAATCAGGCAAGTGAGGTGGGGGTTGGGCAGACTGTCAGTTTACAGCCAATTCCCCACACCTCTGTTCCCCAAAAATCTAAACTCCAAAAACCTTGTTGGTTCTTTGGTCCCCAACAGGCACATATTTCTCTGGAATACCATAGGCGCATCTGCAAATCTTCTAGGGCACACCAGTGTACCCTGGTGCATCCTTTGAAAATCACTGTGGTAAGCATTGACCTTTGTTAGGAAAAAATATTTCTCTAGGACATGATTATCCACCACGAATTGCTTTTAGTTAAAAAGTTTGAATTTCTCACCATCCTGTGTGGTTATTTTGGGTTTCTTGAGTTTATAAGGCCATCGTGCAGGCCTCCCTTGAGTTTGTCAGGCTCAGCATGTGGCCCATTTTTCATCCATATAATCTAAGTGCAGCTTTGGTTTTTCCACCATTACCCTGGTTTTATTCAGGGGGCCACTCCACACTGGTCCTTGCTTTAGAAGCTTTTCTTGGGCAAAACATAAAACAATTTTGAGGGCTGTTTTCTCATTTGTGTGGCCCATCTTGTCTGAGGAAAAGCCACATATATCTCTAGCCCCTATGAATTCTGGAGAAAGACTGCTTTTAGCCCACCCACCATTCAATGCCATCTCTTCTATAAAGTCTGTATATGAAGGCGTGGGTGTTTGAGTGTATTTTCTTTTGGTTTCTATGGTGTTGGTGCCTGTGCAGGATATCTTCATTTTGCCCCTGCAGACCTGTTTTCTGTTTCTATCCATTCACTTAAATGGCCAAAAAGGTTGACCTATATAGACTTCTCCAATGGGCTCCCATGCCTTCTAGATTCCTGTTGAGTTTAGTCTATTGGGAGTATCGGAAGAAGCCAGCAGGAAGGAAGCATAAGGCTGGGTTAGTGATTCTCTGGCTTCCTTTCTCCTGGATTTTCTTGGCTGATTGCATCCCTGAGCAGAGGCCTACAGCGTTTGTCAAGCAGCATCTCCACCCAACTCCACCCTCTGATTCTCATAACACTCTTCTCTTGTCCTTAGGGATGCAAAGAGGACCCTTGCTGCTACTAGACCTGGGACACTGCATTACCTGTTGTGATTTCCCTACACTGGATCCCCACCTTTTGTAAATACTCTATTACAGTGGTCCCCAACCCCCGGGCCACAGACCAGTACCGGTTTGTGGGCCATTTGGTACCGGTCTGCAGACAAAGAATAAATAACTTACATTATTTCCGTTTTATTTATATTTAAGTCTGAACGATGTTTTATTTTTAAAAAATGACCAGATCCCCTCTGTTATATCCATCTAAGACTCACTCTTGATGCTTGTCTTGATCACGTGATACATTTATCTGTCCCACCCTAAAGGCTGGTCTGTGAAAATATTTTCTGACATTAAACCAGTCCGTGGCCCAAAAAAGGTTGGGGACCACTGCTCTATTACACTTCTTCACGTTACTCAGTTTTAGTGTGCTGTCTGTTTCCTGCTGGGCTCTTATCTAATATGGCATCTTAGTTGAAACTGACATAGAGGGGCTGCCATTTTAACATCCTGTTATGTACATTAATAATGCAGATTCCTTCTTGGGAAAAGTGTCTGTTCGGGTCCTCTGCCCATTTTTTTTCCCCTCTGCCCATTTTTTAATTGAACTGTTTGTATTTTGTGTGGAGATGTATGTGGTTTTAAATGTATTTTGAGTATTAACCCCTTATCAGAGATATTGTTTGCAATATTTTCTCCCATTTAGTTGGATATTTTTTTGTTTTGTTGATGAATTTTTTTATTTCCCCATGCAGAAGTTTTTTAGTTTGGTAGAGTCCCATTTATTTATTTTTGCTTTAACTTCCTTGATCTTGTTTTTTTTTGTGTGTATTTTTCTGAAGTTGGAATTAGGGAAGCAGTCAGACAGACTCCCACATGTGCCCAACTGGGATCCACCCGGCATGCCCACCAGGGGGTGATGCTCCGCCCATCTGGGCCGTTGCTTTGTTGCAACCAGAGCCATTCTAGCGCCTGAGGCAGAGACCATAGAGCCATCCTCAGCACCCAGGCCAACTTTGCTCCAATAGAGCCTTGGCTGCGGGAGGGGAAGAGAGAGACAGAGAGGAAGGAGAGGGGGAGGGTTGGAGAACAGATGATCGCTTCTCCTGTGTGCCCTGGCCAGGAATCGAACCTGGAACTCCTGCATGCAAGGCCGACACTCTACCACTGAGCCAACCAGCCAGGGCCTAGAACAACATTTTTTAAATGAAGATTTTTAGAATTGCTTTTAATAAGGATGTGGAAGCATAATAATGTACTACCTAATATGTTTATATCCTAATCCCTGGAACCTGTGAATGTATAAGGTTACATGGTTAAGAGGAATTAAAATTGCAAATGAAATTAAAGTTTCCAATCAGATTTTCTTGACCTGTCAAAATTATACTAGAATATCTAGGTGTTCTCGATAGGATCACAAGGGATATTCACCATGGAAGAGGGAAACAGAAGTCAGAGTGATGTGATCCAGGAAAGACTTGACCTGTTGGTGGCTTTGAAGATAGAAAGGGGCCATGAACCATGAAATGTGAAATGTTCTGGGAAGGAACATAGTCCTGCTGACACCTTGATTTTAGCCCTGTGAGACTCATGGTGGACTTCTAACCTATAGATATGTAGCATAATAAATTTATATTGTTTTAATACACTCAGTTGGTGGAAATTTGTGGCAGCAACAATAGAAAAGAGGTACAAAGGGTTAAAACAAATAAGGCGAAAAAGATTTCAAATCATAAATCAATACTTTAACTGTTGTCATTCACCCTGCAAACCTTGCAGTGTGTGAAGGGTATAATTGTCATGTCTGAATGTTAGAAAAGATTTAATTCATCCTTTTGGAACTTTAGTGGGTGACATATGACTTTTTGATGTTTTAATTATGAGGTTGGCATGGGAGCAAATTATACATGGAGAGTGAGAACTGGGAACCTCATTCTAAGTCAGGGCTAAACTACCTAGAATGTAGCTGACCTTCAATAAAAGGAAGGCCAGTCCCTGAGAGACAATGTCTCCATAGTGACTCTGTTTTTGGATCTTTGGGAACCTGTAAGCCCGTCACTGTTCAGGAAAAGGAGAGAGGGCACCTGTGTCTGATTATCTTTCTTATCTTTTTATTTTCTGTGCTATTTTAGTTTTATTTCATAATTCTCATATTAAAATATTTTCATTTGCTATCATATTTTTAATTCCTAAGAACTAATTTTTAAAGTGTTTCCTTTTTATTGACTTTATTGGAGTAACACTGGTTAACAAAATTATACAGGTTTCAGGTGCACAAGTTCACAACACATCATCTGTACACTCTATTGTGTTTTCAGCACCCAAGTCGTCTCCATCTAGCACTATTTATCTCCCCACACCCTCCTCCACCTGCCCCATCCACCTCCCCCTGGCAATCACTACACTGTTATCGGTGTCCATTAGTGTTTTATTTTTAAAAGTTTTTGCTCAATCCCTTCACCACATCTATCCAGTGCCCACCACCCCCGAGAGCTGTCAGCTAGCTCTCTATCTATGAGACTGACTATATTTTGCTGTTCATTTATTTTGTTTATTAAAATCCACATGTGAGTGAAAACATAGTACTTGTCTTTTTCTGACTGGTTTATTTCACTTAACACATTGCTCTTCTGGTCCATCAATATTGTCACAAAGGGTAAGATTTCCTTTTTTTTTATGGTTGAGTAGTATTCCATTGTGTAAATATACCACAGCTTTTTTATCAACTCATCTACTGATGGACACTTGGGCTGTTTCCAGATCTTGACTATCGTAAATAATGCTGCAGTGATCATAGGGGTGCATATATTCTTTTGAATTAGTTTTGGGGTTTTTTGGGGGGATAAATTCCCAGAAATGGAAACACTGAGTCATAAGGCAGTTCTGTTTTTAATATTTATTTATTTTTATTTATTTATTCATTTTTGTTAAAGAGAGAGTGAGAGGAAAGAGATAGAACAGAGGGAGGAGCAGGAAGCATCAACTCCCATTGACCAGGCAAGCCTGGGGTTTTGAACCAACCATCTCAACATCCCAGGTCAATGCTTTCCCCAGTGCACCACCACAGGTCAGGCTGTTTTTAATTTTTTGAGGAATCTCCATACTGCTTTCACAGTGGCTGCACCAGTCTGCATCCCCACCAACAGTGCTTGAGGGTTCCCTTTTCTCCACATATTTGCTGACACTTATTGTTTGTTTATTTATTGATTAGAGCTATTCTGACTGGTGTGAAGTGATATTTCATTATGGTTTTAGTTTGTATTTCTCTGATGATTGGTGACATTGAGCATCTTTTCATATGTCTATTAGCCATCTGTATGTCCACTTTGGAGAAGTATCTATTCAGGTCCTTTGCTCATTTTTTAATTGGCTTTTTTTTTTGGTGTTAATTTGTATAAGTTCTTTAAAAGTTTGAATATTAACCCCTTATTAGATGTATCTTTAATGAATATGTTCTCCCACTTTGTGAGTTGTCTTTTCATTTTGTCATTAGTTTCCTTTGTTGTACAAAATCTTTTTAGTTTGATGCAGTCCTATTTTTTTATTTTTCTTTTGTTTCCCTTGCTTGGGGAGCAAGCAAGGCTTTTGTATGAGTCTTGACCAGGGAAGTCCAGGTTTTCAAACTGACTATCTCAGTATTCCAGGTCTATACTTTATCCATTGCACCACCACAGGTCAGGCAGTATCTTGATTGGAATTGTGTTGAATCTACACGTTCTTTTGGGTAATATGGATGTTTTAATGATGTTAATTTTTTTCTATCCATAAACATGATGTATGCTTCCACTTGTTTGTACCTTCTTCAATTTCTTTCTTCAGTGTCTTATAATTTTCCAAATATTCTTGGATAAATTTATTGCTAGGCATTTTATTTTATTTATTTTGATGCAGTTATATAAATGGGGTTGTTTTCTTAGTTTCCTTTTCTGATAATTTTTTTTCTGACAATATGCATTGGTGTATAAAAATGCAACTGATTTCTGGATATTTATTTTGAATCCTGCTAGTTTACTGAATTTATTTATCAGTTATAGTAGTTTTCTGGTGGATTCTTTTGGGTTTTCTGTATATAGTAGCATGTCATCTGGTCCCTGATACTTTTTAAAGGATATAAAGCAGTACTTTGTTAAATTCAACTGAACTAAAGAATTTATAATAGAGAATAAATTACTTAAGGGGAAACTACCTCACCCATCATGTTGCATCAGAGCTGAAGATTATCCCAGTAGTCACCTAACAATAGGGGTGCATATTGATTTTAACTGCTAATTATGTTCAGAATGTGTTCATGAGTTCAAATTTTAAATTTAAATATGTTTAATCCAAAAGTACTTCTTGAACCCTGAGTTTTAATTTAAAAAGAAAAAAATTGTAGACCATAGCAAAACAACAAATCTTAGTAGCTTATTCATCATGAACCGACTAAGAACATTTTATCATCTTTTACCATGGTAAGTCTAGCCTAGCATTTTAGAACAAGAGATCATAAATTGGGATGGTTAAGGCCAATCCAAGTAGAGTAAAACTCCTAACAAGACTCAGAATTGAAAAATTATAATGGAACTATTCAGCTATTAACATTTGATTTTTCCCTTGTTTGTCAAGGATAGTAGAGTGAAAAATAAAAACCTGATTAGAATTTAAGGACTAAAGTAAAGAAGAATCAGGGGAAAAGAGGGAAAATAGAATGAGTTTCTGTTTGGTAAAGTCCAGTACTTCAAATCTTTATCTTCCTTTCAAAGGATCCTGAAGTAAACACTGATGACAGCTTTTCTCAAAGCCAAGAATGAGTCTTGGATCAGTCTTGGTTATTTTCTTCATTTACATAAATTAAATTTGGTGGTGGTTGAGAGCCTCGAGAAATGTTTTAGGTCATTATTGATTCAGCCAGCTACCCACAGGGCTCTGTTCAGAGTAGGGTCCTGAATTGTCACACGAACAGTACATTTTCTTGGATAGTTGGACCTAACACAGGCTTTAAAATTGCTTGTTTGGAGACAGATATGCATTTTTGGCTGTCCATGAGATGTAGGAGATGAACTGAATTGACTCCTGCTTCACTCCATTCCAAACTCATGTTATAATGTTCTAGAACATTGCCAATTTATAAAAGTGCTTTTTATTGCCCTGGCTGGATAGCTCAGTTGGTTAAAGCATTGTCCTGAAGCACAGAGGTTGCCAGTTTAATCCTCAGTCAGGGCACATACAGGAATAAATCAGTGTACCTGTCTCTCTCTCTCCTCCCTTCCTCTCTCACTAAAATCAATAAATAAAATGTAAAAAAATGCTTTTTATTGAAAGCATAGCTCAATAACTTGATACCAGGTGGTGAGGAGAATCAATTTCTAAGAATCCTATGGTATATTTCTGTTTTAATGAGTAACATAATTTTAAGAAATACTATTTCAATAGACCTCTTTTACCTGTAAAATAAGATTTATGTTCAGATGCTCTTTTAATAAAGCCAAATATTTTTCCATACAAGAAAAGTAAACTAAATAGGTCTTTGTGCTCTCTCTTTAGTTTCAATACAATGAAACAGACTTAAAAAATTTTTGAACTACCTTTGTCAAATATCCAGTTAGACTATTATATTGTCAATATTTTAACCTGTAAGCATGTATTTATTAAATGTCTTAACATGTCCTAGACTACAGAAAAATGTTTTCTTGTTTAATTTTATGAAAACACCTGCCATAGTGCCTGTTACGTGATAGATACCTATTAAACTTTTTCTGGACTTCTATACCTATTTAATTTGTTGACTACCCACTGTAAATGTAAAAAAAACTTAAATATTTTAGACAAATAAAGATGAAGAAATCTTCAAATCATTAAGTAAGTTATCCACCTCACTTACCCATAGGCACAGTTGATATTTAATTAGCACTAGCTATAAATTATAAACTATTCTACTTGGTATTTACCCATTGTTCTGAGTACCATCTCTCCCAATGCCTTCAGAACCCTAGACCTCTCTATGATACAGAAATTACTGAAATAATTTTTGGTACAACAGAAGATGTCCAGGGCCAAGAGTTCATCCTGATTGACTAATATTTAGGATATACTATTGTTAAATAGCTTGATTATTACCCTTCTCCACTCACCAGGTGATCTGTGCTAGGGAGTGCAATTAAATTTTAATATTAGTTGTATACAGATTTTATTAGTACACAAATCAGTTCTTTGGAGCATTTCCCAGGCTCTCTTTCATGGAAATATTGTTCATTCACTTGAAAAATACTTATTTATTTGGTGTAGAATTTTAATATATGACTTTACATTTAAAATCTATAGGAAGGAATATCTCTATTTCCAAAACTTACTTGATTATGGAACCCCTCTTTTCCCATGTGATACCAATTAATATCAATTTATATGTGTACTAAAAGCTTAAGTATTTAGAATAGTCCTTGCTTCTTTTCATATATTTTTTAAAAATTAGCATTCTTCACTCATTTTGAATTATTCAATTCTGGCAAGGTAGAAAAGAAGAGTTGACTGTTGTTTTAGTCAGACTGGATAGATCATACTGTGGGAACACACAACTTCTAAATCTTAATAGTTTAAAATAATAGTTGGTCACACAAAGGCTGCTGTGGGTTGACATTGTCCCAGTGATTGGGCACCTTTCTCCTTATGTTGGGGAACAGGTGGAACCTATGGGGAGCCCTATATCTCTACTAAAACCATATTTCAAAAATCAGGAGTATGTGGTTTAGTATGTTGATTGTCCTTTATTTTTATTTTGTTAAATAAATATATAACAAGCTACATTATTTAAAGATTTTTTTTTAGCTTATTCATTTCAGAGAGAAGAGGGAGAGAGAGAGAGAGAAAAAAAAAAAGGGAGAGGAGCAGGAAGCATCGACTTCCATATGTGCCTTGACCAAGTAAGCCCAGGGTTTCAAACTGGTGACCTCAGCATTTCAAGTTGACACTTTATCCACTGTGCCACAACACGTCAGGCCACATGTTTTTAACTTCCCTCAAAAAATTTTTTGTTTTGCTTACCATTTCGTACATTTGCCATTGAAATGTATCAACAGGCTTTGTCCAGTCTTAGAGTGTATATAATTTTTACCATTATGTGTTAAGGTATTTAGTTCAAGTTTTTAAATATTCAATCTATACATACAGAGTTGAGAGTTTGGTTATCAGATTTCTGTGCTTTTTGGCTTCTTGTTTAGACATTGATATTATTCATTTCAATGTTTCTTATTCTTTGTGTCTATTTAGTTAATTTGTGTGTAGATATTCAATGAAGAATTCTACATTTTTTCCTAAACATCAAAGATGCTGTCTTTTACCATGATTATTTCCTAAAAATCACTTTTAAAGTGAGAAATCTTCTCTGATGATCTCTGTTGAAGAGATATTCTTGGCTTTGTTATCAAGAGGATGGTGCAAAATATAAGCACACCAATAGAACCTTATAAGAGCAGCTGAACACAGCACCCACAGTGTCTGGTCTAAATCAACTGTTACCAGTTTTGGTTCTGTGAGTCATACATTCACTCACATTTATTCTGATATTAAAGTCTCTAGTATTATGTCCTGCTCCTCAGCTCTGGGTAATCTTTCTGTGTTTGGACAGTTCATTGGAAGGAGAGAAGCTACGTCACCTGGTACAGAGCAATGCTGAAGGATGCTCTGGTGAGAGAAGGGGGGAATCTCTTTTGCTGATGACTTAAATATTTCTACAATTATTTGGACTTTATCATGGCCCACAAATATAGTTGTTTTCTTGATGCTGTAGAGGAGGGAAAATATCTTTTCCTTTACCCTTCTGAGTTCTCAGTTGGGGCCCTATAACAAGACAGATTGACAAGATAAAAGTATTCAAATGTATGTAACATACGGTAACTTTCACATGACATGGGAGTCTTTTTTTTTTTTTTTTTCTTCATTTTTCTGAAGCTGGAAACAGGGAGAGACAGTCAGACAGACTCCCGCATGCGCCCGACTGGGATCCACCCGGCACGCCCACCAGGGGCGGTGCTCTGCCCCCCAGGGGGCGATGCTCTGCCCATCCTGGGCGTCGCCATATTGCGACCAGAGCCACTCTAGCGCCTGAGGCAGAGGCCACAGAGCCATGCCCAGCGCCCGGGCCATCTTTGCTCCAATGGAGCCTTGGCTGCAGGAGGGGAAGAGAGAGACAGAGAGGAAAGCACGGCGGAGGGGTGGAGAAGCAAATGGGCGCTTCTCCTATGTGCCCTGGCCGGGAATCGAACCCGGGTCCTCCGCACGCTAGGCCGACGCTCTACCGCTGAGCCAACCGGCCAGGGCAGGGAGTCTTGATAAGAATGTAGAAACCTAAATTTCTCAAGTGATTGAACCTGAGTGTTTTTGTGTTAGGTTTGACGAAGAGGTGCAAGTCATGGGAAAATGGGAAAGACAACAAAGAGCATGAGCCAGGTACAGTGAAATAGGGGAAGAGCAAGGCCTGTTTGTTCGGATTCCTCTCAGTATCTGCCTGTCTTGGACATAAGGCTGTTCCTTTCTTCCCTCTGTAGGGAGGGGACCTCTCACATGAGAGTTTTATGCCATGCTTCAGAGGGCAGTCAGCAAGTACTTCCTGCACATGACATTTCTCATATTTCTTCAGCTTAAACCATTCAATATGTCAAGGTGCCATATTTTGGGGTTGTGTGTTCTGAACTCCATCTATGCTAGGAATAAACACCCAGGAAAGCTCAGGGACCTCAACTGTACCTGAGACTGCCCTTCGTGGATTTTCTTATTTATTTATTTAGTATCTTTCTGAAGTGAGAAATGGGGAGGCAGAGAGATAGACTCCCGCATGAGCCCAACTGGAATCCACTCGGCAAGCCTGCTAGGGGGCGATGCTTTACCCATCTGGGCCTTTGCTTCATTGCCACTGGAGCCATTCAAGCACCTGAGGCAGAGGCCATGGAGTCATCCTCAGAGCCTGGGCCAACTTTGCTCCAGTGGAGCCTTGGCTGCGGGAGGGGAAGGGAGATATAGAGAGAAAGGAGAGGGGGAGGGATGGAGAAGCAGATGGAAGCTTCTCCTGTGTGTCCTGGCCGGGAATCGAACCAGGGACTTCCACATGTCGGGCCGACCTCTACCACTTAGTCAATCAACCAAGGCCCTGGATTTTCTTATTCTTTCATTTTCTTCCCAAGTTCTCCTGAGCAGTTGTGACCTACACAATTTAAGAAATTCTTAAAGAACAAGTTCTAGATGACAGATATACTAAGCCCCTTTTGGTAGTGTTTTCTCCTGGTCTTTTAAATCCAGCGACTTGAGAAAATAATTTTCTTGACAGAAAAGTTGGAGATTGACTTTAGAGTCTTCTGCTTCTTGGATTTTTAAATTTTTTTAAAAATTTCTTTTTAAAAAGCATGATTTTCTCCTTGTAAAGATATTACAAATGACAAATAAAGAAGAAAAAGAAAAAATAATCCACCAATGACTGCTATTCATTTCCTGCACAAAAATGACTGCTGTCATCATATCTGTGTACATTATGGTCTTTCACAACCTCTTCTCTGTAGTTACAGTTTTTCAGTGTTGAATAATATATTGCTCACAAAAGTTAGGGGATATTTTGTTGCTTCATATTCATTTTGAAATATCCCCTTAGTTTTGTGAGCAGTATAGTTTAGAAATGATTTTATGTTTTCTTTTGCTTTTACATTTTATAGAATCCTTTCCTTTTTTTTTTGTGTGTGTGTGTACATAATCTTTACATTTATCATTTTCATGGCTGTTCTGGACTAGAGAGGCTCTTCTCCTCTCCCACTGGAGCGTGTGCTCACAATTTCCTTATTGCCCAGTCCCCTCTTTTACTTAATACTTGAAATGATTTTCATCTATGAATATAAATAATATTCAAAATTTATTCAGAAAAAATAATAAGAGAAAGGAATATTCTCTGAGGAAGATCGTTTGGATAGGGTTGAAGGTGGGATTTTTCATTTTATCTGACATTGGCCTCCCAATGAATATAGAAGGAACCACAGCTCTATTTTGAATACATAATTGTGCATACATGTATCTGAGGAATGCTATGGAACAGCTTAGACAACGGCCATCAACGCCTCGAACTGATTCACTGCAATGTGTGTAGTTATTTAAGCATATTTGTGGGTCTTCTGCATTCTGTAATATATGCCACTTTTCCCCCATGGTTTGCATATCAGAGATGATGCCTTTTCCCTCTCCTGCTGCTGCTGTATCCGTACCTGGGATTATGCAGATTCTGGTTTAAGCCTCTTTATTCTTTTCTGCAAGAGCGCAGTATGATGGGCTTCATTTCTGCGACTAAGTGATAATGGATTTCAGCCTTCAGCAGTGACATTTGGAAACTACATGATGTAAATAATATGTGTGTCACACAAAAGAGTGGTCACCCTGTCTTAATGTGAAATGTAAATAAGAATATTTACCTAATAGTAAATAGGTAGAAGCCAAATTTTAACATGAAGGTGCGGGAGGGGGTGGGGGTCCTAAGTATATGAACAGAGCCAATTTTATGATTTTTCAAGCTGGATATAAAGGGCAATCTTATCGATAGTGAGTACTTGGGGTAATCAAAGGAAGGCACTTAGAAAGGGTTTAATTTATTCTGTCAGATATTGGAGGCTATAAAACATGTCAACAAATCATAGCCATCATTTGGGGAAATAACAAAGATTAAAAGCCAGCGTTGGACCACAAGCTTGTATCTATCCTTCCTGCTCTTTAATCTGGGTACCAGTTTTATATTAAATAAAGCATACTTATCATTTATTATCATACTTATCATACTTAGCATTTATTTCTCTTTCATTTGGTGTACTGCGTGTTTTGATGCTCTTGATGGAAGGGGATTCAATTTCTTGTCTGAAGCAACCAAGTATGTTTTGTTTATAAAGATAAATATTCTGCGTGAAGGGTGTGAATAAAAGAGTTTTAATGTATCTGTGGGAGCTGATCTTTGTGGCTCTGGTCTGTGAGGGGAAGAGAGGCAGGGCCACAGAAAAGGGTCTGGGGGCAAGGCTGTTTGAAAAGAGCATAGTATTTGCCTAAAGATCAATGACCTTGAAGGTAAGATTCCTGAAACCTCAAACCCCACTTTCGGTTCTCGAGGCAAATGCCCTTCACCTATTCTCTTATTCCCATTTTCCTTATTCTCGTTTCCCACCAGCAGAAGATGGGAATCAGTTTCCTGCCTTGAGAAACATGTACTTCATTGAGCTTCTGATGCCCTAGCTCTCTATTCTGTAAGAGAAAGAAGGAGGCTTTTCTGCTCCAAATGCCCAGGGAGGACCCTTCCTCATTTCATATTCTTGAATCATCCTGGTGCTTGCACTGGGCGTATTGACTGGTGGCAGTGACACCCACCTCTGTGCAATATGTCTTTCAAGTGAGAAGCCTTCCCTGGTCAATGCTGAATCAATTTGCTCTGGCAGTCTAATTGAATGCCTCCCTTAGACAAATGGGTCACTGGGGGAGAGGGTAAAACCTTGATATGCAGATCTGAACTGAAGCCTCAGAGAAGGCTGTTTTAAAAATACATGTATTCCTTGTTAGAAGTCACCTATGTAACAGAAGCAGTGTTAGCAATTTGGTCAGCAAAGTGAACAGAAATTAATCTGTTACGTCTTCCTTTTTGTTGCACTACTATTTTACTTTAACTTGATCCTGAGAGGGAGAAAGGGGGGGGGGAGAGAGAGAGAGAGAGAGATCAATTTGTTGCTCTACTTATTTATGTACTCATTGATTGGTTCTTGTATGTGCCCTGACCTGGGACTGAACCTGCAACCTTGGCCTATCAGGACAACACTCTAACCAACTGAGCTACCTGACCAGAGGCAAATTTAGTAGCCTTAAACAAGGTAGATTTATTATATTTCAGTTCTGGAGATCAGAAAGAGGGCTAACATTAAGGTGCCGCAAGCTTGCATTCCTTTCTGGAGACTGTGGGAGAGAATCTGCTTTCCCTAGTTTTCTCGTGTTTTCCAGCTTCTAGAAGCTGCCCTCATTCCTTGCCTCATGGTCGCTTTCTTTGTTGTCAAAATCAGCAATGGCAGGCTAAGTCTGTCTCACAGCGCCTCGTTCTGACTTCCATTTCTGTCTTTACTGTGATTACACTGGGCTCAACTGGGTAATCCAAAGCAATCTTCACATCTCGAGGTCAACTGATTAGGAAATTTAATTCCATCAGCAGCCTTAATTCTCCTTTGTATAACTTAACATAATCACAGGTTCAGGGGAGTAGGAGGACATGGTCCTTTGGGTGACCACTATTCTGCTTACCATATGCTATGTGATCTTTTAACGGAATAATAGAGTTGTGAGTGATCCAGGATTTGAGGTCATTGCCTGACTTAAGGCCTGACCCACTGCTTTCTCACTGTGTGATTTGGGGCACATCAATTACATTTCATGCCTTGTCATCCTGATCTATAAGACAAGAATAGTAATTTGTGGTGGAAATTGAGATAATATCTGCAAAGTGCTCAACATATACCAACACATAGCATGTGGTAGACATCAAAATAATATTGGATATTCTTTTTTACAAAACATTACTTGTTGCTTTATGCTTCACAAAAGGTTTACATATTCTTTTTAAAAACATTCTTACCACCCAAAGGCACTTGCTGTTAATACCTTTCTAGTTTATTGTAAAGTTATTTTAAATCAAAGCTGTAATTGTAAAAAAAAAAATGTGGCTTAAAATGAAAAGAAATTTAAAGGGATATCACCATATTAATAACTTATCACAATCATTTAATTTTTTTTGTACTTTAAGTCTTTGTATACATTCTCTAGTTACTTATATGCTTCTAGAGAGCAGAGACCATGTTTTGTTCCTTCTAGAGGTGCTGGCTTGAATACAGTTGGAATGCAATGAATGTTGGTAAATGCCCGAAGGAACCCAAGAGGCTGAAATGGGCAGAGGTGAGGGCAGTCTGGGAAGTGGTCAGGCTCTTGCATTCTCTCCTTTTGCTGTGTTGAAAGTTCCCTAGTGGGCTCCTGAACCTTGATGTATTTAAATCTTTTTAACTCAGTGCAACTTATTAACAGCTGATGTGATCAATTCAGTGAGTTTGGCTTTAGCCACATACAAGGAACAGAAAACTGGTCTCAAATTGGCCAAAACAATAAGGCCTTTATTAGGTTGGGCAGACTTCAGGTAAGGCTGGGGCCAGTGTTCCACTGATGCCATCATCTTGCCTCAATCCTTCTTTGTTTTTACTAGGACTGCTTCAGCCTAAGGCTGACCTCCCTTGTGGTCACAAGACAGCTGCTAGTACTTTCTAGAGGCTGCATTCTTTCTCACTTAACTCCTGCAGGAGGAGACAGCATAGCTCTCAATAATAGTCACAGAAGAGTAAAGAACTGTTTTTCTTAGACACCTCCAAGAAGCAGTTCTCCATATCTCATTGGCTGAGATGCAGTTTCAGACTCTTGCGTCATCACTGAACCAATTATAGTGGCCAAGGGAGAGCAGTGTGCTGATGAGCTCATGACAATCAGAGTCTATGTGGCATTGTGTGTGCACATGCGTGTGTGTGTGTGTGTGTGTGCTCAGCTTTCTCTCCAAAATGGAGTCACTAGATAAAGTATACAATAAACAAAGTATTGAAGCCATATTGAAGAGAGGTGGATTCTGAGCAGCCAAATCCAGCAAATAATGAAAACAGCTCTGCACATCTGGGGATATAAAAGAAACTCTTCCCAGATAATGAAATCTGGCTGAGTTGGGGGTCCTAGTGTCTTATAGCTTTATGGGCGGATCTTTTTAACATTCTTCTTGCTCATCATCTTGTTAATTATGAAGAATTTCCTAAAGGTTTCAATGGAGAGATTTACTTTTAAAATGTCAGTACTTCATTTAATATTAAGTTACAAGGATTTATCAAACACCTACTCATATCTGTTGCTTTTCTAAACACTGGGGATTTAGAAGTGAACAATATGCAGCCCCACACTTGAAGGATCTTATCACCAAATAGCGTCCCTTGATTGCCAGGACTCTTTGTTAGTTTCGAGTTTAATCCATGTCAGATTCTCAGTGTGTCGAGAAAGCTAAATCTTTGTATCTGTTCGTGAGCATAAAGAACCTACTCACTTATTTCAGAGGGAACAATTTTGGAAAAGACTCAAGTAATCTGGATGAAAGGTGCATTATTGGTAACAGAAATTGACACAACTTAAGCTTCTCATATTAGAGTTGTAAACATTAGAGTGACTGGGAGGTGGGACAGAGCGATTGAGACTTGGAAGTAGAATGAGGTGGTTGCCTGAGATGCATTTCACGGGAGCCTGGTGTGAACTGAATTGAAAGTGGTTTGAAACTACGTAGCTACATCACAGTTCATGACCTGTATGGCGAGGCCCTGGGGAGGAACCTGGGATCGAATCTGCCAATTAAAATCCTATTTTCTCTCCAAGAAGTAGGCCCTCTGGGTCATCCCGAGAGCTTCACTGATGATGAACTTCACATTTTAACTGCAATTTCTCTAAATAACTACCTCCCTGGGGTAGAAGGTACAGGTCCCTTGGTGCATACAAAACTCACTTAAGCAATGAGTTGACTTCCTGCAGGTCAGTACAAGAAATCCCACAGGGAGACAGTCTAGGCTAGGGGCATGGACTAGGGTCAAACCTAGTTGCTTAAACTGTATCCACCCATATGGTTGAAATTCTTTCTCAATTTTGTTATGTTTGAGCACTGGAAGAACACAAGAAACCTGAGTATATTGAAACACATTTAGAATTATAATCAAGTAAAATTTCAAAGAAAAATAAGATGACACATCTTAATGGTGTTTTTAGTAATTATTATACCTATGACAATTAGTAATAATGATTTTTTTTTCTGCCAGTTATTCTACTTAGTATTCCATTGACATAGCCAGACCAGTTTTGAGTCTTACCTTTTCTTTGTTAGTTTTCCAATATCCATAAATAACACTAGGGCTTATTGGGGTCTCTGAAGGGGACTCATTAAACAAAATCTTCTGTCCTGCCTAAGGGCTAAAAAAGGGCAGAAGTAAGACAACAGAATAAAACAAATAAGAGTTGAAAATACTATGTTTTTTACTCGTAAAAGCTAATTTGGAAGATATAGTTAATAATGCTTTGGCTGTGCTAAACCTAAGTTTGACTCTCTTGGGTGGGGAAGAAGTTAGCAGTAGAAGATAACAGGGAACGGCTTGGGGGTGCTCCCTATGAACATCAAGAAACCAAGAGGGAGAGGCAAGAGCTGAGCTGAGCATGTCCAATTTATTCCTCCAAATTTATCCATCTGATAGGTTACTCCCAGAGAGAGATCATGGGTGTTACACTGAATGAGCTCCCTTCCTCGACCATAGAGAAGAAATGTTCCTTTTAATTGTGTAAACAATCTTTCTAGATGTTTTATACAGTTTACTTTTCTATTTATATAGTGACTCAACTAGACTATCATTCAAAGACAAGATCTTGAATTCAAAACAACCATAGGACTTTTTTTTATCTTCCATCATCCCCTTTTACACTGTACCTCCTCCTCATAGACTAAATATGGCCCAAGTAGCCTAAATCTTAAGCTTCTTGATGTCTCCTCTTCTGTATTTATTTAAAATATTATTTAATTGTATTAAATGCCATATTTAATCCTTGGCTTGTCATGTGCCAGTCATTTTATATACAGTGTCCCATTTAATCCACAACAAATTTGGGGAACAGGATTTATTCTTATTTCTAGATGCAGAAACTGTCTATCAGAACAGGTAATTCATCCAGGGCTAAGGAGAGAGTAAGTAGTGAAAACAGAACTCAAACCCACGTCCCTTCACTCTGAAGCCTATGCCGAAGTCTTGACTGAGAGAAGCTGATGATGCCAAGCACTTACTTCTCCATGCTTGGCAGGAGTGAAGAATAGGTCTGACTCAGTGATGAAATATATCTACCCTGATCTGTGAAATGGGAAACTCAGACAGATCTTTGGTAGAGGTGGGTAAAGGAAAGAGCATACTTGGACACTGAATTCTCTGAAAGGTAAGGGGAGAAGGTAAGAGAGAAGTAACTTATATTTTTAACACAAGCATCTGTCCTCCTAGCCCCACACTATATGGAGAGAAGTTAAAGCTGGACAGGTTGCAGGGTTAATTTTTCTAGCTTTCCCTACACACAGTAGGACATGGACTTGGGAAAGGCTAGATTTACCTTTGGGTAGGAGCCCTGGGGCAGAGAGATGGTCAGGTGTATGAACAGTGAGTTGAGTAGTTTCTTGACCTATTTCTTTCACACTAAGTAGGCGACTGTTGGCCTATGAAAACCTGCTCTCTTCTAAGACACTTCTTCCTTTTTCTTCTCCCTTCCCCCAGCCCAGGAAGCTGGCAGGAGTGGAGTGCATGATAGTGTGCACTGCAAAGAACCCTATGGCTCCAGGGTGAAGAAGGGCTTCCCTGTTGTTGATGAGTAGAAAGCATAAAAAGTGTATCTTCTATTTTTTTTTTGGGGGGGGGGATGGGCAGTGCTGCCCATGTGTGCCTGTTTCTGAGGACCCATGGCTTCCTGGCCATCTTTGTCTCTGGAGCAGAAATTTTCCTTCACTTCCTTTTTGGTGGATGCTGTTATAAACTTTGTTTTATTTTCTGCTCTGGAAGTACTGTGGGTGCCTCACCCCCACCCCTACTGATTCTATTAAGAGAGCCAGTTATTCAAACTCAATCTACTAGAAATAGTCATGAGAGTGGCTATACCATGTGAACAGCAACTTACTTTTTTAATTCAAGAGATACTTGCAAGTGTTATAGCTCAGGGATAGTGTGCTGGTGCATTTATAATGATTATATTTCTTCTCACTTATCTCAGATAAAGATACTTGATAAGAATAATAAAAGTCTCATCCAGAGCTATGGGCAAAAACCCAAGCCTGTGGGGTGTGAATGACCAAATATTTGGCTGAGACTTGTAGGGTCTAAGTAGTGATTTATTGGCCTATAGTTCTAAGTTGTATCATGAATTCTTTAAATGCAAAGGAGTGGCAAAAAGAGATTTTTAGAACATTACTAATGTTTCTGAAACACTAAGGATTTCCCTTAGTAAGGTGTTATATGACCAGATCTCTGGTTCATTGGTAATTCCAATTGGCCTTGTAGATTTACTCATTTCTCATATTAAAACTAAAAAGCAAAATAAATGAAATAAAGTAATAGATGTCCAATTAATTCATTTTCACATTGCTCAAGGAGACTACACAATAAGTTCTTGACTTCATTTTAAATTCTATTAATAAATGTGAAAAAGGAAAAAGCAAACCATGCTTGATTGATTTCCCTTGCCCTGCATTTATCTTTTTTACAAACAAACTGGAAACTGACAAGATTCTATTCCATTGATTTCTTTCTTGGCTGGGGTGATGAGGGAGGCCATTAGTCACTTATATAAAATTGCATCTTTGGCCCTGGCCGGTTGGCTCAGCGGTAGAGCGTCGGCCTGGCGTGCGGGGGACCCGGGTTCGATTCCCGGCCAGGGCACATAGGAGAAGCGCCCATTTGCTTCTCCACCCCCCCTCCTTCCTCTCTGTCTCTCTCTTCCCCTCCCGCAGCCAAGGCTCCATTGGAGCAAAGATGGCCTGGTTGCTGGGGATGGCTCCTTGGCCTCTGCCCCAGGCGCTAGAGTGGCTCTGGTCACGGCAGAGCGACGCCCCAGAGGGGCAGAGCATCGCCCCCTGGTGGGCAGAGCATCGCCCCTGGTGGGCGTTCCGGGTGGATCCCGGTCGGGCGCATGTGGGAGTCTGTCTGTCTGTCTATCCCCGTGCTCACAATATTATATACAAATGTATTTCTTATACGGCACCTTAGTGCCATGTCATATATTGAAACCAGCAAGGTGATTCTGGCCAAGAACACATAGATTGTTAAAGTTAGCTAGGGATGGATAAACTTGGTTTATATTTAGCTTGAAGTTTTTCTATCGCCAAAAAATGGTTTAACTCAATTTATTTTTGTGTAATTGCTAAGAGTTGTTTGTGATGAGGAAAAGTTTGGGGAAAACTCTTTAACTTGCCAGAGGTCCCTCCATTACCTTTTCTATTAATAGTAGGTCATTTTCTTGAGAGCTGATTATGGGCTAGCCCATGTGCTAAATGCAGTGGCACACTGGTAAATGTTAAACAATTAAGTCTCAAAACAAAACAAAACAAAAAAACTCAACAACCTTCCGTATGCCCAAAGACCAGTTCTAATTTGTAGCCTCTGCCAGTTTTTGTGGTTTAAGTCTTTCCACTGTGGCCAGTTGCAAGCCATGGACATGACATAACTGAAGGAGAAACTGGGAAGAGGTGCTACCTATCAGCAGGCTCTTGCGAGGTTAGAGGAGTCAACTCCGACACACCACTGACTGAAGGTCTTATATGTATGAAACTCTCACACCTGCTCTAGGATTTAGGTATTGTAATAGCTTCCTTTCAAAGATGAGAACATTGAAGCACCAGAAGGTGAGTTGACTTACCCTCATTGCGTAGCTGTTAAGTCAGACAGTTAAGATGTGCACACAATAATCTGGCTCTCGAGCCGGTGCGCTTAACTCAAGACCGTATCAGCTGCAGCCTGTGTAGTGGTTTCACCTCCAGTTCAGAAATTTGGTGGAAGTATGAGGTTATTGAATGTGAAAATTATAAAATAGAAAATATTCATGTTAACCTGTGTATTTTTCTACCTATGTCAGTTCATCTCTGTAAAGTAAGACAATAGCTATGAGGGCCATCTGATGGGGCCTAAGATAGTGCCCACATCGGGAAATATCTCTAAGAGTAAGTAAAAAATCATATCAAGGCAGAGTGTTTGACGAGAAAGATGCTGGATGGAGAGACCCTGTGGATGGACAGTGACAACAGGGGTAAGGCTCTGCCAGCACTGACTCCTAGCTCATGCTCCTGGCTGTGTGTCACAAATGGAACAGCTTCAGACCACTTCTAGAGGGCACTCCTGTTTGTCTGCTCATCTGCCAGTGAGCTACAGAGGACAGCTTGGACTCAACATATCCTAAGTAGGGTTGTATCTATTATGTGACTTTACGGACACACTGTATATGGCACTTGTGAAATACTAAATAGTGTATCTATTATTTAAGCTGTGAAAATTGCTAATATGCTCCCTCAGTAACCCCTTTTCGGCTCCTTGATATTGCAGTTTTCTTATATATGTATATATGCAGGAATCAACGTTTCTAAAAAAAAGGAAGCCTGAAAGAAAACAGTTTCTACAGTCACAAGGCTTCTGGCAGCAGATGTGGGTTTTTCTCCACACCATGCAGTTCTCCAATTCTTGGAGGCCAGTGACTGAGTATCCTATAATGTAACTCAATTCTGACACTAGCTGCCTGGAATTAGTAGACCCCACAGCTTAAAGATTTAGTCCCACAAGACTGCCCTCACTTTGCATGCCAGTGACAAGTCCGAAGTTGTTATCTGTAATTTTAACTAATAGGCTGTAAATCAGAGGTTCCCCTGACCCCTTCTTCTGATAATTTGCTTACAGAACTCAGAGAAGTGCTTTACTCATTATTACTCATAATCCTCATTGTATTATAAAGGATACAATGCAGTATAGCCACAGTGAAGAGACACCCAAGACAGGTTATGAGGTAGGGGTGTGTGGAGCTCCCACACCCTCTCTGGGAATGATACGGAAGCACTCTGATCCTGTTCAGTTAGGATATTTATGGAGGCTTCATTACATAGGAGTAGTCAAGTAAGTCATTAGCCATTGGTCATTAACTCAACTTCTAGCCTCTCTTCCCTCCTTGAGGTCAGGGGGTGGGGCTAAAAGTTCCAACCATTCAATCATGTGATTGGTTCTTCCAGCAACCAGCCCTTATACTCTAAGAGTCACTCATTAGCACAAACTCAGGAATGATTGAAAGGCGCTTAAGAGTAATAGAGACACTCTTCTCACTCCTATCACTAGGAAATTCCAAGGAGTTTAGGAGCTCTGTGTCAGGAATAAGGGATGAAGACCAAATATATATATGTCTTATTATACCACAATATCACAGAGCCTTTTTTCTGATTTAGGCAAAACAGTCTGTAACAAAGAAAATTATTATTACTGATTGTAATGACTATTTTTAACATTCAAAATCAATATACCCATGTCATATAATCCAGATGTCTCTTGAGGGGGGTTGTTTCTGGTCACATCTGGTTTTCAGGTCTGTTTCTAAATCAGACCTGGAATGGTTTTAGTATTTCACAAGTGCCATATACAGTGTGTCCGTTGAGTCATGGTGCACTTTTGACCGGTCACAGGAAAGCAACAAAAGACGATAGAAATGTGAAATCTGCACCAAATAAAAGGAAAACTCTCCCTGTTTCATACCTATTCTGTGTAGTTTGATGTGGGCTCACACACAGATTTTTTAGGGCTCCTTAGGTAGCTATCCTGTATAGCCTCTACAGACTCGTCACTGACTGATGGCCTACCAGAACAGGGTTTCTCCACCAACCTGCCGGTTTCCTTCAACTGTTTATCCCACCCAGTAATGTTATTCCTATGTGGTGGCGCTTCGTTATAAAGGCTCCAATATTCATGTTGCACTTTGGTCACAGATTCAAATTTAGGGAGCCACAGAACACACTGAACTTTCCTCTGTACCATCCACATCTCGACTGGCATGGCCATGGGCTGCTTCACTGTATACACGGTGTTATGTCATCATCTGCACATGCGCACATGCTGCCACATCATCCTACAGAAACTGGGAGGGTTTTCCTTTTATTTGGTGCAGACTTCACATTTCTATCATCTTTTGTTGCTTTCCTGTGACCGGTCAAAAGTGCACCATGACTTTACGGACACACTGTAGCATTGCAGAATTCACAAACAGAAAATAAAAAGTACTTTTTTCTTTGTGACAGTTTCTCATCCCAGATCCTACCAACCTCTATGCCTAAAAAACCCCACCAGAACCATTCACCTAAGACCTTTATGTTTGGAAAAGACTTTATAGAATAGAGTCAAAGGGGTTTGTATTCTGCAATACTCTTAATAATAATTTGATATTGAAATTTAATTTTGATATTCCCATTCATAAGAAGCCTCTTGACCATTTCCTCCAACCTGGAGCCTAGTTATCTTTCATTTCTTGGTTTTTTTATTTCTCAATTTTTTTTACTGGCCCTTGCGACTCTAAAATGTTCTTCTGTGTCATTGTCTGGTTTTCTCTACCCACTACCTCCAAAGTCTGCTCCAGGCCTCTCTCTGCAACCTAAAGGCTCACTGGTATGCTCTGAATTACTTGGGCCTCTCTTTCTTCTCTAGTTACCTTTAATAGAGGAAGAGAGAGTGCAGAGGATTTTATGTCCGCACTGATATGAAATATGCACACAGGCAAACACCTCACCACCTCCACCCCCCTGTGCAGGGCTGACTCATTCAGTTCTGTTTGCGGTAACATTCAATTTGATTTTTCATTTTTACATAGGGAAAATGTTATTCTAGAATTTGCTCAAAAGCAGTTTGGCTGTAGAGTAAGTAGTGATGACATGGGAGGTGAAATTGCTTAGTGTGGTTGTCTAACTACAGGATCTGTTCTCTCCCTCAGGGGCTCAATTTCCTTTGTGGCTTCTTATCGCAACATTGGTTTTATCCTTTGAGTCAGTCCCATTAGCAGCATCAGGGTAGGTTTTATAGAATAGGTCCTGTAGAATAGCCTGGCAACAAGCAGCATGTCCAGGTGCATTTGGAGGGTGGGTGCCTATTGTGAACAGGCCTAAGCCAACTTGGATATACTTTTGGTAGATCTCAGTAGCCCTCACTAGTTAGAGCCATGTGGTGATTTGCTACCCCCTCACCCCACCCTTGCCCAACACACAGAAACTCTTCATGGCAGGTTATATTGAAAGCAAGTCTTAGTCTAGTTATTTTCCTCATGAAGGTGTTTATTAGCAAGTACAATTATAGAACTTCTTCTGCAGGTAGATGAAACCCCAGTTCTGTCCTTTTTGGTCTGAAGACATTTTACAGGAAAGGTTCACTTAAGGTCAATGTGGCACTATTCCAGTGTCCGTATTCAATGAATTATTGAGAAACCAAGAATCCTCAGACCCACTACCTGGGCACAGGATGTTTATAGATTAGGCTACAACTCTGGTGATCATTATATTATTACACTATTTTCATGTACATGTAGAAAAGAGTGTCTCAATCCACTTGTTTTGAATTTCTATAATTTCACCATTGTTAACCTGTGTCTAGCATCTGCTATAATAATTAACAAGGCACTCAATCAATGAAAAATCCTTTTCAACATTTATTAAGCCAGTTGTCAAAACCTCGGTGTTGATCAGAGATAAGGATAGCTGAAGGCTTGTAGTAGTTGCTTCTAATTAAATAATGATGGCTGACTACCCTAGAGTGTGAATTTTCATTTAGGGCAACTGTAGTTAGATTGTAGTTTAAACAAGGAGTTGTGAAGGGAATATCCTTTGTCCCATGATGTTTAAGTGTTTTGAATGTTCTTTCTAACAATAGGGCATCATTATTCTTCCCTTCCAAATAGTATCTCCAAGACTACAAAGACAAAATGACAGCGTTCTTTTCTCTGTGGTGCAAGATTACAACTAAGAGCTGAATGTACTGTTGTAAATAGACACGAATGGAGGCAGTCTGGTTTGATAGAAATACATTTTGCAGTCTTTTGATGTTTTAAACCATAGAACTTTTTAAAGTAATAGATATCCATTTTTTCTGGTATGTAAACTTTGTTTCCCTAAAAAAATAAAACTAGAAGAAATGCTAGAGAAATATAGACAATATCCCCCTAGAAATCTCTGTGTCACCTTGTTTTTCATTTTTTAAAAAATCATGACCTGGAGACCAAATAAAATGCATAGCAACTCAAAACTCTTTCCAATCATTAAGTCTGGTTTTTGTTTGTTTTGTTTTGTTTTAAAGAGAAAGGCCAGTTTTATTTATATAACATAATGATGGCAATAACAATGAATTAATAGTACTGAACCAACATTAGTCTTAACCACAAAATATTAATCTTGACCCTTTCAGTGAGCAGCCTTTTTTTCTGCCCAGCCAGGAATAACATTCAATTTAGTATGAAAATAGCTGCTATGGTAGAACTCACAAATGAACAAATGTATTTTTGGAAGTTAATCATAGCATTCAACATCATAATCATCGCTATTAATTTTTTTTATAAACTGAGTAATCCTCCATTTTAACCCACTATATCAGCAGTGCTTAAATTTTATGTTTTTAAATGTTTTTTTTTAAAGTAATTTTGTGTGTCACTTCAGACAAATTGATGGCTTGTCCCATTAAGGAGAAAAAGACAAATAAAGGCAATAGACAAATAACCTTCTAAGCAACCTACAAAATAAAATATTCATGGAAACTGGAGTTCTTAATTAGCCAAGGGCTATGGAAAAATGAGTTTATAAAAAGGCCACTTGAAATTGTGATTGCAAAGACATCTGAATTTTTAAATTGTTTAGAGTAAAAGGCAAGTTAATTTCCCTTGTTAAGATCTCAAATATCTTAATAGTGAAAATTTTATGTTGATGTCCTTGGGAGGAGTTAGATATAAAGTAATGACTTTGCTAATACTTGTATTCTAGAGAACAGGGTACAAATTTTGATGTGTAATATTATAAAGACAGATTTGAATGAATGGGTTCCTTTCACTCACAGTGGACTACTTATGTTTGGAATAACTCTATATTCTCTGTCACATCTTTGAATATATTTACCCTTGTCTGCACTGTCCTATTCTTGTTCTCATTTTGACCTCTCCAATCTAAACTCTTATTGTTGTTGTGCTAAGTCTTGGGATTCGTCAATAGTAAGAGTGAAGCCAGGGAGAAGACTTAGATTGGATCTGGATGCCTTCTGGGTCTTTGAGGTGGGTCAGAAGTACAGACGCAACTGAAAGTGCTGGGAAGCCGTCAAGGATGGTAAGTTAAACATGGTACCTAGTGAGGAGGGCAATTAAAAGATAATGGCTCATGAAACAGGAGTAGGAAGGATGCAAGCCTTGTACCAATCAGGCCTACTCTTCCACGCCAAGGATAACCATCACTAATTGATCATGACATCATTTTCTCTAGAACCTAGACAAGTCTTTGGACTTGTTTTCAACAAAGTATTCTAGGCAGCCAGTACAAAATTTGTGGTCTACTTGGATGGTGCATCTGGGGGATAAGAAATCACAGAGCAGGCAATATCTGGGACAGCAGGCCAAAGACATTGTTGGAGCAGCTCTTAGCTTCTGACTGTCCCGAAACGCCAGTCCTTTGGAGAATGACAAGCAAGAGCAGGACATTGAGCACGTGGTTGTCAAAGGACTGGGTTGTGGGCAGCTTACCAAGATAGGGAACAAGACAGAGTTTCATAACTAAACTGTCAAGTGGGGACTAGGTCTCAAGAAGAAAGAAGTCCTGTTAATCAGGCCTGAGGAGCAATGTTAAAGCTGGGTTAATTGCAAGGAGAGCTTGATGCTATTCCCTGGAGCAATGGGACAGAAAGGGAACAAAAAAAAAGCAATCTTTGTGGGTACCTGCAGTGTGCCAGAGACTATCTGGTGCTTTATAGATTTGGTCTTATTTCAGAAGCAGCTTGTATAATCCCTTCTGCTGAAGAGTAGATTTATTTCTGAGCTGAATCCAGGCCTTGCTACAGAGGCCTTGTGCCAGGCCAGA
Organism: Saccopteryx bilineata; assembly: GCF_036850765.1. Classification (NCBI taxonomy): domain Eukaryota; kingdom Metazoa; phylum Chordata; class Mammalia; order Chiroptera; family Emballonuridae; genus Saccopteryx; species Saccopteryx bilineata. The sequence goes on from NC_089494.1 coordinate 201,664,433, forward strand.
GCCAACACTTGCCACCTACTCTTATTACTTGTCTTTTTGAAATCCCCAATGAGTTTTTCAGCTCTTGAGGGAAGACACAGGGCCTACTGCTTCTTTGTATTCTCTCACAGTCCTACTTGCCTAGGTACCCAGTACAAACTTGATAAGTGAGGCTACATCCTGGTACATGCAACATCTGCTTTAGAAGAAGCATATTTCTGGAGACTGTGTTTCAAAGCAGATCTCTTTGTGAGACCAAATCTGATTGTTCTTGCACGGCGGGCTTTTATGATCATGAAATGAGCAGGTAACAAGAGTAAGAAGTTAAGTCTAGATCTAAATGTCATAAGTGATTGGACAGAATTCACCCAGTGGGATGTACTTCCCACTGAACCTCTGTGTGAGGAAGAGTCTGGGCTGAAAACTATAAAAACCATGAAAGGAAACAGTATAGAATTCTTACAACTTGGCTAGGGTAGGGCTCCTCGAGTCCCAAGGTATGTACTCCACACCCCTGTTCTCACCTCAGTGTGCCTTTTGTCTTACCTGGAATCCCCATAATACTTACCTGCATCTTTGAGTCAAGTCCACGAGTGTATACATTAATATTCAATCAGTGTCTGGATGACTTCAATTAAACCAGTATCAGTTCTCTGTTTTGCAAAGTTAGGTTTACAATATACTTTCTGTTAGGTCTGTCAGGTTAAATTTGGGATGGCAAAAGTAATTTGAGAGGAAACTTGTGTTCAACATAAAAATAACCCTGAAAGATGGGCCCAGTCACCATTTATCCCTTTAGATGTTCATGGTGGATGCTGAGACGTGTGTGTGACGTGCCATGGGCTTTGAGGTCGGATGGTATTCATGTTCTGTCACTGACTTACTTGGGCAAAGTAGTAAACCACTCTGATTCTCAGTCTCTTCATGTCTAAAATGAGGATAACAATTCCACCTACACAATTTTTATAAGGATTTAGGAGGGTGTTCATAAACTGCAGCAAGTAGCAGATGCCCAATAAGGTATGGATGCTATTATTACACTTTTGATTGGTTTTTGGAAAGTAGGAGATGAACCCATTTTTTTTTTTCAGTGAGAGGAGGGTGAGATAGTGACGCAGACTCCCACACGCACTCCTACTGGGATCCTCCTGGCAACTCCATCTGGGCTGCTGCTAGAGTACCAAGATTTATTTAGGTCCTGAGGCTGATGAGCTATCCTCAGTGCCCAAGGGCAATTGAGCCACTGGCTGAGGGAGGGGAAGAGAGAGAGAAAGGGGAAAGAGGTGTGTGGGGGGAAGAAGATGGTCACTTCTCCTGTGTGCTCTGACCGGGAATTGAACCTAGGATGTTCATATGCTGGGCTGCTGTATCCACTGAGTTACCAGCCAGGGCCAAGATGAACCCATTCTTTTTTTTTTTTTTTCTGTATTTTTCTGAAGCCAGAAACGGGGAGAGACAGTCAGACAGACTCCCGCATGCGCCCGACAGGAATCCACCCCGCACACCCACCAGGGGGCGACGCTCTGCCCACCAGGGGGCCATGCTCTGCTCCTCCAGGGCGTCACTCTGTTGTGACCAGAGCCACTTTAGCGCCTGGGGCAGAGGCCGAGGAGCCATCCCCAGCGCCCGGGCCATCTTTGCTCCAGTGGAGTCTCGACTGCGGGAGGGGAAGAGAGAGACAGAGAGGAAGGAGAGGTGGAGGGGTGGAGAAGCAGATGGGCGCTTCTCCTGTGTGCCCTGGCCGGGAATCAAACCCGGGACTTCTGCACGCCAGGCCGACGCTCTACCACTGAGCCAGCCGGCCAGGGCCGATGAACCCATTCTTATCTTTTTTTTCTCTTTTCTTTTATTCAGTGAGCAAACTAACAAAATAACAAAATACAAAGTTATTGTGATACATCACTTTGGGGGGTATTTTTACTCATTAGATATGGAATATTTATCATTTATTATTTTATCATTCAGGCAGCATATACCATAATATAAATGCAAATGAAAACATTGAGCTGGATGCTTAGAATTAGAGCATGTTATACAAACCATTAGGGAATTCACAATAGACAAGGGTGAGGTTACTGATCTAAAGATACTATTGAAAGAAGCTCACATGAATTCCAGAATGCAAATACCAAGGTTGTTGTCCTACCACACCCCCATCCCTACCATGTTCTTTCAATATAGTTTTGGATATTTGTTCTAGCTTTCGGTCATCTTTAAATCTTAAGTGATATTCTTACATAGGAGCTGTCTCTCATATTTCTTAGGCAACCATGGCAAATCTGAGTGAGATGTACGGAGGCAATTCTAATCCAATAATATCTTGCTATGCATTTTTAACTTAAGGAATAATACAACCTTGTATGTAGGGAGCCTGGTATGTTATATGTATGTGTGTATGGCCTTAGTCACTATAGAACTTTAATATTCTGTGAAAATGTTTTTACAAGCTCAGTTCCAATTTCTATAATCATGACAATAATTTTTCACACTCTGGCACTTATTAAATTAGCAACCAAGTTGTTTTTTTTTGAGCCATTATTCAAATGGATTCCATGTGCATTCAAATTAATCTCAAGATCATAGAAATTAACAATGGGAGAGGTACATTAAATCACTTAGACCGTCTCTCTACCAGGGAGAATTTATCTTTATATCCTAATCTCTGGTGCTTTGTCTAGTCTGTTTTAAATGTCTTGAATAGTGTTACTCTGATTCTGGGTGGTCATCTCATCAAATCCCAGGGAAAGTCTTTTTCACAGCCTACTGGAATATGTATGAATTTTCTGATGCTGTGCAATTTGCCAGTACTCGGATGCTTCAGGAATCAGGCAGTGAATTTTCCAGGTGAGTGTGTGTGTGTGAATGTGCGTGCAATGAAGAGGGCTGGGTAGGTCATTTGAGGAGGAGAAAGACAAAAAGAGGGCAACCTGAGGAGGATGATATGTTTGATTGTAGTTGACATTTGACAGTTGTTTTCTTGCATTTTCTAATACCCTGGGTGGCTTGGGGAATTGAAGGGTGAAGTGGACATAATCACTAAGGCAAGAGAGAGACAATAAAAATGTGGGTGGGTCGGATGCCAATTTGAGCAGTAATTATAAAACTTTTATGAGGTCAAATACCTAGAAGCCAACTGAAAAACTCTTTAACTTAAGGCTATACTTTTTTTTTTGTATTTTTCTGAAGCTGGAAACGTCAGACAGACTCCCGCATGCGCCCAACCGGGATCCACCTGGCACGCCCACCAGGGGCGATGCTCTGCCCACCAGGGGGCGATGCTCTACCCATCTGGGGCGTTGCTCTGTCAGGACCAGAGCCACTCTAGCGCCTGGGGCAGAGGCCAAGGAGCCATCCCCAACCCCCCGGGCCATCTTTGCTCCAATGGAGCCTTGGCTGCTGGAGGGGAAGAGAGAGACAGAGAGGAAGGAGAGGGGGAGGGGTGGAAAAGCAGATGGGCACTTCTCCTGTGTGCCCTGGCCGGGAATCAAACCCGGGACTTCTGCACGCCAGGCCGACACTCTACCACTGAGCCAACCGGCCAGGGCCAAGGTTATACTTTATTAATCTTACTTATGATAGTTTAAGTTATAGCCACTAAAGGAGAAAATCAGAGCATAGTTATTCTAATGTTTGCTTTTTTAATTTTTTTGTAACTCAGTTGCAACATTCCAATTAGACAAACATAGACAGGTAGACAGACAGATAGCTAGGTAGAATAGTCATTTATATTCACAATTCAGCTCAAGAAACAGTACATTATTAGTACAATGAACCCTTCTGTGATTATTGTTTTTTTATTTATAAAAGGTTCTTTGTTTTCTTATTTATAAAATGAGATAAACAAAAGGCACAAACCAAACACTTTGTACATATTAGAGCACAACAAAAATAAAACATTTTATGATCTTATTATAACATATTTGTTATTCAAATTAAACAAGTTTAATAGATGACAGAAAAAGTGTTGATGCCCCAACTGATGTGAAGAGCATGAGGATCCCTTCTTTTATATTTTTTAATTTAAAATATTAAAAAAAAATTTTTTTCTTCTCTCCAAGTGAGAGGAAGGGAGATATTGAGACAGATTCTGCATGCACCCCAACCAGGATCCATTTGGCAACCCATATCTGGGATCAATGCTCTGCCCCTCTGAGGCCATGCTTGCAACCAAGCTATTTTTAGTGCCTGAAGCTATGTCTCTAAGGAGCCATCCTCAGTGCCTGGGGCCGATGCACTCAAACCAATCGAGCCATGGCTGTGAGAGGAGAAGAGAGAGAGAAAGAGAGGGAGAAATAAGGGAGAGGGGAAGGAGTGGAGAAGCAGATAGTCGCTTATCCCATGTGCCCTGACCAGGAATCAAACCTGGAACATCTACATGCTGGGCTTATGATCTACCACTTAGCCAACTGGCCAGGGCCAAAAACTTTTCTTTTAATGTTTATTTTATTGACTTTAGAGAAAGAGGAAGGGAGAAAGAGAGACAGGAACGTAGATATGTTCTTGCATGTGCACTGACTGGGGATTAAACCAGCTTCGGAGAGGAGGACAGGAGGTGTTCTTGGTCCAGCATGTGGGAAGGTCAGACTGAGCAGACTGAGCAGACTGATTGAAGGAACTCCTGTTGGGCCTTTTACAGTGATGGCCCTGCCACCCTCCGAGGCTTGGCAGAATGTTATAGCTCCGGGTCATGGAGGAGAAGTTTGTGCCATTGTTTCAGAGGCTGGTTGGTTCTGATGTCAACCTGCCATGGTTTAGTGATTATTCACAGAAACACGGATGAAAAAGCCCAGCCTTAAGGAGCTGTTTCTGTAGTTCATATTCACTGATTTTTAAGCCTTCCATAGACCGTGTCTCATTTGTAATTGTTTTTGAGTGTACATTGTCCGTTTGTCCTGTTATGTCTTCTCAGGAAGGTAATTTACACAGCTCTCTGGCACAGCAGTGAGACATCCCAGATTGTGAGACATCACTTCCATGTCCCCACCCTGGGCACATGCTTCAGTGAAGATGGTCCATCTCAGGCGTGAACACCACGTGTTTTACTTTTACCCACAGCCTCAGCATTGCTCGGAATCTTACCACCTTGGCTCTTTGATCTCTCTGAGCCGGCTGTGCTCTGGTCCTCTACCACTCCAGTCTCTAGGCTATATTTCATAGCTAACCCCTTCATTTAACACTGTTCTAAAAACAGCAAAGGAATTCTTGTCCTTATTGGGCTGTTGTTCTAGTTGGGAGAGGGAGAGTTAAAAAAATAAAGAAATAAAGAGAAACAATGTATGTATATGGGTGAGACCCAGACGGGGTTAACTCCGGGCTGCCCTTCGTCCAGAGTGAAGAGTTCTGCCAAGACACCTCCCCGCTTCTTTCTGGGTAGCCGTAAAACTAGCTGTTCTTATCCTTCTGGGCATTCTGATACCAACCCCTAAAACATTGGGTAAAGATGGAGAGCTGTTTCAGTAATGGTGTGGAGATAGATCTAGTGGAGTAATCTGAAAATCTGGAAATTTGACTTTATCCAGTCCAAGGATTTGATTCGAGTTGATTGACTTCATTGTAGCACTGAACTGTTGTGCTCATTACTGTTCACTGCTAAAAGGAATGGGCGTACATATAAAAAATACATGTGGTGGTTTGCCGTTGAAATAAAACGTCCTTAGAAACATGATCTCATTTTAGCCTTAAGGGTCTTGGGAGGCAGGCGGAGCAGCTAGCTTGTTCCCATGACAATATCACACCCATAAATGGTAGTCTTTCTGTGTTTTGATGAGCAAGTTACTTAATTTCACAAAGCATGTCTCTTCATCTCTAACATGGAAATAATAATACTGATCTTGCCCAATTCTGGTAAGGTTTTAATGGAAAAAAAAAAAGTGAGTAGCGAGCCTAGTAGTGCCTGATGCATCATAGGGCTGCTATATGACAGCTGTCATCATAATTAGCATCATTAGTGCTGGGTACAGCGAGGAGACTGAGGCTCACAAAGGCAAGCACCTTGCCCGCGGCTGCTAGTGATGGGCTGGGGCCAGATACAGAGGCTGTTGTCTTCTGCCGGCGATAGCAGCATCTGTGAGTCTGTCTGTGCAACACCCACATCCACTTTCAGACAAGTGGCCTTTTATGCCCACCAAATAATCAGTGCTGTTGCTCTTGCGACACAGTGCTTATTTCAGGGGGAAACGATGCCTGTGGTCAGAGACAATGGTTTTTGGTGGGGTCGGGGTGGTCTCTTGGTGTCCCAGAGCGTCATCCTCAACTTGGGTGAAGAAAACACTGGACTAAAGTAAGCAAGAGACTGAGAAAGCTCCTGCTAAACTGGGAGGTGAGGAAAGTGACCCAATGCCTTTTTAATTCATTGGAAGCATCATTTACCTGTTTCCAGAGGATAGTTGTCTAAGCCAGTGGTTCTCAACCTGTGGGTCGCGACCCTGGCAGGGGTCGAACGACCAAAACACAGGGGTCGCCTAAAGCCATCAGAAAATACATATTTATTATACAATACATTTTTAAATAAAATATGTATTTCCGATGACTTTAGGTGACCCCTGTGTTTTGGTCGTTCGACCCCAGTCGGGGTCGCGACCCACAGGTTGAGAACCGCTGGTCTAAGCACTAGACCTTCCATCTAAGGCACCTAGATGAATTGATTCCCTAAGTGTGAATGATTGAGATGTATTCCCCTGGGCTCCTCCCCGCAAAATCATGGGGATGGATGTACTGCCTGACCAAAATGAACATTAAGAAATGTTTAAAAACAGCAGCACCCATCAGATTGTATCTATCTTCAGACAAAACTATTTTCTGCAATAGACAGAGTATATAATGATATATATAAAAAAAGACTTAAATGTCCCATGTTTCAGGTAATCTGTCTCATTTTATAGTGTTCTATGATTTGTGAAGTACTTTTACAAACATGACCTCCTTTGAACCAAACGATTGAGCTGAGCAGAAGGACAGATATTCTGCCTGCTTTCGGGGTGGGGCTAAGACTCAAACCCCGTCAGGCATGAGACAACCTGGAGTGGGAGATACTGGAAGGCTGCCTGGTCCGAAGGTCTACACATCTAAACAGTTTTAAAACCCTATGCTGGCCTGTTACAACATATCTGTGGGGCCATGTGGCTTGTCTCTTATTCATAACATTATTTATAAAGTTTGTAAGTGGCAGAGTTAGGCCTAAATCCTGGATTTCTGTCTCTGCTGTTTCTACAGAACCTCATCATCTCACATGTTTATATTAAGTTCCTTGGCTTTCTGTGCTTAATAACAATAGCTTTATATTTATTGAGCATTTTACAATTGCCAGGCCCTACATTTCTACCTCCCATGTATTTATTCACTTAAATCCCTCAACAATGCTAGGAGAAGGGTTCCATATTGCACCCATATTGCAGATATGTGACCCCTTGAGAGAGGAATGACCTTCCCACTAACCTCACCTTGCTCAGAAGAGCAGGAGCCGCCACTGGAAGGCAGGCAGTCTGGCTCTAGAACTATGGTATATGCTTTTCACCACTGCCTGGTATTAACCACTAACTCATTCTCTGGAAATTGAAAAAACAAACAAAAATTTGTTAACCAGAGCATCATAGGCACAATGTACTCTTCATCTAAAATACTGTTTTTGAGAAATCTGTTTATGATCTAAAAGGCAAAGTAAAAACTGAGCACCCTTCTTGGGGCCCCTGCTGACTTCCCAGGCATTGGCAAGGCTGGTGTCTGGACATCAGGACCCCCCGACACTAGGGGAACCTGAGGTAGCAGGACTGGAAGGGAGAGATGGCCCCAAGAGGCCCAGCCTTCTCCCCTTGATAGAAAATGTGACGACAGGGGTAATGGGTGTATGTCCTCAAATTAATTTGCATATTTTTAAATATTTTTTCCCCTCTCAATCAAATTTTCCACTTTGCTTTTTAAGTAATGTTTTAAAATATGGTTTCACCACTTATTTTTTGTAATTAGGGATGAGCCTAATCTCCCTGTGGCATTTCCCCTTCTGCAATAATAGACCCACAGTCAGAGACAATGTGAGGAATAAGTGAGTGTATGCAAAGCACTTAGCGGACTTCCTGGCATATCCATTACAAAGGCTAATAAATGTTAGCTATCATCATCATTATTGCTTTAAGAAGGGAGGGAAAATCTTATGACTGGTATATTTTAACATTACCCAAGTTAGAAACACATATGCTGCTCACTTGGGTTAGAGATTTATTTTGTTCCAGTTTAAAAGTATAAACACAACGTTTACTGAGCCTCCCTGTACATCAGGCCCTCTGCTGGAGGCTTCCATATCTGTCATTGACTTGATTCTACTGTGAAGTCCATGAGATGGCTGGAAACTAATACTGTTTCTATTTGATATACTATGTAGAAACTGAGGCTCAAAGAGAATAAGTGATTCTCAATATCAATTATTTAGCTAATAAAAGGCAAGTCAGGACTAAAGCCCAGGTTTTCTGACTTAAACCCAAGTGCTTTCCTCACATTACCGCTGTGTCCCCCTTCCTTGACCTGCTTGTGTCCATCTCTGGTGGTTACCACACCCTCCTTGAGTTCTGATGTGGCACAGTGGCAACCAGATTCCTTTGCTTATAGTCTTCACTTTCCTTGCATTATGAAGATTTCTAAAGCTTAAAAAAACATTTAAAAAAATTTTTAGTGAGAAGAGGGGAAGCAGAGACAGATTTCTGCACATGCCCCAACCAGAATCCACCTGGCAGGCCCACTAGGGGGATGCTCTGCCCCTCTGGGGCTGTTGCTCCATTGCTCAGCAACTGAGCCCTTAAAGCATGAGGCAGAGGCCGTGAGCTATCCTTAGCACCGGGGCCAACTTGCTCCAATAGAGCCATGGCTGCAGGAGAAGAGAGAGAAAGAGAGAGAGAGAGAGAGAGAGAGAAAGAGAGAGAGAGAGAAGCTGATGGACACTTCTCCTGTGTGCCCTGGCCAGGAATTGAACTCAGAACATCCGTGTGCCGAGCTGATGCTCTACCACTGAGCCAATTGGCCAGAGCCAACATCTTTTATTCTTTTACTCTTAAAATTTCCTGTCCTGCAATTTTCCTAATCTCCACATTCAATGTCCTACATCCTATATTTCATTAAAGACTTGGATGATGGAGATATTGAGTAATCTTCAGGGCTTATGTTGAGTAACTTGAAAATGATCACATTACGAGGAAGATAAATTCAGCACTATACCATCTATGAGAAAGACTCAGAGTACCGTAGTGCCTATATATGTGTTTTAATTAATGAATGAAAATCTACCAAGTTATTCAGTTGATTGCAGCCAAAGAGTCAATGGGATAACGTTTCTTTACAAAATGAAAACTTGGTTTTGTTTGATTTTTAACCTGTTCTAATTTTCATTCTTGCTTTTTCCCTTCTTTTTTTTTTTTTTTTTTTTTTTTTTTTCATTTTTCTGAAGCTGGAAACAGGGAGAGACAGTCAGACAGACTCCCGCATGCGCCCGACCGGGATCCACCCGGCACGCCCACCAGGGGCGAAGCTCTGCCCACCAGGGGGCGATGCTCTGCCCATCCTGGGCGTCGCCATGTTGCGACCAGAGCAACTCTAGCGCCTGAGGCAGAGGCCACAGAGCCATCCCCAGCGCCCGGGCCATCTTTGCTCCAATGGAGCCTTGGCTGCGGGAGGGGACGAGAGAGACAGAGAGGAAAGCGCGGTGGAGGGGTGGAGAAGCAAATGGGCGCTTCTCCTGTGTGCCCTGGCCGGGAATCGAACCCGGGTCCTCCGCACGCTAGGCCGACGCTCTACCGCTGAGCCAACCGGCCAGGGCAAGCTTTTTCCCTTCTGTGGGGCACTGCTCCCTCCACCGTAATTCCCATTGTCTTACTCTCTCTGACAGTCCATGGGAATGAATACTGCAGAGCCTGAACAGGTCTGGTGACAGTCAAGGCTTGCACACTAGGCTGGTGCTGTAGGCTGCATGGTCACGTGGGGACTCCATGCCATTTGAATCCTAAGTGGATGGTGTTAACCTCCTCACACCCCTGTGCTATATGTAGAAGTCAAAGAATTATTGAGCAATATGGAAAGTTTCTAGTCTGTTCTGATGGGGGAGAAAATGCTGAGTATCAAATATATAAGTGAGACATTTATATGTTCACCCATTCATCAACAAGTTATTCAGGCCTCCTATGCATTTCTTCCTTGGATGTGCTCCCAATACACAGCATGGTGGCTTACATGATAATTTTCTGATGAATTGATGAATAAGTGAATGGATGAATGAATGATGAAACAACACCATGCTATGGGAACATGTAAGGGGAGATATGAAGCATGAGCAAGCATTCGTCATGAAGTAAGAAATGTTTGTTTGAGAATTTGCATCTAAGAGCGCAGTGTTTTCCAGACTCCCCATCATAAAAGAGGACAGAAGGCAGCAAGGGTGGGGGCACAGCCAAGCACAGAGAGTCACTCCAGAATAAGAGATACTGGCAACACAAGAATATAACTGGGTGTGGGAAAATAGGTAGCATGATCTATTATTTATTTATTTATTTATTTATTCCACACATACTTACTAGGGCTTACTATGTGGTGGGCATGATGTGCTTTATAAATTCATCTTCATAACAGTAATAGTCCCATCTTCAGATGGAAAACTGAGGCACAAGGAAGTTAACTAGTTTACCCAAGGTAAGTGGTAGATATTGCCAGGATCCAAACTCAGGCAGCCCAGCTGCAGGGCCCTTTCTCTTAATACCATCGCCATGCTAACTCTTGTTGCAGGTGAGCAGAATGATTCTCAGAGACTTGGGCTTGAAAGGCAGAAAAAACACCGCTATACCTGGACTCTATATAGTCATACAAGGAAAAGGAGGGCTCATCTACCAAAACAGAAACTAGCTTTGTGATTCTTGATGTTTTAAAAGGGAGAAGATTCTTTTTAGCCTTTTCTGACCTTTGCTGGTGTGTGTGTGTGTGTGTGTGTGTGAGAATTGGAAGAATAAGGTGGGGGGATGGGGAAGGGAGGGGAGGAGGGGGGGAGGAAGGGAGGGAAGGAGGGAGTGGGAGACAGGATATAAGTGGGGGGAATTCCAATTCAGCATTTTGTTGTTCATTCCCAGAAGCTGATCACTGCCAAAGCTTGCTCCTGTGTGCCCAAATCTGCTTATTTCTAAGCCTGGACTGATTCTTTTGCTCTACATGCTTTAGACATAACCAGATCTCCAAGTATTCTTTTTAATTGTATTGTGGCAAGAACACTTAGCCTGACATCTACCCTTTTAACAAATTTTTAAGGGTACAGTATTGTTAACTACAGCTACTATGTTATACAGTAGATCTCTAGCCCTTACTCATCTTACATGGACCCATTAAACAGCAACTCCCCATTTCTCCCTCCACTGGCCCCTGGCAGCCACTATGCAAATGATTTAAAAGTGTCTGAAAGGGTGCGGAGCCTCATCTGATGCAAATATAAATTGGCATTTCCTTTTGCAAATCACCTAGACAAAAGCTTGAGGGGCATATTTGCAAAGTTTAAAAATATATAGTTGTAATTATTGCCCCAAATAAAGAGTTTGTGTATTTCTGATATTTCTAAAAAGATATTAAAACAATTTCTATGTTTAGACAAAAACAAACAAACAAACAGAAGAACAGATGGCCAATTTCTTGTATAAACTTTCCCACGTGGAGCTCTCCTGGTGTCCCTTGTTTGCCAGGGAACATAGTGCCCGTGATGGGGCCGGGAGGAATTTCATGAAAGGCAGTTGTGAATAAGATTCACAACATGAGCCAGTTGAAGGAGAACTGGGAATTCAGATTTGCTAGCCTGGATTGACAGAAATGACTTTGGTAAAAACAGCGTGTAGCTATTGTTTTCAATAGATTTTGCTTCTCACCTGTGTTTAGTGAGTAGCTCCCCACAGCCCATTGTATATTGGCCTGTGGTCTCAGGAGCCCAAGCTCATTTTTCTCTCCCTAAAAGCACTATCGTTTCTGGAGGGCAATGAGTGTTAGAAACCTGTTCCGGGCTGTTTTGTCAGGAGAGGGAGATATCGTTAAGAGGCTGTCGGGAACAAACAAAGACATCCTTGACAATGGCGATTTATCTTGCTACCTGCAACATGCCCTTTGGTTTGATAGCTGCCTGGGCAGGCTGGGATTATTTATCTTGAGTGCACACTGATATATGGAAGTGTGCTTCTGGCGGGCTTCCTTCCCTTCTACCTTTCCTGTCTGGCCAGTCTCCTCCATTTACTCTTCCATATCAGTGGGCTGTCAGCCTGTGCTGTCCTGGGGAATTAGAGGGGAGGGCAAGTGCCTAGAAATATCTTCGGAGAACTAATCTTCTTTGCAAGCAGGACTTGATCTAGTTTCTTTTTTCCTGTCAGTTAAGCTGGGGGAAATCAGAGACGCCTAGGAGAGGATCTGGCAGGTGCAAGGAATGTAGAACTGTGCTTCTTTCCCAGCAGTGATCTCTTTTAAAGCAGATCCTCCCTCCTCTTCTGCCTTTCTCAGAGAAAAGCTTCTATCCTGCTTCTTCCCGCAAGCTTGGGCGTGGTCTAGGTGAGGCTAATGCATGACAGTTGCAGGAAGGCATAATAGCTGCAGCTCTTCTTCATTTGTGCCTTGGAAAATGCTGCTCCCTCTGTTGAGAATCTTGCTTCCCCTGACCCCAGCCGTCCCCTGGCTAACTCCTGCTGTTTATTTACACATTCAGCTCAGGCATGACCGTTTCTCAGCATGGCTTGCCCTTTTCCCCATCTTAGATGTGCATAGAGTTTTTCAGGCAATGGAAAGCTAAAGAAAGAGTTATTGTTCAGGGTCCCTGGCACTGCCTCTCTTATCTGCCCTCACTCCCAAAACAAATATACAGCGTGCACACAGACACACACATGTGCACACAGACACACGCGTGAGTGCACACACACACACACACACACTTTTGAACTCTATAAGACCAAAGAGCATGTGGTCATATCCCTAGTTCACAAATTAGGTGAGCCCAGTGTCTGCAAATGAAATCAGGCTGACAAGAAATGGAAGTTGTTTTTAAAAGACTTAAGCTGAGAAGAGTTCAGTGACTACTTTCAGCAGTGTGGGTGAGTTAAGGAACTAACAGTGGGCAGAATACTCAGGGATGAGCCACACAGGAAGGGACAGGGCTTGGGAACAAAGCTACTGGGGCCTTGAGGGAGAAGGAGCGCTGACCCACTGGACCAATGACTGCAGAGCAAGGCAGCCTCTCCTGGAAAACTAGTGAGGCAGGGTGGGAGGGAGGGAAGTTCATCCATCTTCTAAGGGGGCGGGGCAGAAGGAGGCCCGGGCGATGAGTCCATGTCACACTTCTGGGCACAGTGCAAGTCAGAGAGATGGGCGTGTAGGGCATGTGGGCAGGGAGCAAGTGGGGGTGGTTAATGGAAAACAGCCAGCCTGTGAATATTCCTTTTGTTCTATGAACCTCTTTGGCAATCTAACAGATTCTTTTCCAAACAATGTTAATAATTACAAAAATAGAATACAGAGGATTACAAAAGAAACCAATTATATTAAATTACAGTTATCAAACTACTAAAAATACAAAATTGTGATATAATGATACACACGCTTATTTATTAACACAGGAGACTACAACATCTAGTGGCAGATTTAACAATTACCAAACATTCTAAATAATGATAAGTGTAAATGATATTGTAAGATATCTACAACAGCTGAAATGAATATGAAAATATCTGTGTTGTTTTTATAGTTGATGAAGTCAGATACTTCTAATACTATTGTGCTTTGTTGCATACATTCACAGCTGAGGAAAATGCTAGATTTCAGTTGGATAGAGTTTAGTGCTATAGATCAGTGGTCCCCAACCATTTTTGGGCCATGGACTGGTTTAATATTAGAAAATACTTTCATGGACCGGCCTTTAGGGTGGGACGGATAAATGTATCATGTGATCGAGACAAGTGTCAAGAGTGAGTCTTAGATGGATGTAACAGAGGGAATCTGGTCATTTTTTAAAAATAAAACATCGTTCAGACTTAAATATAAATAAAATAAAAATAATATAAGTTATTTATTCTTTATCTGTGGACCTGTATACCAAATGGCCCACGTACTGGTACTGGTCCACAGCCCAGGGTTTGGGGACCGCTGCTATAGATCACAAACCTCTGAATTTTATCCAAGGGCTCCTTAGGGGTCTCAAGACCCCAGGTTAAGACTTGCCTTGAAGGCAAGTTCAGGGATGCTAGGTTCTGGTAAAGTGGTGTTGTATGCCTCAGATGACAGGGCAGTAGGAGAGCCAGACTGCAACTTCTCAACAGTAGTGGGGTCCTCCCTGTTAAGTGTCCAAGGACCCTGGAAAATCCATGCTAAGAAGTATGCATTTGCTCAACTCTTGTGTTGCCATCTACTTCTGTCAAGTGTTATATCCTTGCTATGGTGGAACATAAACTTTATGGGACATGGATTTTTAAAAGCTTGTATTGAAGAAATAGTCATCAAATATATAGCTGGATGGATTTTTTAATCTTATTTTTATTAATTTTAATGCAGTGACATTGAAAATCAGGGTACATATGTTCTGATAAAACATCTCCAGATTATTTTGACATTTGATTATGCTGCATACCCTTCTCCCAAAGTCAAATTGTCTTCTGTCACCTTCTATCTGGTTTTCTTTGTGCCCTTCCCCTCTTCCCACTCTCTCTCTCTCCTTCCTCACCCCCTCCCCAGCCCCACCCCCCACCCCCGTTACCATCACATTCTTGTCCATGTCTCTGAGTCTTATTTTTATGTCCCATCTATGTATGGGTTCACATAGTTCTTAGTTTTTTCTGGTTTACTTATTTTACTCCATATAATGTTATCAAGGTCCATCCATGTTATTGTAAATGATCCGATATCATCATTTCTTATGGCTGAGTAGTATTATAGCTGGATGGATTTTCATGAACTGAATATGGTGGTGTAAGCAAAACCTGTATTATTACTAGTATCCCCGAAGTCTCTCTCTCAGATCTCCTTCCTGACACCCCAAGGGTAACTACTATCCTGATTTCAAACAGCATAGAGTAGTTTTGCCTGTTTTGTTCTTTTTTTTTTAATAAATAGAAGAATGCATGATATACTCTTTTACGTCTTTCAACATTCTATTTATGAAATTTACCCATAGTGTTCCTTGTAGTTGTAGATTATTTATTCTCATTGCTGTGAAGCATCCTGTTGTGCAAATAGACCATAATTTATCAATTTTGCTGTTAATGGGGATTTAGATAGTTTTGACTTTTGGGATATTATGGAGAATACTTATTATAATTATTCTAGTACATGCCTTTTGGTGAACATATTGAAATATTTCTGCTGAGTATATACTTAGGAGGGAAGTTGCAAGGTCATAGGTCTAGGTATGTTTAGCTTTAGTAGATACTGTCAGAAGTGATTGCATTAGTTTATAATTCTATCAGTTCCAATTTCCCCAGATCCTCACTGATACATGGTATTCTCTTTCTCATTTTAGTCATTCTAGTGGTTGTGTAGTGGTAGCTCATTGTGGTTTTATTTATTTATTTAAAAAAAATAAATTTTTATTAATTTTAATGGGGTGACATCAATAAATCAGGGTACATATATTCAAAGAAAACATGTCCAGGGTTCATTGTGGTTTTTAAAAATTTTTTTTAATTAATTTTACTAGGGTAACATCAATAAATCAGGGTACATATGTTCAAAGAAAACATGTCCAGGTTATCTTGTCGTTCAATTATGTTGCATACGCATCACCCAAAGTCAGATTGTCCTCCATCACCTTCTATCTAGTTTTCTTTGTGCCCCTCCCCCTCCTCCTTTTCTTCTCCTTCCCCTCCCCCCCCCCCCGTAACCACCACACTCTTGTCCATGTCTTTTAGTCTCATTTTTATGTCCCACCTATGTATGGAATAATGCAGTTCTTGTTTTTTTCTGATTTACTTATTTCACTTCGTATAATGTTATCAAGATCCCACCACTTTGCTATAAATGATCCAATGTCATCATTTCTTATGGCTGAGTAGTATTCCATAGTGTATATGTGCCACATCTTCTTTATCCAGTCATCTATTGAAGGGCTTTTTGGTTGTTTCCATATCTTGGCCACCGTGAACAATGCTACAATGAACATGAGGCTGCATGTGTCTTTATGTATCAATGTTTCTGAGTTTTTGGGGTATTTACCCAGTAGAGGGATTGCTGGGTCATAAGGTAGTTCTATTTTCAGTTTTTTGAGGAACCACCATACTTTCTTCCATAATGGCTGTACTACTTTACATTCCCACCAACAATGTATGAGGGTTTCTTTTTCTCCACAGCCTCTCCAACATTTGCTATTACCTGTCTTGTTAATAATAGCTAATCTAACAGGTGTGAGGTGGTATCTCATTGCAGTTTTGATTTGCATTTCTCTAATAACTAAAGAAGATGAGCATCTTTTCATATATCTGTTGGCCATTTGTATTTCTTCTTGGGAGAAGTGTCTGTTCATGTCCTCTTCCCATTTTTTTATTGGATTGTTTGTTTGTTGAGTTTTATGAGTTCTTTATATATTTTGGATTGTTTGTTTGTTTGTTGAGTTTTATGAGTTCTTTGTATATTTTGGATATTAGGCCCTTATCTGAGCTGTTGTTTGAAAATATCATTTCCCATTTAGTTGGCTGTCTGTTTATTTTGTTGTCAGTTTCTCTTGCTGAGCAAAAACTTCTTAGTCTGATGTAGTCCCATTCATTTATTTTTGCCTTCACTTCACTTGCCTTTGGAGTCAAATTCATAAAATGCTCTTTAAAACCAAGGTCCATGAGTTTAGTACCTATGTCTTCTTCTATGTACTTTATTGTTTCAGGTTTTATATTTAGGTCTTTGATCCATTTTGAATTAATTTTAGTACAAGGGGACAAGCTGTAGTCGAGTTTCATTCTTTTGCATGTGGCTTTCCAGTTTTCCCAGCACCATTTGTTGAAGAGGCTTTCTTTTCTTCATTGTGTATTGTTGGCCCCTTTATCAAAAATTATTTGACCAAATATATAAGTGGTTTTATTTCTGGGCTTTCTATTCTGTTTTATTGGTCTGAATGTCTATTTTTTTTGCCAATACTTTATGTTTTGATTGTCGTGCCTCTATAATATAGTTTGAAATCAGGTATTGTAATGCCCCCAGCTTCATTCTTTTTCTTTAGGATTGCTTTGGCTATTCGGGGTTTTTTATAGTTCCATATAAATCTGATGACTTTTTGTTCCATTTCTTTAAAAAATGTCATTGGAATTTTGATGAGAATTGCATTAAATTTGTATATTGCTTTGGGTAATATGGCCATCTTGATTATATTTCTTCTTCCTATCCAAGAGCAAGGAATATTCTTCCATCTCATTGTATCTTTTTCAATTTCCCTTTACAATGGTTTGTAGTTTTCATTATATAAGTCCTTTACATTATTTTTTATGTTTATTCCTAGGTATTTTATTTTTTTGGTTGCAATTGTGAAGGGGATTATTTTTTTGAGTTTGTTCTCAAATGTTTCATTGTTGGCATATAGAAAGGCTATGGACTTTTGTATGTTAATTTTGTATCCTGCAACCTTACTGTATTGGCTTATTGTTTCTAGTAGTCTTTTTGTAGATTCTTTGGGGTTTTCGATGTATAGGATCATATCATCTGCAAAAAGTGATACCTTTACTTCTTCTTTTCCATTATGGATGCCTTTTATTTCTTTGTCTTGTTTGATTGTTCTGGCTAGAACCTCTAGCACCACATTAAATAAGAGTGGAGAGAGTAGACAACCCTGTCTTGTTCCTGATTTAAGGAGGAAAGCCTTCAGTTTTGTGCCATTTAATATGATGTTAGCTGATGGTTTATCATATATGGCCTTTATCATGTTGAGATATTTTCCTTCTATACCCATTTTGTTGAGAATCTTAAACATAAAATTGTGTTGTATTTTATCGGATGCCTTTTCTGCATCTATTGATAAGATCATGTGGTTTTTGTTCTTTGTTTTGTTGATATGGTGTATTACATTAACCGTTTTACGTATGTTGAACCAACCTTGAGATTCTGGGACGAATTCCACTTGATCATGATGTATTATTTTTTTAATATGTTGTTGTATTCGATTTGTTAGTATTTTGTTTAGTATTTTAGCATCTGTATTCATTAGAGATATTGGTCTGTAGTTTTCTTTTTTTGTGCTGCCCTTGCCCGGTTTTGGTATGAGGGTTATGTTGGCCTCATAAAATGTGTTTGGAAGTATTGCTTCTTCTTCAATTTTTTAGAAGACTTTGTGTAGAATAGGAACCAAGTCTTCTTTGAATGTTTGATAGAATTTGCTAGTATAACCTTCTGGGCCTGGACTTTTATTTTTGTGGAGGTTTTTAATAGTTTTTTCTATTTCTTCCCTACTAATAGGTCTGTTTAGGCTTTCTGCTTCTTCTTGACTCAGTCTAGGAAGGTTGTATTGTTCTAGGAATTTATCCATTTCTTCTAGATTGTTGAATTTAGTGGCATAAAGTTTTTTCACAGTATTCTACAATAATTTATTGTATATCTATGATGTCCGTGGTGATTTCTCCTCTTTCATTTTGAATTTTGTTTATATGAGTCTTTTCTCTTTTTTCCTTGGTAAGTCTTGCCAAAGGTTTGTCAATTTTGTTGATCTTTTCAAAGAACCAGTTCTTTGTTCTATTAATTTTTTTTATAGTTTTTCTGTTCTCTATTTCATTTATTTCTGCTCTGATTTTTATTACCTCCTTTCTTTGGCTGGTTTTGGGTTGTCTTTGTTCTTCTTTTTCCAGTTCCTTAAGGTGTGAAGTTAAGTGGTTCATCATTGTGGTTTTAATTGGTATTTTCCTGGTGACTAAGGAAGAAAAGCACCTTTTTATCCAGGTTTTGGCCATTTGGATACCCTTTTTATCCAAATGACTGTGCAAGTCTTTTGCCTATTTTTCTAATGTCTGTCTTTCAATATCTTGAACAAATATTTTAGTCACTCTCAGTTTCTTCTTTGTTAAATTAGGATACTAATAGAATCAATTCATAAGGTTGTCATGAGGATTAAAAGAGAGTCATACAAAATGTTTAACTTCATGTCCAGCACCTGTCCCATGATAAGTGCTCAATGATTTGCAACAATTATTATTAGTTAATCACTAATGCAGTGCACATCAAGTATTCCATCTTTGGTTGTTGCATAACTAAATTTTAACCATATTACTCTAACAGCATTCTAACAAGACTCTGTTAATATTGTCTGCCTCTGCATGGGAAGTTCAGTAGCCTGGGAATGGGATGAAGGAGACTTATTTTTTATTCTCTTTTGAATTTTGTATTAGGTGTTTTTTATTATTAAAAACACATAAAGTTAAAGAAATAGTACTACCCTGGAGTTAAGCTGAAATATGAGCTATATTATATGTGTTACCACATATACCCAGGACATATGTGGAGAATGGGCATGTTGTGGGACCGTAATGAGGAACCTTTGCAAGAAATAGATTTAGTCAGAAGATGTGATGTCAATATATTCATGGAAAAGTTATGAGAAGGATAGGAGAATTAAATCATTCATGTATGATTAGTATTTGAGTGTTCCCAGAGCTTCATGAGATAGGATGTGAAGTTAATGTTGGGAAACAAAAAATATCAGAAGACAAAGAGGAAACGAACAGAATGTTTTAGTCGTGTCTAGTCCAGCCCCTCAAGGTTCCAAAAGTTTGAACAGAAATATTTTAGTCTAGGGTCTTTGAGGGTGGAAATATACATCTGCAAGTCTCTGCAGCTTTATTAAGTAAAGAAAAGACATTTGCCTCTCAGTGAATTTTATGTTACATTTTTTCAAGGAAGTCCCCTCTGAGTGATCTAGGAGGAGAAGCAACAGAGCTCTGTCTATGTTTTTAAATTATTATTATTGATAACAATACTGATAATGTCTTAATTTGTCAATATTTTCACAGTACCCATAGTACTGTTAAATATATATTCTTATTTGCTCTTTACACTAACTCTTCAGAAAGTTAGCTATTGTATTCATTTTAGAGGTAGAAGAACTAAGGCTCAGAGGGACTAAGGCAAATGAGGGAGCCAGTTTGGTACTGAAGAAACCTTCAAAGTACAATCCACATGGTGACTGTTATGCCTGGGATAGGTATGGGATTGAGATGAGAAGGAGCATTGATGAAATGTTTGAATGGAGAATAGTGACTGGAGAGTAATGAATGGAGATGTTTGAAATGCAGTGTTTGGTGACTACCACCACCCACAGGGATGGTTGTGGTGTCATGTCATGTGGTATGCCTCTACTGTGTCAATTCTGAGCTTTGACGACATCCCAGGACAAAGACTTTGTAACAATGTTCAATTTAGTGACTTTTTACGTGGTTCCATTTTCTGTTTAGATGGAATTTGTATGTGTGTATGTGATTATTCTGAAAATGTATCATTTGATATCATTTGAT
The DNA here is from genome assembly GCF_036850765.1 of Saccopteryx bilineata. Lineage (NCBI taxonomy): Eukaryota > Metazoa > Chordata > Mammalia > Chiroptera > Emballonuridae > Saccopteryx > Saccopteryx bilineata. The sequence goes on from NC_089494.1 coordinate 201,684,865, forward strand.
GGAAAATATAGTCAATAATATTGTAATAACTATGTATGGTACCAGGTGGGTGCTGGAATATGAGGGGGATCAGTTTATAAAGTATGTCACTGTCTAACCACTGCACTGTACACCTGTCAATAATACAGAATAATATTGAATGTAAACGGTAATTGGAAAAATATTAAAAGTGTATCATTTGATCACCATACTTCCTGGAACCTTACTTTCCTTTTGGATTCTGTCAATTACAACATCTGCTCATAAAAGATAATCACATTTTAAATGACTTGATTCTACAAGCCATTTACCTAGACTTATTTAAGGATTGACCTGGGAAACAACTTCAATGTCACCTAGAACAACCTCCTCATAATTTTATTTTATTTATTTATTTATTTTTCCTTTTTTTTTTTTTCTGAAGCTGGAAACGGGGAGAGACAGTCAGACAGACTCCCACATGCGCCCGACCAGGATCCACCCGGCACGCCCACTAGGGGGCGACGTTCTGCCCACCAGGGGGTGATGCTCTGCCCCTCCGGGGCGTCGCTTTGCTGCGACCAGAGCCACTCTAGCGCCTGGAGCAGAGGCCAAGGAGCCATCCCCAGCGCCCGGGCCATCTTTGCTCCAATGGAGCCTCACTGCAGGAGGGGAAGAGAGAGACGGAGAGGAAGGAGGGGGTGGGGGTGGAGAAGCAAATGGGCGCTTCTCCTATGTGCCCTGGCGGGGAATTGAACCGGGTCCCCCGCACGCCAGGCCAATGCTCGACCGCTGAGCCAACCAGCCAGGGCCCCTCCTCATAATTTTATAAGTGAGAAAACTAAGACTCAGGGAGGCACAGTGACTTGTCCTACATTACACAGCCAGCTAATGTGGAGTGCGGCATGATGTAAGCTGGAGGAGAGGAAGAGGGCAGAGTTGACTTTCAACATGGAAGATTTTTTTTTTGTAGAGTTAAGTTGAGTTTTAAGAGAGGTGAAAGTTTTGAGAGTTCTACAGAAAGAGAAAGATTGCTTTTTGGACAAAAAAGAATTTTACCTATTTGGCTGCTGGATAATGATGTCACATGGCAGCCACAGTGTTATTGTAAAACTACAGACTCATAAGGTCACTGATACACCCTCAACTCAGTACTTCTGTCCTGAACCAATGCTGAAAGTGAAAACTCAGACATGGCATATGTGGTCGGCAAAATGTATACTAAGATGGCCACCAACCACTCTTTAACATACATTCTTTTTTTTTTTTAAAGAGTTTTTTATTTATTGATTTTAGAGAGAGAAGGAGAGAAAGAGAGAGAGAAAGAGAGAAGTATTAACTTGTAGTTGCTTTACTTTAGTTGCTCGTTGATTGCTTCTTGCATGTGCCTTGATTGGGCAAGCCTGGGGTTTCGAACTGGCGACCTCAGTGTTCCAGGTCAATGCCCTATCCATTGAACTACCACAGTCAGGCTATACATATATTTTTTTTAAATTTATTTATTTATTTATTTATTTATTTATTTATTCATTTTTAGAGAGGAGAGAGAGAGGGTGAGAGACAGACAGAGAGAGAGAGAGAGAGAGAAGAGAGAGACAGAGAGAGAGAAGGGGGGAGGAGCTGGAAGCAGCAACTCCCATATGTGCCTTGACCAGGCAAGCCCAGGGTTTTGAACTGGCGACCTCAGCATTTCCAGGTCAATGCTTTATCCACTGCACCACCACAGGTCAGGACTATACATATTCTTTATAATGCCCCTCCCTACATCCCCCACTAGTATGGACAGGTCTGTGATGATGATGGATTTCACTCCCATGATTAAGTTACATTACATGACAATGGTTAAGGAATTTTGCAGATCTACTCTCTGTGAATCTTTTTTTTTTTTTTTTTAATTTTTATTTATTTATTCATTTTAGAGAGGAGGGGGGAGATAGATAGAGAGAGAGAGAGAGATTGAGAGAGAGAGAGAGAGAGAGAGAAGGGGGAGGAGCAGGAAGCATCAACTCCCATATGTGCCTTGACCAGGCAAGCCCAGGGTTTTGAACCGGCAACCTCAGTGTTTCTAGGTTGACGCTTTATCCACTGCGCCACCACAGGTCAGGCTGCAGATCTACTCTCAAGTCAGTTGATTTTGAATGGGTCAAAAGGGAGGTTATCTTGGATAGACCTGACTTAAGCAGGTAAGTATTATTCAAAAGGGACTGAGACTCAAAGTAAAAGAAATATTTCTACTGTTTTTGAAGAAGTAAGCCTCTGGGTTGTGAGAGACCAAGATGGCCAGGACCTGAGACAGCTCTTCCAGGAGCTGAGAGCGATCTCTGGCTGCAGCCAGGAAGAGAACAGGGACTCAGTCCTACAATCATAAAGAAGTGAATTTTGCTGATGACTGGAGTGAGCTTGGAAGAAGACCCTAGATAGACTCTCAGTAAAACCATGGGCCCACATGACAGCTTGAAACCTGGTGAGCAGAGAACCCATTTAAGCTGTGCCTAGACTTCTAACATACAGAAGTTGTGAGATAATACATTTCTCTTATTAAAAAAGAAAAGAAATTCACCTATCTAGGTACTACTTTCTTGGAATGTCCCCAAGTTCAGAAGTATAAACTCAGGCAGAACAGTCCTGAGGATACTTTATTTTCTTTTGTGTTTATAGGCTGATGTGGTTCTTCATTATATAAACTATTAGTTATGTGGGCCAATAATAGCACACTTCAGAGAATACCTTTTGTGAATCATGCAGAGAAACAGTTTTCTAGGGAGCCAAATGAAGCCTTAATAAAAGCTTTACTTTAGGGAAAATCAGAGCCCTGGAAACCTATGAGGGATTCAAAGTAGGTCTTTATCTCCTAGATACAGCATTAAAAAAAATTATTTAGAAAATTGAATTTAATGGGGTGACATTGATTAATAAGCGTGTATATGTTTCTGGTGAACATCTCCATAGCATTTGAACTGTTGATTATGTTGTGTGTCCATTACACAAAGTCAAATCATTATCCATCACCTATAAGCAAAATCTTCACTTGCTTGAGAAAAATGACTCTCTGCAGCAGCACCCTGGTGATTTTCCTCTCTGTTACTTTATTTTCTAAATTACCTCTTTGTTTTTTCTTGTACCGACAAAACAAGAAATGCTAAGCAGTGTTTATTTCTATTTTCTGAAGAGCTTACTGGGGGGAGGAGGAAATGGATGGACTTTTGAAAGGGACCAGCCTCTTTCTTCCCTGGAGACAATGCCTCTGTGTTGAATGGGGCTCTCCTAATCAGCGACATCCCTGGTGGTTCCCTGCCACACAGCTTCTGTTCCACAGTATTGGCCCCTCCCTGTTGTGAGGGGAAAGTGGGATCGGTACAACTGTTGCTCAGGAAGAACCACTTGGTGGAAGTTGCTTGTGACACTTGTAATATGCAAATTCAGAAGCATAATTCTTGATTTCAATTCTTGGTCATGGCTGCACACTTGTAAAGAGAAGATTGTTCTAATAATGCTTAGCTGTATCCCTTCAGAGTACTCTGGCTTTTGCAAATACTCAGCCCAGATCAAACTGGTTGACAAACTTCCTGCTTGTGGGTAGCACAGAAGGGGACTGTAAGGAATCTCATCTGTAATCAAGGGATTCCTAAGAGGAGGGTCCCTACACATTTCTGCAGCATGGAGTGGCAGGCTCCCCCAAGAGCCGAAAGAGAGAAGGGTAAAGGGATGAAGTGAGAACATTGTCTTTGAGAAAGCATGCCAGATCAGTTTGAGTACCTTTTAAATTCAGAAATAATTTCTGACTGAGAGTTTTTGCAAGTGACTCAGGAAAGCAGAAAGAGCACTTGAATAAGTTCCATTTTGTGCTCTGTGACCAACCAATTTCATAACCTTGGCTGATTCATAGAACTATTCCGATCCTTGGTGTCCTCAGATGTAAAAGCAGGTATTTCCATTAGAGTTCTCTGTGTACAGCAGTGGAAAGTAGCTTTCACCACCCGAAGCAAAAAAGGATTGTTTGGAAGATGCAGGGCTGCTTACAGGACCTGTGGAGGCTTGAGACCCAGGCTGGGAAATGGCAGGAAGCAGAGCAGGTCTAGGTTCTGTGGCAGCAGTGAATGTGCTCAGCCTTAGTGGGTTCGAGGTTAAGGGCATAGGGCTTTTCTCGGTGCATAGAGAGTCCTGGGCTTCATCATGGATCCTCCTGGCTGAAACCTGGCTTTCGGTTTCTCACTTGGTTCAGAACTTTGTGTTCATAAGAAGTACTATACACAAGAAGAAAATGGGTGGGCATTTCCAGGCTTTTTCTCTGGGAATATTTTTTCTCCTGGTATATATGCATTTATTCAGCAGAATTTTGATTTGATTGAAGTTAATACACTTGCTATCAACCTGAAGCTTGAAATGTTTAATTTTATCATTTAATAATATAAATAAGGTGGAGAAGACTTTAGATTTGACATACTTGACATTTAAATCTAACTTTGCAAAACAATTTACTAGGTGAGAAAAGTATATTCTATGCTTTTTCAAGTCTACCCAGATACATTGTTAGAGGATAGTAATGAGCATCCCTACAAGGGCACAATGAATATTTGAAGTTACATTTTTTATTTTCCATTTCATTAAGATAGATTTTCTAGGTCAGAGGCCTTTCAACTTATGTTTTCTCTGTGCAAGCCTTACATTTAGTCATAGTTACCATAGAATTAAGGTTTGGGAACTATTTATATAGAAATACACTGTCATTGAATACATTAGAGCCTTTTTTATCTCTGCTATTCTGAAAGTCAGTTGGAATTCGATTTAAGAACCAACATTCATGCCATTCATTCAGTTTTGTGCATTTCAATTACTTGCTTGGGAGCTTAACCATTTAGAATTATTTTTTTTTCATCTAAAAATGGCAGAATATTTGTGTGCCTCTGCAGAGATATTTTTAATAACATAATCAGATATGCTAATCAGCAAGTACTAAGTAGACACAAAGTGTTGATGTGGGGTGGATATTTTTTCATATTTGGAGTTGGGTGAAGATTGCAAGAAAGAGCCTCAATTTTGGCTTTACAGTCAGGTTTGGAGACCATGGTCTATTTGTGATCTAGCACTCTCAAGCAGAATGGCCCATTCGATCATCAGAGACAAGGATGAGCTGTGGAAATGAGTCCTATTGTTTTCCCATCAAATTCTCCTGGGAGTGTCTTTGATAGGCATAGAATGTCACATATGTCCAAGTGTCGGAGAAGCTCATACAACCCCCTTTGGAAGAATGTGGCCGAGGTGGCTAACTGTACCCCAAAGTTCCTGCTGTCGTTACCACAACACATACTTGTCTCGGGTAACTTGCTACCAAGCTGGCGCTAAGATTTTCAGCTCTTCTTGTATCTAGGCGTGGTCATGTAACTCTTTCTTGCTAATGGAATGTGAATGGAAGTGTCTCTTTCTGGCCATAGTGATTAAGAAGCATGGATGCTTCCTCTGTATTTTCCTTTCCTGCTCAACTTGCTGGATGCTGATCACTACACCAGGTAAGGTGGAGCCATAGGATGGAACCATTGCGAGGACTTCCACCCGAGAGTTGGAATGTCCACCTTGTGTTCTTACCTAAGCAAGGAAGAAATTTTTATTGTGTTCAAGCTTCTATACATCTGTAGGTCTGCTTGCTATATCAACTAGCATTACCTTATTATAGGAAATAGATTCCCTTGAATACACTTCTGTGAATTCAAGTGCTACTCTGTGTTTATGTATCTTTGAAATTCTTTGTTAATCTGAACTTATAACAGAAGGAGAAGATTAGACTATATTTCCTGTGCTTATTATATCCACAAGAGGACAAAAATATATGATTAAAAAATTAGTACTCCTTAGATTTATATATCATCTTCCTAACTTTTTCTCCAAAGTGTTTAGCCCACTGAGAGATGATATTACATGGTGAGTAAGTGTATAGGCTATGGAGATAGAATGCCTGGGTATAAATATTGTCTCTGATGCTTATTTTTCTGTGTACTTGGGCAAGTTGCTTAACCTTTCTGTGTCTCTGATGTCACAACTGCAAAATAGGGGTAATGACAGAACCTCCATCAGAGGGTGGTTATGAGGATTATAGGAATTAATACAGCTAAGCACTTAATAGTGTTTTCTAGCTTGTAGTGAGCACTAGTAAATAGCATTTTAAATACTTGTTTAGGTATCTTATTGTGGTTTAGCCAAGACTTGTAAGTACCTTTGTATTTGTGTTTAGTTCTTTTATATTAGTGTCAGGAGAATTCAGAAAGCTTTTCCATGAGGGGTGATGCCATTGTTCATGGGACAGAGGTAAATCTAATAATAAATAAACTACAAATACTAGCCACTTTGTGCATCAGAAGATCTAAAATCATGATAATGGTGATGATGACAATAGTTTGTACTTTTTGGTGCTTACTATGTCAGGCATTGGTTTAACTTTGCACATTTTAGCTTACTTGATCATCACAACAACCTTATGAAGTAGGTGTTATCTATTATTTTTCATTTTTTATAGATGGGGAAATATAGGCACAGTGAGGTTAATGTACTTACCTCAGGTCACACAACTAGTAAGTGGCAGACTTCAGCTTTAAAACCAGACAGTCCGGATGTAGAGGCTGTGCATAGAAAGTTATTCATCTTTAACACTTAGTCAAGGGTCTTCTCTTCTGTGAAGACCTTCCTTTTCCTTTCAGGAGTGTTGTTCACTGCTTTCTATGTCAGCTACCACTCTGTCTTGGACTGGTTGGATTGCAGCTGGAGCCATGCTTTATTGTAGTTATTTGTTCATGTGTCTGTGAGACCCTTGTATACATAGACTAGAGGAGCACTTTTCAAACTTTAGTATCACGATGAATTGATTGTGGAATCTCATTATACTGCAGATTTCAATCTGGTAGGTGCGACAGCTAATTTTATGTGTTAATTTGACTGGTTCCCAGATATGTGATCTTACATTATTACTGGTTGTGTCTGTGAGGGTGTTTTTTAATAAGATTAACTTTTCCATCTGTATACTGAATGAAGCAGATTGCTCTCCCTAATGTGAATGGGATACATCCAATCAGTTGAAGGTCTGACTAGAACAGAATAGCTGGCCTTTCCTCAAATAAGAGAGAATTCCTCCTGCTTGACTGCCTTCAGACTCGGCTTCTCCTTGCCTTTGGGCTTAAACAGAAAAATCTGCTCTTCTGAGTCTTGAGCCTGCCAGCCTTGGACTTGAACTACACTATTGGCTGTCCTACGTCTCCAGATTGCTGACTCACACTGTAAATTTTGGGACTTGTCAACCTCCATAATCATATGAGCCAATTCCTCAAATAAATTTCTTTATATATGTGTGTATATATTTCTACCTCCCCCTCCAAACCACCATTGGTTCTGTTTCTCTGAGGAACCCTGACCAATTCAGTAGGCCTGGGGTGGGACCTGAGAGTCTACATTTCTCACAAGTTTCTATGTGACATTCAGGTCCCTAAGCAGTTGATCACATTTTGAGAAGTGAAGACAAGACTGTTTCATTCATCTTTTCATCCTTGGCCTCTAATACAGAGTAGGTACCCTGTGAATTTCTTTTGAATCCTTTCGATGAAATTTTCCTACTAGGTGAAAGAACATCTAAGAAAAAAGTCAAATAAATAGGGATAAGAAGTGACTTTTTAAACTGTAATTTTGATTTTAATATAGTCCAAATTTGACCTATATAAAGAGAAGAAAAGAGATGGGAAAAAAAATCAGAAAAATGACAGATTGTAAGAATTAAACATCTGGAATACAGAGAGTGAGATTAATGAGACTGATTTGGATCAACTGAATCTATCAGTGGTTAAGCATAGAGAAGATGAGATTAGTTTTAGCACTTGTGGTTTTAATAGCATGGATTTGAAACTATGCACTGCTTGTGTATGTTGATGTTATATAAAACTTAGTTTCATGCATTCATGCATTGAAAGTCATTTTAATCGTTTGTAAGTATGATAACATATCTATGAAGTTTCATCTTGATAACCTTTAATTGGTTTCCTGGGTCATTATTTTCTGCTATGAAGATGGTGTGGTTCATTGCTTATGTTTTCTTTTGGAACTCTGCCCCCAAAGTTTGGTTACACTATAATCAGCTCAACAAATCCAGGATTTAATTTCTCTACGGTTTATGTTGACACTATGTTTCATCATTGACTTTGCTTGTTTTCTCCTAGTGATTGAGGTTTGTTTACTAGATTTTTAAACCTGTGACTCTCAGATTAAAATGATCTCAGGAAGCATATAAAAGATAAAAGTGCTAAAACAACAACAACAAAAGAAAACCATAGGGATAAGACACACAGAAAGACATGCACAGACAATCTAAGATGCTGTTGTTTGTAAGATGTATCATTAAGGTATGTACGGCAAGAATTGAAAAAATATGCTACATTATATAATAATTATGTTATGATAATGTTATGTTGTTAGACAATAAAGGCATCCTGATTTCAAAGATTTTAACATGTGAAAAAATTTTCATTTAAAAAATGTTGAAATACATTGTGCATTTATGTATATATGTGTATATATAAATAAACTAATACATATATTTATAATACTTAAATGTATAGGCAATATTAAAAACTATATATTTAGCATTTAATATTGATGAAAGGCTGTAGATATTCTACACAGAATGCACAGAAAATGAGTTTCTTCTGATTCTTTACAACTAAATTATGAGACCATTAGTGATATGTTTAGTTTATTTTAAATGTTGGGAATTATTGAAACACGGTCCCACTGTAATATTCTTATGCTACTTCATGCTTCGAAAAGAATACTTATTTTGACCAGTGAAATTAAGGATCTCTAGTTAAGAAAGAAAACTATAATTCAAACAAAAATGGTTTGGTTATTTATATGAAATACATGCTTTGTGATAAGTCTTATGTTATCTTGATTTTCCCCCCAAGCATTTTAGTGCAGATTTGTTTTTAAAGTATTATTCAATCTGAGTTTTCACTTAAATTGACCCTGTTAAACCAAATGGCCATGGCTTTCACTTGCGTAACCTTAGTTAAAATTGCAGGGCAAGTTCAGATTTGCTTCATACATTCAGAGCTCCCAAAAGTTCAATAAGGATCTTTCGTGTGTGTGGACTTTGTGATAAGTAGCAATGAACTTTATGTGAGAAATGATTAAAATAGCATCAATACCCACTAATGTCTTGCTCCAAGGGATTAGAATTGTGAAGAACCTATGAACCCCAGGAGTATGATGGATATCGTAGGCCAACTGGAGTTGTCATGGAAAAGCTAATGATCATTATTTTTCATGGATGAAACTCACACTGCCAATAAAACCTTCCAAAAGGGTGGATGTGTGTCTCTCAGGAAACATGTTTAGGTGTTGCTGAAATCTGTTTTTTCTCCTCCTGCTCCCCAAAGTCCTTTTAAGACATTGATTATTTAATGTTGAGCCTTGTTTTGTTTCATGCTGCATTCTGTTGATACCTTGTATTTGAACTAAGAAGACTAGCTTATTCACTGCTAAAGCAGGAGCTATGAGAGGAACATTAAGGGGTTGCTAAGATAGCAAGGGTATCTAGGGGTCAATAACAATAAAGTCGGAATTTTTAAGGAGAGAAGGACCATGGGCATTCTGTACAATATGATTATTATGCAAAGTCTTGAAAAAAAAAAAGATTCCACACTAGTTAAATAATGATAAGAGATATAATATACTTGCAGTTAACAGGAATTGAGAGTTTCCTGTGAGCCAGACACTCTGGCAACAGTACTCAAGGCAGATACTCTTACCAGACTGGTTTTACAGATGCAGACACCGAATCACAGAAGTGGTAGATAACTTGCCTAAGTGTGTCAGTCAAGGTCCTGGCAAGAAACACATTCAAACTGGGTAACTGGAGAAGAGTTATTAAAGGGATTATTCACCAGAGTATTGGCAGGGTTTAGGGAAACCAACACAGAGTTATAAACACCAGGATACATTTCCACCCCTAGTATTAAGGAGGTGGGGATAGGAACAGTTCTTGGATTCAAAGCTGTATGGAGCAGAGAGGAGACGATTGTCTGTTGAAATCTGCATATTTTGGGAGAGACATGTTCCCTGACCCAGACACTGCTGGAAGGTAGCTGGAAGAATAAATACCCAACCTTACTCTCCTTCTGCTTTTGGAAACTTCCATTGGCTGGAGACTTCCATTGACTTAATCCCATGGAAGCCAGAGGGCAAAAGAGCACATTGATACAGTCCCTGGGGCTGATCCTCCTGGCGCCCAGAATAGGATGCAGTGTGGTCTAATTCCAGCCCCAGTCCCAACCACTGCCTCCTGCCAGTTGCCTTCAGGCTGCCTTCAGAATGAATCCAGGGTTAAAAAAAGTTCCATAGAAGTGTTTTAGCAGCCCCCAACATCATTTATTTGTTCTTTACTATTCACTTACAATTTCAATAAACTTCCATTTCTAGTATTACATAGTTCTGAAAGAACATCTTGTCTTTCCCCGGGCTGCGTGAAGTTCAGGTTTATCTTTGGCTCTTGATGACTATGTGCTTTGTTACTTCACCACACTGTGTGGAGTGTTTTTTATTTTTGGAAGTGTTTCGCCAGTAATTGTTTTAGTTGAGAAGAAATAAGTTCTTATCTTAAAGTGCTCTTTAAGCCAGGTAGGTCTGGGAGTATTTTGCAGTGTTAAGAAAATATCTATTTCTAAAAAGGACAAGAAAAATTGCTTTTTAGTATTTGTGTCAAAAAGCCAAATTGTCTGGAGAGAAATAATCCTCCTTGTGAACAGGCAGATAAATGAATAACTGATTGTTTATTTTTATATTGAAATGTAGTTATTTCCATAAATACCTGATTCACAAAGATTAATTATACAATTGTGTTTCCCAAAGTTGATTTGAGTGATGTATAGAAATGATATAATAAACTTCTAACTTCATATTCATTATTTTTAATTAATTGAGAGGAATAGAGGCAGAAAGACAGACTCCTGCATGAGCCCCAACTGGGATCAACCTGGGAAGCCCTCTAGGGGGCAATGTTCTGGGACCATTGCTTCATTGCTCAGAAACTGAGCTATTTTAGCACTTGAGGCAACCCAGGACCAGCTTGCTCAAATGAGCCTTGGCTGTGGGAGGGGGAGGAAGTGAAAAGGGGTGGGGAGAGAGAGAGACAGAGACAGAGACAGAAGGGGGCGGAGAGGAGTGGAGAAGCAGATGGTTGCTTCTCCTGTGTGCCCTGACCGGAAATTGAACCTGGGACTTCCACATGCCTGGTTGATGCTCCATTGCTGAGCCAATAGGCCGGGGCTACTTCTTATTCAAATACTTAAAATTTTTCTTTCAGAAATCATTGATGTTCACTGCCTTAAATAAAGGTTAATAGATCCAGCTTTCTATTTTTATATTTACTTGGTACAAGATATATTTTGGAAATATATTAGTTTATCAGTAACAATGATCTTGACTTTTATTTATTTTTTAAAAAATATAATGAAGATTTTAAATGTTCACATGGTGTTACAATGATGTTTTGACCAGAGCAAGCTATTCTTTGGTAGAGAGTAGGGAGACCCAAGTACCCAAGAGCTTATATCCGGCTGTGGAGTGTGTGGTAGTCACAGAGCTCAGCATGGCTACTAGTGGCCCTGCTGGACAGTCAGCTTGTTGACTATCTTACTTGGTCATAGCAATAACTAACATTTGTATACAGCTTCAAAATGTACAAAGTATTTACATGCATACATTATTTGCTTTAATCTTTAGGTTTATGAGGAAATTATTTTTTTTAATCATCAAAATACAAACTAAGAAACTCAGTGTTTAGTTTCACAGCTAACAAATAGTAAATCCAGAATTCAAAGAAGTTTTCTAACTCCCTAGTTTGGATCTCTAGTTCTCTAGTGCCGGCTCACAAAGTCTTACCAACCCAACCAATTGGTAGAGACTTGGAGAAAGGCAAGGTTGGATTTTATTGAGAATTAGAAATTTGGTTTAAGGTGGGTCTTTCAAGGAGGGTACTTGATTAAGATTGAGTAAGGATGGCCATGTAACAGTTTAGAATTGGTAAAAAAAATGAGGTGAGGGGTTTCCAGGAGTATTAATACTTACTAAAAGAGGTGATGATCTTTTGGGAAATTTTTGTGATTAATACTCAAGTTACCTGCTGCCTCAGCAAGTGTCTCCTGGGGTACTAAAATAATACTAATCAAGACACTGTATATGCATGTATGTTTGTGTGTGTAAGTAGGTAATTCCAAGCCAGTTCCTTGGTATCCAAGCTGTGTATCATGGTAGATGGTTTAAGTTCCCAGTGTTCCCCTTGTGGCCATTCCTCAGCCTGAAGGATAGATACTCTATGTCTGGGGCTGTGATCACTCCAGGTCTTCACCAGTGTTAAGTGTCACAGTTACTTATCAAATACCTGGGGTTGTTGGCTCTACCTCTGCACCAAGTTTTTCTGCTCCTTTGCTTGATGATTGCTTGTTAGATCCTTTGATGGAACAGGGAATACACAGCAGCATTTAAAACTCTGGAGGTCACACATCTGAATGTGTGACACAAATGCGAAATCAAAGATTATGATCAGAGTTTATAGTCAGTGAGCTCCTCAGCCAGAGGTTGAGAGTGTCCAGATTATATCCTATACCAGATATGAAGAGGCTACAGAACTCAATATGGCATAACCTCATTACCTGATTTAAAAAAAAATTGCTTCTTCCATCTTTTTAGTATTATTAAAGATCCCAGGGATCTGTAGGGATGTAAGTACAAATTCCTCTAGAACACCCATGTCCCCTGGAGAAGCAATATTCTATCTTAGGCACCTCTGTTCTGAATCACTGTCTGTTAAATCTGTTCTATACTTTTGGTGCCACTTTCTACTCACCTGCGAGGCTCTGAACCTAGGATTCTTCATTTCCTGACCTCTTGTACAGCACAGTGTGAAGATGTTTGTAAAGATAAGAAAGCAATCGAGAACTTTCCTAAGAAATTTTGATTTTGGTTCGCTTATTGAGGCTAAGTTCTTCTTTTTTTCTTAAAGCACTAATAGATGGGTCAGAATGGGCCCTGGGTGACATCAGGGATGATCCTGAAGCAGGCATTAGTTTATCAAAATAAGAAGTTTCTATTCAGTTATGGGTAGTATCAGTAAGCTTTTCTTCCACAAACACATAACATTTATTAAAGGGCTACCCAATGACCTACTTTGGCCAAAATACTCCTATTGGGCTGTCAGATAGTATTGTAACATTTTGGGGCCACTCATCAGGTAGAGCACGGGTCCCCAAACTATGGCCCGTGGGCTGCATGTGGCCCCCTGAGGCCATTTATCCGGCCCCCACCGCACTTCCGGAAGGGGCACCTCTTTCATTGCAAAGCATGGCATCGCTCACATACAGTTACTACTTTCGGTGACACGGGACGCATGCATCACGCCTCCAGAAGTGCGTCATATCACTTGTTATGGCTAGCAGTGACAAATATGGAACTGGACATTGACCATCTCATTAGCCAAAAGCAGGCCCATAGTTCCCATTGAAATACTGGTCAGTTTGTTGATTTAAATTGACTTGTTCTTTATTTTAAATATTGTATTTGTTCTATTTTGGGGTTTTTTTTTCTGTTTTTTTTTTTTTTTTTTTTTTTTTACTTTAAAATAAGATATGTGCAGTGTGTATAAGGATTTGTTCATAGTTTTTTTTTTTATAGATTGGCCCTCCAACGGTCTGAGGGACAGTGAACTGACCCCCTGTGTAAAAAGTTTTGGGACCCCCGAGGTAGAGTTTAGCATCACATGATGAAATCTGTACTGTTGAGATTATTAGGTAGGTTTGAAGTAAAAAAAAAAAAAGTAGTGTGCCATATTTATAAAATCTATGAAAAGGAGACAGCTTCAAAATTCACACCATCTTAATAAACCATAACTCCCTGTCCAAAGAGTGAATACTTTCTCAGAAAATAAAATAATTTTCCCCTGAGAATTTGCTTATGCTTTCAATTAATTTTAGGCTTTTTGAAATGTGTCAGGCATTGCATATGTTACAAAAACAATTGTCTAAGACCTTTTCCCTTTTTCATCATACAGAAATAAGTAGTATATCTATCTAGTGAACCCTGTACCTAATGCAAGATGCCTCATGGCCACTTCTGCTGCTTTTGTGACCCTGATACAGGCTCCTCTCCCAGCCCCTTTGATGTTCCATGGCTGCCCAAGTACTTCAGACTCCTAGAGAACACTTGTGTGGGTCTGTGACCTCTGAAGCTGTATGGATTGTCACATACATGTTGGTAATTAGTTGGGAAATCAAATTGCCAGTCAGGGAAGGAAGAAATAAAATGAAAAACAGATAGGTACAGGATATTTTTACAATGCAGCACTGAATCACAGAAAGGAAACAGGTCTTGGGACCACATGCCTGTCTTTTAGGACATAGCTCACAGCCTATTGAACCACAGAAGAGTGTCTTGCTAGACTTGAATGTGGTCTTAGATGGAAATATCTTGGGCTGCATCATGGCTAGAGAACCTTGTGTATTCAAGAGTCAGCTTAAGAAATGTCACGAGGACATAGGATGCTAACAATCACCACCTTAGCTAACAATTACCACCCCCCACCACCACAGTAACAACTCTCATTTCTTGTCTGCTTGCTCTGTGCCAGGAAATGTGCTAAGTGATTTATGGCATTTTCTCATTTAACCCTATAGCAACCTTATGAAGTGGCTATTATTAGTCCTCTCATTTTATAGATGAAGAAATCAAAGCTTAGAAAGCTTAAGTAAATGTATTCAGGGACATACAAGCAGAAATATGGTAGAACTTGAGTTGGAAGACAGGTATCTCTGACTCAGAAAAGTATGTTAGTAAAATTTGAATTGAGCCTCCAAGTAACTATATATGGGAGCAGCTCTTATGAGACCTGAGTCTCAGTAACTTGGCACAGTCAGCAGGATTCCTAAACTCAGAACATCTCTGCAGTGGTTCATAGAAGTACCAGGTAAGTCTTCTGAGAAAAGGATGGTTTTAAATATATAATTGAGGATTTTCATTTAGTGGCTAAAATTCCTTTGGGAGTCCTTTAAAGATCTGATGTGTAAATGGGGATGGATAAAGGACAGTTGTGACCCCTAAAGCCAAGTGAAAGAATTTTGAATTCACTAAAAGTAGAATAATTTTTTAAGCCCTTGGGATAGACTGACAAACAGGATTTGTAGAAGTGACAAACACAGATCAGTCCTGGAAAATTGCCATAAAGGTGGGAGTGGAAGTCTCCTGATACTGCGACTTATCCTCGGAGAAATCCAATTTGACATTTTATAACAGTAGGCTGCAGAGCTGGGGTTATATTTAGACCGTCAGGAATTTATTCTACTTTGGGAGTGGTCTCTGAGTTCATTTTGTAAAGTTTATGCAGATGCCCCTGATTTAAGAAAAGACCTTCTTGTGGAGACCATGAGGCAGCTCTTACTAGATATTTTCAGAGTCTAGACCTCCTGTGTATTTCTTTCCATTATCTTGAGAGTTGGAAGGAGCAAAGTAGAAGGGCATGGGACCATAACATTTTAGGTCACCGATCACTTTAAGAAAGCATAAATTTTGTTATTTGATACTCCTATTAAATTCTCCAACTAATTAAATAGGAAAATTAGAAGCTCAATATCTGCATTTCAAAGGACACTGTACTTTAAAGAAAAGATTCACCGCAGGACATTTTACACAGTTATTCCTTGGGCATTAATGTACACATTTCTATTGCATTAATTAATTCAAAGTGACTAAAGAAAAAAAGAACATAAATGGGAAGAGTTAGGAGCCACTACCAACTGGAAACCAGTCAGAAACAAAAATAAACTTCTCTTTTCAGGCAAAATGTGAATCAATGGGAAAACTGGATTTGGTTTACAAAAGTTCTACTCACAGACATAGTTTATAAAGCAGACCTGTGCTGGTTTTGTGTAATGCTGTTGCTGACTGACCACCTGTCTTTGTCTCAGTGTTTTTATGTGGTTGATTCCACAAACTATTGTCAGGAATGGGAAGTCAGCTTTCAGTGAGAATTAGTTCTCTAAGAATGTGCTCTTTGAGAAAGGAGACTATCCTTAAGAGAGTCACAGGTCTATCACTTGTTTTTATAATTTTAAATCAGCATTCATTATTGACAACCTGGAATAAAAAATTATGGTGACTTAATTATGTATAATCTGTATTTATGATATTTCTTCATTGACTTCTTTACAGACGAGTTCAGTGTTGTCTTGGAACTCTGTTATTTTTTATATTTTAGTCATGTATAAATATTACAAAGACTGATAACACTGGGGAACAATTTTTTTTTCATTTTCCATTGCATGAGGTTTTAGAACTGTTTCTCTATATATCTGCATCGCTGATTCCAAATCTGAAATCAATTTTTTTAGTGCATGCTCTAGTTTTTATGCAATTTTAATTTCTTCTTGTTACAGTTAATGGCATACATTGGTTTTTAAATTGGAGTTAAAGGGCAATGACTCTTGGATTGAACATAACCACAAGGCAATTAATGTTTTACAAACATCACTTTTACATAATTGTAGTTGTTTTTAAATGTAAAAAATTATTATCTGATAAAAACACCCTCTTATTTTGTTTTAAGATCAAATCATGGCTTCTTTGAGTAGGCGTAAATATAAGAATAGTTCTGACACTTTCTGTTATATATGTGGCTGTTACACACTTCAACGTCAAAGGCGCAGTATTTCATCATTTGTGACATGTGCATATGTTGCCTATTTTCAAGTTCCCCTTGGCAATCAAGACAAAAATTGGGCTTCTCATATTGTGTGTCATAATTGTGAGGAAATGCTTCATGACTGGACAAAAGGAAAACACAAAAGAATGCCTTTTGGTATTCCCATGGTTTGGCATGAACCTAAGGACCACAGCAATGGTTGTTATTTCTGTCTGATCCATACAAAGGGCATTGGCAAAAAAAAACGGCATATGATCGCATATCCTAATATTCCTTCAGCAATACGACCTATCCCACACTCTGAAACACTCCTGGTTTCAGTTTTCAATGGTTTTATTTCTTCTAAAGACAAAGAAAGTAAACATGGTGATCAAGTGTATTTTGTAGAATCTGAAGGGTCTTCTTCTGATGCCCAGCAGTCATGAACCCCTCAGCAGTTTAACCAACCCACATTGAATGACTTAGTAAGAGATTTGGGCCTATCAAAGAAAGCAGCTGTGTTATTAGCCTCCAGGCTTCAAGAAAAGAATGTACTTCACTGGTCAGCTGAAGTATTCCATTTCAGGAAACGTGAACAAATTTTTGTGAACTTTTTTTCTGAAGACAAACACTTTGTTTACTCTCATGATATCACTAGTCTTCTCAGCCAGCTAGGTGTTACCACTTACAGTCCAACAGAATGGCGGGTATTTCTTGACAGCTCTAAACAGGGTCTGAAATGTGTTCTCCTACCCAATGGTAATGTTTATGCAGCAGTTCCAATTGGTTATTCAGCTCATCTTCGAGGAGATTATAATGACATAAAAATTGTCCTCGACTTTCTGAAGTATGAGGAGCATAACTGGATCATTTGTGTGGATCTTAAAATGATAAATTTCCTGCTAGGACAACAGAGAGGTTTCACAAAGTATCCTTTCTTTCTTTCTTTCTTTCTTTCTTTCTTTCTTTCTTTCTTTCTTTCTTTCTTTCTTTCTTTCTTTCTTTCTTCTTTTTTGTATTTTTCTGAAGCTGGAAACGGGGAGGCAGTCAGACAGACTCCCGCATGTGCCCGACCGGGATCCACCCGGCACGCCTACGGGGGTGCGGGGGTGCTCTGCCCATCCAGAGCATCGCTCTGTCGTGACCAGAGCCACTCTAGCGCCTGGGGCAGAGGCCAAGGAGCCATCCCCAGCACCCGGGCCATTTTTTGCTCCAATGGAGCCTCGGCTACAGGAGGGGAAGAGAGAGACAGAGAGGAAGGAGAGGGGGAGGGATGGAGAAGCAGATGGGCGCCTCTACTGTGTGCCCTGGCCGGGAATCGAACCTGGGACTTCCGCACGCCAGGCCGATGCTCTACCACTGAGCCAACCAGCCAGGGCCATATTCTTGCTTTCTGTGTTTGTGGGATAGCCGAGCTCGGGGGAAACACTGAACACAGAAGGAGCGGCCAAAACGTGAAGCTCTGGAAGTAGGGATGCAAAATATTGTGAATGAACCTGTAGTTAATCGAGTCAGGATCATTTTTCCTTCACTTCACATCAAACTTGGCTTAAAGAAGCAGTTTGTTCAGGCTTTGAATAGAGAAAATGAATGCTTTCAACATATTATTTCTGCTTTTCCTGCCTTGTCTTTTGAGAAGATAAAAGCAGGTGTATCCGATGGACCTCAAATTGGAACCCTCATAAGTGATGAAGAATTTGCCAGGAAGATGAATACAGAGAAGAAAGCAGCATGACAGTCTTTTGTGGCAGTTACAAAGAGCTTCCTTGGCAACACAAAAGCAGAAAACTATGAACTTCCGGTTCAGAGGATGCTGTTGGCTTTCCAGACATTGGTGCAACATGAGCTTTAAGTTTCACTTCCTGAACAGTCACCTTGATAAGTTTCCCAAAAATCTTGGAGCTGTTAGTGATGAACAGACTACTACTAGAGCATCAAATGAGATTTTCCTCAAAAAGTACACAAATACAAGAGCTAAAAACGCAAATTTTTGCCTGAATAGAATTTAAATAAGTTTTGCGCAAATTTTATGATTAAAATAAGTGTTTTAATATGTTCTATTTCAAAATTGTAGACAAATTCTGATGCAATCATATCTTTTAGTGTATTAGTATATTTACTGCATTATATAAATTATTATATTTTCATAAAGATGATGCCCAAGAAGACATTCTACTTCATTATATTAAACTAAATGTTGAAAATATTACAATAAGATGAAAACCTAACACCTTGAATTGCAAAAAAACTGTAGTTTGCAGAGAAAAACTAATGTCAGATTTGAGATCAGCACACTCGAATTAGATAAGAACAAGTGTTTTTGTGGATGCAACAAAAATTTTGTTCCCTAGTATGATAATTAGTCCACTACAAATAATACAGAGGCTATCCATGACCTAATTTTTTAATTACAATAATTTTTATTTAGACCATTATAATATACATCTGAGTGAGCAATAGAATTAGTCCCTGCATTTTTGAATGCCTTTTGTTTATTGTCACAAGGGAAGACATGAAAAACAAAGACAAAGGCTGAAATAGCCTTAACAATTTAAAAAGCAGATTAAATAACTGTACATTGAGGAAGGCGGCCATCTATTTACCAAACATTATGTTCAAAAGGTAATCTCAGCCATCCCACTTTTAGGAGTATATCTCCAAAACACCATATCACCAACTGAAAAGAAGAAACGCACTCCCATGTTTATGGCAGCATTGTTCACAATAGTGAAGATCTGGAAACAACCCAAGTGTCTGTCAGTGGACGAGTGGATTAAAAAGCAGTGGTACATATATACAATGGATTACTATGAGGCCATGAAAAAGAAGGAAATATTACCTTTTGCGACAACATGGACCTGGAAACTATTATGTTGAGTGAAATAAGCCAGGCAGAGAAAGAAAAATATCATATGACCTCACTCATTTGAGGAATCCAAGGAACAGTGAGAACTGAGGAACAGAATTGAGACAGAGGAGGGATCAAAGGGACCAGAGGAAAAGAGAACAGAGGGAAAGGGGATGATAGGATGGGATAAACCTGAAGGGAAGAGGGTAGGGCGCTGTGAGGAAGGGAGCAAGGGAGATGTTGAGGGGAATATGGGGGGAGGGGGATGCATTTGGGGTGACTCTAGAATCTATGTAAACACAATTAATTAAATTAAAAAATGAAAAAAAAGGTAATCTACCTGCTTGACTTTCCCTCAGATGACTCATAAACATCTCAAAAGTAGCATGTTCTAAATGGAACTCTATTTTCTTCTCTAAACCTATCTTTCTATCTCCAGTTTCCTCCCATTTCCACAATGACATCCCATCTACCCAGCTATTTGTGTCCAAACTTTATGAATCGTAACTAATACACCTCAAAAAAATCTGTAGGCAAGCCTGCAAGTCTGCTGATTCTGAAATATCTTGAATCCATCCACTTTATCCATGGACATTGCTGTTTTCTTAGTGTAAGACATTCTTATCATTCACCTATGTCATTGCTTTTATATACTAACTGGCCTCTCTTCTTCCACTCTTGGCTCCTCTCATTTATTATTCACCAAAGATAGGAATGTTTCTCAAAAAATATTTATCAGACCATTTTTTCCCCCCTGGTTATAATGCATCAGTAGCTTCTTACTGTATTTAGAGTAAAACCCAAAACCCTTATAATGGACTCCAAAGTCTTGCATGATACAGCCTCCTCCTCTCTCCTCATATCACTCACTTTCTATTTTCAGCTGACACTGTTCAGTTTTTGAACACATTGTGCCCTCTCTGCTGTAGGCCCTGTCCTATCTGCATGCACAGTGTTTACCGCTTTGCTGCTTTCCACCCTGTAAGTCTTGGCTCAGATGATGCCTCTTTAGGGAGGTCTTACCTCATAGGTTTCTCTTGTTATTCTCCTCAGTTTATTGCTTGTTTCATTTATAACACAAATGCAAATTCGTAATTATTTTATTTACTTGTCTGTTTGCTTATATATTTCTCTCTTCCCAACCAGTATATAAACTTCATGAGAACAGAGACAATCACGTTTGAATAATTTCCTTGCTCAGTATCTCCCACACAGTAAGTAACCAGTAAGTACTTGTTGAGTGAATTATTTGGGGATTCACAGTCCCATAGAAACATTAAAAATAATGGTTGATTTTTCAGGCACCGCCTAAAAGCCTATTTACTTTAAGGATGTAATTTATCTAAGCCTTCAGGATCAGCAGCTTGCTTGAGTTATGAGTTTTGAGAGTAGGGCTATACAGTTGGATTCAAGAAAAGAAGAAGGAATAATTTGCTCTCACATTCTTGTATACATATCTGCAGGCAAATTATAAAAACGATAAAGTTTGTCTCCATCATCTTTATACTTCTTTTCCTGCAGCCTGTTTTATTTTATCGACTGTTGTAAAAGACAGCTATCCATTTGAGAAAGGTCAAGGTAAAGGAGAGTACATAATGGGTAAGCACAGACAGACTCTAGATCTCACCGAGACAGGAACTGGGAAGCCATTGAGAATGAAGATTGTAGATCTCTCTCTCTTGACTCTCTTCCTTTCTCCTCATCTCCTTTTCCTGTCTTTGTCTCTCTATCTTTCTCATGTATGAACAACCAGTGTCTCCTGGGGCTCCTGCTGTTCTTTGTCATATGCCCTATTCTCTGCTCTCTGGTTTACTCTGCTTACTTATAATTTTAAAAAAGTCATCACGGCCAACACTCTCTATGACCCTATTATATTACAACTCTTAGAGTTTAGTTCTCTTTAATGACTACATCGGACTGCATTCCATTTCCCAATTTGTGATAGATAGGGCTTATGGATCTTTCTAAGCCTGGTTGTAAGCCGTTTTCCAGCTTACCTGGTAGCTTCCCATTGGATCACTCAATTACCCTTTGCCCAGTCATGTGCCTGGGTTTAGAATTGAGGTCATTGGAGGGGGGCATGGTCAAGAAAGCAGCAGGTGTTGTGAGTGGGCCAACTTCCTCAGAAAGAAATATGCCTAGGTGGCAAAACCCTACCTCTCTAGAACCATGTCTTAGTTTATAATTCCTTCTACTTAGGCTGTCAGCTCCTTCATTCTGGCCCAAGCATCCAGTACAAGCCCTCAACCAAGAGTCTTCCCAACATGATCCATAAATACCTGCCTCTTTTGTTCAGTTAGAGCACTTTACCTGATAGGAAAGGTTATGATCTCTATGTGTCAGGCACAGTGCAGGTCACTTGAGATACAAAATTGAATAGAATATGGTCCCTATTTTCAGGGAGTTGCAGTCAGTCTAGTTAGAGAGAGGGACCAGTATACTGTCAACTAATTTTTAGTGTTTCTAGTGCTGTTACAGATTGGTATGACTAAAGTGTGTCCTCAGTGGTGAAAATTAATTCTGCTTGAGTAGAAAGAGAAAGCTGAATAAGACTTCACAGAAGATCTGACATTGTGAGTGGGTTTTAGGAGATGAATTGGAAGTGAGAGGGGGTGAGGCATTAGCACAGCTGTAAGTCATAGACAATCAGACAATTACTCTGTCTGATGTATGAAGTGCATGGGAGTTGGATTCTGCTGAGATGGGAGCTGGAAACATAGGGTGGAACTGAACTACTGGTCATGGAGCAGCAATAGGTAAACGGCGATTCAGGTAGTTATGGAGAAAAACGTGTGAGATAGACATGGAAGAGAATTGGACAGGGACACATTCCATATATTATACAATCTTACTTAAACTTCATATTAGAAGCACACGACTGCTTCTTTTTTTCAATTCAACTTCATTAGTATTATTGAGCTTCTGTGTCAAAAATAGGTTAGAAGAGAGCTGAATTTATGTGGCACCCACGAGGATGGATGATATCTCCCAGGAAGACCATGCAGAGAAAAAAGGAAGTGACGGTGGGGAGTGGGGAAGGACTGACATAAAAGGTACCTCTAAATAACAAGACAAAAAGGAGGAGACACAGGGGGAGTTGAGATAGAAGCCACAGGAGGAGCTTCAGGAGAATGGGAGCGGCTAGCAGTGTCTGGAGCTGCAGAATGGTCAGAGGAGATGAAGACTGCAATGTGGCCTTTGGGGAGATTACCATGAGTGGGGTATAGAGCAGGGAGGCAGTGGGGGTTCTGGGGATAGAGAGTAGAAAGCTTCCCATTTTGCCTACAGCTGACTCTGCACAGAGGAGTCTCATTTAAGTCAGTTTGAATACTTTGTTAGCAGCTCTTGGGAAAGGTTTGTTGAGAAAGGAGACTGAAGCTCTTGGCTTAAATGGAGGGTCTGGATTATTTATGGATTTAATTTATCCTTGGGATCCATGTTCCCAGTTGGCACAGACTATCAAGAATTAGTTGCTTTCTTTCCTTCTTGAAAAAGTAGGAAAGGTATTTAATCATAACTGAGTTGCACTAATAGAGAATGTAATGGAACCGGGCTGAGCTCGAACTGGGAGATTGAACAAGCCAGAGGAGAGTAAATGTGGGGTAGTGAGCGTCCCTCAGCGCACTCCGGGCGCTGGCATAACTCTTAGGAGTGAAATGCAGTATTTCATCCAGAGAACTCACAGCGTTTTCATAAGTGTGGTTTAATTTAAAGTATATGCAAGCACATGAAGTATATAAGTAAAATTCCCAATTTTCTGGGAATTTTAAGCCTCCCTGTAACTTAGACAAAACTTAAAAAGAAAATCTTTGATAAATTTGAATTAGTTTTCCTTCCATGGAAATCAAGATAAAGGCTGGACTGCTCCCCCTCCCACATACTCAGCCTTCTTTGAGGGTGAGTGGGGCCGGCCTGAAAAATTACCAGAGAGCATCTCCCACAGCTTCTTTGTTTTGCAACGAGGAAACTGAGGGCTACAGAAATCACTCGTCCAAGGTGCCGGTTTCGTGCTAGAGGTAAGAAAGGAATTGAGTTTAGGGTCCTTGTTATGGAGCAAAACCCACATTACTATTAATGCTAGCTATAGAAAAACAACATGAGTAAAATCCTACCAACTCCTCTAACTCTGCTCTAGACCTCTTAATCCTACTGGAGTTTTCTTTCTAAAACCTGATCTGATTATGCTATTCCTTCCATGTAGAAGTCTTCAAAGGCTCCCCTTTGCCTATGGTGTAAAGTCCAAACTCTTTTGAATGAATAATAACCAGAACTCGGCCTGTTTCTCTGGTCTTATGTCTCTAGCCCCTACTCCTCAAATTCGACCTTTCAGACATCCCCACATGCAGTCCAGACTTATGTTCTTACCCCTTTTTACTCTCTCTTCCTCGGACCTGCCTCGTTCTCCTTGAGTTTAGGGTGCTTGCTGTGGGGCTTAGGGGGCTTAGCTGTGCCAGCTCATCCTCTGCACTCAGCCTAAACCCAGCCATCTCCCAGAAGTCTTCCCACACCTTCTCCCTCAGTGCTCCCATTCTAGGATGTGGCATCTCTCACTATAATATCTGCCATACTGATTGGCAGTCATTGGTTTATATGTTTGATTATTCAACTAGGAAATCCTTGAATTCAGAGACTTTTTACTCCAGTTTACACCCTGAGTGCACAATGCCTGGAATGTATAAATGCTCGGCACATGCTTATAGAATTGAATTGAATAATAACAACAACAAATCCAGATGGTGATGAACCCCTGATAGAATATTTAGCTGAGATTATCCATGAGCCTTTATGAGTTTGAAACTGCCCTCTTTGTTCACTCCTTCCTTCCGTTCTCCCTAATGATATCAAGAAATTGGTTGATGTATTGTTCCCCAGGGACACTATATGCATTTATTTTTCCCATTGTGCCCTTGTCTGTGATATTCCCCCTGCCTGGCCATCCCAGCCTCCATGTTTATTTAGATGTTATTGACCACCTATATGTCTGACACTGTGGTGGGCTCTTATCTTTACCTGTCTGTCTAGAATTCCACCATTCCAGGCCCCTTCAAGTCCTGCTCACACTTGTATCCTCTTCTAACCGACAGTCTCAGCTCTCTTTATCCCTTTAGCACTTCCTACAGGTAATGCATATTTGATATTTAGCATATACTGCCCTTTATGGTTATTTTTCATTCTGGGCACGTTATATACACCAATTCAACTAAATAAGACCCTTGAGGTCAGGAAGCGCCTTCATAAATCATGGCCAATGATTGAAAGGACTCAGTGACTTTCTCATGGTGAGGCTCTGTGCTTTTGCTGCTGGAATCAGTGGTGGCAGGTCAGGATGGCTGTGGTCAGGGATTCTGGAATTGAAGAGTGAGAAGTGTAATTGTTAAAGTTCATTAAAAAGAAATATCTTTTATATTTATTTTTCTCTCAGGATCATTTAGAGATTTCCCCAAATTACAGTGATTGATAGACAATACAATGGCAATTAAAATCTGGTTTTTTTTTCTCAATCAGTATTTAAGAAATGAGTCAATAATACCCCCTTGAAAAGGCCCTCACTCCAGTTAAAAGCTAACTGCAGTAACACGTCAGGATTTCAACCCTGCTTCCTTCCAGCTAGGAGGTGTCCTGTCATTTATTGAAAGAAAAGAAAACAAAACACATTTCTTAGTAAATGCAGTTTGTTAAAGTCTTGTTAAAATACATGGGCCATCTGGCTGGGTAGCTCAGTTGGTTAGAGTGTCATCCTGATACACTAAGGTTTGCAGGTTTGATCCCCGGTCAGGGCACATACAAGAACCAACCAGGGAACGTATAAATAAGTGAAAGAACAAATTGATGTCTCTCTATCTCTTTTCCTCTCCCTTTTCCTCTCCTTCTCCCCTTTCTCTCTGTCTCTAAAATCGATTTAAAATAAAACACACCACAGGCATACCTTATTTAAAAGGAAACTTCAGGAAAAAAGCATATGGGTTAAGGGGAAGTACTTAAAAACAATCAGAGGGCCCTGGCCGGTTGGCTCAGTGGTAGAGCGCTGGCCTGGCATGCAGGAGTCCCGGGTTTGATTCCTGGCCAGGGCACACAGGAGAAGCACTCAACTGCTTCTCCACCCCCCCCCCCCACTTCCTCTCTGTCTCTCTCTTCCCTTCCTGCAGCTCTCTCTTCTCCTCCCGCAGCCAAGGCTCCACTGGAGCAAAGTTTGCCCGGGCACTGAGGATGGCTCTGTGGCCTCTGCCTCAGGCACTAGAATGGCTCTGGTTGCAACAGAGCAACGCCCCAGATGGGCAGAGCATCACCCCCGGGTGGGCGTGCCGGGTGGATCCCAGTCGGGCGCATGTGGGAGTCTGTCTGACTGCCTCCCTGTTTCCAACTTCAGAAAAATACAAAAAAAAAAAAAAAAAAGCAAACAACAATCAGAGGATCACTGTAGGACAATCCTAATTTAGGTCTGGCCCCTGGGAGGCCTCTGGGGAGGAGGCAGTGGGAGAAACTTTATGTTCCAAAGGGAAGTAGTAGCCCACCCTGCCTCAGTCCCCCTTCTTTCTTCTCATCTGGTTAATCCCACCAGAAACCACCAAAATTTCCAAGAATAAAAGGCTTCAAGATCAATAGTCACACCCTGTCCAAATACAATTTAACTCAGCACAGAGCTTGTGTGCAAATTTACTGAGACATGTTATGTAACAAGTTATGTCAGAGCTGATTCTGTGGATTTGTTTTGTGTGTCTTGTTTTGTTTTGAGGGTAACTGAAAATATATTTTGAGAGGCTCTTTCAGATCTCAGAGCACAAAATGCTCTAATAGTTCAAATGTTAGTACTCCTCTACAAATTGAAAAATATGTCATTCTTCTGTTGTTTTATGTATGTCTCATATACTATATCGCACAAGTTAAAAAAAAGAAAAAGATGCCTGTAACCAGTATCATCTCACGGTCAGTCTTCGCCAGGGCTGGTAGTGGGGAAACCTCCAGTGGGCCTTTCCCTTCCCCTCCCAGGGACAGCAGGGAGAGAAACTAGATCACCCTCCCAGAAAAGGCATTTGGAAGTATTTCAAATCCCCAGGGCCCTTTCACATAAAAATTCAATTATCTGATTTCAGAGATAACATAACATAAACCAGTGGCAAAGGGCAGGGTTGTTTTTTTTTTCTATAAATATTGTTGAGACGATTAGTTAGCAATTGGGAGAGAAAATCAATCTAAGCCCTCTAATGAAATAAATACCAAATGGAAAGTATAAAAATTGAACCACCCTCCAAAATGAAGAAAATGACCTGCATGTTTATTAGACTTTAGTGAAAATATACTTTGCATGCTTGAGGTTTAGACAGGGTTTCATGATGACGTCATAGCACATGGAGATTTATAGTAATTGTACTGACTGTCCAGCACTGTGTCCCTAACAGCATCTGGCACACAGTGGGCTCAGTAGCTACTGGTAGAATGTGGGGATGCGTGGATGTCTGGGTGAATATATATACCCTTCAATCTGATAGGCAAGGAGAGTTTTCTGCGTGCATGTGCGTGTCTTGGCTCTCTTTGAACCCTGGAGAGAGGAGATGAAAAGGCCTTATTGGACCATCACACATCACTTCCGACACTTCAGGGTTGTGCTATGCTTCATGCTTCCTGGGAAGAATGTAGAGAAGATGATGATATTTCAGAACCAAAGAGGGAAAAAGATTCTTCCAAGGATGTAAGATGGAGAGTGTGTTCACGTGTGTGTGTGTGTATATGTGTGTGTGTGTGTGTCTGTATGTGAATTTTTAAGTACTCTTTAAGTAATTTTAATCCTCTTCCTCTTTTTGTGGTGGCAAAGACAATGGTTGTTTCCTCTGGGTGATGGGGAAACAATTGATGCATTTGAAATATGGTGTTAAAAGAGAGCTCTGTAGATACCCTGGGCCACTAGAAAGATGAACATGTGGGTCCTAGAGCAAAGGAAGCCTGAAATACCCCTGGAGGCAAAAATGACAAAACTGAAGCTGTCTTACTTCAGACACATCATGAGAAGGCAGGGTTCTTTGGGGAAAAAAGAACCTGGAAAAATAGAAAGCATCAGGAGAAGAGGAAGACTGAAGATGAGATGGAGTGACTCCATGAAAGAAGCCATAGGCATAGGTCCACAGGAGCAGAGCAGGGCTGCTGAGGGGAGGACACTGGACAACTCTCATTTACAGGGTCACCAGGATTTGGAGTTGCAAGTACATTACATACTCAAAGGCATGTAATGTACCCCCTTTCTTGTTTCATGCCCCTTTCTAATAGGGTTCCCTCCTAAAAGTATCTAACAGAGATTTGCCAGCTACAAAAGGAGTTCTTTCATCTGGATTTTTTAGTTCCATTAACAAGTGCCAACTGTGTGCCTTCAGAGAGACATAGAAAAGAATGCTAACACATAACCTTTACCTTGGAGTTTAGTATGTAAAAATATCTGGTCTTTCTTAGTGTTTTTCTTATGGCATTGTGTTATTCAGAGAGTGCTCAATATTAGATATCTACACATTAATAGTTTCAGAGACATGTGGATCCAGCATACATTATAGTCATTTGTCTTGGCCTTGTTCGTGCGCTGAGTTCATCATTGTTTTATTTTCAGCACAGCTCCTTCCTTCTCTCTTACTGTAGAGTTATTAATAGTAATAGGAGCTTCCCGGCTTCAGTCAGCAGCATGCCTGAGAGGGATGTTCAAAAGAGATAGGAAGGATTCATCTCCCCAATAATTTGTATGCCAGGGAGCATCACTCCTTAGAAACCGTGTTCTCTGTAGCTGATGCGGTTTATAATAGGGCTGGCGTGGAGAGGTGAACCATGACAGCCAGGGCAGAGAGGGAGAGACTGGAGCCTAGAACTAAACCCCCACCCCACCCCAAGGCTAGACAGGTGCTAAGGGTGGGCCTGGTAGAGGCACAAGCTGGCAGTAAGAAGAACAAGGCAGGTAGACAGAACACAGCAGCTGAGTGGTCACGGGGCAGTCCAGGAAGAGGGTCTGAGCATAGAGAGCTGCCAGCAAGGTGTATGAGAGATGATTAAGTATAGTGGTTGGGAAGGGCCGCTTTGGGGAACAACCCATGTTCATCAACAGCTGAATGCTAAAGCAAAATGTACTCTATACACACAATGGACTATTATTCAGCCTTTAAAAGGAAGGACCTTGCCATTGCTACAACACTGATGAACCTTGAGGACATTATGCTAAGCAAAGTGTACCAGTCACAAAACCCAACTACTGTAGGATTCCACTTATCTGAGGTTCCTAGATTTGTCAGATTCATACAGACAGAGAGAATAGTAATAGCTGGGGCTGGGGGTGAAGGGTATGGGGGGTTCTTTAATGTATATAGACCTTAAGTTTTGCAAAATGAGAACGTTCTGGATATTTGTCGCACAGCCAACATAAATATACTTTACATTACCAAGCTGAACACTTAAAAATGGGAACTATGGTAAATTTTAGGTTACGTAAATTTTGCCACAATTAAACATTTTTAAAATCAGAGATATTCTAAAAGGAAAAAGAGGCAGCTTTGAAGACAGGTTCTCTGAGTTCAAATTCTGGCCCAGGCACTGAGGACATGAAGGCTTGTGGGCGAGTCAGGTAACATCTCTGGGCTTCGGTTTTCTTTCTATTATGGGAGTGGCAGTCATGGTCTACGCTATAGGATTATAGTGAGGATTGAATGAGATGCTATAAGCAAGCCTATGGCACTCGGAAGAACACAGCGGTGTTAGTTTTCACCATTGTTATCAGGAGACTATGTAGCATTTCAAGGGTCCAAACAGGTGACTTGCCTTAGGATGCCTGTGAGCATTTTAAAGCCAGATACCAAGTTCAGATTGAGGGATGTGACCTCAGGGCTTAGTGGGGCTGCAAAGAGCAAGGTGTGGTCTTACAGCAAATGTCCAGCAGGGACTGATGCTGAGCTACCACTGCTCCCAGATTAGAATGTCTGGTCATCTTCCCTATAGAGAGAACTGTCAATGACCCAAGGTAGGTAGAAAATAAAATTGGGGAAAGAGAATCCAGAGGCGCCCGCCAGCAGCTAGGTGGCCAAAGAGAAATTTGCCACAGTCGTTTCTGCAGATCCTCCTCTAACAGGAAGGACTCCTTGTATTTCTGCAGGGGAGTCTGGTGCTTTATTTTCCCTTTCAATCTGGAGGTTGTGGTCCTACCTATGAAAAGAATTGCAATTCAGCATGTCCTAGGCCTTTTGAATCAAACCATCTTTTTAATTTTTTCCAAAGACAATCAGATTAAAAAACAACCACAGGTCAGGGGAGTATCCTCTTTCACTACTGTGCAGTCTTGACAGCGCTGTTATCACCCGGCAAATCATTAAGTGGCAGACACTCTTATTTCTGGAACCTTTCTACTTCAGCCATTTCTTCTTGTGTTGCTCTGGAAAGCAAGCCCAGACAAGGACACGACGTGGGAGGCTTTCTTAATGTAATACCAGCTCGGAGGTGTCCCTTGTTCCAGCCCCTGAACATGGGGGTAACACTTCAGAGTACACAGCCTGCTATGAGAGCAGGCAAGTACTCCAACGAGTTATTGGGTGGCTAATTACCCCATTAAAAATGATCCCATTAAATTACACTGCAGCTCCAATTCAGGGAATCCAGACCAGAGCCCATATTTAGGGGATCTCCTTGTCAGTTTCATTCTGGGGTATAAATAGAATTTTTAATATTGGTAGAGAAAAATGTAAACATTTTCTAATTCTGCTACAAGTAGCAGAGAATTGTGGAGTGTAGGGGGCTCTTTCTGATGAGAGCAGGATCACTGGTGGGGAAAATGAGTGGTATTTGATGGAAGAGGTCACTTAAATTCCTTTTCGGTTTTCATTAAAGTCCTGCATGCAATGTATTTGATCATAACTGCATGCTTAGCCGTCAGAAGGCTGGTTTGCACAAATAGATCTGGAAAACACAATCACATTCACCCTTTGCTGTTTTCAGCTTCAGGGTAACTTTTCAGAACACACTCTTTTAACTCACATGGACTAAGATCAAAGTTCCAAGGCAGCCTGGTATAATTTGATTTCAGAAGAAAATCATGAATTTTAAAAATAAAGTAAAAAAATAAATAAATAAAGTATTCTTCTGCTGCTGCAGTAAAATACCTTGTGTGCAGGCATTTCCCAAGTTAGGCAAATGCTTCTTGCATGTTGATGCCAGTTCTGTAAGAGCCCTCCCCCACCTACCTCACTGCAAAGCCACACTGCTCTCCTTCCCCTCTTGCCATTTGAAGCCTCCTTAGAACAGCCTTGGGATCCTTGGCTGCTGATGCCAGCTCAAGTCTGACTTTGGGAAACTACTGATCCAATACCTCTTTTCCACAACTTTCTTTCTCTTGAAGCAATTATCCATGCAACATAGTTTCTGTGTATTCTCTGATTTTCATTACTCTGGACTCTGCTCACTCCTCCTTGGGCATTTTTTCCACATATAAATAGTATATAGTATTTAAGACACTGGACCCCAGCCAATTGGCTCAGTGGTAGAGCATCAGCCCGGAGTGTGGATGTCCTGCGTTCGATTCCCAGACAGGGCACACAGGAGAAGCGCCCATCTACTTCTCCAGCCTTCTCCCTCTCTTTCTTTATCTCTCTTCCCCTCCCACAGCCAAGGCCCCATTAGAGCAAAGTTGGCCTGGGTGCTGAGGATGGCTCCATGGCCTCCACCTCAGGTGCTAGAATGGCTCAGGCTGCAACAGAGCAATGCCCCAGATGGGCAGAGCATCACCCCCTAGTGGGCATGTGGGGTGGATCCTGGTTGGGCTCATGTGGGAGTCTGTCTGACTGCCTCCCCATTTCCAACTTCAGAAACACACACACACACACACACACACACACACACACACACACACACACTGGGATTTGAATCGGAAGGACTGGTTCAAGTCTTGGTTCTACCACTTATCTATCAATAGTCTGACTTTGGGCAGATTATTTTGCTTTCCATATCTCAATCTTTCCATCTATGAAATTGAGATAATACAATTATCCTCACCTCTCAGCCAAGTTATGAGGATCATGTGAAACATTGTAAGTTGAATGGTGTAGTGGGAACCCACTGTAAGTGCTAAAAATATGTGAGTTGTTGATGTTATTATTTTTTTTATTTTAATTTCTTCTTTGTTTTTCTCTCTTGTCTTGTCTTTCCTCTCTTTTCTAAATTTTACTGAGTCGTTTGAGAGAAACAGGTGTTATTTTTTCCTGCTGATTACCTCTCCCCAGTCTGTGTTTTTCAAGCTGGGACACAGGTGACAACAGGCAGCAGTTGACAGTCCTCAGTAAGAGCTGTCCTGGGCACAGTGTTCCCTGCCTCAAGGAACTGCTTAACAACTTGCTTTGCTTTCCTGCTTTTCCTCACCACTTAGTAGTCCTAAGCAGCCTTTTTATAGCTGCTAAGAGCAGAGCAATGCAGAGGATACACCTGATTGGAGAGAAGCAAAGTCATCCACTTGGGAGGGCTGAAGGAAGGAGCTCAGACATATTAGCAGTGAACAACATGTCTTGAAACTCTTAACAGACCTCTTTAGAATTCCAGATGTGTGTTTTTTTTTGTTGTTGTTTTTAGTGAGAGAGAGAGAGATAGGAAGGGAGTGAGATTAGAAGCATCAACTCTTTTGTTGTGGCAGCTTAGTTGTTCATTGATTGCTTTCTCATATGTGCCTTGACCCAGGGGCTCCAGCCGAGCCAGTGATCCCTTGCTCAAGCCAGAGACCTTGGCTCAAGCCAGTGACCATGGGGTCCTGACTATGATCCCACACTCAAGCCGGCAACCTCAGGGTTTCAAATCTGGATCCTCAACATCCCAGGCCAGTGTTCTAGCCACAGCGCCACTGCTTGGTCAGGATAGAATTACAGAATTTCTGCCTTAGTCTTTATCCTCTTTAAATTAAAAATACTTTTTGATTCACACTATTGTATATGGAAAAAGCAAAAAACAAAAGTTTTCCTAATTGATTTTATTATTTTTCTACATTGTATAATTGTTAGTATTGTGATAGTATATTGTTTATATTGAAATTGCATAAAATTTCAGTCATATCATAGGTTAAATTAAACTTTTGTATTGTAGCTGGTAAAATTATTTCTTTTTTTTTTTTTTGTATTTTTCTGAAGCTGGAAATGGGGAGAGACAGTCAGACAGACTCCCGCATGCACCCGACCGGGATCCACCCGGCACGCCCGCCACGGGCGACGCTTTGCCCACCAGGGGGCGATGCTCTGCCCCTCTGGGGCGTCGCTCTGCCGCGACCAGAGCCACTCTAGCGCCTGGGGTAGAGGCCAAGGAGCCATCCCCAGCGCCCAGGCCATCTTTGCTCCAATGGAGCCTTGGCTGCAGGAGGGGAAGAGAGAGACAGAGAGGAAGGAGGGGGTGGGGGTGGAGAAGCAAATGGGCGCTTCTCCTATGTGCCCTGGCCGGGAATCGAACCCGGGTCCCCCCACATGCCAGGCCGACGCTCTACCGCTGAGCCAACTGGCCAGGGCCTGGTAAAATTATTTCAATGGGGAAAAGAAACTCTAAGTTCTTAACACCTCACTCATAGATGAAAATTTTAGAAGGCCACAAGTTTGTAAGTGGGGGGCTGAAGGCATAGCATGATATGTAAGATGCGGATGATCTTTGTCCAGGCCTAACCTCTATTCTGTCTAGATAAGATATTTGTCAGGAAAGATCTAATAACTCATCTAGTGTCAGATGCAAATGGTCTTTCTCTGGAATTGGATTGGCTATTTATTAGTTGGGATTCTGCAGAAACAAAACTAATAGGTGACATATCAGAGGAGATTTCTCATAGGATTGGCTCACGTGGGTACAGAGGCTGGGAAGTCCTATAATCTGCTGTCTGGAGGCCTGAGACCTGGCAAAATTGGTGATATAATTCAGCCTGAATATGAAGGCCTGGGGGCTACTGGTGGAAGTCTTGGAGTCCAAAGATGTGAGAACCAGGAGCTCCAATGTCAAGGGCAGGAAATGATGGACATCTCAACTCAAGAAGCCAGAGAAAGAATTTGCCTTTCCCTCACCTTCTGGTTCCATTCAGGGGGCAGGGCAGGGGATTGCCTGTGCCCACCAACAGTAGAGAGGTGGAATCCCTTTCCTCAGGCCACTGATTCAAATACTAATTTCTTCTAGGAACACCCTCACATACACACCCAGAAATAATGTTTACTAGCTCTCTGGGCATCTCTTAGCCCAGTCAAGTTGACACATAAAATTAACTAGCACAGCTTTTTAATCCCCTTTATAAGTGGAACTCTTGTCTTTAGGTTGTGTTTGCTATTATGATTTTGAGTTAAGGACAAAGGCTATATCCATGGATGTTTATGGCACTTTAAAATGGTGTTGAAATCCAACTGAGTTTCTAAAAATATAAATAAATACAGAATCTGTGTGCTTATGTTTTTAAATTAGAGAGGGTAAATAACTTGCAAATCTGCTTTTGGACTCCTTTGAGCAATTTGCCAACATTCAGCCTCTTTCAGTTATCCTGGCCCACCGATTGGTTCAAATTAAGAATATTAATATCAGGCATTTAAAAGAAAAAAAAATGGTTCATTGATGTGGATTTTCAATTAGAAAGAAAGAGAGAATTAGTATCTATTTTTGTATTTTCATACTTCCCATCCCAAGTTAATCATTGTACTTGGCAGGCAAGTAGTCTTCAAACTATAATATATTTACTGTGTGTATCTATCTAAATTCCCTGGAGTGCTCCTTGACAGGAATCTTCCTGGAAACCACTTTTGATCCCCTGATGTAAAATTTTTGGATTTGGGGTTTGGTAAAACTGCATGGCTAACAGCTCCCATAATGATCTTCATGAACTCTAAGGTTGGAAAGCCACTGATCCAGACATTCTTTTTTGGGATGTGTGTGATTGGCAATGAATGCGGCAGTAATGGCCCTTATTTTTAGGAGTTGGTTTTGCTGGAACTTCATTTTTTAGATCCTTGACTTCTTTGGGGTAGATTCATCAGGGTTTATGTAACATTAGTTCGTTAGGGCTGCCACAATAAAATCACAGACTGGGTGACTTAAACAACAGAAATTTATCTCCTCCCAGCCCTGCACGCCGGAAGTCCAAGAGCCATGAGTCACAAGGTTGATTTTTGGTGAGCTCTCTGTCCTTGGCTTGAAGATGGCTGTCCTCTCTGTCTTCAGGTGGTTTGTCCTGCATGTATGTGTTGTTCATGCCTTAATCTCCTCTTCTTATAAAGACACTAGTTGTATTGGATTAGGGCCCATTCATATAACCTCTTTTTTACCTTATTTAATTCTTTAAAGACCCTATCTCCAAATATAGTCACATTCTAAAGCACTGATAATTAAGACTTCAACATATGAATGGGGGTGGGTGGGGGGACAATTTGGCCTATAACAGTCTAAATGGATCTCACAACACTGTATGAATAAGTGAAAGAGGAACACTTCAGATTTCATACAAAGTTCCTTACCCTTCCCAGCTTCTAACAGTAGAAAGCCTACTCCTGATTGGTCTCTTGGTTTCTCTCCTCTAGCAGCAGGAATGAAGTAGGGACAATGTCAGCTTGTTTTTCATTGACTCTGTTCCTCCTAATCTCCATATCTATGAATGTAGGAAAGTCTAATTACTATTGGCTCACTTTTTTCAATGATTATGAACTATGGTTCTTGAATGTAAGAGGCCAAAACTTTTTTCACAATAAATATTAAGATGATATCTGCACTGATCATGCAAGAACAATGGAAGTGAAAACTGTTTTTGCATTAGCATGTATTAAGGTGGCAGCACCATGCTGTGCTAATTGTCCTTACAATTTTTCCACTGTGCATGTGCATTACAGATAAAAAATGCCAGTTTCACTTAAAAATACCCTTGACGAAATAGTAAAAATTATTAAGTTTACTAAATCTCAGCTCTTGAATACACAACTTTTTAGGATTCTATTTGACAAAACAGGAAGTATGCATAAAGCAATTTTGTACATAAACATTCTGTTTTGAAATAAAGCACTTATGTGATTGACTTGTCAACCAAACTAGCTTCTTTTTTTCACAAAACTCTACTTTAACTTTAAAGAACAAATACAATTATTGTATTTGATAGATGAAATACAATTATTCCCCCTCATGTAGCTGGCAGACATGTTTACAAAATGAATGAAGTGAGTCTATTGCTTTAAGGAAAGCAACTAACAGTATTTGTTGCTCATAATAAAATTCAATCATTCAAGTGAAAGTTAGAATTTTGGCATACTTGTATCTGTTACTGTGAGCTTGCTAGTTTATCAACTGTTAAAGATTTTTCGAGTGAGGTTGGTTTTTAATAAATGTGATTAAAAAGTATTGTGTAATAAAATGTGTCAATAATTGGGAAACCGTTACAACTCACTAAACCACTATTTTCCAAATGAATAATGCAGAATGCTATAAAATTATGCATGAATGAAAATCCCTTCACAGTGCAAGGTAGACAAACAGATATTTGTGTAACATAATATAAAATGTTCATTTAAGAAACTACTATTTAATTGTCAAGTTTTGGCATATTGTCAGAGAATATTCACAATTATCTGAAAAAATTATTAAAAATACTCTTTTGCTTTTCCAACTACATATCTGAGTAAGGCTGAATTTTCCTCATCTTTTTCTAACCAAAAGCATATCATAACAAAATAGATTAAATGCAGAAGCAGCTATGAGGATTTAGTGATATTCTAGTTAAGCTAAACATTAGAGCTGCAAAAATTTGAAAAACATGGTATTTCTCACTAATATTTTTCTGTTTAGTATATATAAAAACATATTAAAATGTTGTATAACATGTAATGGGATTATTATTTCTATTTTAAAATGAATAAATACATCTTTAAAACATTTCTCAGTTCTGAAGATGCTCAATGTCATTAATCATCAGAGAAATGCAAATTAAACCACAATGAGATCTCACCTCACACCTGTCAGAATGGTGTCATCAATAAATCAACAAGTACTGGTGAGGATGTGGAGAAAAGGGAACCCTGTGCACTGTTGGTGAAAGGCAGATTGATGCACACACTGTGGGGAACAGTCTGGAGGTTGCTCAAAATATTAAAAATGGAACTGCTTTATGACCCAGTGATACCACTCTGAGTATATATTTGAAGAAATCCCAAAACACTAATTCCAAAGAGTATATACCCTCCTATGTCCCCCCAACTTATGGGAACAACCCAAGTGTCCACAATAGACGAGTGAATAAAAAAGCTACTCATACAATGGAATATTACTTGGCCATACAAAAGAACAAAATTTTACCATTTGCAACAGCATGGATGGACCTAGAAGGTTTTATGTTAAGTGAGAGAAAGCAGTCAGAGAAAGACAAATATGTGATTTCACTTATATGTGGAATCTAAAGAACAATATAAATGAATAAACCAAACAGGAAGACGCATAGACAGAGAGAACAGACTGAGGATTGCCAGAGGGGAAGTGATTGGAGACTGGGCGAAAAAGGTGAAGGGAGTAAGAAATACACATTGGTAATTACAAAGCAGTCATGGAGATGCAAAGTACCACATAGGAAATATAGTCAATAATACTGTAATAACTGCGTATGCTGCCAGATGGGTATTGAATATATCAGGGGGAGGGAACACTTTGTAAAGTATTTGATTGTCTAACTACTATGTTATACTCCTAAAACGAATATAAAATAACATTGAATATAAACTATATTTTAAAAAAATTAAAACATTTTAAGTGAAAAAAATTTCTCAGTTCTAATTTCTAAAAGTGAATATCAATGGATATAACCCACATGAACAAAAGCTCTTTTGGGGCCTTAATAATTTTTGAGTGTAAAGGGATCCTAGGACCAAACAATTTGAGGACTCCGGATGTAGGGAGACATTTTTCTAGTTACCTTGTAGTAATTGGGTGAGTTAACTTTGATTTATGCTACACATAAAGCAAAATATATTCACTCTCTGAATGTTAAACATAGTAAGTTTTTTCCTCATTGGGAGAAAAGTCATACTGGTATTCTGTATCAAATTATTTTCATGCATAGAATAATGCCTGCTTTATCTTTCCTAATTCCAACAAGGTTAGATAATCATGAACCAACTGGAAATAAAAACCCTTTATAAAAATTAATGTTTTTGAGAGATTTATGTAATGAAAATGTATTTAAACTAGAGAGATTAAAATCCATCCTATGGAAAGACTCTTGGGAATCTTGTCAAATGTGCTCTTTCATTCTGTCCCTATTTTCTCATTTTCCGATTTATAGAACATTGTTTCTTACCATCTCTTTTTTTCTTTCTTAACTCTTATTTATTTCCCCCCTCTTTCCCTTTGCCTTGTCATAACTGGAAGTATTTCCTTATGTGTGCAGTTTTTGGTTTCTGTCAGTGTCCTCTAAGAAAGATGCTGAGTCGGTGAATACGAGCAAAGCATTGACAAAGTGTAGGTGCATCTTTGCATTCTCAGCTCCAGGACTTACACAGTCTTCCATTCAGTATGTTAAATTCAACACTGAAGTCCACGCTGTGCTTCCATTCCTATATTTCTAGAGGCCGTGAAGAAAGATCAGTGGAAAGGATTTTAACTTAAAACTTATACCTTCTAGAAGACTTGATGTCAAAGTAAGTTCTACAATTATACTGTGTTCTTCACAGATTTCTTTCTCATTTTTCTTCTAGTCCAAGAGTCACTCCCGAGTTGGCCTGAAATCAAGCACAAAGCAAAAGGTATGTTTTCCCCCCCGTATTGTCCCTTTAAAAAGTAATTAATTATTTCAGTAAGGGCTTTTATTTTTTTCCTGAAGAGAATGACTTGTTTGGAAGGTAAGGATACATGCAGGGAAAAGGTATTTTGGGGTCTTCATTTACTTTGCCTCCATAATAGTAAAACTGAGGTTGGAGAGAGATCCTTGAAATGAAATGGAATGAGAGGCTTTCTGGAAACTCAGTGATAGGATCTGAGAATGTCTCATGGCTTATAAGCAATTCTGAAAGCAAGGTCAAGAAGCTACTCTTCCAGATTCAGCTCTTTTATTTTCTCAGCATCGGCTGTAGAGAATGACCCTCACGTGTGACCTATGGTGAATGGGCTGAAACACGAGCTTTGTGAGTCAGAAAGAATTGGTTTCAATTCCTGGTTCTGCCACATTACTAGAGATGTGGCCTTGGACATATTTGTATGAAGAAGGTGATCATACTTACTAGCATTGTTTACTTTAGAAATAAAATGAGATAATGTTTGTGAAGCACTTACATCCTAGTGCCTAGCACAAAATAGGGGCGTATTAATTTTTAAATTTTACAATATTTCATTGATACTTTATACAAAACAATAGAAAATTTGAAGTTCCAGAATCCCAATCAACACACACACACACACACACACACACACACACACACACTTACATTTGTTGATTTATTTACTAACTTATTTTTTTCTATTATCCCTAGCATATAGTTTCTAGCAATGCATAAGTATTCCATTTGACCCGGGTGCCATTATTTCTTTGAGAGTTCATTTCATTTTGGATCACTGAAATTGTAAATTCTTTTAAACATATTTTTCACATCGGATGCCCTGTGATTTTTAGCCACTGTTCTCAACTCTGCCCATGTAACTCTGGAGGGTCAGTGAGCCACATCCTTGCTCCCAGGTGGCAGCCTTCCCAAGACTGGGGGACAAATAGCTTCCCCCTCCCAATTTTCAGTTTCACACATTATTAATATCATAATTCCTTTATTCCTCATTTGATATATTTCTTAGACCCTCATGAAACAGATTACTTGTCTTTGGATATTTTTATGTTTGCTAATATCATTCTTGAACATCAGGTAACATTTGCATTTTCATCTCTGAAGAAGTGCACACTGGGGAACTCTCAAATGGCCAATGGGGCTGATATAATGGGACAGAGAGGTCTTCCATCACCCGTCAATCATCTGCTTAAGTAATATGTCTTTGTAGGAAGCTGCACTTGTCACTATCAAATTCTTTCTTTAGAGGTAATTGTCAAAAGGATCTCTCTTACTTGGATTAGTAAACTGGGTGGAAATGAGCCAAGAAGAAAGGAAGAAAGATGCATCAGCCTTTCCCAGTCTCATATACTGCAACTTCCTCTCAATTCATGTTCAGCACGTTTTAAGCTATAAAGTTTAAAAACTTATATGAAATGATCAATATTCACAGAGGTTAAGTACTATATAGTAATCACACATTAATTATAATAATATGTATTAATTTAGCAAAATGCCTTGTCAGGGTCAGATATTTTAGTGTTCTTTACATAGTCCCTATTAGAGTGCTAACTTATTGCCTGACCTGGTAGTGGCCCAGTGGATAAAGTGTGGCCTGGGATGCTGAGGACCCAGGTTAGAAACCCAGGGGTCGCTGGTTTGAGCATGGGCTCACCAGCTTGAGTATGGGTTCACCAGCTTGAGCATGGGCTCACCAGCTTGAGTGTGGGATCATAAATATGATCCCATGATCGCTGGCTTGAAGCTCAAGATCGCTGACTTGAGCCCAACGTTGCTGGCTTGAGCAAGGGGTCACTGGCTTGGTTGGAGCCACCCTCCCAGTCAAGGCACATGTGAGAAAGCAATCAATGAACAACTAAGATATTGCAACGAGTTGATGCTTCTCATCTTTCTCTTTTCCTGTCTGTCTCTTTCTCACTAAAAAAAAAATAAAGAAAGCTAATTTACTATTTTTTCCAGTTTTATTGAGAAATAATTGGCAATACGTTACTGCATGCTTAAAGGCATGCAGCTTGATAGTTTGATTTATATTTATTGTAAAATTATTACCACAATAGGCTCAGCTAACATTCATCTCATACAGATACAATAAAAAGGAAAGAAAAAAGGTAAGAAAATTTTTCTCTTTGTGATGAGAATTCTTAGGATTTACTTTCTTAACAACTTTCCTGTATATCACACATCAGTGTTATAGTCATCATGTTGTATATCCCTAGTACTTATTTATCTTAAAACTAAAAGTTTGTTCCTTTTTACCTTCTTTTCTCAATTGCAATCTGAAGTTCCAAAATCTTTTTAATTTTTTAAGTGAGAGGAAGGGAGATAGTGAAACAGACTTTCACATGTGCCCCAACAGAAACTACCTGGGAACCCCTGTCTGGGGCTGATGCCGAACCAACTGGCTGCGAGAGGGGACGAGAGAGAGAAGAGGGAGAGGGAGGGGAAGGGAAGCAGATGGTTGCTTCTCATGTGTGCCCTGACTGGGGATCGAACCTGGGACATCTGCATTCTGGGCTGATGCTCAATCCACTGAACAGTCCGGCCAGGGTCTGACTTTCCAAAATCTTAACCCTCAGACAGATTGACAGACAGATATATATATATATATATATATATATATATATATATATATATATACACACACACACACACACACACACACATATATATATATACACACACACACACACACACACACAATTTAAATTATGTTAATTCCTGGTGATATATAGGGCAATGGTATAAATAGATTTATTAGAATTTGGAGAAGTTCATGTTAAAAAATTATTCTTCTAATGTAGATGTTTAAACTTCTTGAAGTGCTTGCCTAACTTTCAGGATAATGGACATACTAACTTTGAATACCACTCTTGATGTTAATTGTTAGGGGAAAACAAAGAATGAAAAGCATCTAAGAAGTGCTAACGAAGATTAAAAGAGGTAACATCTATGAATTCTAAGCCCAGTACCTAAGTAGGTAGTAGCTAGTTTTATTAGAAAAACATCACGTTGGTTGAAAAGAAGATAGGCAGGCTTCTTCTTTGGTTCTGACCCAGCTTCAACACTTCCCAGATAATCACAGCTGGCATTGATGTGGAAAACACTGTACTCAAGGTTCAGTTATGAACACTGAGCAACTATGAGCTCATTGAGTCCTCTCAACAGCCCTCTGAGGTGGTGTTCTTGTATCCCCCAGGGTGTCAAGAGAATGAAACCACACCAATAAGTTCAATAGACAATAATATAAAGAATTGTTAACTGATTGTAAAGTTGTTGACTAGGTAATGGAAAGAGGAAAGAAAGAATTCTAAGATGGGTGGCAATCCCAGGATGACTAAATTTAGATGTTAGAGGCAGGGCCCCACACACCCCTGAGGGGAGGGTCTGGCCAGCACACTATGGGGTGATTCTGCAAGCTCTGGGAGAGAATTGCGAACTGAATTCAGTGGCCCTGCAGGAAGGCGAGTTGGGGGTGTTACTGAAGCAAGGCTCAGAGGAAGTGTACAAGAAGAAAGTTCCTTCTTGCTCTTCCAGCTCTGCAGCCCTTCTAGCGCCTCCTATTGGCAGTCAACAAGAAGTTAGCTGACTAAGCCTCGCATTATAAAGCTGGTTACAGAAAGGTGGGTTTTGTTGGCGAGAGACAATAATTTAACGGATACAGTTAATACAGCTATTTTGTAGGTGAGGAATCTGAGACATCGATGTGTTAAAATTTGTTTGCCTAGTGCTATTTTATGAATATTTCTGTTTTCCCCAAATTCAAATTTTAATCCCCACAGGTAATGGTATTAGGAGGTCAGCCTTAAAAATGGGATTAATGGTCTTACAAAAGAGATCCCATGGAGTTCCCTAGCCCCTTCCTCCATGTAAAGACACAGTGAGAAGTCTGCAACTCTCACCTCAACATGCTGGCGCCCTGATCTTGCTTCAGAGAGTTGTTTATAAGCTACACAGTCTGTGGTACTTTGTTATACAGGCAGTCCCTGGGTAACAAATGAGATAGTATCTGTAGGTTTGTTTTTAAGCTGAATTTGTATGTAAATTGGAACAGGTACATTTACTTATTAAATGCAACTTCGGTAGATATTTGTCTTACATAGTATATGTTTTTATTTTTATGCACATATAAATACTTAAACATTTTCAAATGCAACCTTAAACAATCTTGGATGATGCAAAAGATGATGTACTTGTTGGACAGGATGGGACTGGTGTGAGAGAGTCAGGGTTTGATTCCACTGCTGTCGTGTTTCTTGAAGTAGGCTTCAAGGCGGGGGGGTTGTCCAGAGTTTTTCTTTTTCTCACCATAAATGGTCCATCATCTCAGGCCTTTGGTAACTGTATGGTAAACTCTGTATCAGGATCTTATCCCTTTAACTTTGCCATTCCTACTTCAGTGAGACAAAATGCATCAGCTAACTCTTGTAGAAAACTTTTTCAGCTCTGGAGTTTCTAAGTCCCTGTTTTCTTTCCTAAATTCTGTAATCTGCTGCTCTAGTTCCATTGGTTAGTTCTTTGCTATGGGAGTCGAGTAACTCTACGATATCATTTTCGCTGATGTCCAGCTGCAGTTGATTACCAATAGCTCTTATGGTGCTCTGTTGTAAGTACAAGTTTTATGTAAGTTGGATGTTTGTAACTCAGGAACTTACTGTACAGTTGCCTCCACCCCCCCTTTTGCAGTTTCAATTTACATGGTTTCAGTTACATGGTCAATTGCAATCTGAAAATATTAAATGGTAAATTAAGGAAATAAACAAGTCATGTTTTAAATTGCATGTTGTTCTAAGCAGTGTGAGGACGTCTCCCTCAGTCTACCTCTGTTCCACACAGGGCGTGAATCATCCCTTTGTTCAGCGTGTCCACACTGCATATGCTCCCGCTTGTTAGTCACTTAGTAACCGTCTTTGTTTTGTGACCTGTTGTCTTATCTCAATGTTTGTACTCAGGTGACCCTTATTTTACTTAATAATGGCACCAAAGCGGAAGAGTAATGATGCTGGTAATTTAGATATGCCAAAGAGAAGTGTAAAGTGCTTCCTTTAAGTGAAAAAGTGAGTACAAAACAGTAAGACATTTATTACAGTATATTGTTATAACAGTTCTATTTTGTTATTAATTATTATTGTTAATCTCTTACTGTGCCTAATTTATAAATTGAAATCTATGATAGGTGTGTATGTACAGGAAAAAACATCGTATATATAGGGTGTAGTACTATCCAAAAACATCGTATATATAGGGTGTAGTACTATCCATTGTTTCAGACACCGACTGGGGTTCTTGAGACAGATCCCTGCACATAAGGGGAGGGCGACTATAATAGGCAGAACAGACCAGGGCATCCATCTAGGAACAGGCAGGGTCAGAATTTAAACCTAGACAGCCTCGATTTGTAGTTCAAACTATTAATCTCTTAAACAAGTGACCATGACCAAAAACCTCTAAGCCTTACATGGGGGGAGTGGTAGAGGGAAGGTGGGAGAGGATACAGGGAGGAGTTTTAAAAATAAAATATAAAAAAATAAATACAATTTGAGAAATGAGAATGATAATTGCAAACTTGTCGGGTTGTCCTAAGGAGTAAATAAACAATTTAAATGATGCATCTATTGTATTTCCTGGTGCATAGTAACTTCCTAATAAACACTAGCTCTTACTAAATATGTCATTTTTCTTGTGTTTAGTGTGGGAATCTCTTTTTGACTCAGTGACAATGTGTTTTGAAAGTTCTGCTTTTGCCGTGGGATCATTTAATCTCCAGTGGGTTACTTATTTAGTTGATTATTCTTTCTCCAGATTAGCATATTTAAGTGTTTTTATTCAAAAGTAAACAATAGAGATAATTTAATGCTGGAGCTTGATCAATGGAGGCTTTCTAGATGATATCCTTAAAATCAGAATTTATCAGGGCTGCATCAGAGCACTAAGGTAGTCTTTCTCTTTAGATTTTAAATGGTGGGGAAAGCATTGAATTTATTCATTAATTTTTTTAACACAGCAATTATTTATTGGTACCTAATTATATCAGGCACTATGCTAGACATCAGGGGTGATATACATGGACATAAGGACCCAGCCCCAGAGACTGTTTCTTTTTGATAAGGGGCAGCATGATGCTCATTCTCCCTCATTCCTCCTTGTCCTAGACAGGTATGTATATATTTTTTTACCTAGGTAGGATGCAACCTTGTAGGTGCAATACCTATTTGACCTACTATGGAGTCAGCCAATATCCAAGGGAGACTGTGTGGGTGAAGGAAGAGATGTGTTGGAGGATGACAGCTGCTTCTCCTGAAAGACAAAGTCATTAATTAACTGGAGAAGAGGCAAGTCTCTGACCAGACACAGGGAACAAGTGGGAGAGGTTGAGGGGCAGCACCCCTGAAGCTCTTGGTCCCCTGGTGGTAGGTCACGGGTGTTTGTGTACCGGGTTGTGAGGGTTGTGAGCGGTAAGGCCTCCAGGCTGGATGTTGTGATGCTGTTGGCCCTTTTGCATTTGCCTGGTCAATAGATTGAGAGACAGAGCCTGAAATGGGAGGGGCCTTAGACCTCTGGAATTAGTTAAGTGTGGCAGAATCAAGAAGCTGTTTTGTATAAGTCAGGCTTTTTTGTTGTTGTTTGTTTATTTCTTTTTCTTTTTTTCTTTTTTTTTTGTACTTTTTCTGAAGCTGGAAATGGGGAGAGACAGTCAGACAGACTCCTGCATGCGCCCGACCG
This sequence comes from Saccopteryx bilineata, assembly GCF_036850765.1. NCBI lineage: Eukaryota > Metazoa > Chordata > Mammalia > Chiroptera > Emballonuridae > Saccopteryx > Saccopteryx bilineata. Next base: position 201,729,839 of record NC_089494.1, read on the forward strand.
GGATCCACCCGGCACGCCTACCAGGGGGCAATGCTCTGCCCCTCTGGGGCGTCACTCTGTTGCGACCAGAGCCACTCTAGTGCCTGGGGCAGAAGCCAAGGAGCCATCCCCAGTGCCTGGGCCATCTTTTTGCTCCAATGGAGCCTCGGCTGCGGGAGGGGAAGAGAGAGACAGAGAGGAAGGAGGGGGGATGGAGAAGCAGATGGGAGCTTCTCCTGTGTGCCCTGGCTGGGAATCGAACCCAAGACTTCAGCACGCCAGGCCGACGCTCTACCACTGAGCCAACCGGCCAGGGCCATTGTTTGTTTATTTCTTAAATGAGTGGAGGGAAGATAGTGAGACAGACTCCTGCATGTGCTCTGACCGGGATTCAAATGGCAAACCCCATCTGAGGCCGATGCTCAGACCACCTGAGCTATCCTCAGAATCTGGGCTGACACTCGAACCAATCAAGCCCCTGGCTGAAGGAGAAGAAGGAGAGAGAGAAGGGGGAGAGAAGCAGATGGTTGCTTCTCATGTGTGCCCTGACCAGGGATCGAGCCCGGGATGTTTGCGTGTCAGGCCAATGCTCAATACACTGAGCCAACTGGCCAGAGCTTAAGTCAGGCTGGGTTATTTTTGGTTTATTTATTTTTCTTTTGTATTTTTTTCTGAAGTGAGAAGCAGCGAGGCAGAGAGACAGACTCCTGCAGACTCCCACATGCAACCGACTGGGAACTACCCGGCATGCCCACCAGGGGGCGATGCTCTGCCCATCTGGGCATTGCTCCATTGCAATCAGAGCCATTCTAGTGCCCGAGGCAGAGGGCATGGAGTCGTCCTCAGCACTCAAACCAACTTTGCTCCAATGGATCCTTGGCTGCGGGAGGGGAAGAGAGAGAGACAGAGAGAAAGGAGAGGGTAAAGGGTGGAGAAGCAGATGGGCACTTCTCCTGTTTTCCCTGGCCGGGAATCGAACCTGGGACTTCCACATGCCAGGCTGATGCTCTACCGCTGAGCCAACCCAACCAGGGCTTGAGTCAGGCTGTTTTATGCTTCTCCCCGCCTCTTTGTTTACTTTCCTTTTGCTTAAAAGTAACAAATATCTCAGTATCCCTAAGGGAACTAAAGGAAAGGCTTTACGTATGTGTTTTGGCCAGAACTTTAAAAGCAAGCTGGCTTTGGAGGTTAGCCTTAGTAGTGGTGGCATCTAGAATACTCATGGGAGAACCCTGAGGTTGTAGTAATGTGGTCAAAGCCATACTAGGTCTTGTCAGTAGTACTAGAAATTCTGGTAAAAATTATGGAGGTTACATTATTTTGAGGTCTATTTTATAGGACATGGGAATACCCAAAACCTGTTCTTGAACCCCAAAACTTAAGGGAATGAGGAAAATAAATACATAGAATGCATAGACTGGCAAATGACTATTCTGTTACCCCAGTGTAGAACTTCAGTGAGTGAGGCTGAAGTAAACAAAGGGCTCTTCTTCCCACAAAACCCACTTTCCACTCCCCAAGTATCTTTTCAAGATTAATAACGGCATTAATAGTAAAAATAAGATATAATCAGTGTTCTGGTTGCTTTGCAAGCATTCAGTGGTTGTACTGTTTTCTTTCAGTTTGAATCCAGTGGGATTTAATTGCCAAAACCTATAGTTATCAGAATGTTTTAAAGATTCTTACTCTCTTGCTCAACCGTTTCCTGGTGTTCAGTAATCTTGAGTTTACTATATCCTTTCTTTTATCAAAATCATCATCACAGATCTGAGAAATTCACAGTAAATTACACTTGAATTATATGGCTTAAAATATAATCTCTCCTGAGGGTATTTGCATTTTAATAGGCAACAGAAACTAATGAAACTGAGTGGAAGGGGTGGAGTTTCTGGTATTAGCAGGGAAGTAACAATTTTAAGTTGATAGGAAGATTTTACCCTTGCTCCTAAAATTACATTGTTTACCTGCAAGATCAATTCAGACAAAACATTAACTGGTCACAAATATATATAGTGAGTTGGTAGGGAGCCAGTGCCCCAATCTGAAGCACTGAGGCTGGCGCTTTTCTTCTCAGGCCCCCATCAGCTCTTTCTCCCACCTCTATTTCCCATCAGCCTCCTCGTGTATGAGTGCAGAGTCCCTCTGTCCCACAGGACTGCAGGCTTACCTCCGAAACAGAAATAGTGTTTTAATAATATTTGCACTTTTCCTGCAGCCCCTCCTCTCCGGCACCTGGTATCTGAGCGCTCTCTAAATGTTGATAAGTAAATTGGAAAAGCACCCTGTGCCCCCGCTTACACCTCAGCCAGTCCCGCCATGGACAGTAACAGATCCCTCTGCTGGTCTCAGGTCCTTGGAGAAGCAGCTTGTGATTTTTCCTGCTAAAGACTAAAAAAGGCTCTTGACCCATGACTTGTGGTATTGTTTTCACTTTCTATTCCTATCCTTACGCTCCTTCAGCAGTGTTCTTTTGCCCTTCTAATCCCTCCTTTCAGTTCCCCCCACCCCCACCCCCACAACTCCTCCACTATAAACATCCTCACCAGAGTGATGCATGTGTTACATTGATGCCTCGTTATCACCCAATGTCTGCAGTTTACATTAGGGCTCACTCTTGGGGTTGCATATTCTATGGGTTTTGACAAATGTAGTGATGTGTATCCACCATGATAGTATTGTATGAAACAATTTCACCATCCTCTGCGCTCCATCTATTCATGTCTTCCTTCTTCCAAACCTCTGGCAGCTACTGATCTGTTTACTTTCTCCATAGTTTTGTTTTTTTCCAGAATGTCCTATAATTGGAGTCATGGAATATGTAACTTTTTAAGACTGGTTTCCTTCAAGTAGTAATATGCATTTAAATTTCTTCCCCATCGTTTCATAGCTTGATAGCTTGATTTTAAATTTTTTTTAACATTGAATTTATTGGTGTGACACTAGTTAACAAAATTATACAGGTTTCAGGTGCACAATTCTACAATACATCATCTGTACATTGTATTGTGTGTTCACTGCCCCTCCCCCAAGCCAAGTCTCTGTCCATCACAATTTATCCCCCCTGTAACCCTCCTCTGATGACTTGTTTCTTTTTAACACTGAAGAGCATTCCATTGTCTGGATTTATTGCACTTTATTTATCCATTCACCTACTGAAGGAAATCTGGGTTGCTTCCAAGTTTTGGCAATTATGAATAAAGCTGCTATAAACATCCATGTGCAGGTTTTTGTGTGAATATAAGCTTTTCATTCCTTTGGGTAAATAGCAGCGTGTGACTGCTGGATCAGCTTTTCTTCTGCGTTATCTTTTCACAAATGACTACTAGCCTTTGCTTGATTGTTGTCAAGTGTCTGCTCCAACTTGTGTGTTTTCCCACGTGAGCTTGTTGTGTTCTTAGCCATATACTTCTGGGTTGAGCCTCCAGAGTCTTTAAGAATGATCTATGCCCTACTTGGAGGAATGTGAGGAAAGAGAGAACCTATATAATAATAACATACAGAAGTTTTGATGTAGCAGATGTAGCAGCTAGATTTGGGAAAGAAGTAGAAAACAGAAGATGAGTTTATAGCACCCAAGAGTTAAATTCTGTCTGTTCATGTAGTTCCTACTGGCATCAAATAAAGAGTCATTTGAGCCTTCTACATCACAATGAAAATTTGAACACTGAATTTAGCTTCAGGGAAATTAAAAGTCACTGCTTCATGGTAGTGACAGTTCCTCTTGAAGGTCATCACAGGAGATAGAAAGGCAATCAGACTCTCTGAAGAGGAGTCCTTATTCTCTCTTGTCCATGTTATCTTTTCATGGTCTATGAAAGATGCAGAGTGGCTTTCTGGAAGATGCAGCCCAATTAAAAATAGAACTATCTAGATGAATTTAAAAAAGATGGAGATCATCTCTATGGATTCACAACACTAGGGATTCTAGGAGAGACTAGCATGGGAAAAAACAAACCTAAATTATCATTGATTTCAGCTTTCTCAAAGTGGCCTTTTATTCTAGGTTAATTAAAGCAAAAAATTTGTTTTGATTTGCATAAAGCAATGTATTTTTTTCTTTTGTTTCCCTTGCCTAAGAGGATACATCAGGAAAAATATTGTTATAAGAAATGTGCGAGATTTTGCTGCCTATGTTTATCTGTAAGATTTTTATGGTTTTGAGTCTAATATTTAAGCCTTTAATCCATTTTGAATTTATTCTTATCTACAGTATAGGAAGGTGGTCTAGTTTAATTTTTTCCACGTATCTGTCCAATTTCCCCAACACCATTTATTGAAGAGACTGTTTTCAGCCCATTGTATATTCTTGCCTTCTTTGTCAAATACTAATTGACCATAAAGGAGTAGGTTGATTTCTGAGCTTTCTATTCTGTTCCATTGATCTATATGTCTATTTTTATGCAAGTGCCATGTTGTTTCGACTACTATGGCCTTATAGTGTAGTTTGATATCAGGTAGCATAATTTTTAAAATTTTGTTCTTGTTCTTAAGATTGCTGTTGCTATTCGAGGTTTTCTTGTGGTTCCGATAAAATTTTAGAATATTTGTTCTAGTTCTGTGAACCATACCATTATTATCTTGACAGGAATTGTGTTGAATCTATAGATGACAAAGTTTTTACACAGCAAAGGAAACCATCAACAAAATGAAAAAACAACCCACTGAATTGGAGAACATACTTGCTAATGATACATTTGATAAGTGGTTAAAATCCAAAAGTTTTAAGAACATAAAACTCAACACCAAAACAAACAAACAAACAATTCAATTAAAAACAGGCAAAGAATCTGAAAAAACATTTCTCCAAAGAGGACATACAGATGGCAAATAGACATATGAAAAAATGCTCAAGGTCACTAATCATCAGAGAGATGTAAATTAAAATCATAATGAGATATCACTCACACTTGTCAGAATGGCTGTCATCAATAAGTCCACAGAAAGGTAAGTGTTAGAGAGGATGTGGAGAAAAGGGAACACTTGGGCACTGTTGGTGAGAATGCAGATTAGTGCAGCCACTGTGGAAAGAGGTATGGAGTTACCTCAAAGAATTAAAAAATATATAGAACTGCCCTATGATTCCATTTCTGAGAATTTATCTGAAGAAACTCAGAGTGCTAATTTGAAAGAATTTCTGCACCTCTCTGTTCATTTTAGCATTATTTACAATAGCCAAGGTTTGGAAGCAGTGCAAGTGTCTACCAGTAGATGAGTGGATAAAAAAACTGTGGTACATTAATACAATGAAATACTACTCAGCTGTAAAAAAAAACCACAAAACTTATTTTATGCAATAGCATGGATGGACCTGGAGAGCATTATGCTAAGTGAAATAAGCCAGTCAGAGGAGAAAGACAAACACCATATTATTTCACTCATGTGGAATCTAATGAACTAATAAGCAAAATAGAGACAGACTCATAGTTAGAGAGCAAACTAACAGCTGTTGGAGGGGAGGGGTTGGGCGCTGGGTGGGGTGTTGTGCAGAGATTGAGCAAAAAAATGAGAAAAAAAAGTCATGCACACAGACAACTGTATGATTCTTGCTGGGTGGAGGTAGGGTGTGGAGAGATAACGGAGAGTGTTATGGGGGATAAATAGTGATGGGGGAGACTTGACTTGGGGTGCTGAACATACAATACAGTGTACAGATGATGTGTTGTAGAATTGTGCACCTGAAACCTGTATAATTTTGTTAATCAGTGTCACCCCAATAAATTCAATTAAGAGGGGAAAAAAATCTTCCATGCTTTAGAAATGCTGTCGACAGAGGTTGATTTAATGGCTGGTGCACACGCCCTGGGCCCTGCCTACTGAAGGGCCCCGCAAAACCCCAAGTTTACACTTTTTTCTAATGTAAGGGGCCCAATATTTTCTTCTGCACCCGGGGCCTCAACCAAGTTTAATCCTCCTCTGGCTATAGATAAGATTTCAGAAGGAAAGAATGACAATGTCTCTTTTTCCCCTTTTCTTATAATGAAGATGATTGTCGATGCAGGAATTGGAAATTTATAAATCAGTCATCTTTTGTTCTGCCTATTGAAGTGATGTTTTAAAAACACTGAGTCAATATTTTAAAATGTGAGTGTTTTCACTTAGATATGTCGATTTCCAGCTTGTTCTGAAAAGCTGGAATATCTGAAACGTTAGCATAAATGTCCAAAAAGCAATAGTCAACCTTAGCGGAACAGCTAGTCAACCTTAGCGGAACAGCTAGTCAACCTTAGCAGAACAGCCACTGCCTCTCCGAGCAGGACCAGGTTTCTCCGGTTCACCACAGTCCTCAGTTTTCACCAGTGTCTTCCTGACACGCTCCAGCTTAGGCCTTTCACTGCCTTCCTGTGCCGGACACATATTTGAGATTTTGACTTCTATGAGATATTATGCTCCTTATTTCCTAGAGGAGTTCTAAGTCATTATATTGGTATTTTAGCTGAGATCAACTCCACGCTGTCTTACAAACACATCCTATTTAGCAAAGTCATTAAGGTTCTGGTTTTATTAGTGACATAATAGCCTTCAGCAAAAATTTACTTTAAACATTCTTTGATTTAAATTTATTTTCTTCTAGAGTCTTATGATTTCTTTGTAGAAGGTCAGTTTCATGAGTCTTACATTTCCCATCAGGCTGTGGACGTAAAAAACATCCATTTTACATTTCATTTAAGCTAAGAATAATTTTCCTTTAAAATGAAACTAAGGAGGTGAGTCTAATATATGACTATGCTAGCTTCCTACATAAAGACATAAGTCTAAATCCAAACATTATTTTAGACATAAATCTCCCAAACAAAACAGTTCTCAAATATCAATAACTCAATCACAAAACAATTGATATAGGGATAAAATAGGAGGAAGAAATAAAATAGTCCACAAAATAAAGGAGTAGCAAGGAGAATCTGGATAATAAAAATGCAGATGATAGTTTTCAGATACATGAGCTGACGGTTCTAGACCCTCAGCATCACTGCCATGGACGGGTCTACCTCTAGGACGAGATGACTCAGGTAGGCACAAAACTGAAGAGGTACCAAAAGTGTATTATTTGTGATAAACACTTTGATGCAATATTTTATAAATCAATATCAATGCAAAACAAACTAATCCATGATGAATACGATGGTCTTGTTGGCCAATGGGCTGAGATTTGGCCAGGCATTTAGCATGCTTACGCTATCTATGCCCGTTGCGGTGCTTAGCACTTTTCATGCTTTCTTTTTCTTTTTCTTTTTAAAAATTTAATATACAGAACAACTCTACGATATAAGTTCTTTTCTCTTGTTCTCCCCGTTTTACAACTGAGAAAACTGAGGCTTAAAGATGTTGAGTAACTTGGACAAGGTTACAGGTAATAAGTAACAGGATCCAAACAGCTGGTACTATACTATCTAACACTGCCGGGATGGCTGAACCCAGTTGGATCAAGTTCGGTGGATGCTGATTATGACTCCACTTTCTTGGTGTTCCTGCTGGATCAGAGATAAGTTCATGACCTCGGAGCAGCCGTATATAGACTGATCCAGAGGAGCTGAATCAATCTGAGAGGAAGATATAGCTTATTGGTTTTTCTATACTAAATGGTTTCTGTCCAAACCAACGTTAGGAGAGCAGGAGGGTGGGGGAGTTAGAGGAAGAGACAAGGCAGGGGAAAGGGAGAGTCAGGAAATACACATCTACATAGAAAGAGACTGAAACCTAAAGACAGTGAGACCAAGAACAAATACAAATGTTGTCGGTAGAGGAAGAGCAATGAGGAAGTTCAAGTTCACCATAAAGTTGAAGTCCAGAATGAAGAGCAAGGGAGCCCTGCAGCTGAGGAGGATGCACCTGGCTGAGCACCAGAGCTTAGTGAAATGATGCTTCCGTCTGTGTATGTCCATACTGCTCGAGCCTGTTTTCTGACTTTCTTACTGTGGGTTCTTCCGCTGTCCTTTCCGACACAGCAATAGCTTAATAGGTGGCCTGAGGTGTTCTCTATTAACTGCACAATGAAATAGCCCAGTGGGCCCTTGTTTCCAGATTCACAACCCTCTCTTCCCATCTGCGTTGTCTTGTCCTCCTATCCTTTGCTCTGTTCCTGGCTGTCCTGCCTCCACTAGCTGCCATTATACTTTAATGTAAGAGCTTTCATCAGTAGAGTCACATTTTTTGTTTTATTTTATTTTATTTATTTATTTATTTATTTATTTATTTATTTTGTGTGTGTGTGTGTGTGTGTGTGTGTATAATGCTTCATGAGCCAGTTGTCTGTATCCTTCAGCTGACTCTCCAAATGCCGCATTGCCTGTCAGTTTCTTCATGCCTGCAGGGCAAGAAGCAGAGGGTCTGGAGCTGAGAGGGCTGGCTAAGAATGAGATAATATCTGAGAAGGAAGACAGGAAGAAGTCAGAAAGAAGATCAGTTAAATTAGGAGCACACTGTTACACATCTGCTCACTTGATGGGCATTTTTTCTATAGAATATTTACCTTCAACTTCAGATTTATTGTCATTGCTATGAGACTTAAAATACATATGGTAGACTTTCTAGAACCACTCAGCTCACTAATATAATAATTAACCATTTAGGTCAGTGGTTCTCAGTCCTATTAGATGCAATAATGCCTTTGGCAGTAAATATTAAAGATGCATTTTGTAATGATTTCTCCACTTTTTGTATGAATAATATAACCTATTTACATAAACCTTTAAAATGCTCTAACTTTATAAAAAGTAAAAAGAAAGTCAGTTAAGTAAATAAATACAGGGTGTCTTCGGGTTACAACAATCTCAACATACAACATTTCAAGTTTACAATGCTCACTCCCATGAAAACTTAAAACATTGAGACATAAGTGTTTTGGTTGTTATGGATGTCTTGCAATGCTATAGGCAAATTTAGGAAGAGAAGAAGTCATCAACCTTCCAGACTAGCCTAGAACAATTCTTTAAGAAAGGAGAGAGGCCTGCAACAGATCCTGTACCCTCTATGTCAGCTGCTTCTTGAAATGAAACACCTGTAGTACAGGTAGAATCAATCATCTCCAGCGTCTCCTGCATGTTCCTTAGGCAATCCTGATTCACCTGACCCAGTGTCTCCAGCACCTTCTGCAGGTTCTCCTGCCTCTCCAGCTTCCTCCTCCCAGTAGGTCACTCTCCCCCACCTTGCAATGCCCCTTCCAGTGTGCAAGCCAACCACAGGAATAAAGGTAAGGAATTTTTTTTTACACTCATTTTTTTCTATTACTACAGTACAATGTACAGTACAGCATATTTATGTCCTTTTCCTTTTCTGTGGTTTAGTTGTGTTTTTATGTTCTAGATTATGATATTTCAACTGTCTTGGGATAGGTAAGTAATTTAGACTAGGGTGTGTTTCGACTTACACCAAAATCTGGGTTACGTCACTGTCATAGAAACAGAACTGTGGTTGTAACATGAGGATCCTCTGTAATGTAAATGTAAATTCTTGGGCAGGAGTATGTCAAAGACATAGAAGGCTGTCAGATATTTTCACCCTTTGCAAATGGAACTGTGTCTAATGCTGTCTGACATTGGGGTCAGTGATGATTTCCAAAAATCATCCTTGGCCCCTCCAAGAATGGCCATTTCCCAATTTCTGGAAACTGAATATGTTACCTTATGTGGCAAAGGGAATTTGCAGATTAATTAAGTTAAGGATCTGAAAATGGAGAGATTATACTAGATTATCCTGATGGGTCCAATGTAAACATGAGTTCTTCTAAGAGAAAGATAGGAGTGTCAGAGTTGGAGAAGGTGTAATGAAGAAAGAAGAGGTTAAGGTGCTGCAAAGCCATGAGCCAAGAAATATGGGCAGTATCTAGAAGCTGGAAAAAGCAAGAAGAGGGATTTCTCTGCAAAATCTTCAGAAGTAACACAGTCTTGATTACCCATTTTAGACTTCTGACTTCTAAAATTGTCACATAAGCCTGACCAGGCAGTGGCGCAGTGGATAGAGCTTTGACTGGGATGCGGACGACCCAGGTTTGAGACCCTGAGGTTGCCAGCTTGCGCGCGGGCTCATCGGGTTTGAGCAAAGCTCACCAGCTTGAACCCAAGGTCACTGGCTCGAGCAAAGGGTTACTCGGTCTGCTGGAGGCCCGTGTCAAGGCACATATGAGAGGGCAGTCGGTAAACAACTAAGGTGTCTCAACAAAAAAGTAATGATCGATGCTTCTCATCTCTCTCCATTCCTGTCTGTCTATCCCTATCTATCCCTCTATCTGACTCTCTCTCTGTCTCTGTGAAAAAAATAAAAATAAAATAAAAAATAAAATTGTCACATAATAAACATGTTGTATTAAACCACTACATTTGTGGTTATTTCTTAAAGCAACTAAAGGGAACTAATATGGTGATGAATTCTTGGAAAATTCCAAACTGTCAAAGTTCAATTTTTATAAAATTTTTATAACTTTTTTCCTGGAAAATGTATTGCATAGTCAAAATGTATAAAATATTCAATACTGAAATAACTATAAACAAGGTTTTCACTGTATCACCACGTCTTCTATTTTCTTAGTCTTCTCTCCTCTGTCTTCTCTGCTCTCTCCCATTTGCAGTTTGAGGTTCAGATTTCATGCTGAGCAATTTCGCTTCTATCTTGTTTTGAGGTCCCTTTGCCTGTGGCTTCACCTTCCCTTTGCAGAGTAGCCCTTTAAGGTGTTTTTTTTAAAAAAAACTCTTTCCTCCCTAATGCTGCTGACTAATAAAATTCTTTTTTATTTTTTAGCGAAAGTGAGGAAGGGACACACAAATAGGAAGGGAGAGAGATGAGAAGCATCAACTTGTAGTTGTGGCACTTTAGTTGTTCATTGATTGCTTTCTCAAATGTGCCTTAACTGGGGGGGGGGGCTCCAACTGAGCCAGTGATCCTTTGCTCAAGCCAGTGACCTTGGGGTCATGTCTATGGTCCCACACTCAAGCCGAATGAGCCTGTGCTCAAGCAGGTGATTTCAGGGTTTCAAACATGGGCCCTCAGCATCTCAGGTCAATGATCCACTGCCTGGTCAGGCTTGATGGATAAAATTCTTGTTCAAGATAAATGCTCTTCCTTCAGCCTAGAATGGTCTTCAATCTCTAGTCCCTAGATTTGAATGAGTCTTAATGATCTTTCAAAACTGAAGTACCATCATTTCTAAGCAGTTTCTTTGACCTTTACTGTCTAAGCTACCCTTCTCTAGGGTCTTCACTGGTCCCTGAATTTACTATCTTTATCACCTACTTTGTTTTATCTATGTCCAGACACTGTATTAAGCAATTTAGATGTATTTTGTATATATTTATATCATATACTATTCCTATGAGCTAGTTACTATTTCTCCTCATTTTACAGGTGGGGAATTTGAGACACAGAGAGTAAATATTCAAAATCTAAAGAAAAAATGGGTTATTATTCTTAGAATCTTTTATGTTCATGAAAGATTACATTTCAATGGATTATATTTAAAAATATTAAATCTTTATGCTTTTAGTATGCTTGTATGTAGTAAATAGAGAAAAGTTTCAAGACCATTCCCCAAACTCTTCAGGATGCTTGTCTTGAAAGTAGGTGGATGGCTTACTTTATATACTTGTAACAGTTAGACATTTTACAATGGTTAAGTAGTGGAGTCAAATTTATTTGGCTTTCATGTATAAAACATAAATTAAATATTTTTAAAAAGGTTTTGATGATAGTTTAAAACTTTTCTATGGGAATTATTTTTATGTTTTTATATATAATACTTTAGTGTATGTACAAATGTAATTCATTCACATATTGATTTGTTCTATACTTACTTATTGAGTGTCACTATGAACTACATTCTTTTCTGGGCTCTGGGAATATGGTAATAAATAAGGACAATGGGGCTTACATTCTAGTGGGGAATGTACTCAATATCCATCTGAAAAAAGAAAGGAAGCAGGAAAGGGTGATAGAGAGTTCTAATGACTTAACCAAAGAGGGACTCTGAGAGGCTGGGAGGTTAGCGTGGAACTGGATGAAATAAGGGAGAAAGTCATATGCATATCCCATGAAATATATCCCAGAACATAACTTGCTATTTTTATAAATTGCTTGTGTTTTATTCTGACAGTAGAATTAATAGCATCAAAAGTGCTCATTGAGGATGTACTAGGTACTTGGAGGATGAGTTGGGCTGTTGAATAACAGGAAAATATGAGATCTGAACTTGGTCACCTAGTTTACAACCTTGATGGAAGTTGAGAACAATACACATGAAAGTATCAAATGATGAAACAGTTATTTATTTATTTATTTATTTTTTGCTAATTGTGTGACACAGATTCTAGGTTTTAGGGGGACATTTAGGGTTTTATGTCTTCAAAACTAAATTTCTTATTTTGCTAGATTCAAATATTTTTCAAATATTTTTAAGCACAAGGCAATAGAACTTGAAGCAAGAAGATGGGAAAAATGTTCTTTACTAGAACTTTAGTTCTCACTCCTTGTAGGGATTTCTTTCTCACAGGAAGTATTTACGGCGTCTGTGAAATATGATTCTAATTGAAGATAGGAAACCCTATTGGGAATCCAGACAATAGATTTATAGTCTGTGGCATCCTAAACGGTGGCTTTCTTTGGACCCAGACTCCTAAGTGACTGAAATATGGTGGGAAGGGAAACAAATGCATTGTTTTTCCTGCTTCTATTCTCCATGGCTCCCCTGTGCTATGACCAAGTGACAGTTGTGATCTTGATTTAGATTAATAATCAAATTGAGACTGTCTATTGTCTAGCACAAGACTCTCAATAAAGGTTGCCATTTGGGGCCTCAAAAAATGATTCATGATGAACACGAATATGCTAACAGTATTTGTGCTGGTGGGATTATGACTTTCCCCACCCAAGTTTTCTGCTTTTCTAACACAGTTTCTGATTATACTCTAGTTTCTGATGGCATTGTCTTTGATATTTAAAAGAAATGGGGATGTGATGATTCAAAAAAATCATTGGACTTATTAGATTAATGAGTGCTTATTCAGCGTGCGCTGTAGACTTTACTAAATTTAATTTTTTGCTTCAAAGATTTCATACTTGAATCAACTTTTTCTCTTATTTAATGATAAGTATCATTACAATCATTAATTATAATATTTAGTGTTCACACTATGCTTTTCACCCCAAAGTATAGAAACACATTTTTAAATTCAGTAAACCCTTGCCTTTAAGCCTACCATAGAAGAGATGCAGCAAATATTTACATTTCATAGAAGGGCTTGGAGGGTAGGGAAGTAAAACAACAACAACAGCAGCAAGCTGGATACATTTTGTTTCCATATGGTTGGAAATATACATACATTATTATAGAGCTAGCTGCCTAGTCTGTTCCCAAGGCTGTTTCTAAGGCTGGTAGTAAGGTTTTCTGAAATAAGCCTTAAATGTTGCTACCAGCCTGAGTCAGAAGGCTTTCCCTGTGGTTTTGATTTCTAATTTCATTAGCTGTAAAAATCAAGACGTGATTCCCCCTTGTTTTGATCTCTGGTGTTAGAATTCCAGCCAACCATCTTGACATGCTGCTTCCCACATCGGGGCCTTTGGTTGTTTTGGGAGGTCTTTGTGGCGGCATGTAGTTTGCAGATGTGCTGGTCCCGTTTGCCTGCCGTGCCTTCCTGACCCTTCCTCTGCTATGCACCCTGTGATGGAGGAGCGAACCTGGCGCTGATTCCCAGGCTCCTCCTTGTCAGTGTGTCTCTGGCAGCATTCAACCAGTGCAGGGCACTGGAGGGACGGAGGGTGGATGCAGCCAGGCACCAGCTCCTGCAGGCACCCCAGAAGCTGCTTCCTGCCTTGGTCCCTCTAGCCCAGGGCAGTTGTGGCTTTCTGCTGTGGCTGATCCCTGAGCTGCCTCCCTTTCCTGTTTGGCATCTCAGTAGCAATCCCCTTGCTTGTGCCCCTAATTCTCGGTTACTAAAGTTCCTGTTTTAGGCGTGCGAAGTGGCTTCTGATTTCCTAGTTGGACCTTGACTTATATAAGTATCAGTTCTTGGGGATGATTGTCAACAAAACAAATCATTGTCCTTATAGGAATTTTTGGGAAATTAAAGTTTATAAAATTTTCTTGTTTTAGGCCTCAAGGAACAGAATAATGTTGGAGAACAGATAATAATTTTATCATTTTGTAGGCAGGTACTTCTGAGCTGATGAATTATTTTATATATGGCTATAAAATGAGACATGTGAATTACATGAGTTTTGTTGTACACCTTGGATTTCTAGCATTTTGTAATTAAGCAATGATATAATGTGGGCTAAAGTGATGCCCCTAAAATATATTAATTGAACTATTTAAGTTTAGATCTAAAAGCACAATATCTATATCCTTATTTAAGACAAACATACTCCTTAGCGGTATTACTATAGGGTAGATGTAGGGCCAGTGGCTGCTGCTGTCATGGCCACTCACGTGCAGGTTCTCATTGGATTCAGGCAGACGGTAAAGAAACAGTGGAGCCAAAAAATGGTGGGCCATTTTATTTATTAAAGTCTCCCACTGGCCAACGAGCAAACACACAGGGCTCCCAAAGCCCTGACGCATTCTCCAGTTCCACAACCAGGAGAATCTTCTCTGGTCCCTCCTAGAATCAAAGGCCCCCACAAGCCTCAGTAGGGCTCCCAAAGCCCCTCAGCTCTGGTTCCCCATCTGCACACCTTCTCTCTCTCTGCCAGCATGGCTTCTCTCTCCTCCATCTGCTCTCCCTGCAAAACTGGCTTCTTCTTCAGCACTCCGCATTCTCTCTGCTCTCACTCTGCAAACATGGCTTCTTTCTGCCTCTTCTCTTTCTTCTGTCCTTTTCAAAACTTTCTAGTGTGAAAACCTCTCCTCTAGCAAACATTAGCAAAACAATGGCCCTTCCCAAGCAGGAAAGTAATTTGCAATTTCACAGACCACATATACCTAGTGCTGCCCAGCCCCCAATGCAAACTATAAGTAAGCAAACATAAAAATCATATTTTACAAACTTATTTGACCAACAGTAGACTAGGAAATCATTTTACATTATGTTCCTGGATAAATGTCCGTACTGGATGAGTTGCCAGCACTAATAAGTAAGGGGCAGTATGTAGTGGCTCTGCATTTCTTTGGCCACATGACATTCCGCAGTCCAGAAATCACTGAACTGGGGATCATAAAACATAGGCCTTCCCTTAGGTTGGCTTCACTAGAGACAGGGATGTGCATGTGATTTATTGAGGGAAGGACCTGTAAGGAAGTGAGGGAACAGGACAAAGCAGGGGAAGAAGACAAGACAAGATGTTTCCCTTGAAGTCTAGCCTCAGCCTGAGCACAGGGAGAACTCTGGGGAAAGAATGAGCCCACAGAGAAGCCTCGCCCTGAGACAGGGAGGCTGGGCTTTGGTATCCCTGTTATCAGTCTGTCATCCATTGTGGGTGGCCCCGGGGGGGCGGGGGGGGGACAGAAATACATACCTTTCCAGTCATTCTCTCTGGAGAATTCTCTTAGCTACAATGACTACAGCAGCTGAGAGAGGGATAAACTGACCTAATAAAGGAGATAGGGGTGAGGTAGCCACAGCATCTGCTGTAGCTGCCAGTACACACTTATAAACCCTTTGGCATTGGACAGGATACATAATTTCTCCAAGCCTCAGGTTCCTTATCTGTTTAAACAATGAAAAAGAAAGTTGGTAATAATAACCCCTGATCACTTTCTCTATCACTCATGCGTGTGCTTTGAAAGAAATAAAGTGATGTGGAAATAGGTAGCTCGTCCATCGGGAGAGAGGGCCATGCAGAGTTATACAGCTAATGGGAAACCTCCAGTTTCACCATGATCTCAGTCTCCCCTTGGATTCCTCTGAAAACACAGTCTGAGACAGGACTCGGGGAAAGGGACTTTATTTTGGAAGTGACTCTAGCAGAGAGACGTGATAGAGTGGGGAGAGTGACATAAGGATGGAGAAAGGCCAGGTGCCCGTATGAGGTCCCTGCAGGGGTGTGTGGCTGGGGCTCTGTCATGTGCACTTGAGGCAAGCAACTGCCAGCAGGAAGAGAGTCAAGGCCTGCATGGCACTATTGGCATGACACCCCAGGATGCAAACTGTGCTGTTTGTTACCCTATACTCTTGGGCACTGCTCCGATCCACTGATGCTCATCATTAATTCCATTCTGTCATTGATACTTCAAAGACTAGGCTGACCGCTTCCTCTAAGAAAAGATAGAACAGCGCAGGAAGCTACATTCGTCCTTGCACAGCAGATTGAGGCCACAATCAACATCCATCAGCTCTCTTCTCCACTGTCCATTCCAGAATTCCCTCACCCTCAACCAGCACTTCTGAGGTTGTGTGGTCAGTAGGTCACCCAGATTCTCACCTGAGGGGTCTGAGACTGGGTTGTCTGACTTCCTGTAATTTCCTGTTCTCTGTGATTAGTATGAAAACACCAAGAGATGCCCACTGAAGCCTCTGAGATCCAGACTTACTCTTCCTTTTTCCCCTTATGTAGTAACAACCCTGTTTCTCTGCTAATATAAAACTATGTTTTTGACTTGCCCATGGTATGAAGTGCCTGAGTGTGTCAAGTGACACAGTTTCTGGCTCAGTGTCACTTGAAGTGTTGTTCTCCAAGAACCAGGACCGCTAATGTATCCAAGTTTAAAGTTGTGAAAACAAGAAACCGAAGTTAAGCAATCATGTCACTGGGAGTGATAATGAGAGAAACCAGCCAGTGCTTACACCCCTTGGTACTCAGACATTTGCTTTCTAGTTTTGGGGTATGTAGCACATGTAAAAGCTATAGTTCCAATGCATCCTAGAAAATAGTGTTCCAATTCTGCAGATTGTAGACATGAGTTGGTCCCATATCTGAACCAATACGAAACCATTCTAATATTCTATCAGGCATGGGCATTCTGGATGATGCCATAGACAATAGGAGCAGTGGATCCTGAGGTCATGGGTCCATTGTTGTATCTTCTCTAGGAGAGAGGTGGTTACCCTAAAGAAATCTAACTCACACAGCTGTCCATCCCAGCCATGGTTGAAATAAGTGGCTTAAAGAATGTCAGTTGGGGAACCAGGTGTATCTGCTACAGTTATTATCACAGATCTTTTGTGAGATTCCTATGCATGTGATGCTGGGCTAGGAGCTGTACCCAAGTTTATAGGCACTGGTTCTACTGACATTATTTTAGCACAAGAGAGAGAGAGACAGATAGACAGACAGGAAGGAAGAGACAGATAGACAGACAGGAAGGTTATGGCACCTTACTTGTTCATTGATTGCTTTCTCATATGTGCCTTGACTGGGGGACTCCAGCCAAGCCAGTGACCTCTTGCTCAAGCCAGCAACCTTTGGGCTCAAGCTGGTGAGCCTGTGCTCAAGCTAGTGACTTCGGGTCCTCTGGGTCCCAGGCCGATTTTCTATTCACTGAGCCACCACCTGGTCAGGCTCGACCGTCTTTGATCTTCTATTCTGTTCACATATCATTCAGGAAACAATGGTAACTATTATGTGCTAAGTTTTATGTTAGATATACAAATAAGAATAAATTTCTTTGCTTTGGAAACTCACAACCTAGCACAGGAAATAGGTATATAAATGTGAAACTGTATTTTGGAATTGATGATTTTAATATAGGAAGCACAAAAAAAGAGATAATAATTCTGCCTGAAGTCTGAAAAGGCTTCACAGAGGAACTGATATTTAGATTGATCATTAAACATTGAA
Source organism: Saccopteryx bilineata (assembly GCF_036850765.1). Classification (NCBI taxonomy): domain Eukaryota; kingdom Metazoa; phylum Chordata; class Mammalia; order Chiroptera; family Emballonuridae; genus Saccopteryx; species Saccopteryx bilineata. Next base: position 201,747,515 of record NC_089494.1, read on the forward strand.
GATGAGTTTTCAAAATAGACAATGTTAGTTAGATAGAAGCCATGCTGCATGGAGAAAACAGCACCAGTAAAGGTACTGGGACATGAAGGCACAGGTCATGACCACGGAATGACAGGAGCTTCAGGGACTAAAGCAAAGAGTAAGTGTTATTGGGGTGGGGTGGGGAGAACTAGATAGGGGTACCACAGGGGGAGGAAGAAATGGTAGAAACAGGTGAAACTGAAAGGCCCTGCATCATATGCTAAGGAATTTGGACCTGACAGACATCTCCAATGTAGACATATGTGTATAGACCATATGTACAGTCAGCATAGTGAAAATATGAAACCAGGACATGCATGGTAGACAAGGCAATGTTAGAATGAAGCTCTCAGAACCTTTTTTATGGAAAGTATTCCATTGTATGTATGAACCACAGCTTTTTTTTTTTTAAATAAATTTTTATTAATGGTAATGGGATGACATTAATAAATCAGGGTACATATATTCAAAGAAAACATGTCTAGGTTATTTTGTCATTAAATTATGTTGCGTATCCCTCGCCCAAAGTCAGATTGTCCTCCGCCACCCTCTATCTAGTTCTCTGTGCCCATCCCCCTCCCCCTAACTCTCTCCCTCCCTCCCTCCCATGTCCTCCCTCCCCCCACCCCTGGTAACCACCACACTCTTGTCCATGTCTCTTAGTCTCACTTTTATGTTCCACCAATGTATGGAATCATGTAGTTCTTGTTTTTTTCTGATTTACTTATTTCACTCCTTATTATGTTATCAAGATCCCACCATTTTGCTGTAAATGATCTGATGTCATCATTTCTTATGGCTGAGTAGTATTCCATAGTGTATATGTGCCACATCTTCTTTATCCAGTCTTCTATTGAAGGGCTTTTTGGTTGTTTCCATGTCTTGGCCACTGTGAACAGTGCTGCAATGAACATGGGGCTACATGTGTCTTCACATATCAATGTTTCTGAGGTTTTGGGGTATATACCCAGTAGAGGGATTGCTGGGTCATAAGGTAGTTCTATTTGCAGTTTTTTGAGGAACCACCATACTTTCCTCCATAATGGTTGTACTACTTTACAGTCCCACCAACAGTGAATGAGGGTTCCTTTTTCTCCACAGCCTCTCCAACATTTGCTATTACCCGTCTTGTTGATAATAGCTAATCTAACAGGGGTGAGGTGGTATCTCATTGTAGTTTTGATTTGCATTTCTCTAATAACTAATGAATCTGAGCATCTTTTCATATATCTGTTGGCCATTTGTATCTCTTCCTGGGAGAAGTGTCTGTTCATGTCCTCTTCCCATTTTTTTATGGGATTGTTTGTTTGTTTGTTGTTGAGTTTTATGAGTTCTTTGTAAATTTTGGATATTAGGCCCTTATCTGAGCTGTTGTTTGAAAATATCATTTCCCATTTAGTTGGCTGTCTGTTTATTTTGATATCAGTTTCTCTTGCTGAGCAAAAACTTTTTATTCTGATGTAGTCCCATTCATTTATCTTTGCCTTCACTTCTCTTGCCATTGGAGTCAAGTTCATAAAATGTTCTTTAAAACCCAGGTCCATGATTTTAGTACCTATGTCTTCTTCTATGTACTTTATTGTTTCAGGTCTTATATTTAGGTCTTTGATCCATTTTGAATTAATTTTAGTACACGGGGACAGGCTGTAGTCGAGTTTCATTCTTTTGCATGTGGCTTTCCAGTTTTCCCAACACCATTTGTTGAAGAGGCTTTCTTTTCTCCATTGTGTGTTGTTGACCCCTTTATCAAAGATTATTTGACCATATATATGTGGTTTTATTTCTGGGCTTTCTATTCTGTTCCATTGGTCTGAGTGTCTATTTTTCTGCCAATACCATGCTGTTTTGATTATCGTGGCCCTATAATATAGTTTAAAGTCAGGTATTGTAATGCCCCCAGCTTCATTCTTTTTCCTTAGGATTGTTTTGGCTATTCGGGGTTTTTTATAGTTCCATATAAATCTGATGATTTTTTGTTCCATTTCTTTAAAAAATCTCATAGGGATTTTGATGGGAATTGCATTAAATTTGTATATTGCTTTGGGTAATATGGCCATTTTGATTATATTTATTCTTCCTATCCAAGAACAAGGAATATTTTTCCATCTCATTGTATCTTTTTCGATTTCCCTTAACAATGCTTTGTAATTTTCATTATATAGGTCCTTTACGTTCTTTGTTATGTTTATTCCTGGGTATTTTATTTTTTTTGTTGCAATCGTGAAGGGGATTATTTTTTTGAGTTCGTTTTCTAATATTTCATTGTTGGCATATAGAAAGGCTATGGACTTTTGTATGTTAATTTTGTATCCTGCGACCTTACTGTATTGGTTTATTGTTTCTAATAATCTTTTTGTAGAGTCCTTTGGGTTTTCGATGTATAGGATCATATCATCAGCAAAAAGTGATACCTTTACTTCTTCTTTTCCGATATGGATGCCTTTTATTTCTTTGTCTTGTCTGATTGCTGTGGCCAGAACTTCTAGCACCACGTTAAATAAGAGTGGAGAGAGTGGACAGCCCTGTCTTGTTCCTGATTTAAGGTAGAAAGTCCTCAGTTTTATGCCGTTTAATATGATGTTGGCTGATGGTTTATCATATATGGCCTTTATCATGTTGAGATATTTTCCTTCTATACCCATTTTGTTGAGAGTCTTAAACATAAAATTGTGTTGTATTTTATCAAAAGCCTTTTCTGCATCTATTGATAAGATCATGTGGTTTTTGTTCTCTGTTTTGTTGATATGGTGTATTATGTTAACCGTTTTGCGTATGTTGAACCATCCTTGAGATTCTGGGATGAATCCCACTTGATCATGATGTATTATTTTTTTAATATGTTGTTGTATTCGGTTTGCCAGTATTTTGTTTAGTATTTTAGCATCTGTATTCATTAGAGATATTGGTCTGTAGTTTTCTTTCTTTGTGCCATCCTTGCCAGGTTTTGGTATGAGGGTTATGTTGGCCTCATAAAATGTGTTTGGAAGTGTTGCTTCTTCTTCAATTTTTTGGAAGACTTTGAGTAGAATAGGAACCAAGTCTTCTTTGAATGTTTGATAGAATTCACTAGTATAACCGTCTGGGCCTGGACTTTTATTTTTGGGGAGGTTTTTAATAGTTTTTTCTATTTCCTCCCTGCTGATTGGTCTGATTAGGCTTTCTGCTTCTTCATGACTCAGTCTAGGAAGGTTGTATTGTTCTAGGAATTTATCCATTTCTTCTAGATTGTTGTATTTGGTGGCATATAATTTTTCATAGTATTCTACAATAATTCATTGTATATCTATGATGTCTGTGGTGATCTCTCCTCTTTCATTTTGGATTTTATTTATTTGAGTCCTGTGCCTTTTTTCCTTGGTGAGTCTTGCCAAGGGTTTGTCAATTTTGTTGATCTTTTCAAAGAACCAGCTCCTTGTTTTATTGATTTTTTCTATAGTTTTTCTGTTCTCTATTTCATTTATTTCTGCTCTGATTTTTATTATCTCCTTTCTTCGGCTGGTTTTGGGTTGTCTTTGTTCTTCTTTTTCTAGTTCCTTAAGGTGTGAAGTTAAGTGGTTTACTTCGGCTCTCTCTTGTTTGTTCATATAGGCCTGAAGTGATATGAACTTTCCTCTTATTATTGCTTTTGCTGCATCCCAGAGATTGATATGTCGTATTTTCATTTTCATTTGTCTGTATATATCTTTTGATCTCTGCACTTATTTCTTCTTTGACCCATTCATTTTGTAGAAGTATGTTGTTTAGTTTCCACATTTTTGTGGGTTTTTCCCCCTCTTTTTTGCAGTTGAATTCTAGTTTCAAGGCTTTATGATCAGAAAATATGCTTGGTACAATTTCAATTTTTCTAAATTTGCTGATATTGTCTTTGTGGCCCAACATATGGTCAATTCTTGAGAATGTTCCATGTATACTAGAGAAAAATGTATACTCTGTCGCTTTGGGATGAAGTGTCCTGTAGATGTCTATCATATCCAGGTGTTCTAGTATTTCGTTTAAGGCCACTATATCTTTATTGATTCACTGTTTGGATAACCGATCTAGAGCCGTCAGTGGTGTATTGAGGTCTCCAAGTATGATTGTATTTTTGTTAGTTTTTGTTTTAAGGTCAATAAGTAGCTGTCTTATATATTTTGGTGCTCCTTGGTTTGGTGCATATATATTAAGGATTGTTATGTCTTCTTGATTCAACTTCCCCTTAATCATTATGAAATGACCATTTTTGTCTCTGAGTACTTTTTCTGTCTTGTAGTCAGCATTATTAGATATGAGTATTGCTACACCTGCTTTTTTTTGGGTGTTGTTTGCTTGGAGTATTGTTTTCCAGCCTTTCACTTTGAATTTGTTTTTATCCTTGTTGCTTAGATGTGTTTCTTGTAGGCAGCATATAGTTGGATTTTCTTTTTTAATCCATTCTGCTACTCTGTGTCTTTTTATTGGTAATTATTGACACTTGTGGGTTCCCTACTGCCATTTTATAAATTGCTTTCTGTTAGTTTTATATCTAGTTTGATTCTTCTCTTTTGTTTTTCTATCATTTGTTTTTGTTTGTTTGTGTTCCATACTTCTTTCCTCTGTTGCTACCTTTTTTAAGTCAAGTGTTTTTGTGGTGGTTTTTTCAAGGGTGGTTACCATTAAGTAATGAAAAGTGTACCTACCATATTCATTGTAGTACCCTATCTTATAAGTATTTCTGCACTTCATCATCCTTTGCTACTGTTAATCTCCATCCTCTCCGCCCCTTTTTTCCTTTGTTGCCACAGTTTAAGTTTGGTTTTATTGTGTTCTTGGTGGAGCTGTTACTTGTGGTGTTGTTTTCTTTTGTTCTTTGAATCTGGTTGGAAAACCCCCTTTAGTATTTCCTGGAGTGGGGGCTTTCTGCTGATAAATTCTCTCATCTTCTCTGTATTTGTGAATGTTTTTATATCTCCTTCATACTTGAAGGATAACTTTGATGGGTATAGTATTCTTGGCTGAAAGTTCCTCTCTTTCAGGGCTTTAAATATTGGGGTCCACTCTCTTCTAGCTTGTAGAGTTTCTGCTGAGAAATCTGATGATAATCTAATAGGCCTTCCTTTATATGTTGTACTCTTCTTTTCCCTGGCTGCCTTGAGAATTTTTTCTTTGTCATTGGTTTGTGTCATCTTTATTATGATGTGCCTTGGAGTGGGTTTGTTGGGGTTAAGAAAACTCGGTGTTCTGTTTGCTTCTTGAATTTGAGGCTTTAGTTCTTTCCACAGGCTTGGGAAGTTCTCGTCTATTATTTGTTTGAGTATATTCTCCATTCCATTTTCTTTCTCTTCTCCCTCTGATATACCTATTATTCTTATGTTATTCTTTCTGATGGAGTCAGACAATTCCTGTAGGGCTTTCTCGTTTTTTATTATTTTTGAGTCTCTTTCTTCTTCTCTCTGTTGTGCCTCAAGTTGTTTGTCTTCTATTTCACTAATCCTATCTTCAATCTGGGCTGTTCTGTTAGCTAAGCTTGTTACCTCGTTTTTCAGCTCGTGAATTGAGTTTTTCATTTCTGTTTGATTTGTTTTTATAGTTTCAATTTCCTTGGTAATATATTCTTTGTGTTCATTGAGTTGTTTTCTGATCTCCCTATATTGCCTTTCTGTGTTTTCTTGTATATCTCTGAGTATTTTTAAGATTTCTATTTTAAATTCTCTGTCATTTAGCTCCAAGGCTTCCAATATGTTAAGTCTTTTCTCCATAGATTTTTCTACATCTATTTGTGTTACCTCTCTTTCTTTTGTATCCATAATGTTCGATTTCCTCTTTCTTATTGGCATCTGAGGGTGGTCTTGTTGATAGCACTAATTAGAATTAATAAAGAGTAAAAAGTAAAAAAAAAAAAAAAAGGTAAAACACCCCACAAAAAAAAAACAGTAATAATTTATTATTTCCCCCTTTTTTCTTTCTTCTCTTTCCCTCCTATCTTCTCCTCAGGGAAATATCATGCCTATAATGGAGGGCCTGATTTGGGGTGAAGAGTTCAAGGGGCAAAAAAAGGGAGTAGGGACCTACTAAATGCAAAAAAAAAAAAAAGGAAGAAAATCTTAGACAAGCATAAGATGATTTGCTTGTAAGTGATGGTCAACTAAGAGATATAATGAGAGGGATAAGAGGGAACCAGAAAAAAGGATCAAAAAACGATTAATAAAGAAGAAAAAAATAAAAATAATAAGTAAAAATCTGTTGTATTAAGTGCAGCGAAGACTAAATACAATGGAGACCTTGGGTTGGGAGGACCCAAAATGCCACAAAAATAAACAAACAAGAAAAAAACAAAAACAAAAGCAAAAAAGAAAAATAAAGCCAAAAAAAGCCTTGAGTCCCAAATTAACTAATTTGTTCGTGATTGAGGATTAAATGGGAGGAAAGTAAAATGAGAAAAGAAAAAACGAATAGAAAGGAAAAAATAAGAAAAAGAGAAAAATGAAGGAAGAAATAGAAAAGGAAGAGAAAAAAACAAAATAAAGCAAAACAAAAAAAAAAAAACAAAAGAGGAGAGAGTGAGAGTTAAGTGTTTTGGAGTATAACCTTAAAGGAGGGTGAGGATGAAGAAGAGAAATAAAATGTAACACTCATGGGTAGTGTAATTCAAGGAAAGGGAAGCATAAGATGGGCAGAGAATAGAAGGACCGAGGTGGAGGAAATAAAGGCAATAAGATAGAAGAAACAAACAACAACAACAAAAAAATTAGTGGAACAAGTTATAAAGTCTGTGGATTTTTCTTGATTTTGAGAGGTTAACTTCTTCCTTTTTCTTTTCTCTCCCTCTTCCTGGTCGGTGACTCTGTACCCCAGGCTCTGCCCCTGTGTCACACTTAGGTAGGGATTTGCAGTTGATGGGATTCTATGGCAATGTCATATAATTGGCTTTAGTCTTGCTGGTAGTCAAGGCTTGTTGGCGTTTGCAGGGTCCAACGATGAGAGAGTTTGCTTTCCTGGATTCTCTCTCCTAGTCCCCCCTTCCTGAATTAGCAGCCTGGTGATCCAGCTATAAGGCTGCAACTGCTTCTGCCTGGGGAGTAAGAGGCTCAAAGAGCTGGGAAATCCCCACTCTATCCCCACTCAGTGCAAGGCTTTGGGAAAGGCTCTGGCAGTCAGGGCCTCCAGTGTAATCAGGCGGGGGTGGGAGTCAATTGTTGTCAAGGTGACTGTTCAGCACCTACCATTCAGTTGGACCTCTCAACCCAGGCTTTCCACACTTTGTAGCCTGTTTTGGCTGGGAAGAAGAGGCACTAGTCTCTGCTTGCGACTAGTGTAGTATAGATCTTATTATCTGCCAAGTCCTTCTTGTTAGCGTTTATCCCTGAATATGGAGGCTCTATCAATCAGAAGTTGCCCCCGCCCCTTTAGCGAGAGGCACTAAAAAATATCACGCCTCTTGTCTTGGATCGCTGAACTGAGAGAGATCTTATCAATTAGAACCGAGGGTGCACAGATTTCATGGGTTAAGCTAATTTCAGTGATTGGGTCGCAGCTGTGCTCCCGAAGGTATTTTAGGCTGCCTGTGCGCGCCCCTCCCCCAACGCTTGATTGTTAGCTTGAATGGCTGGGTGAGGTGCCCCGCCCACGGAGAGAATCTCCCAAGTAGGGAAGACCACCCTGGTGCCTCTCCCTCTTGCCCTGCCACTGGCGGCTGGATCGCACCAGGCGCAGGATAATGGGGCACCCTAGGTGTGCGGGCCAGTAGGGTGCTCTGGGCATGTGGAATGCCCAGGGCACGCGCGCGAATGAGGTGCTCTGGGCACCGGTGGCTGGCGACTCTCACTCGCAGTGCGCAGGCCGCTGGGAATGTTAGCGGTGCTCGCTCTGCAACCCTACCGGGCGTGCGCCCGCGGCTGCTCGCGGCTCCCGAGTGTGGGCTGATTCACCACAGGCGCACTCCCTCGTGGCTTGAATGAACGTCCCTGCGTTAGCTTCCTCCACACCCTCGTCTCTCAGATTCAAGTCCTTTCGCTTTCAGTTTGTGTGGAACTCCGGAATGCTCCGAGGATAAATTTTTCTGTTTCTAGTTGATAAATTTGTTGTGATTTAGGGGAGATCTGTCAGACGCGCTGCTCACGGCGCCATTTCTGTCTGTTCACCCACAGCTTTTTTTTATCCACGTATCAATTCATGGTCATTAGGCTTGCTTACATATCTTAGTCATTGTAAATAATGCTGCAGTGAACATAGGGTTGTATATATATTTTTTGAATTAGTGTTGTGAGTTTCTCTGGATATATACCCAGAAGCGACATCACTGGATCATAAGAATGTTCCAGTTTTAATTTTTGAGGAATCTCCGTACTGCTTTCTGCAGTGGCTGCACAGATCTGTATTTCCACCAGCAATGTATGAGGGTTCCCTTTTCTCTACATGCTTGCAAACATTTGTGGTTGGTTGATTTATTGATAATAACCAATCTGACAGTTATGTGATGATATATCATTGTGGTTTAATTTACATTTCTCTGATGATTACTGACCATGACTATTTTTACATATGACTGTTGGCCATCTGTATGTCCTCTTTGGAAAAGTATCTATTCAGGTCCTCTGCCCTCTTTTTAATTTGATTTTTTTTTTTTGGTGTTGAGATGCATGAGTTATTTATAAATTTTGGATGTTAACTTATCAGATGTATCATTGGTGAACATCAGATAGGTTTTATTTTTGTTTTGTTGATGATTTCATTTTCTATGCAAAATTTTTTAGTTTTATACAGTCCCATTTGTTTATTTTTTCATTTGTTTCCCTTGCCCAAGAATATGTATCAGAAAAAAAGATTACTAAGAGAAATATCCAAGAGTTTATTGCCTATATTTTATAGGAGGAGTTTAATGATTTCAAAATTTACATTCACTTTCACTTTATTCCTATGCATGGTGTAAGAAAGTGGTCTAGTTTCATTTTTTTGCATGTACCTGTTTAATTTTTCCAACACCATTTACTGAAAAAACTGTCTTAATTACGTTGTATGTTCTTGTCTCCTTTAGCATATATCAATTGAGTATATTGGCCTGGTTTTATTTCTTGGCTCTCTATTCTGTTTCATTGATCTGTATATCTACTTTTATTTCAGTGCCATATTTTGATTACTATAGCCTTGTAATAAACTTCGATATTAGGTAGTATGATACCTCCAACTTTGTTCTTTCTCAAGATTGCTGTTGCTATTTGGGATCTTTTGTGGTTTCATATAAATTTTTGGATTACCTATTGTAGTTCTGTCAAAAATATCATTGATATATAGGAATTATGTTGACTCTATAGATTACTTTGTACAGTATGGACCTTTTAACAGTGTTAATTCTTTCTATCTTTGAGCACAGTATATGCATCCATTTATTTATATTTTCTCCAATTTGTTTTATCAGAGTCTTTTAATTTTTTGAGTACAGGTCTTTTACTTCCTTCTTTAAATTTATTCCTCAGTTTTTAAAACTTTTTTGATGTAATTGTAAATAAGATGGTTTTCTTAGTTTCCCTTTCTGATGGTTTATTATTGGTGTATAAAATGCAATAAATTTCTGAATATTTATTTTGTATTTTGCTGCTTTACTGAATTCATTTATCAGTTCTCGTCTTTTTTTTTTTTTTGGTGGAATGTTTAGGGTACTCTCCCTGTAACATCATGTCATAAATAATAATGACAGTTTCACTTCTTCCTTTTCAATTTTTATGCCCTTTATTTTTTTTCTTCTTGTCTGATTGCTGTGGCTATGACTTCCAGTACTATGTAGATTAAAAGTGGTGAATGTGGACTTCCCTGTCTTATTCCTAATCTTAAGGGAAATGCTTTTAATTTTTCTCTGTTGACTAAGATGTTAGCTGTGGGTTTATCGGTGGCCTTTACTATGTTGAGGTTATCTTTCCTCTATTACCATTTTCTGAGAGTTTTTATCATAGTGGTACTGAATTTTGTCAGATGCTTTTTTCTGCATCTATTGATATGATCATATAATTTTTGTCCTTCATTTTCTCTATATGATATATCACATTAAGTGATTTGTGGATATTGAACCAACTTTTTATCCCAGGAATAAATCCTACTTGATCATGGTGTGTGATCTTTCAATGAATTACTAAATTTGGTTTGCTAATATTTTGTTGGGGATCTTTGCATCTATGTTCATCAGGAATATTGGCCTATAATTTTTTTCCTTCCTTCCTCCCTTCCTTCTTCCCTTCCTTCCTTCCTTCCTTTCTTCCCTCCCTCCCTCTCTCCCTCCCTCCCTCCCTCCCTCCCTCCCTCCTTCCCTCCCTCCCTCCTTCGCTTCTTTCTTTCTTTCTTTCTTTCTTTCTTTCTTTCTTTCTTTCTTTCTTTCATTATTTTTATCTGGTTTTGGAATCAGAATAATGCTGGCCTCATAAACTGAGCTTGAGAGTCTTCTCTCCTCTTGAAATTCTTGGAATAGTTTGGTGTTAATTCTTTGAATGTTTGGTAAAGTTCACTTGTGAAACCATCTGGTCCACGACTTTTGTGTGTTAGGAGTTTTTTGATTACTGCTTTGATGTCATTGTTTATAAATGATCTGTATTACAGATATTCTGTTTTTTCTTAATTCAGTCTTGTAATATTGCATGTTTCTAAGAATTTTCCATTTTTTCTAGATTATTCAATTTGTAAGCATATAATTGTTTCTAGTATTTTCTTACATTCTGCTGTATTTTTATGGTGTCTGTTTTTATTTCTCCTCTTTCACTTCTGATTTTAATTATTTGGGTTCCTCTCTTTTTCTTGATTATCTCAGTAAAAGTTTATTAGTCTTGCTTATCTTTTCAAAGAACCAGTTCTTGGTTTTATTGATCTCTTGTATTTTTTAAACTGTATTTTGTTTATTTCTGAACTAATATTTATCATTTCCTTTTTAAAAATTTTTTTTATTTTTATTTTTTTTCATTTTTCTGAAGCTGGAAACGGGGAGGCAGTCAGACAGACTCCTGCATGCGCCCAACCGGGATCCACCCGGCACACCCACCAGGGGCCGATGCTCTGCCCATCTGGGGCATTGCTCTGTTGCAACCAGAGCCACTGTAGCGCCTGGGGCAGAGGCCAAGGAGCCATCCCCAGTGCCCGGGCCATCTTTGCTCCAATGGAGCTTCTGCTGCGGGAGGGGAAGAGAGAGACAGAGAGGAAGGAGAGGGGGAGGGGTGGAGAATAGATGGATGCCTCTCCTGTGTGCCCTGGCCGGGAATCAAACCTGGGACTCCTGCATGCCAGGCCAATGCTCTACCGCTGAGCCAACAGGCGAGGGCCTATCATTTCCTTTTTTCTACTCACTTCGGGCTTTGTTTTTTCTTTTTTTCCCCTAGATCCTTTAGGTGTAAGGTTAGATTGTTTATATAAGATTTTTTTTTGTTTCTTGAGGTAGGCCTGTATTGCTAGGAATTTCCATTTTGGACTGCTTTGGACTGTGTCCCATAGATTTTGGGATGTTGTATTTTCATTTTCATTTGTCTGGACTTATATTTTGATTTCCTCCTTGATCTTATTTTTAACCCATCATTGTTTAGTAATATGTTATTTAGCCTCCATGTAATTGCATATTTTCCATGTTTCTTTATTTTCTTGTAATTGATTTCTAATGTCATACCATTGTGGTCAAAGAAGATGCTTCATATGATTTTAATATTTCTAAATTTACTGGGACTTGTTTAGTGGCCTAACATGTGCTCCATCCTAGAAAATGTCCCATGTGCACTTGAAAAGAATGTATATTCTGCTGTCCATCAATATTTGCTTTACATATTTAGGTGCTCCAAAGATGAGTGCATAAATGTTTACAAGAATCATCTCCTCTTGTTGGATTGATCACTTCACTATTGGGTAATGTCTTTCTTTTTCTCTTATTATATTCTCTGTCTTAAAGGCTTTAATTTTTTCTTAATTTTTTCATTGCATGAAGTACCTTTTTTTCATACCTTTACCTTCACTCCTTTCTCTCTGAAGTGGGTCTCTTCTAGACAGCATACATATGGGTCTTGTTCTCTATCTATTCAGCTACCACATGCCTTTTGATTGGAGCATTCAATCCATTTACATTTAGAGTGATCATTGATGGATATATAGTTACTGCTATTTTATTATTCTTATGAACTCTTTTAGCTTTTTCTTGTCTGAGAAGCTATGTATTTCTCCTTCAAATTTAAATGGTAGTTTTTTGGGTTGTGTAGTCTTGGTTGTAGGTCCATGTATTGCATTGTTTTGACTATTTTGCGCCAATCTCTTCTAGCCTGAAAAGTTTCTGTTGAGAAATAAAATGACAGTTTTTATGGGAGCTCCTTTGTAGGTAACTGTCTTTCTCTTACTGCTTTTAAAATTCTCTCTTTGTCTTTAAACTTTGGCATTTTAATTATAATATATCTTGCTGTGGGCTTCTTTTAGTTCATCTTCTTTGAGACTCTCTGTGATTTCTGGACTTATATGTCTATTTCTTTCACTAGGTTAGAGATGTTTTCTGTCATTATTTTTTCAAATAGGTTCTCAATCTCCTGCCCTTTATTTTCTTCTTTGGTACCTCTATGATGCAGATATTGTTATGCTTGATGTTGTCCCAGAAGTCCTTCATTTTTAAAAATTATTTTTTCTTTTTGCTGCTTCGATTGGTTGTTTTCTGGTACCTTGCTTTCTAAATTGTTGATTTGATCCTCTGCTTTATTGAATTTGCTATTGATTCCTTCTAGTATGTTCTTTATTTCAGTTGTTGTATTCTTCATTTCTGACTGAATCATTTTTATGGTTTCTATATATTTTTTTCTTTTTATGCTGTTGAAGTTCTCAATTCTTTGTGCATCCTTATAACTATCGTTTTGCTATCAGTTATATTGCTTATGTCTATTATGTTTAGTTTTTTTTCCTGGTGATTTCTCCTTTTTTTTTTTCATTTTGGGCATGTTTCTTTGTTTTTCCATTTTAGCTGCCCTTCTGTGTTTGTTTCTGTCTGTTAAGTAGGTCTGCTGTGTTTCTCAGTCTTGATAGTGTCGACTTATATGATAGGTGTGCCCTGTGAGGCTCAAAGATGCAGTTTTCCTGGTTAACTGAGCTGGATGCTCTAAAAATATGCTATGTGTGGGTATTGTGAGCCCTCCTGTTGTAGTTGGGTTTGATTGCTGTTGGCACATTTGTGAGTGGAATTGATCCTCAGGCCAGTTGGCTGTAAGGATTAGCATAACCACAGTGTATGATCTACTGTGTGGACGCTCACTCCACAAAGCTAAATTCACCCTAGCAGAGCTTGATGTCTACTGAGACCTCCTTATGTGTCTGCTTCTTGTGGAACTAATCAGGTAGTGCTCTGTTGTAGTCTGAAGACAGCTAACAGGTATGTAGGTTTTGGGGCCTCTTAGGAGGAACTCTGGTATAGGTCAGTGTCAGAAGCTGCCTGTGACTTGCTCTTGGCTACCTGTTAGGAGCTACAAAGTAATCCCCATTTGGTAGCTGCCTGTGCTGAGCATGGGTACACATGGAAAGGACCAAGCTGCATAGGGAGGCTAATTGTCATCTATACTGAACCTGGGGCAGGTCAGCAAGAGGCCTAAGGCACCTCAAGTCCTACTGCCACCTGCCAGCTGCTTGTTAGTCTCAGTCTTTGAATGAACCTTGGGTAATATGTGAGTTGTTAGGTAGATTCTCAGGGAGTCACCAGGTAAGGGCAAGTGGCATTTACAGGTTAATACAGATTCATACTTTGTGCTGGTGCTGGGTCTGAGACCACTCAGTGAAAGTCTCAGGGTACACGGAGGCCACCACCTGAGGTCTGCAAACCTTTTTGGTGTGGCAGGGTCTTAGGGAGTAGTCAGGCTGAAGCCAGTAGAGTTCATCAGGCTAGATCAGATTTAGAGTTAGATGTGTGGAGGGAGGGCCTGTCAGGAATGCAAGAAGATCGCACTCACCTTAAAGCAGTGGTTCTCAAAGTGTGCACCAGGGCACACTGGTGCACCCTAGAAGATTTCCAGGTGTGTCCTATGGTATTCCAGAGAAATATGTGCCTGTTGGGAACCAAAAAAACAACAGGGTTTTTGGAGTTTAGATTTTTGGGGGATGGAGGTATGGGGAATTGGCTGTAAGCTGACAGTCTGCCCAACTCCCCACCTCACTTGCCTGATTAGGTTGCAAAAGGCTGTTAACTGTGGTGCTGGATTGTTTACACTATTCCCCATGTTCCGCGGAAAGACTAGAGACAAGTTTCTTCTATCCTTTGTTGGATGTCAAGTTAAGATGATATGTATGGTGGGGATTTTGGATTGATGATTAAATATAAGGAATTGTCTCTTGAAATGTTTTGGATTTCTATAAAAGAAGAATATGTGGCAATAGCTGAAAAAGCTTTGAACATTTTACTACAATTTTCAACATCCTATTTATGTGAATTAGGATTTTCTACCCTCAACACAATTAAGAGTAAAAAGAAAGGAACTCTTCAATGTATTGACGAGGAAATGAGAGTTTGCCTTTCAAATATATGCCTAAACATTGAAGAAATCGCTAGGACACATTAGGCTCATGTTTCTCATAAACACAAGAATGAAATAACTTAACACATTTGCGCCGGGACCTGCCGAATTCACTAAATCTTACTAAGAATGAATGTATCTATATATATATAGGTAACTTTTTTTTGTCATTTTTTATTTTTTCACCACTCTTTTTTATGAATTCTAAAAACCATTATTCAAAAAATGTAACATGAAAATGCTTTTTCAGAACCTTTCACCTTAAAGCAGCAGAATATACATTCTTTTCAAGTGCTCATGGTACATTCTCTAGGATAGACCACATGAGGGCACAAAAGTGGTCTCAACAAATATGATTTCAACAAAGATTGAAATCATATGAAGCACTTTCTCTGATCACAATGGCATGAAACTAGAAATGAACCACAACAGAAAAGCTCAAAAATTCTTAAACACATGGAAACTAAATAGCAGGTTGTTAAATAATGAATGGATTAAGAATGAGATCAAAGAGGAAATAAAAAAATTTCTAGAAACTAATGACAATGAACATACAACAACACAAAATCTATGGAACACAGCAAAAGCAGTACTGAGAGGGAAGTTCATAGCACTACAGGCACACTTTAAGAAACTAGAAAAAGATCAAATAAACAACTTAACCCTGCATCTAAAAGAACTAGAAAAAGAACAGTAAATAAAGCCCAAATGTAGTAGAAGGAAGGAAATAATAAAGAGCAGAGCAGAAATAAATGACATAGAGGCTAAAGAAACAATACAGAGGATCAATGAAACTAGGAGCTGGTTCTTTGAAAAGGTAAACAAGATCGATGAACCTTTAACCAGACTCACCAAGAAAAAAAGAGAGAGGACTCAAATAAATAAAATTAGAAATGAGAGTGGAGAAATAACAACTGACACAACAGAAATACAAAATATTGTAAGAAAATACTATGAAGAACTGTATGCCAAAAAGCTATACAGCCTAGATGAAATGGACAAATTCCTTGAAACATACAATCTTCCAAAAATCAATCTGGAAGAATCAGAAAACCTAAACAGACCAATTACACCAAATGAGATCGAAACAGTTATCAAAAAACTCCCAACAAAGAAAAGTTCGGGGCCTGATGGCTTCACAAGTGAACTCTACCAAATATTCAAAGAAGAACTAAGTCCTATCCTTCTCAAGCTATTTCAAAAATTCAAGAGGAAGGAAGACTTCCAAGCTCCTTTTATGAGGTGAGCATAATTCTGATTCCAAAACCAGGCAAAGACAACACAAAGAAAGAAAATTATAGACCAATATCTCTGATGAATATAGATGCTAAAATCTTCAACAAAATATTAGCAAACAGGATCCAACAATATATGGAAAAAATCACACACCATGATCAAGTGGGGATTTATTCTGGGGAGGCAAGGCTGGTACACTATTCGCAAATCAATCAATGTGATTCATCACATAAACAAAAGGAAGGAGAAAAACCACATGATAATTTCAATAGATGCAGAATAAGCATTCGAAAAAATTCAGCACCCGTTCATGATCAAAACTCTCAGCAAAGTTGGAATACAGGGAACATACCTCAACATGATAAAAGCCATCTATGACAAACCCACAGCCAACATTATACTCAATGGGCAAAAATGAAAAGCAATCCCCTAAAGATCAGGAACAACGCAGGGGTGTCCCCTTTCACCTCTCTTATTCAAAATAGTCCTGGAAGTTCTAGCAAGAGCAATCAGACAAGAAGAAGAAATAAAAGGCATTCAAGTTGGAAAAGAAGTAAAACTATCATTATTTGCAGAAGATATGATATTTTATATAGAAAACCCTAGAGTCTCAGTCAAAAAACTACTGGACCTGATAAATGAATTCAGCAAAGTGGCAGGATATAAAATTAATACTCAGAATTCAGAGGCATTTTTATATGCCAACAATGAACAGTAAGAAAGAGAAATTAAGGAAACAATCCCCTTCACTATTACAACCAAAAAATAAAGTATCTAGGAGTAAATTTAACCAAGGAGACTAAAGACTTGTACTCGGAAAATTATAAAACATTGATAAAAAAAATCAAGGAAGATACAAACAAGTGGAAGCATATACCATGCTCATGGTTAGGAAGAATAAACATCATTAAAATGTCTATATTACCCAAAGCAATCTATAAATTCAATACAATACCAATTAAAATACCAATGACATACTTCAAAGATATAGATCACATATTCCAAAAATTTATATGGAACCAAAAAGAACATGAATAGCCTCAACAATCTTAAAAAAGAAGAATAAAGTGGGAGGTATCACACTTTCTGATATCAAGTTATACTACAAGGCCATTGTACTCAAAACAGCCTGGTACTGGCATAAGAACAGGCATATAGATCAATGGAATAGAACAGAGAACCCAGAAATAAACCCACAGCTCTATGGACAACTGATATTTGACAAAGGAGGTAAGAGCATACAATGTATTAAAGACAGCTTCTTTAATAAATGGTGTTCGGAAAATGGACAGCTACCTGCAAAAAAGTGAAACTAGACCACCAACTTACACCATTCACAAAAATAAACTCAAAATGGATAAAAGACTTAAATGTAAATTGTGAAACCATAAGCATCTTAGAAGAAAACATAGGCAGTAAGCTCTCTGACTTCTCTCACAGCGATATATGATATTTGCCAGTTTATCTCCATGGGGAAGTGAAATAAAAGACAGGATAAACAAATGGGACCATATCAAACTAAAAAGCTTTTGCACAGCTAAATACTATAAGAACAGAATAAAAAGACAAACTACACAATGGGAGAACATATTTGATAATACATCTGATAAGGGGTTAATAAGCAAAATTTATAAAGAACTTGTAAATCTCAACACCAGGAAGACAAACAATCCAATCCAAAAATGGGCAAAAGAAATGAATAGACAATTCTCCAAAGAGGATATACAGATGGCCAATAGGCATATGAAAAAATGCTCAACATCACTAATCATTAGAGAAATGCAAATTAAAACCACAATGAGATATCACCTCACACCAGTCAGAATGGCGCTCATCAACAAAACAACACAGAATAAGTGCTGGCGAGGATGTGGAGAAAAGGGAACCCTCCTGCACTGCTGGTGGGAATGCAGACTGATGCAGCCTCTGTGGAAAACAGTATGGAGATTCCTCAAAAAACTGAAAATCGAACTGCCTTTTGACCCAGCTATCCCACTTTTAGGAATATACCCCAAGAACACCATAGAACTGCTCCAAAGGGAGAAATGCATCCCCATGTTTGTGGCAGCATTATTCACAATAGCAAAGATCTGGAAACAACCCAAGTGTCCGTCAGAGGACGAGTGGATTAAAAAATTTTGGCATGGGCCCTGGCCGGTTGGCTCAGCGGTAGAGCATTGGCCTAGCGTGCGGAGGACCCGGGTTCGATTCCCAGCCAGGGCACACAGGAGAAGCGCCCATTTGCTTCTCCACCCCTCCGCCGCGCTTTCCTCTCTGTCTCTCTCTTCTCCTCCTGCAGCCAAGGCTCCATTGGAGCAAAGATGGCCCAGGCGCTGGGGATGGCTCTGTGGCCTCTGCCTCAGGCGCTAGAGTGGCTCTGGTCGCAACATGGCGATGCCCAGGATGGGCAGAGCATCGCCCCTGGTGGGCAGAGCGTCGCCCCATGGTGGGCATGCCGGGTTGATCCCGGTCGGGTGCATGTGGGAGTCTGTCTGACTGTCTCTCCCTGTTTCCAGCTTCAGAAAAAAAAATGCAAAAAGAAAAAAAAAAATTTTGGCACATATATACTATGGAATACTACTCAGCCATAAGAAATTATGACATCGGATCATTTACAATAATATGGATGGAACTTGATAACATTATATGGAATGAAATAAGTAAATCAGAAAAAACTAAGAACTATATGAATCCATACATAGATTGGACATAAAAATGAGACTCAGAGACATGGACAAGAATGTGATGGTAACGGGATGTGGAGGTGTGGGGGGGATGGGGCGAGGAAGGAAAGAGATGGGGTGGGGGAGGGGAGGGGCACGAAGAAAACCAGATAGAAGGTGACAGAAGAAAATTTGACTTTGGGTGAGGGGTATACAGCACAATCAAATGTCAAAATAATCTGGAGAAGTTTTCTCTCAATATATGTGCCCTGATTTATCAATGTCACTGCATTAAATTTAATAATAATAATAAAATAACATTAAAAATATAAAACAAACAAACAAACATGGATATTCAGGAGGTGAGGCAGCTGTCCTGTACTTGGACTTTGTGTGGGACACGTGTTCCTCGGGGGAAAGCACAACACTAACTGATTCAGAGGGTCTGATGACATTTACCTGCTAAAGCAGAACTAATGATCTGCATTATGGATGTCGCAAGATGGAAAAAGATGACTGCTGATAGTTGAAGTATGGAAAAGAAAGGCTCTTAACATGAATAATTTTTGGCAAAACTTACTTTCTCTAAAACAAAGAGACTTTTAGCAGAACTTACTTTTTCTGAAAAGACTCCCTATTCTTGGTCTTCAGACTGGTTTCCCAGACTGTGGCCTTGGGCTAGCTTTGCAAAGTTGCAGGTAGTCGCAGAATGTTTCTCCCTGAATTAACCCTATAGATAAACATTGTAAGAAAGCTTGTTTCACTGCTTTGTTTTACTGCTATGCTTCCTCTTCTTCCCCATTCCTCAATCAGTATGTAATTTTCCCTTTAAAAAAGCTAGCCCCAAACTATGTTCTGGGCCCCATTGATTTAAACAACTTAGATCTCCATGTGGTCTGCACAGCCGGTTAATTAGACTTCCTAATTTGGCTAATTTAAAAAAAATGCTTTTTAATGTCAGAATAAATTTAATTTTGTCATATTTATTTTGTTTAATTACCATAAAAGCACGCTTGGACTTCATATTTTTTTCCTTTAATATTTGACTTAATTATTATAACATATTTTTCAGAAATTTGTATATAGTGCACCTAAAATTATTTGTAGGATTTTAAATGTGCCCGACTTCAAAAAGTTTGAGAACCACTGCCTTTTAAAGCCATACAACTCAGCAAACTCAGCATCCTCCTCTGTGTCTTTGGCATTCCCTGAACTTGCCCAGAATTCCTCAATAATTTTTTTTTTTAAAGAAAGACTATAAAAACGTTCCCAGATGGCTGCCACTGGCAGAGCCAACAGCTGTATCTGAGCTGGATAGGCTGGGCCTCAAAGTGATCAGGGTGGGTCTAGTGTAGCTCCTCAGGTTAATGCCCTGTGGGAAGAGTGCTCAACCAAGAAAAGAGGGCATTAGTGGGTGGTGTGGAAGAGAGACTCAACATGGGGACAGTGATGGCTGTCCCCCCAGTCCTCTTTCTGAAGCTGCACAACTTAGTTTCTCCCTGTATGGCTTCAGCACCCTCTGAGCTGCTGTTCCTTGCCAGAGTTTAGGGTGAGTACCTATGAGTGAGATTTTGTATGCTGTCCCTTTTGGAGGACTCTTGAGTTGCTAGTAGCCTTCTGTCTCACTCTGGTGGATAGAATCTCTTCTGATTTTAATTGTCAGATGTTATGTAGGTTTCTCTTCCTGGAATTAGTGCTCTGGGCTGGGGAGCACAGTATGGGATTGAGAGCCCTCGCAGCCTGAGATATCCCTCCAAATTTTCAACTGCCACATGTGAGTGAAGAGTCACTTGTTTTGCATTTCTACCTTTCCTACCAATCTTGAGGTGGCTTTTTCTTTGTATCCTTAGTTATACGACTTCTGTTCAGCTAGTCTTCAGATGGTTATCCAGGGTGATTTTTCCAAAATTTAGCTGTAATTTTGACATGGTCATGAGAGGAGGTAAGTGCAACTTCCACCTACTTTGCTGCCATATTGAATTGAGACTCCCTGCTGTAAGCTCTCATCTTTAGGTTTTTGGTGTATCTTCTTCTTAATTTGGTCCATAAACTAGTTATTTCTGTTGGATGAGTGGAGCAAAGTGGTGAGGAAAAGAGACATAAGGAAACACACCCACAAGTAGAAGGGTAACGGGACGTAAGGTCTTGTTAGAATTAACCATGGGAATTTTTCAGCCACCCTCCTCTTTTTTGCCTCTAGTAGAAATGCTAATATGCCCCCTGTGGAAGGGGAGATGTACCTGATGACCTAGAGTCACCAAAGATTATGCCCTGTACCTGAGGCATGTGGGGAGAAAAGAGATTTAGAATCCCTGAGTTAACCTTTGCTTTTGCCTTATCTTTTTGAAATTCTGAAGACAGTCCTTTCTAATTTCATGTTCTTTATGACATCAGAAAATTGCAAACTCCCAGTATTTATTATAGCCCTTAGATTTTATTATTAATCCTAATAAATATAGCATGGAAAATGAAAAATGTCACTGCTAAAAGTCTTAGACTAATATGGTAGATAGTTTAGGACACATGTCGACTTTCTTTCATGTTTTAGCACAGGGGAGTGGAGGAGGTTTTGTATGTGTTTTTTGTGATGTCCTGTCATAAAGTATTTCCTGGGTTTGAGTCACCCTTAAATACCTAGTTATAAGTGAGCATTAATGATATGAAAAAGAAAGATGACTGTGAAGAATTTTAGATTTTGGTAACTTGTCGGCTATAAGGATAGATGGGGGAGGAGTTAATACTTTATAACCAAATCTTTTAAATAAAGTAAGTTTAGTACAAATGTGTAGCTTAATTCTGTTAATGGAAAAGGTGTTTTTACTTCCTCAGTATATTTTAGAAATATTTAAGCTTTATAAAGAAAGCATACAGGGTTAACTATGGTAATTTCATCTAAATTCCCCCATATATTTATATATATATATATTTTTTAAATTTATCACACAAATTCTTCTGCATAGTTTGAAAGTAAAATGATGTTAAAAGACTTACATATAAAAAATAACAGTCATTCCTTCAAGAGATAATTAACTACTTATAATTCTTTCGTATGACTTTTTATTTTGTAAAGCCAGAATTTTTAATCTCTTCTATCTTCTCACCTCCTGTATCATCTCAATATATTTATTTCACAATTTTTGTTTAATTTTATATTTGTGGTTTGTATTATTTTTGCTAGGTAAATGTCATTTTTTGTGTGTGACAGAGACAGAGAGAGAGTCAGAGAGAAGGACAGATAGGGACAGACAGACAGGAAGGGAGAGAGATGAGAAGCATCAGTTTTTCGTTGCGGCTCCTTAGGTGTTCATTGATTGATTTCTCATATGTGCCTTGACCAGGGGGCTACAGCAGACCGAGTGACCCCTTGTTTGAGCCAGCGACCTTGGGATCAAGCTGGTGAGCTTTGCTCAAAGCAGATGAGCCCACGCTCAAGCTGGCAATCTCGGGGTCTCGAACCTAGGTCCTCCACATCCCAGTCCGACACTCTATCCACTGTGCCACCACCTGGTCAGGCTAAATGTCATATTTTGATGAGCCAAATAGTTGGCTATTATTACATTTGCTTTATTTTATAACCTTTTATTTTTCCTGGAATTCAATGGCCTCATTCATTGTTTTTATTTGCTTTACTGCCTTCTAATCCCTGCCCCAACTCTTCTCATATCCTTCACCAAATTTGAAAAATATCTTTCTTGCCCTGGCTGCTTGGCTCAGCGGTAGAGCGTCGGCCTAGCGTGCGGAGGACCCGGGTTCGATTCCTGGCCAGGGCACACAGGAGAAGCGCCCATTTGCTTCTCCACCCCTCCGCCGCGCTTTCCTCTCTGTCTCTCTCTTCCCCTCCTGCAGCCAAGGCTCCATTGGAGCAAAGATGGCCCGGGCGCTGGGGATGGCTCTGTGGCCTCTGCCTCAGGTGCTAGAGTGGCTCTGGTCACAACATGGTGACGCCCAGGATGGGCAGAGCATCGCCCCCTGGTGGGCAGAGCGTTGCCCCTGGTGGGCGTGCCGGGTGGATCCCAGTCGGGTGCATGCGGGAGTCTGTCTGACTGTCTCTCCCTGTTTCCAGCTTCAGAAAAAAAAAAAAAAGAAAAATATCTTTCTTAATTTTTTTCTCATAGTCAAACCTATCAAATAGTCTATCATATGTCTCTTCCCCTTTTCTGAGACATATCTTCTGGAACCCTCAGTTGTTCTGGCTAACCCAGATTGGTTGCTCCCTGGGCCTGCTGGAGGACTGCTGTTCTTTGCCTAATTCGCTTTGCTTCTCTCTCTTGTGTCCAAGATTCATGTCACTTTTTCTTAGTTTATTTCTTCATTCTTCTTTGCTTCCTGAAAAGCCATGGAGGTAATTTTCTAATTCTTTACATATTTGAAAAAGAATATTTATTCTGTTTTAATACTTGATTGATAGTTTGTCTAAATTTAGAATCTTTGGTTATAATTCCCCACCCTCCACCCCTCAAACTTTGAAGCTTTTACTATTGATTTGTAGCCTATTGTGTTGCTTTGAGAAGATGGATGATGGATGCTTTTCTCACAGCTAGTCCTTTGCCTGTGACTTGTGCTTTTCTTGCTGGAAAACTTTAAGATCTTTTTATCTCCGAGATTCTTTTTATTCTTTTTATTTATTTATTTATTTATTTATTTATTTATTTATTTATTTTTTTTAGAGAGAGAGAGAGACAGACAGACAGAAAAGGACAGACAGGCAGGAAGAGAGATGAGAAGCATCAACTCATAGTAGCAGCACCTTAGTTGTTAATTAATTCTCATATGTACCTTGACTGGATAGCTCCCACGGAACCAGTGACTCCTTGTTCAAGCCAGCAACCTTGGGCTCAAGCCAGCAATCTTGGGTTTCAAGCAGTAGCATTTGGGCTCAAGCCAGCGACCGTGGGGTTATGTCTATGATCCCATAGTAAAGTCAGTGCCCCCGCACTCAAGCTGGTGAGCCTGTGTCCAAGCTGGAGGAACACACACTCAAGCCATCTACCTCAGGGTTTTGAACCTGAGTCCTCAGTGTCCCAGGTCAATGCTCTATCTACTGCACTACTACCTGGTCAGGCTATATCTGGGATTCTTAAATTTTACAATACTATCTTCTATGTGTTTCTTTTTTTTATTCACTTTGCTTTATCTTTTAAGCAAGAAATTCATGTCTTTTGGTTCTGGCAAATTTCATTTAATTGTTTCTTTGAGAACTTCTTCATCAATGATTTCTTTATTGTCTGTTTCTGGAACTCCTACTGGTTGGCTTGGACCTCTAATCTTAAGTACTTTTTGTCTTATTTTTTATCTTTTTGTCCTTTTGTTCTACTTTTTGGATGAATTCCTTGACCTAATCCTGCTGCCTTCTTATTGTTTTTTATTTTAAAACTGTAGCACTATTTTTATATCTGAAAGATTTTTTTAATATTTATTTTTATAATATCATTTTTAAAATCATGGATGTAATTTAAAATATTTTAAAACTATCTATTTCTTTTTCTTCACCAGTAGAGATGCTAGTATGTCTCTCCCCTAACCTCAGAGAAGAAGAAATTGTTGAGCTTCTTGTCTATCAGTATGTCATATTGCCTAGGCATGTTAAAAGTTTCAGAGTATTAGAGTATCTCTGTAGTTTTCTTTTTCTTCCTGCATTGTTTCTTTTACTTCTGAGTTTTTTCTTTTCTTATTATTTGTTTGTCTCACTTAAATATTGTAGACTTTCCTCAAATGCCTGGAATCCTCCAATGTCAATTCATGTTTGTTTGTTTGTTTTTTTAAGAGAGAGGAGGGGAAATAGTAAGACAGACTTCCACCCATTTTTGCCCGGACTAAGACCCACCTAGGGTTGGATGTTTGAATGAACCAAACTATCCTCAGTGCCTGGGGCCAATGCTTAAAACAATTGAGCCACTGCCTGCGAGAGGGGAAGAGGGAGAGAATGGGAAAAGAGAGGGGAAGAGAAACAGATGGTTGCTTTTCATGTGTGCCCTGACCAGGGATGAAACCCAGGATGTCTGCATGCTGGGCTGATGCTCTATCCACTGAGCCAACCAGCCAGGGCCTGTCTATTTATATTTATTAGTGAATCTTTAGGAAGATAATTGGATGTTCTATGTCTATTTATTGGACTTTTCAATTGGTGGGCTTCACTGTAGGGTCATTAGGATGACACACCTTTTTCATCAGGGGCCTTCACATGTCAGAATCTGTACTATTTTGTCTTGGATGGTTCAATTTTTCTAGAGAAGTTTCTTTCAATCTCATGGGGTGTTCTTTTCATTTAGTCTACAATCTTTCACTTAATCTTTTCTGTTATCATTTGCCTACCCACCTCCATCCTCCCTTTTACCTCTTGTCTCTGAACCTGGACCATCATTTCCTCCTGCAGGAGTGGGGCAGGAGTAGAGGAACCCAGTTTTATTCCACCTGGAGTCACCTGTGCTCTTTGCCTGTCTGGATTGTGTAGGTATTTTTAATTTGCTTCTCATCATTAACTGCCTTTGCAAGCACTTAGATGTATCCTAGTCATTTACTTCTCTATTGCTTTCTGCTATCTTATTTAATTTAGGATTAAAATTGTCTCCTACAGTTATCGAATATTGAATTTGTATTTCCAATTCTTTTTTCCTTGAGTATTAGGGTGATTTTTTAAGATGAGAAAGATTGGAAATGTTTACCTGCTTGAAACTGAAAATCCAATAATCATCACTTTAATTAAAATGAAGAATAATTGGGAACGGCTAAATAAGTTGCTGTATGGAAAGACTTCCTTATTGCTCTTAAGGTTCCCTTCTAATAAAAGCTCAAACACAGTTCTTATGAAAACATATATGTTTCTTAAATATGTGAGAATAGATGGGAAACAATGAAAGTGATCGATTATGACTGAAAATCACATTGCAACATTTTCCCCATCATTGATAGAATAGGAATTTCTTCCCTTCTTTTCATAAGAATTCATACTTTTGGGTCACACCAAAGTTAGAACATAGTGGAAGGAAATTGTGAATTTGCCAGATGGTCTGTGTATTCTGCATTTTTGCCTGAAAGCCTCAAATACAATCCTAACCTGTGGAAGAGTGCTCAGTATTCTGGTTTCATCTAAACCAGTGGTCCTCAACCCCCGGGCTGCGGACTGGTACCGTCCGTGGGCCATT
This sequence comes from Saccopteryx bilineata, assembly GCF_036850765.1. NCBI lineage: Eukaryota > Metazoa > Chordata > Mammalia > Chiroptera > Emballonuridae > Saccopteryx > Saccopteryx bilineata. The sequence continues at coordinate 201,773,027 of NC_089494.1, forward strand.
TGGTACCGGTCCGCAGAGAAAGAATAAGTAACTTACATTATTTCCATTTTATTTATATTTAAGTCTGAACGATGTTTTTTATTTTTTAAAAATGACCAGATTCCCTGTGTTACATTCATCTAAGACTCACTCTTGACACTTGTCTCGGTCATGTGACACATTTATCCGTCCCACCCTAAAGGCCGGTCCGTGAAAATAATTTCTGACATTAAACTAGTCTGTGCCCCCAAAAAGGTTGGGGACCACTGATCTAAACTACTGCATCATGTTTAAATCAACAGAGAGAATAGGAGGAATCAGATGGCTGGATCAGGTTAAAAGGAGGATATTAAAGTGTTTCTTGAGAGAATGGTTTTGTGGGAGAAATGCAACAGGAACTAGTTTATATGTAGTCAATGAGGAAAGTTGATGATGATGAATACTGAACACTTTCTATGTGGCACTGTGCATAGAAATGTTTTATTTACATTATATCATATAATCCTCATAATAACCCTATGTGGAAAATACTGTTATCTCTGTTTCACAGGTCAGGATGCAGAGAATGAAGTGCCTTGCCTAAATTTACACAGAACCGGGGTTCAGTCCCTGGCAGTCTGAACCTCTGGACTAATCTATTTTTTAGAGATGAAGAGACAGTGGAGATAGTGCCTATAGAGAAGGGATGCAGTAGAAATAGACAAAGGAGGCAGCCTGTATTGACAAATTCAGGGAAACCGTGCCCCAGGGGTCTTGTGAGTATTGCTGAGAAGAGGGGGTGAGGAAAGGATCTGTGTAAACATTTGCTTCTGCTTGAATGTGTACCCCCCACCGCCCCTCCACCAATTAGGAGAGCTGTCTTGAAGAATGCTGCTTCAGCTTCTGAAAAGAAGACCCCAGGGCATGCATTAATGAGTGGAAGGGGAGTCACAGCTGACAGAAAAATAAAGCTCTCCTCAGGAGCCATGGTCCCCCAGTAAGGCCTGGAGCCTGTTGACTGAGCAGCAGGAGACCCCCGCTGTTGAGCTTCCCCTGGCTCCCAGCCTCCCTGCTGCATCTTAGAAGAGGGTTCTCTTCCCCATGACTTGCCTTATACGGGACAATTAATGAACAGCGTGATGACAAGCGACACCTCTCCATATTGTTCATATCTTGGACTTGTGACCAGATAGTTCACCATTGCCCTCCTGGTTCCATTAGAGGAGAAGTGCCTGTTCAGCAGTTTTCAGAATCGGGATGCAGAAGCAGAGGGCACGGAGTTAACTGCAGCCTAGCTTTCAGTTATTCAGTCAATTGCTTTCAAGAAAAGCGTGGATTTAGAAGGGAGGGCTGTTTTGTTCTGAGATGCAGTCCCTCTTTAGTCAATATTAGGATGCGTATTAAAATTACTTTGGACAAGAGTTATTGGATTTTGTCTACTATCCACTGATTTAATACAAATGGAACTCCCTTAGAGTTTTGGGGAGCTTTCTTCTACCTAACCTGTTTTGATTCTAAGAGGCAGGTATTATTATTCTCTCTCTAACAAACAGAGATTCAGATATTTATGTAAGGGCTATGCCCAAGGCCATGCAGGGGTTGAAACAGAAGGGAACTCAGATTGACTGGCTTCTAATCCTGGGCTTTTCCCTCAGCACCCTCTTGGGTTGAGTTGCCTGTTGCTCAAAGTTGGCCAAGGGCCATAACTTCCCACAGCTTTAAAAGACTTCTTGTCGGCCCTGGCCTGTTCGCTCAGCGGTAGAGCGTCGGCCTGGCGTGCAGGGGACCCGGGTTCGATTCCCGGCCAAGGCACATAGGAGAAGCGCCCATTTGCTTCTCCACCCCCCTCCCTCCTTCCTCTCTGTCTCTCTCTTCCCCTCCCGCAGCTGAGGCTCCATTGGAGCAAAGATGGCCCAGGCACTGGGGATGGCTCCTTGGCCTCTGCCCCAGGCGCTAGATTGGTTCTGGTTGCGGCAGAGCGATGCCCCGGAGGGGCAGAACATTGCCCTCTGGTGGGCAGAGCGTCGCCCCTGGTGGGCGTGCCAGGTGGATCCCGGTCGGGCGCATGCGGGAATCTGTCTGACTGTCTCTCCCCGTTTCCAGCTTCAGAAAAATACAAAAAAAAAAAAAAAAAGAAATTTAAAACTATTTCTTATCATCTAGTTTTGTGTACCTCTTTTATTATTCTTATTTAAGTATTAAATGCGTGAAATAATAAACTACCTTTCGGTATATCATTTTTTAATGCTTAAAACAGTCATTAGAGCAGAGAACAATTTGTTAAATCATTTGAATCTCACTGAAGGCAAGGAAAGGCTTTCCTACCAAAGGAAACATGGAGCAGGGAGGGGCTGTTCTGGGCCAGCTTCGGAGTGTGGGGTACCGCGTGACTGTGGAGGGAGTGAGGAGTGCAGGTAGACACACATTTCTTTATCTCTTTTGCACTACTTAGCGCTCTTCTTCTCATAACAATACGTAATTTAAAGTGAGACCAGGAAAGAAAAAAGCCATGTTCTTCCATCTATAATTATTGTATTTCTTAATGTATTCATTTTACCAACTAGTTTTTGAAGGCAGAAAACAAAAGTGACCAGCACTCAAAAAATTATTTTAAGATAGTTACTAGTAATCACTGAGTATGTTAACTTTAAATTTGAAGCCACCCTGCCTCCCACCCTTCCTCCTCCCTGGAATTGATTTCAGAAACTTTCTTTTCTTTTTTCCCCCAAAATATGTGTCTATGTTTATGAAAATATCCATGTAAAAATAATTTGTTTTAATGTAATAAACTTAGAAAAGATAAGTAAAAATGAGATTGCCATGTGATTTCGTGCCTGCACAGGGGAGAAGCTCCATAAACGAGGCCCAGCCAAGCCAGCGTTTCCCTCAGTGTTTGCACAGTGCTGTGAATGCTCTCCCTTATCCACTACACTATCGCTCCTTAGAGAAGAGACTGTATCATGTGTGTATTCCCATCCCCAGGGTCTAACACATACCTACCTGGTAGAGGTTACTAAAACTACCTCTACCATTCATTTAGGTAAATGAGTAAAGGAATGCGTATTTGGAAGACTAGCTTTCATCCTGTGCATTAATTAGGGTAAGGCTAGCTGCTGCAATAAGTAAGCCCTTAACCGTCAGTGTCTTTGAACAACAGAAATGTGGTTATCACTCATAATAGTTTAATGTCGTGTCCATGGTTGATGATTGGCAAATAAGGAACTTGGACCTCTTTCCATTGCATGGCTCTACTTTCCACTGGGGCTTCAGGACCCACTTTAAATGGTGGGTAGACAGGAAAGAGGGCAAGGAGAAGGCACAAGTAATTCACATCTCTTCTGTTTACATTTATTTAAATGGAACTAGTCAGATGGTCCTACCTAGGAAACTGTGGCTAGGCAGAGTCAGAGGGAGGGACAGATAGGGACAGACAGACAGGAAGGAAGAGAGATGAGAAGCATCAAGTAGTAGTTGTAGCACTTTAGAAATGGCCCAGGGTTACAATCCCTCTTTGTCAAGGTGATGCTACCAAGATCCATTGTGGATTCTCTGAAGGGCCATCCCAGCCTGCCAGTTCCTGGTAGGTTGGTTGAGGCTTCTGTTGCAGAAAATTCAACTTCTCCTTCTGCTCAGATCGCTTCCCTTGGTCACAGCTGTGGTTCCGGGAGCACGTCCTAGTCTGGCTCCTCATAGGACTCTATTCAAGAGTCTGTTTCCTGGTGAACTGGACCTAGGAGAGTAGAGAAGGGATGAAAAGAAAGCAAACAGAAGGGAGGAGTACCCATTGGAAAGGGAATTTTTCCTTGTGGATTGTCATATGCAGCAGTCCCCAAAGGCATTGATATAAAAGAACTTCTTGTGTACCTCTGGGAAAACTCAGTGTAGTTAGACCATACGACTCTAACTTGAAGTAAAGGGCTCTTTGTACATTCTCCTGAATTCCCCCCATGGCTTGCCCAGCTAATAGTGAATTTGGCTAATAATGAAGTACTCGACTCACCTTTCACTATCATTGACCTATCCTGCTGTTATATTCTGTATACAGAAGGCGCTTTTTGGAAAAAATCTGTTTTCTCCTGTGCTCCTTACTGTCCACCAAATAGAGTCTAACTTATTTAGTTCTGTTCTAAACAGAACAACAATTTACCTTCCAAATTCATCTGTTAGAAGAAAAGAGGGAAAGATTATTTATAGCTTCTGTAGTGAGGGGCTTTCACAAGACGGCTTCTGCTGCCTTTCTCTCCTGCCCATGGGATATGGAAGCTGGTTTTGTGGTCTCGTGTGCCACACACACAACGAGCCTGCAGGATATTTTAAAGTGAACCTCACCTAGTTTGTAATTAGTGCTGTCTCACTAGCTGGGGTGGAAAGGATTCCGAGGAATGACCTCCTGACTGCCCTCCACCTTCAGGTATTCTCAGTTAGCCTTACCTATTTGCTGCCTTTAATGCACTTGTTTCATAGCAAGAACTCCCGCTTCAAGGATACTGTACATTTTCTAAAATTCCCCTCTATTTCAAGGAGTTCTGCTTTTATTATGGGTGGATTTTTCCTATGAGATTCAATTTCCCTGATAGAACTGTGTTTTCTGGCTTCTGTGTGTGATTGATTCAGGGCGAGCATTTATCTGTTGTGATCTAAATGTGTATTTGTTTTACCCTTAGCCAACAAGACAATTACAAATGTTGTCCTGCCTGCAACTATAGGCTTGGAAATGCAGTTGTCACCTTGAAAGCCACAGAGTTTATGAGTTTCAAGCTCCGTGCTGACACTTGACTAGAGGAATACATGCAGGAGCCAGAAAGTGGAAATTTTTCACGGGAGATGATGAATGCTTTTCTGCCCTACGGAATTGGCCATGGGCTTTGCTCGGGCTTTAATCTGATGCGGTGTTGTTTGTGACAGTGTGCAGAGTGACATGACTGTCTAATACCCAACACTGTATGCCTGTGAGTGCTCCAAGAATATTATTGTGCAGAAGTGCTCAGCCTCCTTCCTGCCTCAGGGTTTTCACTAACTCCTAAGGCTCTGAGGGACCCCACATCTGGGACAGACTCTGATTGGGAATTGAACAAGTAGCTCATTCTGTATTCGAGAACTTGAAAAACTTGGGCAAATTCAAGGACAGAGCATGTCCATTGCTATCCTGGAGAAGGTGGAGCCCATTGGACCATAAATCTATATCTCTTGTGTTTATTTACCTAAAAGCATTAGCCTTCTATTGTCCCATGCTTGACATTCATAAGTACTTTTCTGCCCATAGTTCTAAAGACAGAAATGCTAATGAAAATATACTGAAAACTGAGCCATCTTTGTTATAAAGCTGAAAAAGAATGACTTATGTGGTACCCTTCCTAGTGAAAAGCCTGACTATCTAGTGTTATCTTGTGATGGTTCTTTAGGAGCAGTTTTATGTCATTTTCTTGTAATTGTCACTCTAATGTGCTGAAGGAAAGTTTTATTATCATTTGCATATTCTGAAAGTTTACTGAAATTTAAGAGCATGTGCCTGAGAATATGTATCTTGATATATTTAAGGATGTAGATTTTTTTCTCCTGGTTGGAACTGCCAAGCCTGACTGGGACTCTAATCATTTATTTAGTATTAGCTTTAGATGGATTTAGTCCAAGTACTCATGATTTAAAGAGGTCTGAGCATGACCTCCGTACATAGTAAAAATGAAAGAGTCGTACACATAAGCAAATACTTGGAGTCCAGAACCCTCAGGAGAGCTATCTACCAGGTACTTTGAGAGTAGAGATGAAAGAGGAGGGAAGAGTCAACATGTTAACTTGGGGTACTTTCACAGTAGAAATGGCATTTAGACTGGGTTTGAAGACTAAGTAGGAGTGTGGATGATGGGAAAGATAGTAAAGACCACCCCAGCAAGGGGCAAATCATGAAAAGGCAAGGAGGTACAACACAATGGGGGAGACTTATGGATTTGAAAAGGGTTCTGTGGACAAAAAAGTACATAACAATTTTGAATGAACTTTATATGATGGCATGAGGGATTTGAAATTTAGACAGATGGAGCCATAGAGGCTTTTAGGAAGGAGAATGAGGGCAAGAGCGGGCAACAGTCAAATACTATATGGAGAGCGAGATAGATGAGAATGGAGACAATGCTCTAAACAGGATTGTCAAGGGCCCTGGTAACCTCTGAGGGAACAGTTTCATTACACTGCTGCAACCAGAACCAGGGTGCAAGGGTTTACAGAGTGGGTTGAAGGTCAAAATATTAGCAATAAAGTGAAGGGGAGAGTGTGGAATGGTAGACAGAGGATGAAGGATGGTTAAGGGAAGATGTATTTGTTGGAATGGTGAAGCTGTGTATAAGAATTGCCACTTTTATGGACTATTTGTTATTTGCATGTTCTTCTGGACTTATTTGGTATGTTTGACTTTCTTTAACTTCACTGTTTCTAAAATACTAAAGAAAACTTGACTGTTTACATATTTGCCTTCCCTTACTAGACCATAAGCAATTTGAGGGCAGGGATTGTGTTTTATTAATATTTGTATCTTCCATATATGACACTTAGTAGGTGTGCAGTTAGGATTTGTTGAAGAGTGACTGAATGATGACATAAATGTTAATGGTTGAAGGGAAAGAATCCACAGCAGTTGAGAGGTTGAAGGTAACAGAGAGACTGGAGATACTGATAAAAGGAAATGTCAGAGGGTAGCAGTGGATAGATCAACCAGAATAAGGATCACCAAACTTTTCCTTAAAGGGTTGAAGAATAAATATTTTAGACTCTCAGATTGTCTCTATGACTCAACTTTGCTGTTACAGTATGAGAACCCATACACGATGGGTAAAGAATGGACTTGGCTGTTTTCCATTATAACCTTGCTTATAAAAACAGGCCCTGACTCAGACTCTAGAAGATTTAAAAGGGGAGAGAGACTGGCATTAGCTTGAAAAGGTATAGGAAACTTCCCTAGAGAAGGTAGGAGAATAGATGGCAGAGTTATAAGTGGGAGAATAGAATTATAAGAAAAATAGAAACCATTTTAAACAAGTTATCTAAATTATCCTATAAGAAATGTACCAGGACATTTTAGGGCAACAGTGGAACCAAGTACAGATTATATCATGGTCTCAATGAACATGGTCATTTAAATTTCACCACTTTAATAAGAGTGTCCACTTTCACCTTCCCTCAGCTTATTGTATGGCTAAGAATTTGGACCTTTTCCCAGGATGGGGGATATCAGTCCCCATCCTAACACATGTGAAGGTGAAGGTGCAGTAGGTAGTGTGATAAGAGCTGACATCAAAGTAGCAGTTTGATTGGGTTATTTCTTGCATTAGGATTAGGAATCCACCATTTATGAACCCAGAATTCCCATTCTTTTCCAAGAGGTCTGGCACTGCAATATTTTTGACCCTTGAACATAAGGGATTCACTATATTCCATCTCAGGGAGTAGGGCACTACTCAGATAGTCTTCAGGGGATTCCTATACCTGCCCTTCTTTGAGCCAGCAATGTCCATTACATTTTCAGCATCAGACATTAGCAAACTGCCTGTTTTTCTACTGGTGACTGTTCTGATTTTGTCTTCAGAGATTTAAGAGTTTAATCAAAAATAGAACAGTAATTACATTAGGAACTGCACAGGTTTAATCCCTGGGAGGATTCTGTGGAGTTCACTGTGGATTGCTGTGTGGGACCTCCTCCATTTCAACCTCCCTCTTGTACTCACTACAGTAAAAGAGGGGCTGGATGGTTAAAAAGTTCAAGGGTTCTCTTCCAGGGATGACTTGGATCCTTCCTATGGGCCACTAGTAAGAGACTTGATGTATAAAAGGAACCAGAGACAAGGAATGAGGTCCTGACTCCCTGATCCATTGGTTCCTGCAGCTGTAGAGCCCTCCACATCTTGACGGAGGAGGCTTGCTTCCATGAGCAGCTAGCTCCCTGGTGGGCTGTTTCAGCACTCGCTGTAAGGTATTTTTCCCCGCCGAGAAGGAAGGAACAGGTCTCAGAGCCACCAAGTGTGGTAAGTTCAAAAGGCTTTATTCAGTACACAGCGTTCCTCGGACGAGACTCACTGGCCTGGAAGATGGAGGTCAGGAAAATCACACACTGAGAGACCACGTGGGTAAATTTAAAAAGGGGTTCCTCTAGGGAAGTCGGGCTAATATGACGTAGAGAAATCTCACTGGCTGACAGTGAGTTGCTTTTTTTCCAAGGACTCCTAGGAAGTTTCTTTTGGCACGCTTGGCTGTGGGCGGTCCTAGCCAAAGTTCGGGGGCCTAGGTTCCCCACGTGACCATCCCTCATTATCCACCGAACTTACACTCGTGACAGGAGCTTTTTAGATCACAGCAGAGATGGTATGATTATGGTTGCTGTGCTTGGAAGTTTGCCTTAGTCTGTTCCTCCTTTTCCTCTAATGATTATGTTAATACCTAATACCTTGCAATAAAATATGTTTTTTTATTTTATTTTGTTTGTTTTTTATTTAACCATCTATAAGAAGTCTGTTGTTTGCAGCTGGACCTATACTAATGCAGCACTCCACTAGGCCTGCAGGCTGAGCTGGGAAGTCTAGGGATGGCAGAGTTTTATCAGGGTTGATGAGTGAGAGGATGGAGCAGTGGGGAGCAGGAGCCAGGGTACAAATGCACATTGAGATGGGGAAGCCAGGTGGAAGCTGAGAGCAGAAAGGGTGGGAAGCCGCCCAGCCCTGGGGGCTTTATGAAGGTAAGGATTGCTTTTACTCCATGCACATAGGTGAGGTATACCTTGGTATTAATGAGGAAAACATACCAGTAGTTTTATGAGTCTTCCATTATGCTATTCCTAGGGTAACATTTAAATTTGATCACAGAGTACAGTAAAATATGACTTAAAAATTAAATGAAACTTGCCTGACCAGGCAGTGGTGCCTGGGATAGAGCATAGGCCTGGGACACTGAGGAACCAGGTTTGAACCCCTGAAATTGCCAGCTTGAGCACGGGCTCATCAGCTTGAGCATGGGCTCACCAGCTCAAGCATGGGGTCACTGGCTTGAGTGTGGGATCATAGACATGGCTCCATGGTCACTAGCTTGAGCCCAAAGGTCACTGGCTTGAGCCCAAGGTCACTGGCTTGAGCAAGAGGCCACTGGCTCTGCTGTAGTCTCCAGGTCAAGGCACATATGAGAAAATAATTAATGAACAACTAAGGTGTCGCAACAAAGAATTGATGCTTCTCATCTCTCTCCCTTCCTGTCTGTCCCTATTTGTTCCTTGTTCTGACTCTCTCACAGACACACAATAATAATAAAAAATAAATCTATTTTAGATATATAGTAAAAATTTTTGTGTGTGATGATGCATATGGAATGAAGAACTTCAGTAAGATGCACATGCAAGGCAGTTCAGGTTCATTCACCAAATTTGTCGTCAGTGAGCTGATAGATCTTTACATGTCTTGATCCTTTAGGGGTCACTTGCAAATACTGAAACTACAAATACTAATGGCTTTTTGTTAGTTGTAGTCTTGTTTCTTAGCTAAGCGATTAGATTAGGTGGTTAGTATGGCAACCAAATCTTTACTTGGGTTTTCAAGTACTTTATATGTTGAATCAGAATCTTGTGGTTATTTAATGACTACCTGATAACTGAATTATTAGCTATAAAAATGTAGTTGAGACCTTGAGTCTATTGATAACAATGTTATAATTAATGTTTTATTTATAAAGCTCCTAGCTGCTATCTTACATGGAATCTCAGATTTTCCTCAAAGTTTTTCTCATTTGTAACTTACAAAAAGACCTGGGTTTGTGCATGCAGAAAATATTGTTTTGGAATTTTGTCAGATGATTAGAAATGAAGTCTGTTTCTACTATCCTTCCAACTGAGTTTCATATTTGAATAATTTATCAGAGATTACAAACTAAATGCTTATAGTGGCTGCAAATTTATTTTATTTGCGTGGTTTATAAAATGCAACAGCATGGATGGATGTGGAGAACATTGTGCTAAGTGAAGTAAGCCAGTGAGAGAAAGACAAATACCATATGATTTCACTCATATGTGGAACCTAATGAACAAAATGAACTAATAAGCAAAATAGAGACAGACTCATAGATAGAGAGCATACCGACAGCTGTCAGGGAAAGATTTGGTGAAAGGGATAGGTAGAAGGATTGAGCAAAAAAGAAAAAAGAGAAAAAACTCATGGACATGTAAAACAGTGTGGAGATTGTAGAGGAAGGGGACTAGGGAGAAGTAGAGAAGGGTAGAGGGGAATAAATGGTGATGAGTGGAGACTCGGGGTGGTGAACACACAATACAGTGTGCAGATGATATGTTGTAGACCTGTCAATTTTGTCAACAAGTGTCACCCCAATAAATTCAGTTGAAGGAAAAAAATAAATGTAAAAACATTGAATACCAAAAAATATATAAGTGAATAAAATGTTTGAAGTCATTGTCAATGGTAAAAATAAGAAGCCTTACCAAAAAATCTAGGTTTTCTAATATGGGCAACTCACGCGAGCTGGAGCTAAGGAGCTGCCGTCCAATGGAAGGGCATGGTGACGTCTCCAGGCAGCCCTGGCCCGACTCCTCTCATTCCCTCATTGCCTGCCTGACTCCTGTGCGCATTTAAGTTTATGGCCCATGTAATAGCTATGACCGAATGAATAAAGGTTGTCGCCTAGTGTGGAACATGGGTCCTCTGAAAAAAATCACAGTGTTAAGAATATTCAGCCATTGGCCATAAAAATTGTATTTGTAATGTAGTCTTCTTTGAGAAAAAAAATATTTGGATTTCTACTCTGGGCTCTGCAGATTTTGAAAAAATCACCAATTTCTATGCTATACTCTCATTAGTGTTTTTATCCAGCATCTGTCGAGCACCTCCTCTTGGTAAGTTATTATTTATGCTACATAGGAAACCTGTTTACAACCATTTGTTGGCTTCCCCTTTGTGATCCTCCTGGATTGCTCATTTATGTCATGTTTGGAAATATCTGTCTTTGCCACGCTCCTGGGGGGACTGGTTCTGCTCTATTTCCTTCCCCTTCCTTTAGTGCATTGTTTGTGCACTAGATCTGTAACATCTTTTTTCTCACTCCTTTAACTTGAAAAGTATATCACATAAGGATGAAGTGGCCTGACCAGGCAGTGGCACAGTGGATAGAGCGTCGGACTGGGATGCATAGGATCCAGGTTTGAAACCCCAAGGGTGCCAGCTTGAGTGTGGGTTCATCTGGTTTGAGCAAGGCGCACCAGCTTGAGCCCAAGGTCACTGGCTTGAGCAAGGGGTCACTCAGTCTGCTGTAGCCCCTCCGGTCAAGGCACATATGAGAAATCAATCAATGAACAACTAAGGTGCCGCAACAAAGAATTGATGCTTCTCATCTCTCTTCGTTCCTGTCTGTTTGTCCCTATCTGTCCCTCTCTCTGTCTTTCTCTGTCTCTGTCCCCCCCCACCCTAAAAAAGATGACGTGTATGCTTGGAAGATAAACATAGACTGACCTTTGGTTCCATTTTTGATGAAATGTATACAGAAAGCTTACATATTAATTCATTTATTCACTTATTCAGTTGTTCAGTTAGCAGGTACTTCTTGAGTACCAAACCTGAACCTTATGTTTCCAGATCCTAAGATGCAATGGTGAACCAAAGGGAATGACATTCAGTCACATTCTTGGGGGGAGACAGGCACTGAACAAATATGGTATCTTGTCAGATAGTGACAGTGCTATAAGGAATGATGATGGAGGGGAAGGTGATTAAGTTACATGGGTGCTATTTTAGATGGATGAGGCAAGTAAAGCCTCTCTGAAGAGGTGATGTTTGAGCAGAGACCTGAATGAAGCAAGGGGACAAGCCATGTCAATGATCGTTGGATGCTTTCCTGGCCGTTGGAACAGTTCTTGCGAAGGCCCCAGGAAAAGAATGTTCTTGGTGTATCCCTGGAAGAGTCTGAAGGCCATTGTGGCTGGAATGGAGCACCTGGGGATATCGGCAGTTCAGGTTAAGGAGGCTTTGTGGGCTGTAAAAAGAAATTTGGGTTTTGTCTTAATTGTGCTGGAAAACCATGCAATAAAGATTTGTTTGTTTGTTTGTAAGATGGGAGACTCTTGAGCATCCAGCTATATGCACAGGAGGGGAACTGGCCATGGATCAAGCCCTGTTAGTGGTGAGTTTGTGTCCAGAATGAAGTTCAGGTTTCAGATGAGTGAGGGGGTTCACAGAGCTCAATATAACCGTGTGCCATTGCTCCTGCCCTGCCAGCGCCTACAGGCTCCTTCTGCACTCCCTAACCCCCTCTTGCTGGTGCAGGTGTTCCCTGCAGAGTATCGCAGATGTAAGAGTGGTGCATGCAGGCTTGGCATACATTTATATTTGCAGTGTATCAACATTGGCATTCATTTATGTCTTTTGGGGAATGCGGATTCCAGGAAACGGTGGCCTACATACTTTTAGAATATGTGATCTCACCAGTGTGAATATTGGAATGTTCATGCAGAGATGTGGCTGTGTTTGCTGGGACTGAGGCAGAAGCCCCGGCTCTGCAGCAGCTTCTGTTCAAGATTATTCAGAAGCACATTCGGATGGATGTGCATTCAGGCAGGTGCATCTATTAGGAGGGATAATTTTGATAGACAAACTAATTTGTGATACCCCATTGACCAAATGACAAAAGCACTCACTTTCCCATACTCCAATGCACCTTGGTAATTACTTCACTGGAATTATCATTCTCATGTTAAAGACCTTATTACTTTTCCTGTTACAAGAGACACCCGTTTATCTCTTTTCACAGCAGAGAAGATAAGATAGTCCATGAATGAGTTCTGACTAAAGTCCACTGCTAAAAGTTCCCCTTGTCAAAAGTTTACTTTCATCATAAATTGGAAAAATTATATTGTTTTGCTCCTGTTTTCACTTTGGCGTGATTTTAACTCAAAGTAATTCTGCAGTGCAGCTAAAAACGTCACCTCATTTCTGCCTGTGCTGCCCTCCCTCTTGAGACCCTAGGACCTTAGCTTTCTTGTTTCCAGCCTGTTTGTGAACTTGCTGTTTGCTCTGTCTTGAACACTCTTCTGTAATATACCCACATAGTTCCGTTCCTCACTTCCTGACGGATTCTGTACAAATGTCACCTTATTACTGAAATCTTTTCTGATCATTTGTTTCTAAATAAATACTCCACATTGATACTCATCTCTTTTGTTCATGTTATTTTTCTCTACAGCATTGTCACCCCCTGGCATGCCATTTATTTACTTGATTATTGTTTATTTCCTCCCGCACTAGAGTAGAAGCTCTGGTGAAGTCATTTCAAGTTCTAGACCCCCCTTAGCGGCATATTCTCACCAACTGAACCACTATCCATAGAGATGTTGAAAGCCCAAAGTCAGCAATCTTTGCTGCTCAAAGTGTGGTCGGCCGACCAGCAGCATTGATATCACTCCAAGCTTGTTAGAAATACAGAATCTCAAAGTCCATACAACTTGCTTATTCAAAATCTGCATTTAATGCAGATGATTCCTGTGTACAATCTAAAGTTTGAGAAATAAAGTTCTAAGTTGTTGCAGTAATATAATGTGATAGTAATTAAATATATAGAAATAGCCTGACCAGGCAGTGGTGCAGTGGAGGACCCAGTTTTGAAACCCTGAGGTTGCTGGCTTGAGTGCAGGCTCACCAGCTTGAGCACGGGGTCACTGGCTTGAGTGGGGGATCATAGATATGACACCATGGTCACTGGCTTGAGCTCAAAGGTTGCTGGCTTGAAGCCCAAGGTCGCTGGCTTCAGCCCAAGGTCACTGGCTTGAGCGAGGGGTCACTCACCCTGCTGTACTCCCCAGTCAAGGTACATATGAGAAAGCAATCAACAAACAACTAAGATGCCGTAATAAAGAATGGATGTTTCTCATCTCTCTCCCTTCCTGTCTGTCTGTCCTGGTCTGTCTCTATCTGTCCCTCTCTCTGACTCTTTCTGTCTCTGTCAAAAAAGAAAAAAGAAAAAGAAAAAAAAAAGGAAATATAGACGAATATAGAAGATATATAGAAATAAGTTAGGATATAATATTAAAAGCCATTAAGGCACATGAATAAGGCTACGCCCTCTGGGTGGGAACTTATCTAGTGTGTACAGATATGACAGGCAAGACTATGTATGCCCTTTGCTCAGGGTCCAGTTAGTGTGTGTGTGAAATTATATATAGATAAAAAGAGCTCTGTGGGAGGAACTCCCTAAAAGTGGCTTGATGTGACAGTTCTGTAGATTAAAATACAAAAGAGCTCTCTGCTAGCAACTCCCAAAAAGTGGCTTGATGAGATAAACCCATAGATTAACACCTGTTAGAAGGCACATGCTAGAAAAGGGTACTAAAGCTGAAGGGTCTCCAGCTGCAACTAGTTGTCCAGACTCCAACATTGAACATGGACTGTCTCCATGCTGTTCTGACCAAGGACAGCCAACAGGAGCATGCCAACAGCATTAAGCTGTACCCAGGTACTCCACAGGATCTGTGAGTGAAAAACTGCCTGTTTGATTTTTGCAACTAGCTTGTGTCTTGGTCGTGTCTTTCCTCCGGTGGCAGTTGGTCTCAGTACCAATAAGTAGAATCCTCACAGCCACCTCAAGAGTAGTCTCAAAGAGGCTGCCAACCCTGTTGTTAAGCAGGATTGTCCCACTGCATGGGGAAGTTGAATTGGGGATGCCTAATCAACACAGAGCTCAGGCTTTACTGGGACATAAGTCACCCAACTTTGGCCTAGAAGTCAGAAGAGATCATGTAGAACTTGATGACTTAACTTGGTTTTGAATATCATCATTAGTAAAGGGGCCATTAAACTACTTCATATTCTCTGTTTTTTTCTTTTTAAGTTAAAGACAAATATGAAATCTGGGTTGGTCATTTAATCTCTCTGCCCTCAAGTTCTCAAAAGGTAGTTGGTCTAAGTATCCTTGGGTGTGTGCCTGTGTGCTTTCAGGCTCAGGTCAGAGCAGATCCATGAATTATCTTCATTTCCACCTTCCCCTTCATTTCATACTTCTGTCCTTCTAGTGATCTGTAGAGCCACAGTCAGAAAATTGACTCCCTGAAGAAAACAGTAACCTCATTGCATTTGAAGAGAGCGGTCCAAAGGCCTGAGCCTCAGAAAGAATCCAACTGATGGGTTTGTTAGATTGAAAAAAAAAAAGTTATTTGAACTTTCACTCTGTTTAAATTAAACTTTTAATGTTTAATTGAAACATTAAACCCCAGGGGAAATGAGATTCTGACCTGCATCAAATACATCTGGGCCTGTTATGTTTCAGTTTCAGACCCAGAAAAGCAGGCACTGTGTGCTTTGCATTATATGCTTAGGTAACCCCAACAATAAGTTGGTAAGATGAAAGTAGTGTTATTTTTGTCCCACTTACAGTTGTGGAAACCAAGGTCTGAAAGGTACTTTGTCAAGTTCACATAGTTATTATGTGAAGCAGGTGGGATTCCAGCCCAGGTGGTCTGGCACCTGGGTCAGAGCACTGCACTATTTTTTGAGGGAGACTCTTGCAAATTTGTTAATATCTATTAGAGAAAGATGCGGATTAAATGGTGAAAGGCAATTGTGAGAACTTTAATGGGACTGATTTGACAGGCAGAAGTATGAAATACTGCATTTTGAGCTGAGTGATTAAGCCTTATTTCTTTTGAGGCTCATAGTAAGGTTTTTATTTTTATGCAAAACTGCTCATGTGATTTTCCAATGCACAAACTGTCTAGAACGATGAACAAGTTGTATATATTATTCACTGAAACGACTAACAAGTAGCATAACTTGAGATTGTTAAAATCGCTCTTAATCTACCCGCAGGCAATCCTTAGCATGCAGTGGAGGCAGACAGGGGCAAACACACAAGGCCCAAGGTGAGGGAGAGGGGAGGGGGAGTGAGGAGGTAGCAGATGCCTGCTTAACACCTTCCACGGTGAGGCCTATGCTGGGCGTCATACGATATATGCATTATCGTATTTAATCTTCACAACACACCAATGCCATAGAATCATTTCCTTCATTTTACAGAAGAGGAAATCCAAGGTTTGGAACTAAGTACTTGCTCTGGATCTTACAACTAACTGCTCACTGATGGTGGCAGGATTTGGACCAGGTTTACTGATTTCAGAGCGCATCTTCTCCCCAATTTGACAGTGTGGAGAGAAGCTGGAAGATGCATATGGTGATGTGGTAGACAGTTAGACAGACAGAAGTAGAGCAAGGATGAGGGACCAGGCACAGAAGATCACCAGATCAGAAGCCCCATGTGTGTAACAATGGACAAAACTGGGAAAACAAGGACCTCACTCCGAGGGTGCTGTTTTCTTCACTAGCATATTGCTGGTCTTCTGGTTTAGACCCCCAACCTTTCATATCACTGGTATGTGGTTTGGACCCTCCCCTAACCTTTCCTCCCCCTGGATGTTGCTAGTCAGGTGGGTTAGACACCATAGAGGGGAGAGAATAGCAGGTTGGAGAGTGTAGCCCTTAAACATTAAACCCCCAGGAAAATGAGATTCTGACCTGCATCAAATACATCTAGGCCTCAGTTATGTTTTAGTTCCAGACCCAGAAAAGCAGCAAAACTAGAAAAGTGATGCCACAGATGACCTCAGGACCAGTTGCATTGATAATGACCCTGGCACCAACCAATCAATGGAGACCACGATCCTAAAAGAACAAACCTGGAGAGCTGATGAGTATTTTATTGAGGTCCTCCTCTGGGATCTCCCCTAAAATCTCCACTCTTAACAGCCTTTAGGATGAAGGACCCTGAATGCTCTTCCTCTTGGGAGCATGCCGGCCAGCCTCTTCCTCCTCCTCCCTCTGTCTTCCTCCCAGATGTGTTTTCCTTACCTCTCTCTTTCTCCTAAGCTCTAAGGGACCCCATGAAACATGCAACCAGGGAGCAGTGGGCAGCGGCAGCTCGTCCTGGGCTAACCCTCTGAACCTGTCTCCAATGCCCCCTCTCTTTGCCTGCTCAGCCCCTTCTGAGTGTATTCCTGCAGGGCCAATAAATCCTTGCTTTACTTGCCGCATTTTTTCTCTTGACTGAATTCTTTCCTTTTAGACGACAAGGATCGAGGTCTTGTCATTTTGCTGGTAACAGTGATATGTTTAAAACATTAGAAGTACAATAGGATTTCAGGTTAACAATATTTATTTAAAATATAGGTATTTCCCCATCCTAGTTAAAACAATGGTATCTCCCAGCTCAGATTACTTGATAACAGTAAATAAATAAACAAGGTGGTTTCCAAAGACATCCCTAAACATCTAACTGAAAACAAGAGGAGTGAACCATTGGTTTACTTATAATCAGACACATTATCTGTTGCATATCCAGTCCTGGTCAATTATCCATGTGTTCACTATTTGAGGGAGAGGTTGGCATTGCTTGGAGGTAGTTGGAGCTATAAATACACACATATGTCTCTAGCCATCTCCTTAGTGTTGCACTTCACGACTGGTGTGCATTGATCTGTGCTGTAAACACGCTTGGCAGGAAAGCCCCCCCAAGTCTACAGTCTAGTGATTTGCTTCACTGGATGCAGTTGCCCTAATGCTGGCGAATTCTCCATATTAAAAACTCATGCTGATTTTACCTATTCTTCTTCTCAGTTTCTACCAAAACATAAGAGACTTTGATGCAAACAGGTCAGCCTAGTCATCCCCCTGTGAGGCAGAATTTCTTGACATAGTTCCATGCCTGTCGAAGGCAAAGTCTGCACAAGAGACGTGAATTTCTCTTTTAATAAAAACGCATACTATTTTTTACATTCCAGAAGGAAGGCCGCTGAGCTTCTCAGTCCGTGGAAACATGCTGGCTTCTGGATTTTGCAAAGTGACTTTTGTAGCCTGTAATGAGGCAGCAGCCCAGAAATTCCTAGGGAATCAGCAACACCCCCCCTCCGCCCCCGCTATGCCCAGTTTAAGCAGTTTCTCCATTTTAAAAATGAAGGACTTTCTGGAAGTCTTCAGAACAGCTCATTCTTATGCTGCATTTTCTTGTGTTTTTCCTTATGTAGAGATCTTAAGGTTAGTAATTTGGGGAATCCTTTTTGAATGTAGAGGTATCAAAGCTTACAATGTGATCATTCTGATTTGAATAATCCTTGCAGTATCTGATGCAGAATGAAAAGGGAGGCCGGTCATGTCTCCCGGGCCTTTCCCTAGCTGGGGTTTCTTCAAATCCTCCCAGTTACTCTCGAGTTACTGTTTTTCAGCTTCCTGAGACAGCCAGCAAAACTCTGATGTAAAAGGATTTGTCATTTTGATTCTAGTCAAAATGAAGTATTTTGTACAGTACATGAAAAAATATAGAAGTCTTTTCAGTGGATGAACAGCCTATTATCCATAGCAAAACTCCTGTGTTTTATGTCTCTTGGACAATTACTGATTACAGCAACAGCCCAGGCAGAAAGAAACTAAGCTGCTGTTGAATTGTCGTGGCCTGGCAATGGGCGGCGGCTTTATTTTTCCAAGCACTCTCAATTGGTGTCAGAGTCTCCAATTTCTGAGGTACAAATGAGCTCTTTGGTTAGAAATCCTGAGGGGAAGAGGCAGCGATAGAGATGGAGGAGACATCCCCTGACTGCCCGGTGGGTTTTAGAGTTGGAGGGAAGTGATGGATAAGCAATTTATTCCACCAGTGACAAAGCCCGCTTTTTTGAAACCTGTTTACTTTTGTAGGATGGTCCATCAGCATTGACCAGCTGTGACAACCAATTTAAGAGGAAGACCAGTACCTCTTATGACTAATGTGTCTTGATTTTGGCAAGAACATAAAATAGTCTTTTATGGAGACTTAACTACAGCTCCAGTTTTTAGACGTCATGACCACCAAGCTTTGAACTTGCCTTTTCTGCTTCTTGGATATAAAATCCTTCAGGAGGGGAAACCAGGAGGAAAAGTAATCACACAAGGCTTGTTTGATGTTTTGAGGACCGTGTAGTAGTCTTAATCACAACAGGCAGCCTTAGTTCGTGTACTCAGGGTCACTTCGTGGGTGTGCGGCCCATGCAATCGATCCATGCGCAAGGCAGCATCTCAGAAGACCCCTGTGCTTGGTTTAATGCTCCACTGTCACCTTCTTGAAATTCTTAGTTTTTTGAGCAACGAATCCTGTATGTTTATTTTGCACTAAGGTCTACAAATTATGTAGCTAGTCGTGTTTGTAGTTTAGTCATAAAAGACGGTAAAATAAATAAATAAATAAATAAATGCCAACAAAGCGAAACCAAACAACAAGAAAAACCCCACAAGAACGCGCACTAGCTTCTGGGTTGGTGAGCGTGTGGGAATTTGGGGAGAGTGGATGTCTGCAGAGAGCCCTGCCCCCTCACCTCACCCAATGCATCTCTTCCATCTGGCTGTTGCTGAGCTATATGCTTTTACAATCAACCAGTGATTTAGTTTAAAAAAAAAAAAAAAGAAAGAAAAAAAAATGGTGATAAAGCAAAGACTCTGACCAAATACTCCCATCTCTTGTTTATTACCAACTGAGTTTGCTTTTCTTTTCGACTTTGGTCTGTTTTTCTCCTTCTGTTTCTTCCACACAGAGAGGAAATTTGTATAATGTATGGTTAAGAGACGAACTGAGGTCATTCTTCATTTACTATCTGTATGACCTTGGGCAAGTAACTTTATTTCTTTAAGCCTTAATTTAATTACTTGCAAAATGTGAGTGGTAACAGCATCTAACTCAGAATGACTATGAGGATTAAACTTTATAATGCTTATAAAACATCTAGTGTAGTACCCAGCAATGGAAAACACTCAGTAAATAAGAGTTATAAATTTTGTCTTATACTGGATTTTTTGCAACAGTTTATTATGAAAAATTTTAATCACACAGAGTAATGAAATAATTCTGTAGTGAACACGCATACCCATGTCTTAGATTCTCTAACGTTTTACTGTATTTGTTTTATTGTATCTCTTTGCATCTGTACATCTCTATCCATCCAGCAATCTATTTTATTTTTGTGAATAAAAGGAAGTTGTAGACGTGAGTACACATCCTCTTAATACTTCAACAAGTAAATCATTAACTAGAGTTCATTATTTATATTTCTTTCTTTTGAGATGATATACATAGATATACCTAAATCTCAAGTGTATGTTTACTGAGTTTGACAAATGCTTGCAGATGTTTAGCCTAAATCCCTATTAAGTTACAGAACTTTATCATTACTCCAGAGATTACCCTAAGGCACCTTTCCAGTCCATGCCTAGTCCCACCCTCTATTCCAAGAGGTAACCACTATTCTGTTTTTTAAAAAACCTTAGATAAGTTTTGCCTTTTATGTAACTTTATATAAAGGTTGTCAGATTATATACTCTTGTGCAAAGCTTCTTACACTCAGCATAATGTTTTTAAGATTCATCTGTGTTAGGCCAGACCTGTGGTGGCGCAGTGGGATAAAGCGTCAATCTGAAACACTGAGGTTGCCGGTTCAAAACCCTGGGCTTGCTTGGTCAAGGCACATATGGGAGTTGATGCTTCCTGCTCCTCCCCCTTCTCTCTCTCTCTCTTTCTCTCTATCCCCTCTCTCTAAAAATCAATAAATAAAATATTAAAAAAAAAGATTCAACTGTGTTAATATTCATTTGTTAGTCTTGCTGAGAACCATCCATTATCTGACTCTACCATCGTTCATTTATCCATTCTCCTATCAATGGATACTCGGGCTGTTTTCAGGTTTTGACTATTGTGAATAAAGCTTCTATAAACATTTATGCAAGTGTCTTTTTTTGTGGATTTACTAGGTGAGAATAGTTAAATATTTAATTTTATAAGAAACTCTCATGAATTACCCCAAAGTGGCTGTACCAAGTGGTGTGCAGGTATATTATTATCAATTGGATCTCTAAAAATGTAGAAAAAAAATGATGAGGAGGAGAAGGGGGGAGAAGTGGGAGAAGGATGAGGAAGAGAAGAAGGAGGGAGGTGAAGAGGACAAGCAGGAAGAGGACGGAGAGGAGGAGAGAAAGAAGAAGAGGAGGATCACTGAAAACTGCAAGTGCGAAATTGTCAACTCCACAGTGTAAATACTCCACCATGGCCAATTGCAAGATATGTGAAGTTTTGAGGGTTAAGAGGGAAAGAAGTGTGCACAATTGGTTCTTGTAAGCCTGTGTAGGCTACTATCTGCATACCACTAGTTTGTACTATTTTGTTCCCACCAACACTATAGGAGAGTTTCTGCTGCTCCACATCCTTGTCAACATTTGGTGTTGTCAGTCTTTTTAACTTTAATCATATTGATAGCTATTAGTGATATCCCATTGGGGTTTTAAATTTGCATTTCTCTAATGAAAACGCAATTGTGCATACTGGTCTTTTATATAACTGCTTTAAGGATGGATCTGTTGCATTCTTACCCATTTTTTATTGGTAAGATTCATCTAAAAACATCTACCTCCAGGTCTTAAAGATAGTTCCTACATTTAGATTTTATTTATTGATTTTTGGAGGGGTAGAGGGAGAGAGAGAGAAAGAGAGAGAGAGAGAGAGAGAGAGAGAGATAGAGAGAGAGAGAGAAAGGTGGGAGAAGAGGCAGGAAACATCCCGTTTATGCCTTAACCAGGCAAGCCGGCATTTTGAACTGGTGACCTCAGCATTCCAGGTCAGCGTTTATCCACCGTGCCACCACAGGTCAGACTTTTCTTGTAAAAGCTTATTGTTTAATTTATAATAAGTGTAGAATTAATTTAAAAATAATTTTTGTATTTGTTGTAAAGTTAAGGTCAAGTTTATTTTTTTGTGCACCAATATCCAGTTATAGCAACATTTACTGTGGCTTTTCTTTCCCCATTAGGTTGATTTTATCAAAAATTGAGTGTTTTTATTTCTTGTCTGTCTATTACAATGATTTGCTTATTGATTTTTTTTGCTTGTTGATTATTATGTTAGTAACACATTGTCTTGATTGCTGTAGTTTATTAGTCAGTCTTGAAGTCAGAGAGTGTTAAATCCTCCAACTTTATTTTTCTTTTTCAAAATTGCTTTGAATATTCTAGATCCATTACATGCATTTTACCATATTTTCCACTAATTTTATTCTAAAGGCATAACAAATTATTTTTATAATAACCTGTTATCTTTTAGAATTTAAAAGTTACTTTTAAACATTTAACATATTATGAGTAATTTATAAATACTAAGTAAGCATCCAATCAGGAACCCTATAGTAAAACATTGCCATTATTTATGTCACGCAAAGAGTACATGGGTTAACTGATAAGTGCCTATGGCTACTTGGTGAGGTGGGAAGGAGGCTTTCTGCCTTTAGTAACAATGAATTCTATTAAATCACGCTGAGGCAGTGTCAATTCTCAATAAAAGAAGGATGCTAAATTTCCTAGTGGTATATCAGGTAAAATTCTCAGACTATTTCTTTTCTTTTCTTTTTTTTTTTTTTTCTTACAAGGGCAGAGAGAAAGTCAGAGAGAGGAACAGATGGGACAGACAGACAGGAATGGAGAGAGATGAGAAGCATCAATTCTTCATTGCGGCACCTTAGTTGTTCATTGATTGCTTTCTCATATGTACCTTGACTGGGGGGCTACAGCAGAGCAAGTGACCCCTTGCTCAAGCTAGTGACCTTGGGCTTCAAGCCAGTGACCTTTGGGCTCAAGCCAGTGACCATGGGGTCATGTCTATGATCCCAGCTCAAACCAGCAACCCTGCACTCAAGCTGGTGACACCGTGCTCAAGCCAGATGAGCCCAAGCTCAAGTTGGCGACCTCTGGGTTTTGAACCTGGGTCCTCTACATCCCAGTTCCGTGATCTATCCACTGCACCATTGCTTGGTCAGGCATTTTTTTGACGAATAAATATGTGCCAATAATTATTGGCTATTTTCAGTGACCTTTTTCTGCCTTATCTAACTATAGTATCATAGATTAGAAGGAAGTCTATCACACTATTCCAGACAACATCCTCATTCCAAGCACCATTCCTAGTCCATGCTGGAATCTCTCCTGAAAAATGTTAGAGTTAAAGGGAGTCAACTATGCACACTTCCATTCTTTTTCAATTCTGAACCACTTGAGAAATACATATAGAAGTTAGATAAGAATCAAACATTAACTCTAATTCTAGCAAAGTTGGTTCAGAATTATGTGGTCAAAGTGGACTTCCTATTTCTTGCCATCTCCATTGATCCCATAAACCAAATGCAGACTAGACAACTGAGTTTCACCTACCCTTACAGGGTCAGGTCTGGGAACACAAAGAGAAGGCAGAGGTGGGGAAGAGAATGTGTGTGACACATGTACAGGCAGCTCTGAAAGGGAAAGTCCAGAGAGAACCTTGGCTAACCATGAGCATTGAGTTTCTCCCCTGCCTTTGGGGAAGAAGGGCATAAAAGGGTGAGTAGGGAAGGCAGAGCAGTAGGTTTTCTTCTAAAATGAGATAGATGAACCCAAGATAGGAATGTTGGAGGAAGAATCTCTGTTTGCTGTTTCAATCATGGGGAACTCATTCTTTCTCAGAGCAGCCTACTTGTTCCTAAATATCTCCCCTATGATAAAAGTTTATGTTGAAGTTTATGTCTATGATCCCTTTATAATTCTGCCTTCTTGTCCTCATTCTGTTTTCCTGACACTCAAGAGATAAACCTACATATTGTTACCACAGACTGGAAAGAGTTGAGGTGCTTGTTGTTTTAGCTTTATTCCCTGGCCTTCATTCACCAGTCCTTAACTTTCTCAGATTCTGAAATGTACACTGTATGTTTCCATCTGCCCAGCTCCCCTCCCCTCATTCTCTCTTCATCTGGTAAAGCCCTCGGATTTTTTCTTTAGGGAATCACTTCTTTCCTGCCTGAGCTATTTAACTGGAAGAGATTGACCACTGCCTCCCTCAACTCCCCTTGCCCCTAGCTCCAAACTGAGTAATGATCCCATGGCCAGTCAGTTGATTTGAAATCACCAAAACTAAGAACTTTGGCTTTGAGAGCAATAGCTGCATATCTAGAACAATTATCTTCTGGTATACTGCAACATCAAAGCATTATGATGAGTACTCCAAATATTTTGTTGAAGCTGATTTCAGTCAAAATCCAGTCAATTTTCAGAAAGAATTAGGCATTAGCTGAATATTTCTTCAGTTCCATCCACTTGTTGTCATTGGAGTGACCTCTAGAATGGCTGAAGAGACAGTCCTCAGGCAGTTTCTATTAGTCCTCTGCCCCTTGATTCACACAAAGTGCTATGAGTATGCAGACAAGGGCATTTCTGCCAGGTGAGCTTGCCTAGTGAAGCTGAACTGTTCTACAACATAAAATAAAACAAAGTAATCTGTACTTCCCTTTGGGTTCTTGTAGTGAACAATGGATATGATGTTTTTTAAAGTTTGCCCTCATTTTCCTTAATCAAGAGCAGAATTTATTTAGGGAAATACACTGGCTGCTTAGCGTTTCTACATCACCCAAGTTAACTGTTACTCAGAGTGAGTGCTTTATTGCCTGAATTTAAAAGCTTATTTTCCTTTTGTTGTGGTTTCTTGGCTTTGCTTCTGGCAGGGCTGACAAATTAATAGGCATCAGGTACTAAAAGTATTTGTAAAGTAAAGTGGTAATAAAGGTCACGTGTTCCAAGAAAGCTTTTCTTTCAAAAAAAAATTTCTGCTTAAATCAATGTGCATCACGTATGGATTGTTCTTCGCTGCAACCCCCTAGCCACATTTTGGTTGTAAATATTTTTTCCTTCATTTAAAATGGGTAATAATTGCAGATGTTAATCTTTAGCTTGATTATTGTCAATTGTATTTTGGACTAGATCTCTTGAATATAAACAGAGAGAGCCAGAAATAATGACATCTATGTTAGCCCCCATTCCATTCATTTATTCAGCAAATATTGAACATACTTATGTGCTCTCAGCAGGGGATGTAAAGATGTAAGGCTGTGGATTGTCCCCTCAAGGTGCCACAGTCTAGAAGAGAGAGAAAGAGAGAAAGAGAGAGAGAAAGGAATAATTGCTAAGCAGTGTGATTAGCTCAACAACAGAGGAATCTTGGGAGGGAAGCCTGTGATTAATTCCATCTTGAAAGGTAGAATGGGTAGTCTTTAGGAAAGAGATGTGTTTTAAGGAATGAGTAATAATTCTTTCTGAAAACAAGTGAGAGAAGAACATATCAGGTGGAGGGAGGAGCCAAAGCAAGGTATGTCAAATAGTCTTTCTCCTTTTGAGAACCAAAAGCAGTTCAGTGTTTCTGGACTGTGAGATCTAAGGCAGGAGTCTGCAAGACGAGAGTCTGGGGGATGAAGCCAAATAAGAACCTATGTTCCACCAGGGTTGAATTTTGTCCTTTGGGGATAAGAAGATTTTTTTTTTTTGTATTTTTCTGAAGTAAGAAGTGGGGGTGGGAGGAGCAGACAGAAAGACTCCCGCATGTGCCTGACTGGGATTCACCCAGCACGCCCACCAGGGGGCGATGCTCAGCCCATCTGGGGCATTGCTCCTCTACAACCAGAGCCATTCTAGCATCTGAGGTGGAGGCCATGGAGCCATAATCAGCACCCGGGCCAACTTTGCTCCCATGGAGCCTTGGCTGCAGGAGGGGAAGAGAGAGATAGAGAGAAAAGAGAGGGGGAAGGGTGGAGAAGCAAATGGGCACTTCTCCTGTGTGCCCTTGCCAGGAATCGAAACTGGGACTTCCACATGCTGGGCTGCTCTTCCACTGAGCCAACTGGCCAGGGCCAAGAAGATTTTTAAAGCAGAGAATGACATGGTTCACATTATATTTGGTAAGACCCTCTAGAAGCAATCCATGTTCTTTGCTGATTTTAATGGAACATGCAGTTAACAACCTACGTTTATGATAACGTGGGTCTAGGAAAGCATCAATAATTGAAATACTTGGATAAAAATTATTTGGCTTAACCAGTAAAAAAGTGGATATGGGGCTGGGTCCACTTCCAATGACACTAAGTGATGCTGTAGCTTTGAGATATTCATTTAACCTCTTGGCCTTGGTTTTCCTGTTTCCTCACCTAACCAAGGAGGTAACTGAACAAATCTTCTGAAGTATCCTCCAGTGCAAGTACTTCATGGATGTCACCCAGTGCATTTCGTTTCCTTCCTTTCCATACCTTGTAAGAGAACGTAAGTGGTAAAGGAGACTGGATCTCCTGCCCAGTACTGCCAATAAAAGGTCCGGTTGGTTATAGTCACTAGTCATAGGCCAGTTTACTTTGATTAACAGACAATTGCTGGGCCTTAGTTAGGACTATTTGTGCTTTGATAAACGTGAAATTTTATATCCTGTTTCCCATTAAAGGTTTAATAATCTGAGAAGTTTAGAGGCAGAAATACCATGTTTTATTTATCATAGCATCTCCAGTATCCTGTAGTGGATTTGCTTTCTAAAGGAGTAACTGGTGGATAGCTTTCTGGGTCCTTTTAATTGGCTCTCTCTATGCTCATCATAATTTGTATGCATCTACTTTTCCTTTTTTTCTTAGTTTGCAGAGTTCCTGTTCTCAAGGGTCATGAATTTAGCAGATAAGACAGAGAAATAGCTGTCTTGTTACTGGAACAGGTTGAAGAGTAGGCTTTTTCATGTAATAGTGTTCATCTTAAATCAAAATAACATCAAAATAGTTGTTTCTCTGTAAAGGAGTGAACCAATGCAAATGACCTGAGTCAAATATAACCTGTTACAATCCAGCTTATTGGTATATGGGTTAGAATCTATTCATAGTCAGATTGAGTCTTTTCACAAATTTTGTAATACCAATTCTGGTGTGACACACTTAACTTTTGATATAAGTGATATTTCTGCCTTTTTGGTACTAGTGCAAAAGGGATATGATACACTGTATGAAAGCAGATATCTGGAAATACAATAGAAGAGTTATAGAAGGTACCTAAAATAAATTTTTTCTTGGTCTCTTGACCAGGCAATGAACCTGCAACCTTGGTGTACCGGATGACACTCCAACCAACTGAGCCATCAAGCCAGGGTTAACAATTATAGCTCCTTCCTTGCTATCTCTGTCTTCCCCTCCCTCAGCCAAGGCTCCATTGGAGAAATGCTGGCCTGGGCACTGATGGCTCCATGGCCTCCATGTCAAGAGTTAGAATGGCTCCAGCCACAACAGAGCAGCGCCCCAGATGGGCAGAGCATTGCCCCAGATGGGCAGAGCATCTCCCCCTGGTGGGCATGCCGGGTGGATCCCAGTCGGGCTCATGTGGGAATCAGTCTGACTGCTTCCCAGCTTCTAACTTCAGGAAAAAAAAATTTTTAAATGACCAAAATAATAAAGGATTTACAGCTTTTTCAATAACATGTACATTTTTTGCTTGACCTGTGGTGGCACAGTCAATAAAGTGTCGACCTGGAGCACTGAGGTCACAGGTTCGAAATCCTGGTCTTGCCTGGTCAAGGCACATACAGAAAGCAACTACTATTAGTTGATGCTTCCCACTTCTCACCTTCTTTCTCTCTCAAAAATAAATAAAATTATAACATGTACACTTTTAAATATGTGGTTAATTCTGTTTTCTATAAGTGAGATTTAAAGTACCTTGCAAAATCATACTATTGTAAAATTCACATTCAATACCCTCACTGTTCATTCCAGAAGGTGTTTACATAAGGCTTAAGGGAAGAAAAACCACCACAGCTTCTTTCTCCCTATCTTCATGCAGCTTTGCATATGATTTACATAATTTAGTATTAAAATTAAGAAAATCTTCAGTCTTTGTGACTTTCTCACCAGTGTCTTTTAGTCTTTACTTTGTCCTCTAACTTAAACTGTGTTTCTTGATTACATGTACTTGATAGTTGGTTTCCAGAATTAAATACCTATAGTTGTAGGAAATCCAATCTTCATTTTGTCTAATAGTATTCTTTTTATCTGTGCAAGTTTCAGCGATTAGCTGGTTTAGGAGTAACTGGTTTCCTAATTACCCTAGGCACTTGGGTGTGTATCAGCTGACTGAAGTATACTATGTAAAGACAGAGTGTGATTGGCTTGATTCACGTGGAAGAGAAATAAATGGCTTCCATTTAGGGAAACCATTTGGTGTATTCTTCACAGCATGAGGCAGGAGAATATGGCAGTTAACGCCTGGACACTAGATCTCAGCTGCCTGGATTGAAACCCAGCTCTGCCACTTACTGGTTATATAAATTCAGGCAATTATTTAAGCTTTCTGTGTCTTAATAGATACAATGCATTATATGTGTCTTATAAAGTTTTTTTTTTTGTGTGTGTGTGTGTGTGTGTGAAAACTAAGAGAGTTAATTAATTTTAAAAGTTTAGATCAAAGTGTTAAACTGTATTAGCTATTATCATTACCCAAGGTGTCATTCCTTTTCAACTTGGTACCAGAAAGGAATATGGGAAGAGAAATCTGAAAAGTCTGTATTTTTTAATATTAAAAAGGGCTCCAGCCTGACCAATGGTGGCACAGTGGATAGAGTGTTGGCCTTGGATGCTGAGGTCCCAAATTTGAAACCCTGAGGTTGCCAGCTTGAGTGCAGGCTCACCAGCTTTAACACAGGCTCACCAGCTTGAGCATAGGACCATAGACATGACCTCACGGTCACTGGCTTGAACCCGAAGGTTGCCGGCTTGAACAAGGGGTTGCTTTCCATATGTGCCTGGACAGCCAGTAATGGGATTCAAATAACTTAACAACCGGTTCTCTGTCCTAATGACTGTCTTAAGTATAAAAAAAATGATATACCAAAAGGTAGTTTATTATTTCATGCATTTAGTACTCAAATAAGAATAAAAGAGGTACACAACACTACATTATGGTATAAAAAAGAGGTTTAAGATATTAATGAAAAAATATTAAATAACACTTGACATAAAACAATAAAACTGTTATTTAAGATATATCCAGTGATAGCTTGTCATCCCCTGGTTGTTTGGCACTTTCTCTCTTCATGTTATATGTTTGTTTACTGAAGTTACAAATGCTAGGGAATTAAAATGTAGTATTTCATCAAAGGTATAATGAGTTTCATGAAATGAATAAATAAATATTACAAGCATAATTCCATCAATTTTTTCCCCCTATTAACGGAGTGAACATTACTACTGGCACTTAAAATACAAACATTAAAAAAAGAGTAAGGAATGTAAATTTCCAATTTCCACATTGGGCAGCTGCCCAGGTGCCCACCTTAAAGAGAATCTTGACTTACAAGTGCCATTTTAACAACCAGTTTGGTGAACTCAACAAAAAATTACGTGTCGGTTCTGCAGAACCAGTGTGAACTAGCTAAATCCCATCACTGGCTAGAGCCCTCTGGTCAAGGCACATATGAGAAGCAATTAATAAACAAACAACTAAGGTGCTGCAACTACCAGCTGATGCTTCTTACTTCTCTCACTTTCTCTTTCTATCTCTCTAAAATAATAATAATAATAAATATTATTATTAAATAAAATAAAAAAATGAAGTAACTGTGTAAAGCTGAGCTGACTTTAAGTTAATCTATAAAGTTTGTCATTTAAAAAAAAAAGCAAAAACTAAAAGACAAAGCAAAACCCACCCCCAAATTCTTATCTGATATTTCATTAAATAGCCCAGGCCAGATGGCTTGGCTGGTTAAAGCATCATCTCAGTGCACAAAGGTTGCTGGTTTAATCCCCGGTAAGGGCACATGCAGAGGCAGATTGATGTTTCTGTCTCTCTCTCCCTTCCTTTTTCTCCAAAATCAATAAATATATATTTTAAAAAGTGCTAAAAATGATTTAAAATTTTACGTGTGTCAAAATTGTCTGTAGCCTTTTTTATACAGCGCAAAGAAGGAAACAAAAACCCTTTCCCTATCTTGCTAATTCTATATTTCATTAACATGTAAAACACGTACTGATGTTCTTTATGAGCAATGGCATCTTAGATTCAATGATATAGGATATGTCATGTGGCTTTGGACTTATTCCTAAAACTCTTTTCCTCAAACGACTCCACCGTAGAGTCTACATTGCTTTTGTCTCTTAGTCTTCCTTGCATTTCTTGATTTCTTCTCTCCTCGCCTCTACAGCTCCTTTTTTTTCTGTTCTGATACAAATCACATTAGCTGTTCTGACTCTTCCTCTTCTCCAGTTCATCCTGTACCTTGAATCAGTGTAACAAAAGCTGTGTTAGCCATGAAGACCCATTTCTCTGGTAAAGCGGAGGAAGGGAAAAGGTAATGACTACATTAATTCTGGGGCCACTGTTTCACAAGTAGAGGTGCAGAGCACGTTTCCAATCCAATACTCACCTCACTTCTCTAACCAGGTTTATCTGAGCCTATTACCACTTCTCCCTCTTCCCATTTCCTAGACTTTGCCAAGTTGATAGAATGTATACACGCTCTACCTCAGTCTATGCTTGACAGAGGCTGTAACCCAGTACATGAACATGATGTCAGGTCTCAAGTCTCCTAACTTTTCTTTTGGATTTGAAAATGGCTTATGATTTTCTGCAGTCTTTTTACCTGTATGGTTGTAGTACTAATTTTTGCTTCATTGCTCAAGTTACTCACAGAAGGAGTGGCCATCTACCTGAGTAAGGAAGAAATTAAGAGAAGAGATAATAATTGAAATGTGTCCTGAACACCGTAGATATACAAAGAATTATTGTAGAATACTATGAAAAACTTTATGCCACTAAATTCAACAACCTAGAAGAAATGGATAAATTCCTAGAATAATACAACCTTCTTAGACTGAGTCAAGAAGAAGCAGAAAGCCTAAACAGACCTATTAGTAGAGAAGAAATAGAAAAAACCATTAAAAACCTCCACAAAAATAAAAGTCCAGGCCCTGACGGCTATTCCAGCGAATTTTATCAAACATTCAAAGAAGACTTGGTTCCTATTCCACTGAAAGTCTTCTAAAAAATTGAAGAAGAAGCAATACTTCCAAACACATTTTATGAGGCCAACATAACCCTCATACCAAAACCAGGCAAGGATGGCACAAAAAAAGAAAACTACAGACCAATATCTCTAATGAATACAGATGCTAAAATACTAAACAAAATACTAGCAAATCGAATACAACAACATATTAAAAAAATAATACATCATGATCAAGTGGGATTCATCCTAGAATCTCAAGGATGGTTCAACATACGTAAAACGGTTAACGTAATACACCATATCAACAAAACAAAGAACAAAAACCACATGATCTTATCAATAGATGCAGAAAAGGCTTTCGATAAAATACAACACAATTTTATGTTTAAGGCTCTCAACAAAATGGGTATAGAAGGAAAATATCTCAACATGATAAAGGCCATATATGATAAACCATCAGCTAACATCATATTAAATGGCACTAAACTGAAAGCTTTCCCCCTTAAATTAGGAACAAGATAGGGTTATCCACTCTCTCCACTCTTATTTAATGTGGTACTAGAGGTTCTAGCCAGAGCAATCAGACAAGACAAAGAAATAAAAGGCATCCATATCGGAAAAGAAGAAGTAAAGGTATCACTTTTTGCAGATGATATGATCCTATACATCGAAAACCCCAAAGAATCCACAAAAAGACTACTAGAAACAATAAGCCAATATAGTAAGGTCGCAGGATACAAAATTAACATACAGAAGTCAATAGCCTTTCTATATGCCAACAATGAAACAATTGAGAACGAACTCAAAAGAATAATCCCCTTCACGATTACAACAACAAAAAATAAAATACTTAGGAATAAACATAACAAAGAATGTAAAGGACTTATATAATAAAAACTATAAACCATTGTTAAGAGAAATCAAAAAAGATATAATGAGATGGAAGAATGTACCTTGTTCTTGGTTAGGAAGAATAAATATAATCAAGATGGCCATATTACCCAAAGCAATATACAAATTTAATGCAATTCCCATCAAAATTCCAATGACATTTTTTAAAGAAATGGAGCAAAAAATCATCAGATTTATATGGAACTATAAAAAACCCCGAATAGCCAAAGCAATCCTAAAGAAAAAGAATGAAGCTGGGGGCATTACAATACCTGACTTCAAACTCTATTATAGGGCCACGACAATCAAAACAGCATGGTATTGGCAGAAAAATAGACACTCAGACCAATGGAACAGAATAGAAAGTCCAGAAATAAAACCACATATATATAGTCAAATAATCTTTGATAAAGGGGCCAACAACACACAATGGAGAAAAGAAAGCCTCTTCAATAAATGGTGCTGGGAAAACTGGAAAGCCACATGCAAAAGAATGAAACTGGACTACAGTTTGTCCCCCTGTACTAAAATTAACTCAAAATGGATCAAAGATCTAAACATAAGACCTGAAACAATGAAGTACATAGAAGAAGACATAGGTAGTAAACTCATGGACCTGGGTTTTAAAGAGCATTTTATAAATTTGACTCCACAGGCAAGAGAAGTGAAGGCAAAAATTAATGAATGGGACTACATCAGACTAAGAAGTTTTTGCTCAGCAAGAGAAACTGATAACAAAATAAACAGACAGCCAACTAAATGGGAAATGATATTTTCAAACAACAGCTCAGATAAGGGCCTAATATCCAAAATATACAAAGAACTCATAAAACTCAACAACAAACAAACAAACAATCCAATAAAAAAATGGAAAGAGGACATGAACAGACACTTCTCCCAGGAAGAAATACAAATGGCCAACAAATATATGAAAAGATGCTCTTCTTTAGTTATTAGAGAAATGCAAATCAAAACTGAAATGAGATACCACCTCACACCTGTTAGATTATCTATTATTAACAAGACAGGTAATAGCAAATGTTGGAGAGGCTGTGGAGAAAAAGGAACCCTCATCCACTGTTGATGGGACTGTAAAGTAGTACAACCATTATGGAAGAAAGTATGATGGTTTCTCAAAAAACTGAAAATAGAACTACTTTATGACCCAGCAATCCCTCTACTGGGTATATACCCCAAAAACTCAGAAACATTGATACGTAAAGACACATGCAGCCCCATGTTCATTGCAGCATTGTTCACAGTGGCCAGGACATGGAAACAACCAAAAAGCCCGTCAATAGATGACTGGATAAAGAAGATGTGGCACATATACACTATGGAATACTACTCAGCCATAAGAAATGATGACATCGGATCATTTATAGCAAAATGGTGGGATCTTGATAACATTATTCGAAGTGAAATAAGTAAATCAGAAAACCAGGAACTGCATTATTCCATACGTAGGTGGGACATAAAAGTGAAACTAAGAGACATTGATAAGAGTGTGGTGGTTACGGGGGGAGGGGGAAAGGGAGAGGGAAAAGGGGAGGGAGAGGGGCACAAAGAAAACTAGATAGAAGGTGACAGAGGACAATCTGACTGTGGGTGATGGGTATGCAACATAATTGAATGACAAGATAACCTCGACTTGTTATCTTTAAATATATGTATCCTGATTTATTGATGTTGCCCCATTAAAAAAATAAAATTATTAAAAAAAAAAAAAGAAATGTGTCCTGAGAGATGAGTGAATGTTGAATGTGGGGGAGAAATAGGAAGGAATTGAGTAGAAGTGAGGGGGTATAAGATCAGTTCAGGCAAAGATATCAGCAAACACATAGAGTCAAGAGACATTAAGAGTGCTGATTCAGTGGACAATGAGGAGTTTGGTTTGTGTGAAGGATAGGGCTCAAGGAGAAAACAGGGTTCATGGGAAAATGCGATAAATTTAATTTAGATATGCCGAGTTTGCATGTCTAGAAATCACCCAGGTGAAGAAATCTAAGAGGATTTTGTATGGGTTTGGAATAGTAGTAGACTATGAATGAAAACATAGATTTGGGAGTTTTGAATAGTTGGAAGAACAGGAATTGTGCAGGGAAATAATGCAGATAGTTGGACAGATGACTGTGACCATAGAACATTATATCATAGTTTAGGATTTTAGAAGCAGAGCAGGTCTGAGTGATAAACTCTATAATGAGAAAATTAGAATTAAGATGATGTAAATTAACATGTTATGGCTTTGCTATTTCAATAATTCTTTTCAAACAAAATAACAAAGGGCATCTTTTTTTTTTTTTTTTTTTTTTTTTTTTTTTTTTTTTGTATTTTTCCGAAGCTAGAAACGGGGAGAGACAGTCAGACAGACTCCCGCATGCACCGGAGCGGGATCCACCCGGCACGCCCACCAGGGGGCGATGCTCTGCCCCTCCGGGGCATCGCTCTGTTGCGACCAGAGCCACTCTAGCACCTGGGGCAGAGGCCAAGGAGCCATCCCCAGCACACGGGCCATCTTTGCTCCAATGGAGCCTCGGCTGCGAGAGGGGAAGAGAGAGACAGAGAGGAAGGAGAGGGGGAGGGGTGGAGAAGCAGATGGGCGCTTCTCCTGTGTGCCCTGGCCGGGAATCGAACCCGGGACTTCTGCACGCCAGGCCGATGCTCTACCACTGAGCCAACCAGCCAGGGCCACAAAGGGCATCTTAAGAACTGTAGTAGCAGTATAAATGTCTTCTTTTCTAGCTGCCCTTCCTAATTTCTCATACAACTTAGCCCCTAGTAGAAAGTAGCTGCTCCTCAACTCATATAAGCTTTGGCTATTTTTTTTAATACTTTTTTTCTTTGTTTTGTTTTTAAGTGAGAGGAGAAGAGATAGACAGACTCCCGCATGCACCCTGACTGGGATTCACCCAGCAACTCCCATCTGGGTCCAATGCTCTAATAAACTTCAGCTATCCTCAGCACCTGGGGCCAACACTCATACCAATTGAGCCACTGGCTGCAAGAGGGAGAGAAAGAAGGGGGAAATGGAGGGAAAGAGAAACAGATGGTCACTTTTCATGTGTTCCCTGATTGGGGATTGAACCTGGGATGTCTGCATACTGGGTCAATGCTCTATCCTCTGAGCCAACTGGCCAGGGTTAAAGACTTTTCTAAAAGGGAAAGTGGTGCCTATAAAACTTATCTACATGCAAAATAAATTGCCAGCAGTAATATAATATAAACATTAGCAATTAGCTGTCTGTAGTGAGTGTTAATGTGTTCCAAATGTAGGAAGGATAATCGGTCTGGAAGTGGATATAACCTTAGATGAGATTGGGGCCTTCTAAGGACTGCGGCCAGGTTCTGTTTGTACTCATAGTGGAGTTCACTTGGGTCATAGAGGTCAGTTGGCTACGTGATTGAAAATGTGAATGGAGTGACGTCACGGAAATGGCGCCGTGAGCAGCGCGTCCGACAGATCTCCCCTAAATCACAACAAATTTATCAACTAGAAACAGAAAAATTTATCCTCGGAGCATTCCGGAGTTCCACACAAACTGAAAGCGAAAGGACTGTTATCACTTGAATCTGAGAGACGAGGGTGTGGAAGAAGCTACCGCAGTGAAATTCATTCAAGCTGCGAGGGAGTGCGCCTGTGGTGAGTCAGCCCACACTTGGGAGCCGCAAGCAGCCGCGGGCACGTGCCCGGTACGGTTGCAGAGCGAGCACCGCCCACACTCGGGAGCAGTGAGCAGCCGCCGGCGTGCGCCCGGTCCGGTTGCAGAGCGAGCACCGCTAACGTTCCCAGCGGCCCGCGCACTGCGAGTGAGAGTTGCCAGCCACCGGTGCCCGGAGCACCCCATTCACGCGCGTGCCCTGGGCATTCCACATGCGCAGAGCGCCCTACTGGCCCGCACACCCAGGGTGCCCCATTATCCTGCGCCTGGTGCGATCCAGCAGCCAGCGGCAGGGCGAGCGGGAGAAGCACCAGGGTGGTCTTCTACTTGGGAGATTCTCTCCGTGGGCGGGACACCTCACCCAGCCATTCAAGCTAACAATCAAGCGTTGGGGGAGGGGCGCACGCAGGCAGCCTAAAATACCTTCGGGAGCACAGCTGCGACCCAATCACTGAAATTAGCTTAACCCATGAAATCTGCGCACCCTTGGTTCTAATTGATAAGATCTCTCTCAGTTCAGCGACCCAAGACAAGAGGCGTGATATTTTTTAGTGCCTCTCGCTAAAGGGGCGGGGGCAACTTCTGATTGATAGAGCCTCCATATTCAGGGATAAACGCTAACAAGAGGGACTTAGCAGATAATAAGATCTATACTATACTAGTCGCAAGCAGAGACTAGTGCCTCTTCTTCCCAGCCAAAACAGGCTACAAAGTGTGGAAAGCCTGGGTTGAGAGGTCCAACTGAATGCTAGGCGCTGAACAGTCACCTTGACAACAATTGACTCCCACCCCCGCCTGATTACACTGGAGGCCCTGACTGCCAGAGCCTTTCCCAAAGCCTTGCACTGAGTGGGGATAGAGTGGGGATTTCCCAGCTCTTTGAGCCTCTTACTCCCCAGGCAGAAGCAGTTGCAGCCTTATAGCTGGATCACCAGGCTGCTAATTCAGAAAGGGGGGACTAGGAGAGGGAATCCAGGAAAGCAAACTCTCTCATCGTTGGACCCTGCAAACGCCAACAAGCCTTGACTACCAGCAAGACTAAAGCCAATTATATGACATTGCCATAGAATCCCATCAACTGCAAATCCCTACCTAAGTGTGACACAGGGGCAGAGCCTGGGGTACAGAGTCACCGACCAGGAAGAGGGAGAGAAAAGAAAAAGGAAGAAGTTAACCTCTCAAAATCAAGAAAAATCCACAGACTTTACAACTTGTTCCACTAATTTTTTTGTTGTTGTTGTTTGTTTCTTCTATCTTATTGCCTTTATTTCCTCCACCTCGGTCCTTCTATTCTCTGCCCATCTTATGCTTCCCTTTTCTTGAACTACACTACCCATAACTGTTACATTTTATTTCTCTTCTTCATCCTCACCCTCCTTTAAGGTTATACTCCAAAACACTTAACTCTCATTCCTCTTTTGTTTTTTTTTTGATTTGCTTTATTTTGTTTTTTTCTCTTCCTTTTTTATTTCTTCCTTCGTTTTTCTCTTTTTCTTATTTTTTCCTTTCTATTCGTTTTTTCTTATCTCGTTTTACTTTCCTCCCATTTAATCCTCAATCACGAACAAATTAGTTAATTTGGGACTCAAGGCTTTTTTTGGCTTTATTTTCCTTTTTTGCTTTTGTTTTTGTTTTTTTCTTGTTTGTTTATTTTTGTGGCATTTTGGGTCCTCCCAACCCAAGGTCTCCATTGTATTTAGTCTTCGCTCCACTTAATACAACAGATTTTTACTTATTATTTTTATTTTTTTCTTCTTTATTATTCTTTTTTTGGTCCTTTTTTCTGGTTCTCTCTTATCCCTCTCATTATATCTCTTAGTTGACCATCACTTACAAGCAAATCATCTTATGCTTGTCTAAAATTTTCTTCCTTTTTTTTTTTTTTTGCATTTAGTAGGTCCCTACTCCCTTTTTTTTTGCCCCTTGAACTCTTCACCCCAAATCAGGCCCTCCATTATAGGCAGGATATTTCCCTGAGGAGGGGAGAGGAGGGAAAGAGAAGAAAGAAAAAAAGGGGGAAATAATAAATTATTACTGTTTTTTTTTTTGTGGGGTGTTTTACCTTTTTTTTTTTTTTTTTTTTACTTTTTACTCTTTATTAATTCTAATTAGTGCTATCAACAAGACCACCCTCAGATGCCAATAAGAAAGAGGAAATCGAATATTATGGATACAAAAGAAAGAGAGGTAACACAAATAGATGTGGAAAAATCTATGGAGAAAAGACAACATATTGGAAGCCTTGGAGCTAAATGACAGAGAATTTAAAATAGAAATCTTAAAAATACTCAGAGATATACAAGAAAACACAGAAAGGCAATATAGGGAGATCAGAAAACAACTCAATGAACACAAAGAATATATGTCCAAGGAAATTGAAACTATTAAAACAAATCAAACAGAAATGAAAAACTCAATTCACGAGCTGAAAAACGAGGTAACAAGCTTAGCTAACAGAACAGCCCAGATTGAAGATAGGATTAGTGAAATAGAAGACAAACAACTTGAGGCACAACAGAGAGAAGAAGAAAGAGACTCAAAAATAATAAAAAACGAGAAAGCCCTACAGGAATTGTCTGACTCCATCAGAAAGAATAACATAAGAATAATAGGTATATCAGAGGGAGAAGAGAAAGAAAATGGAATGGAGAATATACTCAAACAAATAATAGACGAGAACTTCCCAAGCCTGTGGAAAGAACTAAAGCCTCAAATTCAAGAAGCAAACAGAACACCGAGTTTTCTTAACCCCATCAACCCACTCCAAGGCACATCATAATAAAGATGACACAAACCAATGACAAAGAAAAAATTCTCAAGGCAGCCAGGGAAAAGAAGAGTACAACATATAAAGGAAGGCCTATTAGATTATCATCAGATTTCTCAGCAGAAACTCTACAAGCTAGAAGAGAGTGGACCCCAATATTTAAAGCCCTGAAAGAGAGGAACTTTCAGCCAAGAATACTATACCCATCAAAGCTATCCTTCAAGTATGAAGGAGATATAAAAACATTCACAAAGACAGAGAAGATGAGAGAATTTATCAGCAGAAAGCCCCCACTCCAGGAAATACTAAAGGGGGTTTTCCAACCAGATTCAAAGAACAAAAGAAAACAACACCACAAGTAACAGCTCCACCAAGAACACAATAAAACCAAACTTAAACTGTGACAACAAAGGAAAAAAAGGGGGGAGAGGATGGAGATTAACAGTAGCAAAGGACGATGAAGTGCAGAAATACTTATAAGATAGGGTACTACAATGAATATGGTAGGTACCCTTTTCATTACTTAATGGTAACCACCCTTGAAAAAACCACCACAAAAACACTTGACTTAAAAAAGGTAGCAACAGAGGAAAGAATTATGGAACACAAACAAACAAAAACAAATGATAGAAAAACAAAAGAGAAGAATCAAACTAGATACAAAACTAACAGAAAGCAATTTATAAAATGGCAGTAGGGAACCCACAAGTGTCAATAATTACACTAAATGTAAATGGATTAAACTTACCAATAAAAAGACACAGAGTAGCAGAATGGATTAAAAAAGAAAATCCAACTATATGCTGCCCACAAGAAACACATCTAAGCAACAAGGATAAAAACAAATTCAAAGTGAAAGGCTGGAAAACAATACTCCAAGCAAACAACACCCAAAAAAAAGCAGGTGTAGCAATACTCATATCTAATAATGCTGACTACAAGACAGAAAAAGTACTCAGAGGCAAAAATGGTCATTTCATAATGATTAAGGGGATGTTGAATCAAGAAGACATAACAATCCTTAATATATATGCACCAAACCAAGGAGCACCAAAATATATAAGACAGCTACTTATTGACCTTAAAACAAAAACTAACAAAAATACAATCATACTTGGAGACCTCAATACACTGCTGACGGCTCTAGATCGGTCATCCAAACAGAGAATCAATAAAGATATAGTGGCCTTAAATGAAATACTAGAACACCTGGGTATGATAGACATCTACAGGACACTTCATCCCAAAGCGACAGAGTATACATTTTTCTCTAGTGTACATGGAACATTCTCAAGAATTGACCATATGTTGGGCCACAAAGACAATATCAGCAAATTTAGAAAAATTGAAATTGTACCAAGCATATTTTCTGATCATAAGGCCTTGAAACTAGAATTCAACTGCAAAAAAGAAGGGGAAAAACCCACAAAAATGTGGAAACTAAACAACATACTTCTAAAAAATGAATGGGTCAAAGAAGAAATAAGCGCAGAGATCAAAAGATATATACAGACAAATGAAAATGAAAATACGACATATCAGAATCTCTGGGATGCAGCAAAAGCAGTAATAAGAGGAAAGTTCATATCACTTCAGGCCTATATGAACAAACAAGAGAGAGCCCAAGTAAACCACTTAACTTCACACCTTAAGGAACTAGAAAAAGAAGAACAAAGACAACCTAAAACCAGCCGAAGAAAGGAGATAATAAAAATCAGAGCAGAAATAAATGAAATAGAGAACAGAAAAACTATAGAAAAAATCAAGAAAACAAGGAGCTGGTTCTTTGAAAAGATCAACAAAATTGACAAACCCTTGGCAAGACTCACCAAGGAAAAAAGGCACAGGACTCAAATAAAATCCAAAATGAAAGAGGAGAGATCACCACAGACATCATAGATATACAAGGAATTATTGTAGAATACTATGAAAAATTATATGCCACCAAATACAACAATCTAGAAGAAATGGATAAATTCCTAGAACAATACAACCTTCCTAGACTGAGTCATGAAGAAGCAGAAAGCCTAAACAGACCAATCAGCAGGGAGGAAATAGAAAAAACTATTAAAAACCTCCCCAAAAATAAAAGTCCAGGCCCAGATGGTTATACTAGTGAATTCTATCAAACATTCAAAGAAGACTTGGTTCCTATTCTACTCAAAGTCTTCCAAAAAATTGAAGAAGAAGCAATACTTCCAAACACATTTTATGAGGTCAACATAACCCTCATACCAAAACCTGGCAAGGATGGCACAAAGAAAGAAAACTACAGACCAATATCTCTAATGAATACAGATGCTAAAATACTAAACAAAATACTGGCAAACCGAATACAACAACATATTAAAAAAATAATACATCATGATCAAGTGGGATTCATCCCAGAATCTCAAGGATGGTTCAACATACGCAAAACGGTTAACGTAATACACCATATCAACAAAACAAAGAACAAAAACCACATGATCTTATCAATAGATGCAGAAAAGGCTTTTGATAAAATACAACACAATTTTATGTTTAAGACTCTCAACAAAATGGGTATAGAAGGAAAATATCTCAACATGATAAAGGCCATATATGATAAACCATCAGCCAACATCCTATTAAACGGCATAAAACTGAAGACTTTCTACCTTAAATCAGGAACAAGACAGGGTTGTCCACTCTCTCCACTCTTATTTAACGTGGTGCTAGAAGTTCTGGCCAGAGCAATCAGACAAGACAAAGAAATAAAAGGCATCCATATCGGAAAAGAAGAAGTAAAGGTATCACTTTTTGCTGATGATATGATCCTATACATCGAAAACCTGAAGGACTCCACAAAAAGATTATTAGAAATAATAAACCAATACAGTAAGGTCGCAGGATACAAAATTAACATACAAAAGTCCATAGCCTTTCTATATGCCAACAATGAAATATTAGAAAACGAACTCAAAAAAATAATCCCCTTCACGATTGCAACAAAAAAAATAAAATACCTAGGAATAAACATAACAAAGAACGTAAAGGACCTATATAATGAAAATTACAAAGCATTGTTAAGGGAAATCGAAAAAGATACAATGAGATGGAAAAATATTCCTTGTTCTTGGATAGGAAGAATAAATATAATCAAAATGGCCATATTACCCAAAGCAATATACAAATTTAATGCAATTCCCATCAAAATCCCTATGAGATTTTTTAAAGAAATGGAACAAAAAATCATCAGATTTATATGGAACTATAAAAAACCCCGAATAGCCAAAACAATCCTAAGGAAAAAGAATGAAGCTGGGGGCATTACAATACCTGACTTTAAACTATATTATAGGGCCATGATAATCAAAACAGCATGGTATTGGCAGAAAAATAGACACTCAGACCAATGGAATAGAATAGAAAGCCCAGAAATAAAACCACATATATATGGTCAAATAATCTTTGATAAAGGGGCCAACAACATACAATGGAGAAAAGAAAGCCTCTTCAACAAATGGTGTTGGGAAAACTGGAAAGCCACATGCAAAAGAATGAAACTCGACTATAGCCTGTCCCCGTGTACTAAAATTAATTCAAAATGGATCAAAGACCTAAATATAAGACCTGAAACAATAAAGTACATAGAAGAAGACATAGGTACTAAAATCATGGACCTGGGTTTTAAAGAACACTTTATGAACTTGACTCCAATGGCAAGAGAAGT
Organism: Saccopteryx bilineata; assembly: GCF_036850765.1. NCBI lineage: Eukaryota > Metazoa > Chordata > Mammalia > Chiroptera > Emballonuridae > Saccopteryx > Saccopteryx bilineata. The sequence goes on from NC_089494.1 coordinate 201,814,830, forward strand.
GAAGGCAAAGATAAATGAATGGGACTACATCAGAATAAAAAGTTTTTGCTCAGCAAGAGAAACTGATAACAAAATAAACAGACAGCCAACTAAATGGGAAATGATATTTTCAAACAACAGCTCAGATAAGGGCCTAATATCCAAAATTTACAAAGAACTCATAAAACTCAACAACAAACAAACAAACAATCCCATAAAAAAATGGGAAGAGGACATGAACAGACACTTCTCCCAGGAAGAGATACAAATGGCCAACAGATATATGAAAAGATGCTCAGCTTCATTAGTTATTAGAGAAATGCAAATCAAAACTGAAATGAGATACCACCTCACCCCTGTTAGATTAGCTATTATCAACAAGACGGGTAATAGCAAATGTTGGAGAGGCTGTGGAGAAAAAGGAACCCTCATTCACACTGTTGGTGGGATTGTAAAGTAGTACAACCATTATGGTAGTTCTAGTATAAATAGAACTACCTTATGACCCAGCAATCCCTCTACTGGGTATATACCCCAAAACCTCAGAAACATTGAATCATGAAGACACATGTAGCCCCATGTTCATTGCAGCACTGTTCACAGTGGCCAAGACATGGAAACAACCAAAAAGCCCTTCAATAGAAGACTGGATAAAGAAGATGTGGCACATATACACTATGGAATACTACTCAGCCATAAGAAATGATGACATCAGATCATTTACAGCAAAATGGTGGGATCTTGATAACATTATAAGGAGTGAAATAAGTAAATCAGAAAAAAACAAGAACTACATGATTTCATACATTGGTGGAACATAAAAATGAGACTAAGAGACATGGACAAGAGTGTGGTGGTTACCAGGGGTGGGGGGAGGGAGGACATGGGAGGGAGGGAGGGAGAGAGTTAGGGGGAGGGGGAGGGGCACAGAGAACTAGATAGAAGGTGGCAGAGGACAATCTGACTTTGGGCGAGGGGTACGCAACATAATTTGATGACAAAATAACCTAGACATGTTTTCTTTGAATATATGTACCCTGATTTATTAATGTCATCCCATTACCATTAATAAAAATTTATTTAAAAAAAAAAAAGAAAATGTGAATGAACTTAAAGCTAGGTTTGTTCAGAGACGGTCCTGTTCTCCTGGTCTCTGTCTAGTTTTCACCCTTTCCCTTATTTCACTTCATACACTTTTACAGTAATGCCCTCTATTGTTATACTGAATTTATCACTCTGAAGTCTAATGGATTAATTCCATTTATTTAAGGCTATTCTTGCTGATCTATATATTTATGTGTTAATTATGTCAAGATGACTTGGACCATAATCAGGTGCTTTAAATTCTTTACCAGCTATTTACCAAAAATTAAGGAGCTATAAAGATATATAGGTATATGTTATTTAGATCTATCTATTTATCTATTTATCTATCTATCTATCTATCTATCTATCTATCTATCTATCTATCTATTATCTACCTATCATCTATCTATCTATTTATCATCTATCTATCTATCTATCTATCTATCTATCTATCTATCTATCTATCTATCTATCTATCTATCTATCATCTATTTATCATCTACCTATCTATCTATTCATCCACACATATATTTGTGCATTATTTACAAAAGGCAAGGCCAGATAAATGCATTCTCCTTACTACTGTCTGAGGTTTTGGTTCAGAAACTATACTGTAGTCTCCAGTTCTCCTGGACAGCATTGCGTATGACATCCTTTCCCAAGTTGGTGTGAGGTTCAGACTGAAAACATGCCCTGCTGCTTACTCAGCCTCTTTCTTTGAGTTTCACTCTGTGCCATGTGTCCATCAGGGTGGTCAGAGGAAGCAAGAGAAGAGGACTAAAGGAAAAGGAGGACGTGTCTCTGGCCAGCTTCTCACCAAAGGAGTAGGGCAGTTTGGGGGAGGAGGAAGCTTTCCTCTGTTCTCAAGTTGCTTCTGGCTGGTCTAATAATCAAAGCGACACGAGACCGATTAGCAAGAGAGAATAAACAAATTAAAAGGTACATATGTATGGGAAGCCCACATATATGAGGGCCAGGGACCTCACATGCAGGAGAGGTTCAGAGGGAGGAAGGGAACATGGGGATATAATAAGGTGACCAACTTTTTAACAATGAAAAGGAGGACAAAAATAAATGGAAGTAAACAATATCATAAATAAAAGAAACATTTTATTCATTGCAACAATAATACACTATATCATAAATATGTAATAAAAACATTTGTAATATTTTATAATTATGCTTACATGTCTAATAATTTTTAATTGTGAGAAAAATGTACTCATTTAGATACAATTATGTTACATCACGCACAATGGATCAACTGCATCGATTGAATACAGACATTTACAGATTAGTCTTCCAATATCAAAAAGGAGGACATGTAGGAAAACACTTTTCAAGGGAAGACGTAACTTTCAAAAGAAGGACTGACCTCCCTAAAGGAGCCGATTGGTCATCTTAGAAGAAATCCTAAGCTAAGGATGAGGTAAGGTGCCTTGGGGGCTCCAAAGATCATTGCAGGATGATTAGAAGAGCAGAACTTTAGTAAACAGAAGTTTGCCCTGTCCTATGGTTAGGTAAAAAGGAATTATCTCTAATAATCTTAGGGGCATGGACTCTAATTCAAATTCTTCCAGCTAGTCAAGGTTTGGGATTGGGGGCAGAAGTTTCTCTTAAACCCAAGGCTAAAGTTGCCTTTAACTCAAAAACAATCTGCAAACCACAGAGGCACATCCTGGGACCCTCACAGCAGCTTCTATAGAGCTCCAGTTTCCGCTTGCCCTTCTAAGGAGGAGATGTGGAGGCAATGAAGGAAGAGGACAGAAAAGAGAAGAATGGCACCCCCTGCTGTGAAACAGGAATTGGGAATTCAAAAGAAAGAGGGCAGAAGAGAAAATCCTAGAAGGGAGGATTCTAAATTACCAAATTACCCAGAGGGCAGACCTTTAACCCTTGTCATAGTGAAATTCATCCTCTGTGACCCAGTATTGCCCTTGCCTCCACCATCTCCATCACATAATCTCTTAGGAGCAGGAGTAGGAAAATGGGCGAAGCACCTTGAGCTCATTCTAGAAAGAGATTAAATTTGTTTGTTCATTCAACATTTATTATTATTTGTTGAGTACTTATTTGGGCAGGCATTGTCCTGGACACTGTGCACAAATATATGATGAGTGAGCAAGAGAGAGACTGAGGAAAACCACAATTTTGATTATAGTTTCAGGATTTAACCTGAATGACAAATACAATCACTTTGAAATATTTCTTCCTCCTTTTGAACAAAAGTTAAATAGCAGGTGGGTGGGTAGCTTCTATACCAGCAACCTAGAAGGTTTTGGCATCTTTTACTCTTTTCCTTCTATGTATTTTAAAATAATTTATTAATATTTATATATTGTTTTGAATTACTGAAGATTGGGAAATTATCCAAGTCTGTTTTCATTCTGAGTTAAGACAGTATTTGGGAGACATACCAATTTATTGTCTTGTCAGTTTGCTCCAAATGGTTCTATAATTTTTCATCTTCTGAAAGCCAGGGTGAAGAGTGCCAGGTTATTTGGCAAAATTTCTGTCCCATTGTGCAGTCAAACAGACACATGCTGAACCATAGAATAAATCCAAACTTTTTCTTGAATTGGGAACTGTGAACCCTCTGAAGGTGAAGGTCACAGTCACTATATATAGAACTTTACACTAAAGATCTGCCAACGGAGATGGTAAACTTGTGACTTTCTCTTGGTTGGGAGCAGACATGAACAATTTTAACTTTATGTGGAGTTTCTGGAATGCTGGTAAGTTAGCTAGAGATTACCAACACAGGATGTCCCCATGCTGATATTTGGCTAGAGTAACATGACACCAAAGAAGACTTTCTTGGCCGGCCACCATAAACAAACTGGCCTGGAGTCTGACATGGGGAGTTGACAGTAATCCAAGGCTAAGGTGCCTCATTTGGAGAACATGTAGAGTCCTGTTTATACTCATCTTGTTTTTATTTCTCTTCATCACTAATTTCTCTATAAATAGTTTCAATTGTATGATAATTTATTTTTTTATTAATAGCTCTATTAATAACTGCTTTTGAATTTAGGCAATCTACTGTTCTATAATACTTTCTAACAGCAATTATGAATTACTTCTAAAGAGAGAATTGGTATAGTGCCCTTTTGTTTTCAGTCAAGTTTAAGAAGTTAAATGCTGTAGCTATATCATTTCCTGACTGAAGGTTAAAATTTGTCACTTTTGATAATGTTAAAATTTGCTTCTCCCCTCCTCCCAAGAATATGCTATTTATCACCATTGATTTTTCTGACCTTCACTGAAGTTCAATAGTTTACCTCCTATAGGTTTGACACATTTCTTGTTAGGTTTATATTTAGGAGTTTACCTGTTTCATGTAATTTCTAGGATATAAGGAATCTATAGATTTTTACACATCGATTTTTAGTTAGCTACTTTACTAAATTCTCTTATTAGTTCTTAGGGCTGTTGATTTTTTTAAGAAGACTATTATGTGGTCTGCAAACATTAACACTTTTGTCTCTGTTTCCAATAGTTATTCTTATTTCTTTTCCTTTTCATATTGCATTGGCTTTTAGTATAACATCAAACATTAGTTTTAGTGGGCATCTTATCCTTGTCTCTCTTTTATATTATGATTTTGATGAGATCTTTCTTCCTTCCTTTCTCTCTCTCCCTCCCTCCCTCCCTCCCTCCCTTCCTTCCTTCCTTCCTTCCTTCCTTCCTTCCTTCCTTCCTTCCTTCCTTCCTTCCTTCTTTCCTTTTGCAAGAAAGAGAGGAAAAGAGAGATAGGAACAGACAGGAAGGGAGAGATATGAGAAACATCAATTCATAGTTGCCACACCTTAGTTGTTCATGCATTACTTTCTCATATGTGCCTTGGCTGGGGGGATATAGGAAGGGGGCTCCAGCTGAGCCAATGACCCCTTGCTCAAGCCAGCGAGCATGGGGTCATGTCTATGGTCCCATGCTCAAGTCAGCAACCCTGCACTCAATCTGGTGAGCCTGCGCTCAAGCTGGTGACCTCAGGGTTTCAAACCTGGGACCTCAGCATCCCAGACCGACAGTCTATCCACTGCACCACTGCTTGGTCAGGCTAGATCTTTATTTCTTATTAATTTTAACATGCAAATAAATTGACCTTTGTTTTATTTTGGTTTATAATGGGGGCAAGAAAAAATAAAATATGCAAAGAATTGCACATAACAGATGCTATGACACAGGCCAAGGTGGAATCACTGCCGGAACTGAACTGATGTCAGGTGGCAGCATCGCCATGCAGTGACCTGAAGTAGTCCCCAGGAAGTTTATATTCCTAAGTCTTCGTTAGTATAGTAAAGGTTTGTTTGGGGGTTATTTATGTGTGTGAGTTGTAATAATTCCAAAGTTATAAATATAACACCTTCATATAATAAGTATGGCTGTGACTATTAAAAGTATGATTAGAAATTTTTTGAAAAATTGATTGCTGGGATGAGGCCACTAATTTTCAGGAATGGAAGAGGGCACAACTCCCTCATTACATCCTAAGGAAAAGTGGAGCATGGTTTTCTGACAGTCTGTGAGTTTAGGCTGAAGTGAATAGCAGTAAAAAATTCAAAGGAGGGTATTGAATAAGAAGAATACATAACCACAGAAAATTAATTGCTTTCATGTTGTTAAATTATATCTTTCAATAAAACTTAATAAACTCAGAAATACAGATAACCAAGCATGAAAATACTCTCTATAAAAAAATCATCTTATGATAGCAAAAAAAGAATTTAAAAGTACTAGAAGATAATTTTATAGAAATTCAGTGGATGAAAAAAATTTAAAACTTCTTTTTGTTTTCCTGAAGAAGCTATAGTTTGTTTTTTTGTTTGTTTTGTTTTTTTACTATAATTCAATATTTGGGTCAAAGTAGGTTTACAGTTGTGAGTATGAGAAACTGAGTTTATTCTTGTGTTATTATTTATTAATTATTGTATTACTTTTCATATGAACAACTATACACCTACTTTTGCCTCACTCTGTATATTGAAGGTAACTCTTTGGGAGGGATTGGAATGAGAATCCCTGTGGCCTATCTGTGGTGGATCAATGGAAAAGAAATGCGTCTACAGTGGGTAGGTGCCTCATGGTTGTCCATTTTCTGCTGGAGCCTGAAGGGCAGTCACCAACATTCCTGATGACATATTCAAAGATATATAATGATCTTTGGCTTGGTCAAGGTCACTGTCCTTTTCCTAGGGTGTCTGATTTGAAAAGTGTGACAGAACAAGAAGATGTTTTTCTAGGTAGGTTCCCCCTTCCTGAAAGATAATGACTGACTTGGTCACCCCAAGGAATAAATGATTTCCTTATTTTTTTAATACACTCAATGCTCCAACCCAACTAGATTAGTATTGTTCCCCAAATGCTGCCGCCACTGTTTACACCTCTGAGCTTTTCTGTTATATCTGTCTGGAATTACTTTTCTACCCTTTCATCTACCAAACTATAACCCAGTGCTGAAAGCTAGCTGATCTTAAATGGGTTTAGGAGGACATTATAACAACCTTCATTTACCTCCTCTGCTATTCCACTCCTCTACCATCAAATTAACATAAAACCTACAGAATCATCTTTTCTCTGAACTGCCACAACATGCTTTACTTTTTTGTTATATTCTAATTTGTACAACAGTCATTGTACATTTTGATTTTTCCACCAATTTATAAAAAAAGAAAATACATGTTTTATTTATTCGTATTCATTATGTATTCTCTTCTGCCCTCCCCTCCTCACTTTTCATTGTACTTTTCATGTAGTAATTATTAAAGAAAATATTCTTTTCTTGGTAAATTTATTATTAAAATGAAATAAGATCAATGTACATGGCACATACCAATTAAAACTCTCTGAAAAAGGACATGAAATAAAAGATGCTAAAAGAGTCAAGAGACTTTTTCTTTAAAGTCTCTTAAACCAAAGTAATGATTGTAATGTATCTAGTAGAACAATAAAAAGGGCTCTTCGATGGCTGGTTTCTGTCAGATTCCTTGAAAACACACCCTGACGTGGAGCCCCGTGGAGTGCGAGCCGCCAGGATGGGACCAGCACCTGTGGCGAGGAGGAAGGAGGGAAGCAGGACGGGGCAGTCCCAGTGTAGGCCTCAGCTGGCCCTCTGGAGAACCCGGGAGCTGGACGGCACTTCACGGTCAGCAGACATATAGTCCTGTTCAAAACATCCACAGAGGCGTTTGGCCCATACCAAAAGTCCTTGAAATGTGGTTTTGTCCAAGATGTCTGTGACCATATTTGGTTCATGCCCAAAATGGTCCTTGATATTTGGTCCCGTCAAACATCCATGTTTAGACAATATCCTTGGGTCCTAATAGCTCATAATGTTTACTTCTACTTTTGGTTTACAGAATTAATTCATTAAAAATACAATCATGCCCTGGCTGGATGGCTGGCTGGCTTGGCTGGAGCATTGTCCTGCAATGCAGAGGTGGCTTGTTCGGTCCTTGGCCGGGGCACACACAGAAACAGATTGATGATTCTGTCTCCCCCTTACCCCCTTCCTCTCTCTGGATTCAATAAAAAAACAAACAAACAAACAAAAACCCAATCATGTTGGCCCTGGCCAGTTGGTTCAGTGGTAGAACATTTTGTGAATGTCCTCAGTTCAATTCCTGGCCAGGGCACACAGGAGAAGTGCCCATCAGCTTCTCCACTCTTCCCCCTCTCGTTTCTCTCTTATCTGTCTCTTCCGCTCCTGCAGCCAAGGCTCCATTGAAGCAAAGTTGGCCCGGGCGCTGAGGATGGCTCTATGACCTCTGCCTCAGGCTCTAGAACGGCTCCTGTTGCAACAGAGCAATGGCCCCAGATGGGCAGAGCATTGCCCCCTGGTGGGCTTGCTGGGTGGACCCCAATCAGGCGCATGAGGGAGTCTGTCTCTCTGCCTCCCTGCTTCTCACTTCAGAAAAATACAAAAAAAATTACAATCATGTTTTATTGGACCATTATTTGTGTTGTGGCTATATTGCCAAACCAATAATAAACCTTTTTAACTTGGTAGCCTAGCAGGCAATGGCACATGGGTTTAGGTGGATGGGTCAGTGTGGACCAACAGTCTCTGTGGACATTTTGGACAAGACCCAATGTCCTGTGAGGGAGTTGAAATATGTTCCATCCTGGGTCAAAAAGGGTGAGTCTTTATACCATTACATTGCCTATTATTGGAAAAGGGTTGATGACCCTGGACAGATGGCACTTTTTGACTGAAAGGAACCACTAGAGAGTGACTCAGCTGAGAGCCTGCCGCTCTAAGCCCACTCTCCCAGACACACCATGGTGCCCACTACGATTATACTCACCTGGTTGGGATACCGGTTTGTTAATTTAAAAGCTCAGTTAAAGAGGAGAATCATAAAAAAATAAATACATCCACAAATAATTTTTCAACTTAAACTATATCAATGTGTGTTTATTTGCCCAGCTTTTAATTGCAGAAATAAAGCTTTTATTTAAACATGAACTCTTTGGTTGATGTTTTACATCATTGGATAAAATGTCCCATCTCAGTTTATTTAGAGATACTTTGAAACACTCTTGTCTTTTTTACACATAATTTGAAAGCAAATTCTTAGCAATTTGCTTTTCTTATGTCTTGGCTTTTAAATTTGATTTTATATTTGGTCACAGTATAAATATACATATTTTAACATATCAAATAGTTCTATAAACCTTATAATTAAAAACAACAGCACTCCATCGCACCCCTCCCCACCTTTGAGCCACTCTCCATAGACAACAACTTCAACACTCTTTTCTTTTTTTTAATCTGGGTTTACCTCCATATACGTGTCTGGATGTGTGTATTGTTATTTTTGTCCTACTGTTTCAGTGTAGGTATTTTCCATTGATGTCTACTATAGAAACTGAAAATGTAGTTTTCTGATGTCCCGCATCTCTGTCTCTTTGGCCCCATTCTTCAACATATACTACCCTTCTCATCTTCCAAATACGGTAATGTTCTAAGGCTGTGGTTTATATTATTGAGCCTCTGTTACCATCATTTGTAGCTGAACCATGGAGTATGTTGTGACTGCATTTACTCTTCCAGGTAACTTTTAGGTTGTTGTTTTTTAAGTAATTACCAGAAACTTCCTATGCCTCAGTGTCTTCAACTGTAAGATGGGGCTAATAGGGTTGTCAGAGATATACAAATTAATTATTAGTTTTCATTGACTTTGTTTTTTACATGCTGTCCCTAATTCATCTTAAACAGAACATTCTCAATACACTTCATCACATACTAAGTACTTAGTGAATACATACTGAAAAATATGCATAACCGATGTTCTAATCTGTCTTTTATAAACAGCAAAGTAATTTAATTGAGAGCACGATGCATTTGGAATTGGAAGGCCTGGCTAAAGGCCTGAATCTGCCCCTACTTATCTGTATGACCTTGGGCTAGCATGTTTGAATCACAGTTTTCTAATCCACAAATGAGAGAATTGGATTAAATATCCCCTCAGGTCTCTTCCAGACCTATGGTTCTATTATGAAGTCAAGGTATGCAGAAAATACCAAACTATATAAAATATGACTGTGATGATATTAGCTGCTGCCACTTCCAGCACCACCTCCAGAAGACGCCTTAATCACCTCTGTCAGGCGACATTATGGAGGCACCACTTACATTGTGATAGAGGAGAATTTTGCTTAGCCATTCCATTTGAGCAATTGTCTTACCCCTCTGGGACACCCAGTTGTAATTTGAGGGAGCCACCGCTAAATGTCGCTGTAGGTTACATAACTAAGTGGTCAGGACAGCTCTCGGCGTCATTCCACAAGTCTCAGAACTACCATGTAGTCTCCTTGTAGGAACAGAACTACGCACTTGAAACAATTAAACTGAGATATAAAACAAAACACTAAGATGGAAATTAACTATGGTTTTAAAAAGAAGGTGGTAAAACCTTCTAAAATGTTCTTTACTTCTTCCATTTGCCTTTTCTCTCAAATGCTCTTTCTGCATAGCTAGTTCCTGGTGTAAACTGGGTAAAGTAGTATTTAAAAGAACTCCCAACTGAGCAAGCAATTGCTTGACTCTTTGGCCTAAACTTTCCTGATTTTCCCCTCAAGAGAAAGCGAGTAAGCTGATGAAGGAAATACGGGTCTCTTCGTTTACTGGTATTGCTTCCATTTTATCTCCAAACTTATCTGGAATCCTAGACACTTACTGTATTTCACTGATTTTGTGAAAATATGCATATGTTTTTATATTTCAGCATTTCTGAAGTTGTGACACTTCATATGATCAATGGTGATATATAATTATAATTAGCAGTAGTTTTTCTTTTTCAGTGATATCAATGTTGTCTTCTATGTGGTAAAATATTGTAGCTGATATTATAGTATATCCATCCATCTTAATTCATTAGAGTTCAGTGCTGTTAAAAATTTTGTGACAGATTTAAGTTTCTTTTCTAGTCTAATTTTTTAAAAAGGAGTTCAGATGGAAGAGAATGCAGTATTTATTATATGTCCACCAGGTGTCTGAGCTACGTGCTTTGCATATAGTTGTATATAATCCTCATCATGCTGCAAAGTTGGCCTTCTTTTTGGGGGAGGGGGCTTAAAACTACAGAAATTAATGTTCTTGCAGTTCTGAAGCCAAGCAATCCAAAGTTAAGATGCCAGCAGGGCCACGTTTCCTCTGAAGGATCTAAGGAAAGATCCTTTCTCATCTCCTCCTGGCTTCTGGTGGCTCCCGCACTCCTCAGCATGCCTTGGCTTGTGGCTGGATTACTCCACTCTCTGTCTGTCTTCATACAGTGTTCTTCTTAGTGTGACTCTCTGTATCTTCACAAGACATTTTTGTAAAGACAAAAGTCAGTGGACTTAGGACCCCACATTCCACCAATCCATTATAACTTCATCTTAACTTGATTACATCTGCAATAACCCTATTTCCAAATAAGACCACATTCACAGATACCAGAGTATGGATTGGGATATATCTTCTGGGGACACAATTCATTCCATAACATGCTATATCCACTAGCCTGACAGAAAATCAAGTCAAGTGATGTTACTGGTCTGACATCTGTGTTCCCAACACTTCTATAGGTCAAACCTCAAAGCATCAATGTTTGGAGTAAGGAAAGATTTATTGACCAAATCGATGCCAAAGGAGAAGATGGGAGCCCTAGTGGTGTCTCAAATCCATCTTAAGAATCTATGGATTTCAGGTGAAGTGGGCCTTTTTGTTTTCATTTTATAGTAGAGAAAACAGAGGCCCAGAAAGTTCAGTAACTATACAAAGTCATATTGTAGTATGTATGGGTCACTGTTCAAAACAGTGTATTTATGTATTTTTAACTACACATCTTATATTTTTTCCTACCATGTTACATAAATACAGTGTGTCCATAAAGTCATGGTGCACTTTTGACCAGTCCCAGGAAAGCAACAAAAGACGATAGAAATGTGAAATCTGCACCAAATAAAAGGAAAACCCTCCCAGTTTCTGTAGGATGATGTGGCAGCATGTGCGCATGCACAGATGATGAGGTAACTCCGTGTACAGCGGAGCAACCCACGGCCATGCCAGTTGAGATGTGGACAGTACAGAGGAAAGTTCAATGTGTTCTGTGGCTCGCTAAATTTGAATTCATGACCAAAATGCAACGTGAATATCGGTGCATTTATAATGAAGCACCACCATATAGGAATAACATTACTCGGTGGGATAAGCAGTTGAAGGAAACCAGCAGTTTGGTGGAGAAACCCCATTCTGGTAGGCCATCAGTCAGTGACGAGTCTGTAGAGGCTATACGGGATAGCTACCTAAGGAGCCCTAAAAAATCTGTGCGTGAGCCCACATCGAACTGCACTGAATAGGTATGAAACTGGGAGAGTTTTCCTCTTATTTGGTGCAGATTTCACTTTTCTATCATCTTTTGTTGCTTTCCTGTAACCGATCAAAAGTGCACCATGACTTTACGGACACACTGTATTTTAGGGTGTTCTACTTCTTTTCAACTCTAAATGGTTTTTCTGTTAGCCCATAGAACTTAACCTTATTTGTACAGTTCTTTTCTCAACGTTAAAAATGTTGAGGCCTCTCCAGTTGGCTCAGTGGCTAAAATGTCAGCCCAACATGTGGTCATTCCAGGTTTGATCCCTGGTCAGGGCACACATGAGAAGTGACCATCTGCTTCTCTTCTGCTCCCTCTCCCCTTCTCTCTCTCTCTTCCCTTTTCGCAGCCAGCAGCTAGATTGGTTTGAGCATAGGCCCTGGGCACTGAGGATAGCTTAGTTGAGTCGATCATTAACCCCAGATGGGGGTTGCTGGGTGGATCCTGGTAAGAGTGCATGCAGGAGTCTGTCTATCTCCCCTCCTCTCACTTAAAAAAAAAAAAGAACACGTTGAGATCTCCAATTAAACAGTATAGAAATGGTTTTTCTCAATGGCAGCCTCAGTCTTCATGATCAAAGGCCTGATGTCCCCTAGATGGAAATTGCTTCTCGGTGGGGCCATTGGACTCCTGAGAGTAAACAGGGCTCCTCAAAACCAGTGTGGGGCATACATAGCATGACTCATTCAGAACTTTGGATTTTCTTAGTTTTCTGGTACACCACTCTAGGAAATAGGTTTTTAAATGCCTTAAATTTAAAAAAAGTATATATTTCCTTCAAGTCTCTAACTTACAGAAAGCTAGTTTATCAGCTTTAGAACATGTTTGCAATGAGTTTACAAGTGTCCCGGAGATTTTAGCTGTGTGCAAGATGTCATTGATAAGAAGGATTTAGTTGATCTCTCTTAACTTCCCAAGGGGCAAGGTTGAGAGTGAATAACTTTCATACATTTTTCTTGTTTTGACAGTTCCTGTATGCAAATGATATTCACTGGTAAAGTCAAGAAGGGCTGAGAGGGAAGAAGGCAGTTCACTGATCATCATTGTGTTTGCACAGACCCGGGGCAGGGGAGCAGAGAGCTAAATTTCAATTCCCAGCAAATCTCAGAAGTTGCTGAAACACAGTCTCTTCTGATTTCCCACTTCATATCCTCAAAGGCATTTGTTGTCTACAGGCTGTACTTATGTTTTCCATTTCAAATCCTCTTTATTTCAAGTTCTCCTCATTTGTAAATCTAAAAACAAAACGTTAGCAATCTGTCAGAGGTTCTGTTTCATTAATTACTCTAGGGATTTATTATTAAACTACTCCTTTTATATCAGCAACTTGGGGTCTTATGATGATAAATAATCTGTTGTCCTAATATTCAAGGTTTCTTCAAATAGAGGGCTCATGATTATAACATGTACTGGATATAATAGCCAAAAATTCAAGAGCACTAAGAGATGAGTTGATTATAATTGTTTAAAGTTTCCTTGACTTGAAGAGAGTACTATTTGCTGAAACAATTTTAAAATGATGTATTTACCTTTCCATTTTTTAAGGGAGGTGATAACTCTATTCTATGTTATCTGGGTGAAAATTATTTGCACCTTTTCAGAGCCATCCATCCATCTTTGTAGTGATTACTTTGGAAGGGAAGGCCAAGTGACAACCACGAGGCTTTTTATCATATCTCAAATCTTGAACCTTTTGATGTGAAACCAATGAGAGTTATATGGGTATATGTGGTAACACACAAAAGTACACGTCACCCAGTATCTTCCTGAATACAAAAATTAAGGGGCATCTTTCAGTCCTTATCTTATGTGGTTTCTTGTCTGCATTTCACTCATTTCTTTAATTATTCATTCCTGCAATTGTTCAACAAATCTTTATTGAACACTAGCAATGTGTCACGCACTGTGCCATACATAGACTGTCAGTAAGACAGAGTCCCTGACTTTGATGACCTCATATTCTATGAGGGTTGCAGGCATGTAGACAGTTCAGGTGTACTGTGGCAAGCACTCTGGGAGGGATGACTATGGTGTGAAGTGGGAGTAGATAGAAGGAGATTCTGGTCCTGATTTGGGAGAACAGGGAGGATTTCTTTGAAGAAGTGCTAATCTGTAACAACACTGGCTGTTCTACTTCTCTTACTGCTTTTTCTAACTTCCTTAGATGGTTCTTCTTTCTCTTTATTTTAATAACTATCAATGCTCCCTAGAAGTTTGTCCCAGTTCCTTATTTCTTATCACTACACATTTTACTAGACACTCTCATTCATGATCATGGCTTCAACTACTGTTATATGCAGTTGGTGCCTGACCATATCTTCAACTAGCCTTTAATTAGCACTCATTCATTATTTTATCAAACACCCATTGACTTTCTATGATGTACCAGGCTGTTGGCTTCTTTAGCATTTACCAACTTTTCAGTCTTGTTAGCAAGAACTGAAAAAAACCAACAACTATAAAATATGTGAGAATTAAGGACTTTAGGAACACAGAGAGGAAAACCAATAACTAATCCTGGGGAAGTGAGAGATGACTTCAGAAGGGGAAGTAGGAATTTGCCAGTAATTAGGGAAAGAGATTTTGGACAGAGGGAATATCATAGTATATGCCAGGACTTGGAGGTCTCCCTGGCTTGTCCAGAGGACAATCAAACATTTAGTGTGGTTGGCTTCTATCATGTGCAGTGGAAAGCATCAGTATTTAACCTGATGAAATAAGATGTAGTCAGATTGTCAACAGCCACTATGCTCAGAAGCAAAGGATATTTTCTTGTAGAAATTTAGGAGCCAGGAGAGAACTGCCAACTTACAGAATCAAATTTGTTTTAAGTAGATATTCTGATGACAATATAGAGAATTGACTGGCAACATGGAAATCTGGTGGGAAATTAAATAAGAGGTGACAATGATCTAAACTAAGGCAGTGGTGAGGCCAGTGAGAAAGAAATGCTTTATAACTTGAGTTTTCTGTAGTGGAATCAATGGGATGTGATAGGAAAGGAAGAGAGAAGACTTTAAAAAGACACTGAGATTTGTAATTAAAAAGGGAACTGGATGGTCTCACCATTAATCAAGATATGAACAATGGAGACAAATTTTCAGTAGAGAGATACAGCATGTCCAGTTTTGGACAAATTGAGGGATTTTTTTTTGTTTTTATTTTTAATTAAGTGACAGATGGGAGGCAGGGAGGCAGAGACAAACTCCCTCATGTGCCCCAACCAGGATCCACCCAGAAAGCCCCTTACAGGGGGATGCTCTGCTTATCTGGGCCTGCTGCTCCATTGCTTGGCAACCAAGCTATTTCAGCACCTGAGGCAAGGTCATGAAGCCATCCTCAGTGCCCAGGGCCAAACTGCTCAAACCATTTGAGTCATGGCTGAGGGATGGCAGTGGAGAGAGAGAGAGAGAAAGAGAGAGAGAGAGAGAGAGAGAGAGAGAGAGAGATGGGGAGGGGGAGGGGTGAAAAGCAGATGGTTGCTTCTCCTGTGTAACCTGACTGAAATTAAACCCAGGACTTCTACACACTGGGCTGATGCTTTACCGCTGCGCCAACTCTCAGGGCCATATAAGTGCAGTTGTAGATGCCTGTGAAACATTACAGTGGAGATATATAATAAGTAATTGGAAGAATGAATTCAAAGTTTCGGATGGGGATCAGGGATGAACATACATATTTAAAGTAATCATCATATAGTTAATAGTTAAAACCATAGAATTGAATTGGTTGTGTTTATAATCAACAAATTAAAAAAAATTATTATGTACCAGCCATTGCAACATTTAGAATAGGAATAAGAATTTGGCATGGCCAAATTCAAAGAGTTCTCTCAGATAAGGGACATAATCAAATAAATGTAATAGAAGTAGTATGAAAAAGGTTATTATAGAAAAATGTACAAGCTACAGAAGTGGCATAAAACAAAAAGAGATCACACAGGAAGGATGGAAGACTTGGAAGAGAAGAAAACGCAGCTGAAAACTCGGTAGATCCTTGCCAAAGAACAGGGGAAGCTTCACAGGTTTGCTTGTAATCTCTTTAAGGCATAGGCCATATCTCATTCATCTCCTGCCCCCAGCAGAACCCTGCCTAATCCCTGCAACATAAGTGCTCAGTAATGTTTGTTGAATAAATGGACCCAGGGCAATTGGAAAGAAATGAAAAAAAAAATTGAAGCATGGGATTTCCCCAAGCCCTGGGGAACACTTTAATCATCTCTTATTAGCTTTTCACTTGGAGAGCTTGTGCAGGTGGAACTCAAAATAAACTCTCTGAAGAAATAAACATGCAGCAATTTAGAACTAGGCTAAGGACTGCATCTGTCAGTGCTCTAATTATGAAATGTGCTGATGTTAAGACAGATCTTTTATTTGTAGTTCTAGTACGTGGTGAAATTGTGTAGCCTTCGATTTTCTGTCAAACCATTACTTGTAGTGTCTGAGATAATGGCACGCCACCATTTATTTACTAATGACAGTGAGGGACTTTAAACAGGAACCCATTGCATTGAGCCTCCCAACCTCCATTATTTAAATGATTTGTAATAGCCGGTCATTATGAAAATGTCTTTCTTCCTTAACCCCCCCCCCCCCACCTACCAAATTTACATGCTAGTATTTTATCAGCTTGGATTACAAATGAAGATAGTTGGTGTTTTGTTTTTCAAACCTGGATCTACTTAGGTATATATGGGTACATGGAATTACTCTGAAAAAGGAAAAGAAAGACATTGCATTAAAGCTGAGTGATAAAAGATAGCCCACAACTCCAGCAGTAAGATTTTCTGCAAGGGCTGAGTGCCTCAGCTTCTTTGCCCAAGGCTGGTCTTCAGGTTCATTCCTATCTTTCCTGAGAAGCCCGAGGGAGGGAATCTCATCATCAAGCCCCTGCAGCACCTAGCACTAACATGTACATATATTTTAATTCCCCCAAATAACTGTGGGCATGGTGTCATGTTTTCCTTGTCTTATCAGGCTGAGATATAGTTTTTCAAGTTAAAAAAAATTTTTTTCTGATGGTATTTTCTCTCATGCTACAAGAAAGATGATATTTTTCTGGAGGGTAAGCTATTAAAGTTCCTGGGGTGTTTTTCCAATAAATTAAGCTTACAAGCATAACTGTGTGTGTGTGTTGAAAATGATCATTCAATTCATATCACTTTTACTTCCTCTCAGGTAGTGTGTAGTATTCACAGTATTGGTCATTACCCATCTAGTGTAACATGGAGCATGACAAGTTGCCAGGATATAATAATTTGACATTCAAGGGAGGAAATGGTTCATCCCTCTTTCCCGCTCCCAGTCACTTTTTCTTCTAGAGCCCAGGCTTCAGGGAACCTTGTAGGCTTTATCTTACTTCCCCATCCACAATTATGTCTTTAGTGGCTAAGATAGATCCCTATAATTAGGCATTTGTGGAGTGTGTAGAGTAATCGTGGTTGAAAACAGAGCTAGAGAAGAAGTTAAGAATTCTCAGAAATAGTAATAATAGCTACTATTTATTGAGCACACATCTTCCTAAATTCTTGCAAGATACTCCAAGGTAAATGGTCTTGTTCCCGTTTTACAGATAAAGAATTAAGGCTCAGAGAATTTAAGTGGTGAGCCCCATCCATAAAAAAATTGGCAGGGCTGGGGTTTGAACCCATGTCCTTTTCATTAAGCTATGTGCTCTTAAGAGGGAAATATTTGGCCTATTTATGTGTCGAGTTGGAAAGTGATAGTCAACAACCATGGCATTTTTTCCTCTGTTCTTTTAAAGGCAGATGTTGATAATGTAGCCAGGTGGCAGTGGGAATGGCAGTAGGACAACAAGGAGGTTGAGACTCTAGCAGCCAGGAGTGGGCTAAGGATGTAGGTTCTCTTCTGTTCACTTCAAACATAAGAGGAGTCAGGAGCTGAGAAAGTTCAGTGGCAGCACTTCTGTCTACTTCGAGGAAATGCACAGTCTTCAGGATAAAGGAGAATTGGAATAATTAATTTGGAATAAAAATCCTACTATCTAAGGACATATGACCATGGTGGGTTTTGCTAGTAATTTGGAATGATGATGCTCATTTCCTCAGGGGCATAACTCAGTTCTAGGGAGGTCGGCAGCCCTATGCGGTGTAAGCAAAATGATAGCTCCTCCTGTGAACTGTTTTCTGTATTCCTTGGTGCTTTCTTTGGCTTTACCTCATACCAGACCTGAAAATCTGGAGCTGTCATCTCAAGTCCAGCCCCCACAGAGCATGTACCGTGGCAGTGTTCCAATTCTTACGGCAGCCAGTGTGAAGACGGTTCTGCGTGTGGGGTAATATTGATGGCTTTGTCAGCTGTTGGCACTGTAGGAATGGGCTGAAAGTGGCCAAAAGAGCATTAACGGATGATGAATGTTTAGAATGATGATCCAGGGAACTGAGATACAGTACAGCTTCCCAGCAGCAGGCCCGATATAGACCAGAACTTTCCCTAAAACAAGGAATTCTTGGTTCTGCACTAGCTCAGGGTCACATGTGACCAAAGATGATGAACTTTTTCCTTGGACTTGTTGTTTATGTCAGAGTCCCCTGGCTGCCCACAGCTTATCTGTGGTATGTATCCTTGTGTCCTCTTCCCTGATCTATCTGAAGATGTGGTGGTTAGAGAGGCTGATATGTTTGTTTCTACTCTGCCCTGGCTCCATGACTCAGGGTCAAGTGATCAGCACCCTAACCTTAGGGTTAATATTTTTTCTGAAGAGTAAGACAGACCTGAATATTTCAAAATATCAACACCATTACCATATGCCAAGTATTTTAAGGTACATGATTTTTATCTTATCTTCATAAAATAGCCTTCCAGGTGGGTAGCGGAAAGTATATTATACTCTTCTGAAGATGGAAGCTAGTGATTCAATCAAGGTTACAAGAACAATAACTGGTGTGACCAGGACTAGAGACTAGTGTTTCTGAGTCCTAGAATTGTACCCAAGGGTAGACAAGCAATGCTTTGCAGGTAAAATCTGGCCCACTGTCTGTTTTTGTGTGGCCTGCAAGCTAAGTCTAGTTTTACATTTTTAAATATTTGGGGAAAAAAAGGAAAAAGAAGAATAATATTTCATGACATGAAAACATATATAATTAGAATTTCAATGTCTGTAAAATAAAGTTTTATTGGAATACAGACACACTTATTCATTCATGTTGTATCTACAACTCCTTTTATGTGACAGTGACAGAGTTGAGTTGTTGTGACAGAGACCTTAGGGTCCACAAAGCCTAAAATATTTATTGTCTGTCTTTTTACAGGAAAAGATTGTCAACCACTGTAACAGATGATCAGTAAATAGAGACTCTTCCCAGTACACAGTCTCTGTATAGTTCGATTGGGCTACCATAAAACATAACACAAACTGGGTGGCTTAATACAACAGATTTATTCTCTCACAGTTCTGGAGACCAGAAGTCAAAATCAAGATGTCAGCAGAGCCATGTTCCTCCTGAGACTCTGAGTAGAATCCTTCCTTGCCTTTTGCTAGCTTTCGATGGTGGCTGTCAATCTCGGTGTTCCTCTGTTGCAGATGCATTGGCCCAATCTCTGCCTCCATCATCAGCTGGCTGTCATCACCTCATCTTCCCTCTGTTAGTGTCTGTGACCAAATTTCCCATTTTTAAATAAGGATACTGGTCAGATTAGATTAGGACCTTCCTAATAATGATATCTTAACTGGGTTATCTGCAAACACCCTATTTCCAAATAAGGTCACCACAGGTACTAGGGGTTAGGACATCACTATCTCCTTTGGGGGGAAACAATTCGACTCATAATACTTTTCCATGTAGTATGTAGCCCCACATTACCATTACTCTTCCTTCTTCTTCTGTTATCTTTCTCCCTTACCTTATTCATTATATCCTCAACATTTATGAAGTCCCTTCTGTGTCCTCACCCCTGTGACCATCACTGTGCTAAATTACACGGGTACAGAGATGATGAAGAATTGGCCTTTGGCCCTACTGAGTTTACAGTGCAATGTGGAATCACCTAGTAAATTCCGTTAGAGGAGTCTGTATAAGGGACAGTAGAGATTTGGGGGGCTTTTAAGGATCTAAATTCCCTAGTATTGAGTAGTAGTCTTTCAAAATAACTGATGTCTTATTATTTAAAGTTCCATTGCTGTTGACTCAGAAATTGTAGATGTTAACAGCCAGAATTTTAGTATAAAGTTTCCTCACTATTCTTTCAAAGTCAAATTATACAAAAATATTTTGCTCTTCTTATTTGCTTCAATTCCTTCAATCTATCTTCCTTCAGCATTTGCCATTTCAAATGAGAGTATGCTGCCCTTGGGAAAAATAATGGAACGACTCAGAGTAAGCACCTTTAAGCCTTGTTATATTAAATTGATGACTTTCTGGGAGACTTGGTCTACAACTGTGTGGGACAAAGCTTGGCCCCACTTAGTGCCTTTCGTGCCAATATGTTGTATTTTGTTGTGTCTTCTTTGAGGCTCTTTGTTGCTCTGCTCTCTCCTCCTGGCACTGTTTGGCCACATTCAAATACCGTGAAGTACACAAAATGTGTTCTGACAGCTTCTTCTCCCCTTGTCCCAGAGCACAGCATCTAGCTGGTATCACAGAATCCACCTCCCCAGGGTCAGGGGTATGAGGGCAGAGCCAAGTGAGGGGTGCTGGTGGGGGCTGTTTGTGGGGAGCATCCTTGGGTCCTATCTTTTACTCCTGTGCAGTTTGTAAACCATGGAGTTCTGTGTACTCCCTGCAAATTCAGAGCTTCCTACAGATTTTCTACCTCAAAGCTGCTAACCTGGAACAGCAAAGATTCACTCCTTACAGGAATGGGGAACCAGTACGAAAAAGCTAAGCCTTCTCCCCCCAGTGGTATTCTCTTCTTAGGGTTCACAGTTACTGCCGACCTTAACTTGATATCTGGACTTTATATGTACATTTCTCAGTCTCTCTGTTTGCCATACACCTTTTAAGGGAGCTTTTTTTTTTTTTATCTCTTTTATAAACTTCATCATGAATGCAAAGTCACTTTAGCTTTTATAAACAATGCTGAGTAAGTAGAAATTAATATTAATTTATTAGTAAAGCACCTTTGACATTGATAGGAGACTAGAGCAACCTCACATTGTTATTTTTAAGTGAATTTCCTATTGTATCCTGATGATCTCAGAGTGCAGTTCTCATAGCACATTCTATCCTATAAATACTTCTGAAGGCCAACAACTGGAGCCTTGGTTTGACCACTTACTAGTTAAGAGAACTTGGGGAAGTCACTTAACCTCTGTTTCTTCGTGTCTTACAGTGAGTATAACAACTACTTTATAGAGTTGTTTGTAAGTTCAAGTGAAGCAATGTATGTCAAGGAAGTCTAGAAATTGGAAGTTTTATATAAATGTCAGAAGGTGTTATTATTCTTGTTGCTAATCAAAATTATGTTATTGAAATTCCAGTCAAAAGTACTTTTTTTTCCCCGTTGGGAGGTTAAAAAAGACATCATTATCATTACTGTTAACTTACTTTGGGAAAATCTTAGATCACTGGTTCTCAAGGTATGGTTCTCATAGTAGGAGCATCAACCTTACCTGAAAATGTGTTAGAAATGCAGATTTTTGGGCCTCGCCCCATACCTCCTGAAGCAGAACCTCTGGGGATTTTATCAAGACACGCCCAACCCAGGCGATTCTGATGCCACTAACATCTGAGATGAGCTGGCTTAAAGTTATGCCCAACTGGGTATGTGTAGGCTCTGCTTTTTTTTTTTTTTTTTTTTTTCTGAAGCTGGAAACGGGGAGAGACAGTCAGACAGACTCCCGCATGCGCCCGACCGGGATCCACCCGGCACGCCCACCAGGGGCGATGCTCTGCCCCTCCGGGGCGTCGCTCTGTCACGACCAGAGCCACTCTAGCGCCTGGGGCAGAGGCCAAGGAGCCATCCCCAGCGCCCGGGCCATCTTTGCTCCAATGGAGCCTCTGCTGCGGGAGGGGAAGAGAGAGACAGAGAGGAAGGAGAGGGGGAGGAGTGGAGAAGCAGATGGGCGCGTCTCCTGTGTGCCCTGGCCGGAAATCGAACTCGGGACTTCTGCACGCCAGGCCGACGCTCTACCACTGAGCCAACCGGCCAGGGCCTAGGCTCTGCTTTTGATGACGTTTTTTACTTGGCCTTCCTTCCAGACATGGAAGTGATTCTGAATAACACAATTGTGTGCACCTAAGATGGAGTTGTCAGCACCATCATTTGACTTCCCACAATATACTATTTTCGGCAACGATGTAGATCCAAGGATAGCAAGTCCCTGAAGCATCACCTTTGCTAAACATAGACTTGTTGGAGATTATGGCAGGGGTCCAGAGCCAGGGTGTTAAGGTGCTCCCTATTTAAGTGGGATAATACTAGTTGAATGAGATAGATAGATGACTGCAAATAATTCAGGGAAATTCAATAGAGTTGCACCGAGCTTGATTCCTGTTCTGGCTGCCCCTGTTCATCAAGTGTGTCTTCCCTCTATCAGTCTTTAATCTTCCTCACCTGGATGCCTACCTATTAATGAGTCTGAGGCTCACCCCTTAGATGCTCTGCCAGGTCTCAGAATAAGCCGGGTGCCCTATTGCACACCCTATACTTTCCCGTCATGCCCTTGGATTGCAGCTATGCCGTGACTATTCTGACAGGTGGATGGTATAGTTACTTGGGTAAAGTGAAACCCAGAGCTGTAAACTTAGTTAAGGTAGAAGAGGCAAAGTGGTGGGAGAACATCTGGGAAATCGTGGGGCTGTCGTTTTGATCCACAAGGGCAGAGGCATGTGGTAGGTGTTTAATAAGTATTTACTGAATAAATGAATGAGGAATGAATTTCATGTTTTGGAAGCTAACCTGCCTACTTAACTTATATAAGAATCTTATCTTGTCCCAAATGAACAGACATTATGCCTTGATTGAGTGAACTATTAGATATGTTTAGTTTTAAATGCAGACATAAATAGATTTGATCTTTCCATGGTTCAAATTTCCTCCCATCAGCTTTCCCTTAATTATACACAAGTGTTCCAAACCTTCATTAGCTAAATAGGATGCAGATGATGGTCATTAGTCGAGGCTATAAATCCTGCTGGCATATTCAATGGCTTTTCACTTGGTTAATTGAAATTTTCCGTATTCGTGGACTACAAGAAAACACTGTAATTTTATCATTTATTCTGGAGCATAATTTTTTCTTTTTAGTTGGTTGTATTTTATAACTATGCAGTTTAAAAAAAATAAATATGAATGCCATACTTTGCCTGGAGGGATGCCACTATTTTTAGTGTACATGTATCAATAGTAATCTACTAAATATGAAGACCAAATGGAAATTCATACTAGAAATCCTAAAATTGGCTGCCTAAAATGTCTGTGAAAGCATCCACAGTATGCACTTTTGGGACCCATCGATTCAAGTGTAAGAGACTTCCAAATTGTTAGTAATATGAGTAGGCCTAGTCGTGACATCCATCAATGAATAAGAAATCATCCAGTGTGTCTGTGGGGTGCAAACTGCAGGTATCAAATGAAGATGCTTTATGCAGGCATCGTTCCTTTACATGTGTCTTAGCTTTCAACTGCAGTTGACCATTTATCAAAACTAGCTGGCCTGTTTGGTGGTGTCTGGCTCAGTGAAACACACACACACACACACACACACACACACACACACACACACACATGCACGCACGCATAAAAGAACTGATGTATAAAATAAATTTCATATTGTTACCATCTATCTCAGAGATTTAGTTTCTAGTTTCTGAAATCCTTAATTTTTATAATCTAATACTTGATGCAGTTCTCTTCTTTTGCACCTGACTTCATTCCAATTTAATCAAGTGTCACATGTTTGCCAATTTTAAAATATAAATCTTAGTGATAGACATTCCATGGCAAAAATTGGCTCAGTAGAGATAGGTAGGATATATCTATTTTTTTTTCCAAGCCTAATTTAGTGAGAATAAAATAACGTTGTAATAACTCTCAGAGGTACACTCTCCCTTAAAAAAGGAGTATAGAACATATGGAGTCTCTTTTCAGTGTTCAATCACTTTGCAGACCATTCCCACCAGTGAGGTTCGGGTAAGCAGCTGCTCTTCTGGGAGTCTCTTTCTGTCGGCTGGACTGGATGACACATCAATCATTGATCCTCCATCTGGGTTCTCTGACCAAGGCCTTCTCAGCTGTTATCTCAAGTCACTCTTCCTTCTGCGTTGCTTTGGACCTTCTGCCCATTGCAATATTTCTACACATGGTTGTTAATGTTAATTTAAGGTAGACATGTTTCAGCCCCCGTCTTCTAAATTAACCATTATTTAATGTGTCTCAAAGTCAGCTGTAAAGGTGTCTTATAAATTATGCTTTTGTGGATCATCTGTAAAACTCTCTATCTTTGTAGATAATCAAGAGCTGACCATGTTATTCAGTCAAGTACTTTTTCCCCAGAAGGTGGAGGGAAGAAGTAGGCAGTATGCTCACTGATTTCCAAACAATGCACCTGATAAAATTAGGCCCATTTCCTCCAAATTAGCCAAGGAGCTTATGACCTAAAAGGAAATGGGTTTTCTCATTTCATAATGAAAAATTTAAGACCTCAAGGCCAGGTATCTATCATAAGCTCACAAGGAGGTCTGTTAAGAAGAGACTAGAATTAAACGCCTAGATTCCTGAGCACGTGTTCCATTTGTTTATCTGTCCGATGAGTCTATTGTAAAAGACAAGCAAAATTATAAGTTCTGCTAAGGGGTCATGTTCAACTAGAGTAAATCAGCCATAACTGGTATCTGTCCTTAACAAAAGGGTGTCAAAGTAAAAGGTAGTAGGCACAGCAGTGCTCCGCACAGATCTCTCCATTGCTAGGCTGCCCTCAGCTGTTAGTCCTCTTAGGAAATTGCCCACAGCCCTTCCCTTCACCCAAGCTTGGGACAGGTCTGTCCCATCTTCACATCTCCTCATTTGGTTGGCTGAGACCTTTAGTGAATTTGTACCACAGCTCAACTTCTCCCTGTGCTCAGACCTGCACCCTTCCCTTTCCTCTACAAGCAGAGACCCCAGGAGCACTCCCTAATAAACCCATGTGTTCATCTCCATCTCACAGCCTCCCTTTCAGGGAGCCTAACCCACCATCTGTGTCTTTAGATCTTTTCCCATCACCATTGAGTGTCCAGTGTCCTCATGTGTCAGTCTTCATTTCCTAGTAAATCTGCTTTTGAAATTATTTTTTACTTTCTGCTTGTAGGAAATGATCTGATAAACTCATTCATTCTAAAGTGTAATAGACTGAGGAATTATAATACATAAAATTTGCAATTTCCCCCTTTTCAGTGATTTTTATCCCCTACCATCCCTTGGGTGTTTATTTCTTATGATTAAAAAAAGCCTTATGCTAAAACTGAGCCCTAATAAGTGAAATTTCAGGCATCAGTGTACAAATGGAAAACAGTGGGGCCTCATCTTTCTCAATTCATTTTGGAAAATTGCTACAACTGTCCATGTATAATACTGTTCACCCCATGCTGGTCACCCTGCCAACGAGGTCAGAAGTCAGTGCTCTAAAAAAGTCTTCATGCTTCATTACGCTTGCACTGCTATGACAAACGCAGTGTCCTGCAAGTTTGGTGAAGGGGACTCACAAGGAGTTTCCTCTTTAGTAGAAGAATATTGATGCAACAATCAAGAAGGTCACAGCATGTGTAAGTCACCATGCTTTGAGTCTTTCGTTTTCAGTAATTAAAATGAACATGTTATGGAAGGTTTAGAAAGCCCACCCAAAGTCATTTACAATAGCTGCAATTAGGGAACTAGGATGCCCGTTCAAGTCTTTAGACAGGAATGGAATGAGACTGACCAAGCGTATAAGTAAAATCCCTTTAGAAAATGGCCAAATTAAGGATATGGACTCTCATTGAGCCATGCCATACCTCTTTCACACTCCTTCCAGGTATGAGATTTCACCATCATTTGTCCTTTGGCTCAAGTGTTTCCTTGCTACAAATGTAACATTGAGAGCTAATTATATTAATATTTTTAGGAAGGCCAATTTCACCCATCTCTGGCTTTCATTTCTCCTTCCTTGTGTTTCTTGGGTTACCTGACACTGTTCTTGAAGGTTGAATGGTATTATTTAATTTCAAACATCATTTCCTCTGGGGCAACAGCACTGATGTCTGACTTCTTAGACATGTCAGTTAATTTCCTTCCCTTACCTGATAAATGAATTCAGCAAAGTGGCAAGATATAAAATCAATACTCAGAAATCAGAGGCATTTTTATATGCCAACAATGAACAGTTAGAAAGAGAAATTAAGGAAACAATCCCCTTCACTATTACAACCAAAAAAATAAAGTATCTAGGAGTAAATTTAACCAAGGAGACTAAAGACTTGTACTCAGAAAATTACAAAGCATTGATAAAAGAAATCAAGGAAGATACAAACAAGTGGAAGCATATACCGTGCTCATGGTTAGGAAGAATAAACATCATTAAAATATCTATATTACCCAAAGCAATCTATAAATTCAATGCAATACCAATTAAAATACCAATGACATACTTCAAAGATATAGAACACATATTCCAAAAATTTATATGGAACCAAAAGAGAACACAAATAGCCTCAGCAATCTTAAAAAAGAAGAATAAAGTGGGAGGTATCACACTTCCTGATATCAAGTTATACTACAAGGCCATTGTACTCAAAACAGCCTGGTACTGGCATAAGAACAGGCACATAGATCAATGGAACAGAACAGAGAACCCAGAAATAAACCCACAGTTCTATGGACAGCTGATATTTGACAAAGGAGGTAAGGAAATACAATGGAGTAAAGACAGCCTCTTTAACAAATGGTGTTGGAAAAATTGGACAGCTACCTGCAAAAAAATGAAACTAGATCACCAGCTTACACCACTCACAAAAATAAACTCAAAATGGATAAAAGACTTAAATGTAGGCCATGAAACCATAAGCATCTTAGAAGAAAACATAGGCAGTAAGCTCTCGGACATCTCTTGGAGCAATATATTTGCTGATTTATCTCCACGGGGAAGTGAAATAAAAGACAGGATAAACAAATGGGACTATATCAAACTAAAAAGATTTTGCACAGCTAAAGACAACAAGAACAAAATAAAAAGACAAACTACACAATGGGAGAACATATTTGACAATACGTCTGATAAGGGGTTAATAAGCAAAATTTATAGAGAACTTGTAAATCTCAACACCAGGAAGACAAACAATCCAATCCAAAAATGGGCAAAAGAGATGAATAGACACTTCTCCAAAGAGGACATACTGATGGCCAATAGGCATATGAAAAAATGCTCAACATCACTAATCATTAGAGAAATGCAAATTAAAACCACATTGAGATATCACCTCACACCAGCCAGAATGGCGCTCATCAACAGAACAACACAGAATAAGTGCTGGCGAGGATGTGGAGAAAAGGGAACCCTCCTGCACTGCTGGTGGGAATGCAGACTGGTGTAGCCACTGTGGAAAACAGTATGGAGATTCCTCACAAAACTGAAAATTGAACTGCCTTTTGACCCAGCTATCCCACTTTTAGGAATATACCCCAAGGACACCATAGAACGGCTCCAAAAGGAGAAATGCACCCCCATGTTTGTGGCAGCATTGTTCACAATAGCGAAGATCTGGAAACAGCCCAAGTGTCTGTCAGAGGACGAGTGGATTAAAAAGCTTTTGTACATATATACTATGGAATACTACTCAGCCATAATAAATGATAACATCGGATCATTTACAATAACATGGATGGACCTTCATAACATTATACGAAGTGAAATAAGTAAATCAGAAAAAAACCTGAGAACTATATGAATCCATACATAGAAGGGACATAAAAATGAGACTCAGAGACATGAACAAGAATGTGATGGCAACAGGGGTAGGGGGTGGGGGGAGGGGGGATGGGGTGAAGAAGGAGAGAGGGGTTGGGGAGGGGAGAGGCACAAAGAAAACCAGATAGAAGGTAACAGAAGACAATTTAACTTTGGGGGAGGGGTATACAGCACAATCAAATGTCAAAATAATCTAGAGATGTTTTCTCTCAACATATATACCCTGATTTATCAATATCACTGCATTAAATTTAATAAATAAATTTAAAAAAATTTTCCTTCTTTTGTGGTGTATCTAAAGCTTAGTTAAAAATGCACTCAGTCTTTAAAGTTGCCCACACATAGTCTTCAATAACTGGAATTTGGGTCCTCCTCAGATTTAGACTTCCACTTAAGTTAGAGAATGAGTCTTGAAATCATGAACAAGAAGAGAAATTCCCACCATTAGACTTCTATTTTCTGGGGAAAAAAAATTGTTGCACTAATCAGGAAATTAGAGTCATTTTCCATAACTAGTTCCTTTAGAGTTTAGACCTGTTGTTCTTAATGGGGTGGAGGGTGATTTTGCACCACAGAGGATATTTGACAATGTCTGGGGACATTTTTGGTTGACATGAGGAGGGGTATGTCCTACTGGCATCTAGTGGGTAGAGGTCAGGGATGTTGCAAAACATTCTACAATTCACAACATAGCACACATACCCCCCCCCACCCCCATCTCCCACAACAAAAAATTATCCAGTCCAAAATGTTCATAGGCCCAACACTGAAAAATTAATTAGCCAAAACCAAGTGGATAATAGAGAATAGACATATGCTAACTAGAGAAAAAACATATTTTTACTATTATCCAGGAGCCTTTTGTCTCTGTTCCTTGGCTTTACTTTGTGATGCTATTATATATGAGGCTGCTTTTTCACCATTATGCTTCCAAAACAGTGTTTTAGGATAAGGACAACAGTTTTCCCTGATGCCTTTTTTTTTTTTTTGCCTCCATTCAATGCATATTAATTGCATACCTTCTTAGTCTCGGGCACTGGGCTAGGTAATGGTGCCAGAGCAATGACCTCGTTTTGCTGGGTCTTTACCTTCCTGGACCAGAAACCCTTGAGTGAATGCTGAGGACTCCCTTATGCCATGATGCTCAGGTATAAAAATGCGTCAAGTTGATGAAAGGTCATGAGGAAGGTATTTGATTGAAAGATTGTAAATGGGGTTCTCACTATATCATGTGAAAACTGTATTTTTCTTTGGCTTTTCTGAATCTCATTACTGGCATAATCTTTGAACAGTGAGCAAGGATATCTTTCCTTACATCCCCAAGGAATAGAGAACTGAGAGAAACTAAGACATACCTGGCAGCAGCAAAGATCAAGATGGCATAGGACTCCCAGAGCCAACACTGGCCCTGCCAACGTGGGCTGCTGTTTGTCAAGGTTGAAATTTGGTTAGTGGGATTGGTTGTGATAAGAAGAATGAGCCATGTGCCCTCATTCTCTTTGAGTGAAGATGGCTATTTGTTTATAGGAGCCATTTTCTTTTTCTCCTGGTAATTCTGATGTGTCCATTTTTAATAAACTTTCCTCTTTAATTTCTTTGACTTCTGCCTGTCCTCTTTTCTTCCCCTACCAAAAGTCTTCCCCTCCTTTCTCATTTCCCCTTGAATTCAAACATTCTGAATAACATGTATCTTTGCCTTCACAAACAAAATAAAACATAAATAAAAACTGCTAGCTAGCCAAATTTAAGAATCTTATGCAACCTAAACCTTGAACTTCTTTTTTCTTCATTAAAGATGTTTTTCCCCCTTATGTAATTATCCACATCTATGTTTCCTGCTCTTTAATACTGTATATTATTTTTGGCCAGATCATGTGTTGGCTCAGATTTTTAACTCTCCCAGTGCTTGTTCTAAGACAGAACAAAACCGTAGGTGAGGTGATAAATATTTTTATGATACAAAATATTTATATCATAAATATAAAGAGAGAGTGGGAGAAAGTTTATGTACATTGGATATTTGAGCCTTACCAAAGTCTTTATTTGATATATATCAAAAGATATATATATATATTTATTTGATATATATCAAAAGATATATATATATCTTTTACTTTTTTTGACCCTTTTCAACCAAAATAAAATTATCAGTATAAATATACACATATACATAAAACATGTATATAGATATTGCATATATATAATAATATCTGGATATTTATTGTAACAAACATTAATAAAAAGAAGAAACCAACCAAAAACATCAAAACCTAGAAATTACCAAATATCAATTGGTAAAGGGAAGCATAGATAAAGAATAGAGTATCCGTATTATGGAATGTTATATAGCTATTAAGAATAATGAGTTAAAAAAAAAAGAATAATGAGTTAGTCTACATGAACTGACCTGGAGAGATGTTGATAATATAGTCTTAGTAGGATGGCATGATCTCAAGAAAGAAAGAACATTTATATATGTAATACAGGTGATTATATATTATTGAATATATATTTGCATAAAAATATAGAAAGTGTGGAAGGGATGAACACAAATTGTTATTACCTCAAAAGGATGGGTTAGAATGAGGATTAACTCATTAAGAATATATGTTAGTTTTGTAATTAAAGGAAAAAAAAGGTTTACTGGAAAAAAATGCAATACTATTTATGTGGCTGACTATAGCTAAGTTGAACTTTTCATAGGATAATCCAAAAGGAACAAACTTGTAAATTTCAACTGGCCTTGAATGCTCAAGTGCCTTTCTAGTAGTTCATGAGGCCAAGAAAATATACACGCAAATGTGTCGATCACTGAGAGGGTGAGTGTGCTGCAGAAAGTGAGGATGAAGTGGCAAGCCCAGATACTGCTGTTCAGGCTCACAAACCCCATGAATGGGGACAAGCTCCACTTCATGACTCAGGCTCATAAAAGCTGTCATTTGAAAGATTTTTGACATTTGACATTTTGGACATATCTCTTCAAGATAAAGAGAAAGTACCATGTGTGGTTGAGAAGTTGGGTTTTGGAGTCAGACAACTTCTCTTTGAGTTCTGGTCTAATTATTTCCCCGAAGTATGATCTTTGACAACCTAATTGTGTTGCAATTACCTTGTTTGTGAAATGAAGATAAATAAGAATCTTTACTTCGCTGAATCATTGTTGCCCAAAATAAATATTTCAATTATAGGGGGAGAGGGTGGCTTGCAGCAATGGGAGCATTGAAGGGCAGATGCTTTTTAAAATCCAGAGAAACCAGTGGGGTTATGGGAAGTAGTACCCATCTTGGATTGGAGCTGCACAGGCCTGGGTCAGCATCATTACACTTTGACTGTTCTAATGTGTCTTCTACCTTCCTGTTTTACAGACCACTGTTTTCAGCACACTGGGCAGTGAGAAGTCCTTATCTGACTGCAAAAAGGTAAGCCAGACTCTAGAATTTTAGCCTGCTGCCAGAGTAGTAAAGGTTTCATAGTTGATGACGTTCAGTTGAAAAGTTATGGTGTCAATGAGAATGCCCTGATGACATATTGTAGCCCTCTTTCTTTGGAGATGAAAATTTGAATGGTTCTCTTTAAGAAAATGGAAAACTCTGTTATTACTTGACAGCATTATTTTAAAATAGAGAAACTCTGGTTCTATATATTTCTATCACGCTATTATCTGACATTTTATTCTGCAAGATGAGCCTCAAGGGAGTCCAGAGCAAGCTGCATCGCAGGTGTTTAAATCTTGGTTTGCAAATTTAAATCTAATAAACTTAAACCCAATACAATATAAAAATGATTTTGTATTTTGAAAGGAATCTGATCATATAGCATAAGAACCTGGTTTGGCTTCACCACAATCAAGTTTGAGAAGCTGTCATGCTTTGCAAAAGGATTTGCCTCGCCGGCATCTGATGGAAGACATCCCTGTAATGGATCGGGTCTGAGGACTGCTGCTAGAGCAGAAGCAGCGTGTCTAATTCCTGGCCTTTGCTGCCCAGGGGGCACTTTTATCGCCCCTTTAATCTCAGGTTTAACTAGATCTTCTCCTTCTTGTCGGGAAAGAAGTGATTTCACAGTCCAAACAACTCAAATGAATTCTTTGACACTATCTGTGGATATGGAAACCAGGTGTGTAATGAGTTGAACAGTGCCTCATATATTAGTTACTTGGCATTTCTTAGGATTTTGTATCATGATATTGTTTGCTATGCTGTTCCTGTTTCTGAATTTTCTTGATATGGAAGTGGGTAGCTGAGATATTCATCTTTAACGTGGTACACGCCCACTGTTCTGAATGCTATCCATTTCATTACCTTGACAGATATTTATTGCTTATTAAATCTCCATCTTAATTGAGTTCTGCTGTGTCTGTCTTGTTCTCAGCTCCCCAAAAGTGAGGTCTGTGTAGTGCTCTTAAATTTATAGATCTTAGAGAAAGGAGTGACTTTAGGGGTTCTCTAGTCTCACCTTTTTTCTAGAATGGTACTACAACTGATATCATTTATAGATGGACTTTAGCCTCCTCTTGAATATTCTGTTGACAGGAAACTAAATGAGCGGAACTGCTCACTGGTGAAACAGAGTATTAGACAGTTCTTTGTTTTACTAAAATCATTCTCCTTTTGATTTACATATGAAGTCAGTTAAATGTTTCTTCTGAATCTTCTTCCCCCTACCACTAGGCTAATGATCTTTCTTCTTTATTTCTAATAGGACATTGATATGATTGCTTCCCAAAAGCATGTACTATTGGGAGCTAGCTGTCTTATTTTGAGACCTGGTTCTGCCACTTACTACTTATGTGACCTTGGGTTGGTTACATAACCTTTCTGTACCTTACTTTCATCATCTGTAAAATGAGGTTAAAATTTGCATCTACCTCATATGGTAGATGAGTTAACATACATAAAGTGCTTACAATGCCCAATACATAGCAAGCATTATATTAGCTACTATTATTATTATTATTGCTTTTAGACCAAGTTGTCTTTTTACCCCCCATAGTCTATTACCTATGCCAAAAATTGTGTATCATTCTGTACATGTTGTCCACTGGCAAAAGCACTATGGAATTTCCATTCTTCATTCAACAAGCTTTCTTTACATACTTGATGTATGACAAGCACAATGTAAGACATGGACAAAGAATAAGCTATAGACATTCTAGAGTGTAGCACTAATATTCTATTAATGGAGTATAAGATGGCATCATTTGCTGTTTATAAGCCATACCCTTCCGTTGGCCACATGAAATTTAAAGCCCTTCTCCATGCCCTTAATACATTTTCACATCAACTACTATTAAAACATGACCCTCTTTTACATTTAAGTAAAGAATTCTTTGAGTATAAATGTAGGTCATTATGTTTATTTTAATTCATTTAAAAATTTTGATCAATAAAGATAATTTATAAACCCAGTTCTATTATCCAACTTATTTACTACGTCTCCCAGTTATGTGTCATATACAGATTACTCAATCTATTTTATATATGATTTCATTTTTATTCATCCATTTATTTACCCAGTCAGTTCAGTGGTGTTTACTGAGCACCTGCTATGTGACATGAACTGGAATACCATAGTGAAAGAATCACATATGACATTTACTCTCAAAAAATTATAATCATTAAACAAGTAAAATTCATATGAATGATAGATTAGGATAGTGAAATTGTGATGAACAACATGATATTTTTTAATTTGGGAGGTTATGAGATCATCTATGAGAACCTCAAATAATTTAGGGTTCAGGGAAAACTTCTCTGAAGAGGTAACCTTCACACAGATACCCAAAGAATGAATGGGATTGGCCCTGTAAAGACAAGGCGGAGGCAGAAAAACAGCAAGTGTGTAAGTCTGGAGGTGAGAGATGAAGAGCTATAAAATTCTCAGAATGTCCAGAAATTGCAACCTGAAAGAGAGAATGGTGAACAGTGAGACAGAAGAAAGCCTGATTATGTAGGGCTTGTATAGCCATATTAAGAGTTTAGATTTATTGTAAAGGTAACAAGAAATTTTTAAAGGACTTTGAACTTAGGAGTGTAGGTGTGTGTGATATGATATGATTTTTATTTTAAGATCACTCGGATACTAAAGCATGAAGAAGCAAGATTTTAGATATAACAGGTATAAGGCTATAATCTAGGCAGGAGATGGTAGTAGCTAGAATCATAATAATGGCAGTGGAGATTAAGAGCTATTTGGGTGATAAACTCAACACTTTATGATATAATAATTTAAATATATGGAAGAGGAAGTAGCTAAAGATGATTTTCTGATTTCAGACACAGACAACTAGCAGAATAGCAATGCTATTTTCTGAGATAAAAATAGAGTTAGGAAGTTGATGGTACATGTCAAATTTATGGTGTCTATAAGGTGTCCTGGAAAAGATGACCAGCAAAAATGTAGGCATGTAGATTTATATTTCAGGAAAGCATTTCAAGCTGAAGATATGAACATGGGAGAAATATGTATGTAGAGGATAATTGAAAGAGGGGGAATGGATTAGATTGCCCAGGGAGGGTGTGTAGAGTGAAAAGGAGGAGTATTTATAAGAACCCTGAGGAGCATTGTTATATAAGAGCTGGAAGAAGACTATGGACCTGTGAAGGAACGTGCAAAGATAGAGCCATAGAGGTTGGAAAAAAAATGAGAAGAATGTGATTTTACAGAAGTTGTCAATAAAAAAATAGTCAATAGTATCAAAATTGTTTCTGAGAAGTAAAATAAAGGTTAAAAGCATTCATTGGATTTATTAATATTCTAGGTCATTCTTGGTTTTAGTGAGCTCAGAGTTATGACTACAGAAGCCAGATTGCAGTGTTTTTAGAGTTGAATGGGGAAAGTAATAGTAATGGTAGTGTTAAGCCTAATCCAGAGGGACTCGAAACATTGAAGACATGAACAAAATTCGTCGATTACACATCAAAGCTTTATTGTCTAGCTTGGCCAAGCGGTGGCAACTCCAACAGAAATCTGAGGGAGAGCACGCCGGCCCTTTGTTCTACCTAGTTTTTATAGTTTTGTAAGTGGGAAGTACAGAAGTAAAAATTGCAATTAGGTGCCCTTTACCACTATTGGTTATAGTCATATGTCCTTTAACATGATAGGACCATGTTCAATTTGCAAGCCATACATCATTTTGGAGAAAACAAAATTTATAAGTCAACACAATGGTAGAAAGATGTCTCTTTACATATTAAAAGGCATTCCTATATTTTCTAGTGTTTATCCGCCATCTTTCTGTCCAGAGTCACATGTATTAACCATATGCATTTACATAGGAGAGGTAGTTTCATGGGGACAAATGCCCACAAATGGCTCATTACTATAAGAAAAGGTTTATTTTGGCTTTTCTCTTCCTGCACCTGGCTAGCCATTCACCCCTTACCCCACAGGTGTGGTGGAATGTCTGGGAATCTATGTTTTCCTTCCCTTTGCATTCACAATACAATGCCAAGGGCCATCCTGGTTTTATGCCAATCACACAGTACAGAGATTATTCTCAAAATTTCTCTGTACACCTTAACCCAAATTAATAAAATGTTCTTTAAGACTCTTAAAATATTAATATTGATTCTGTAGCTTTTGGTACTTTACAACACCTGCGGGTGAGGTGGCGCAGTGGCTCCTCATTAGCATAGTCTTCTTTAAATAAATTTGTTTCAAAAGGAAGGAGAGAGTGAATATTTGGAGGGGGTTAGGGGATTGAAGGACAGTCCTTAGGATGTGACAGATTTGAGTGAGTATACTTAAATGATGTTAGAAAGAAGACAATAGAAAAGCAAAGGGTGAGGATCTAAGAAAAGTGAACGGCAATCCCTTGAATGAATCCTTGAGAAGACTGATTGAACACTTTGGATGCCAAAGTATGAAATTAACCTCAGATAAAATAAGGGCATGTCTTGCTGTATAACAAGAGGGAAGGAAGAAATGATAGAACTCATGTGGGTAAGTTATGGAAGCAAGGAGCCAGAATGCAGCCATGCTGTTAAATAATTCTGGTCAGTTCATCTACTTTCCTCTCCTCCTCCTCCTCCTCCTCCTCCTCCTCCTTCTTTTTCTTCTTCCTCTTTTTTTTGGTAGAGAGGTGGGATGATTATTCAACCAGCTTTGAGTTTGCACAACTATACCATTTCAACAGTATTTATTTATTTATTTATTTATTTATTTATTTATTTATTTATTTATTTATTTATTTATTTTTTACTTCATCCCCAAGATTTTTTATTAGAAAATTAACATGTATTTATATAGATATACAGATTGGTATATTTTCACATAACAAATTATGTTTTCATTTTTATCACCAACTCATACATAATTACTATAAACATAATTAAATATATTTGAATGTTAACAGTACCCTATACCATGTACTGAGAAACAATTTTGGTTTTCCATTTGGTGATTAAGACTAATTCATTTATTTTTAATTTGTAAAGTGTTTCTCATTTGCTGTGACAATTTTAGTTACTAATAAAGAATTAAAGTAAGGTTTGTAGGGGATTAATAAGTGCTTTCATGATGCTGATGAAAACATATGTGCTAGGGAATTAGTTAATATTATTCTAACTACAGTATGGATACAATCAATCTGCACAATTCTCAGCTTTTCTTCATGTGACACAGTCCTGGTATTTGTTTCTACTTCTTTAAAACACAATAAATTTATATTATTAAATTTATTTTGATTTAAAATTACAAACAATAAGTAGTAAATTTTAGCTATAAAATGTGAGTGACCACTAGAATTTAGCTATTTATTCTAATAGCAATTTTATCATAAAATTGGAAATTTATTGTACTTCAGTATATTTTTCAAAATAACATATATGAGTAATTCAGTAAAAACAAAATTAGTCGGGCGCATACGGGAGTCTGTCGGACTGTCTCTCCCCGTTTCCAGCTTCAGAAAAATACAAAAAGAAAAAAAAGAAAAAAAAATTACCCTATTATGTATTTAAGTATTTTATAATTAACTATATTGTTTTAGCATAAATGTAATTCTCTTCTATTTTTATATAAGTTGGATCTTTTTTTTTTATTTATAATTTTATTTTTTTAATGGGGTGACATCAATAAATCAGGATACATATATTCAAAGATAACAAGTCCAGGTTATCTTGTCGTTCAATTATGTTGCATACCCACCACCCAAAGTCAGATTGTCCTCTGTCACCTTCTATCTTGTTTTCTTTGTGCCCCTCCCCACCCCCTATCCCTCTCCCATTCCCCCCTCCCCCCCGTAACCACCACACTCTTATCAATGTCTCTTAGTTTCACTATTATGTCCCACCTACGTATGGAATAATACAGTTCCTGTTTTTTTCTGATTTACTTATTTCGCTTCGTATCATGTTATCAAGATCCCACCATTTTGCTGTAAATGTTCCGATGTCATCATTTCTTATGGCTGAGTAGTATTCCATACTGTATATGTGCCACATCTTCTTTATCCAGTCATCTATTGATGGGCTTTTTGGTTGTTTCCATGTCGTGGCCACTGTGAACAATGCTGCAATGAACATGGGGCTGCATGTGTCTTTACGAATCAATGTTTCTGAGTTTTGGGGATATATACCCAGTAGAGGGATTGCTGGGTCATAAGGTAGTTCTATTTTCAGTTTTTTGAGGAACCACCATACTTTCTTCCATAATGGTTGTACTACTTTACATTCCCACCAACAGTGTATGAGGGTTCCTTTTTCTCCACAGCCTCTCCAACATTTGCTATTACCTGACTTGCTAATAACAGCTAATCGAACAGGTGTGAGGTGGTATCTCATTGCCGTTTTGATTTGCATTTCTCTAATAGCTAAAGAAGATGAGCATCTTTTCATATATCTGTTGGCCATTTGTATTTCTTCCTGGGAGAAGTGTCTATTCATATCCTCTTCCCATTTTTTTATTGGATTGTTTGTTTGTTTGTTGAGTTTTATGAGTTCTTTGTATATTTTGGATATTAGGCCCTTACCTGAGCTGTTGTTTGAAAATATCATGTCCCATTTAGTTGGCTTTCTGTTTATTTTGTTATCAGTTTCTCTTGCTGAGCAAAAACTTCTTAGTCTGATGTAATCCCATTCATTAATTTTTGCCTTCACTTCTCTTGCCTGTGGAGTCAAATTCATAAAATGCTCTTTAAAACCCAGGTCCATGAGTTGAGTACCTATGTCTTCTTCTATGTACTTAATTGTTTCAGGTCTTATGTTTAGATCTTTGATCCATTTTGAGTTAATTTTTGTACAGGGGGAGAGACTGTAGTCCAGTTTCATTCTTTTGCATGTGGCTTTCCAGTTTTCCCAGCACCATTTATTGAAGAGGCTTTCTTTTCTCCATTGTGTGTAGTTGGCCCCTTTATCAAAAATTATTTGACTATATATATGTGGTTTTATTTCTGGACTTTCTATTCTGTTCCATTGGTCTGAGTGTCTATTTTTCTGCCAATACCATGCTGTTTTGATTGTCGTGGCCGTATAATAGAGTTTGAAGTCAGGTATTGTTATGCCCCCAGCTTCATTCTTTTTCTTTAGGATTGCTTTGGCTATTCAGGGTTTTTTATAGTTCCATATAAATCTGATGACTTTTTGCTCTATTTCTTTAAAAACTGTCATTGGAAGTTTGATGGGAATTGCATTAAATTTGTATATTGCTTTGGGTAATATAGCCATCTTGATTATATTTATTCTTCCTAGCCAAGAACAAGGTATATTCTTCCATCTCATTATATGTTTTTCGATTTCCCTTAACAATGGTTTATAGTTTTCATTATATAAGTCCTTTACATTTTTTGTTATGTTTATTCCTAAGTATTTTATTTTTTTTGTTGCAATCGTGAAGGGGATTATTCTTTTGAGTTCCTTCTCAGTTGTTTCATTGTAGGCATATAGAAAGGCTATTGACTTCTGTATGTTAATTTTGTATACTGCGACCTTACTGTATTGGCTTATTGTTTCTAGTAGTCTTTTTGTGGATTCTTTGGGGTTTTCGATGTATAGGATCATATCATCTGCAAAAAGTGATACCTTTACTTCTTCATTTCCGATATGGATGCCTTTTATTTCTTTGTCTTGTCTGATTGCTGTGGCGAGAACCTCTAGTACCACATTAAATAAGAGTGGAGAGAGTGGACAACCCTGTCTTGTTCCTGATTTAAGGGGGAAAGCCTTCAGTTTAGTGCCATTTAATATGATGTTAGCTGATGGTTTATCATATATGGCCTTTATCATGTTGAGATATTTTCCTTCTATACCCATTTTGTTGAGAGTCTTAAACATAAAATTGTGTTGTATTTTATCGAAAGCCTTTTCTGCGTCTATTGATAAGATCATGTGGTTTTTGTTCTTTGTTTTGTTGATATGGTGTATTACTTTAACCGTTTTGCGTATGCTGAACCATCCTTGAGATTCTGGGATGAATCCCACTTGATCATGATATATTATTTTTTTAATATGTTGTTGCATTCGATTTGCTAGTATTTTGTTTAGTATTTTAGCATCTGTATTCATTAGAGATATTAGTCTGTAGTTTTCTTTTTTTGTGCCATCCTTGTCTGGTTTTGGTATGAGGGTTATGTTGGCCTCATAAAATGTGTTTGGAAGTATTGCTTCTTCTTCAATTTTTTGGAAGACTTTGAGTAGAATAGGAACCAAGTCTTCTTTGAATGTTTGATAAAATTTGCTGGTATAGCCGTCAGGGCCTGGACTTTTATTTTTGTGGAGGTTTTTAATGGTTTTTTCTATTTCTTCTCTACTGATAGGTCTGTTTAGGCTTTCTGCTTCTTCTTGACTCAGTCTAGGAAGGTTGTATTTTTCTAAAAATTTATCTATTTCTTCTAGGTTGTTGAATTTAGTGGCATAAAGTTTTTCATAGTAGTCTACAATAATTCTTTGTATACCTACGGTGTCCGTTTTGATTTCTCCTCTTTCATTATGGATTTTGTTTATATGAGTTCTTTCTCTTTTTTCCTTGGTGAGTCTTGCCAAGGGTTTGTCAATTTTGTTGATCTTTTCGAAGAACCAGCTCCTTGTTCTATTAATTTTTCTATAGTTTTTCTGTTCTCTAATTCATTTATTTCTGCTCTGATTTTTATTATCTCCTTTCTTCGGCTGCTTTTGGGTTGTCTTTGTTCTTCTTTTTCTAGTTCCTTAAGGTGGGAAGTTAAGTGGTTCACTTGGGCTCTCTCTTGTTTGTTCATATATGCCTGAAGCGATATGAACTTCCCTCTTATCACTGCTTTTGCTGCATCCCATAGATTCTGATATGTGGTATTGTCATTTTCATTAGTCTGTATATATCTTTTGATCTCTGCGCTTATTTCTTCTTTGACCCATTCATTTTTTAAAAGTATGTTGTTTAGTTTCCACATTTTTGTGGGATTTTTTTCCTCTTTTTTGCAGTTGAATTCTAGTTTCAAGGCTTTATGATCAGAAAATATGCTTGGTACAACTTCAATTTTTCTGAATTTGCTGATGTTGTTTTTGTGGCCCAACATATGGTCAATTCTTGAGAATGATCCATGTACACTGGAGAAGAATGTATACTCAGTCACTTTGGGATGAAATGTCCTGTAGATGTCTATCATATCCAGGTGCTCTAGTGTTTTGTTTAAGGCCACTATGTCTTTGTTGATTCTCTGGATGACCGATCTAGAGCCGTCAGCGGTGTATTGAGGTCTCCAAGTATGATTGTATTTTTGTCAGTTTTTGTTTTAAGATCAATAAGTAGCTGTCTTATATATTTTGGTGCTCCTTGGTTTGGTGCATATATATTAAGAATTGTTATGTCTTCTTGATTCAATGTCCCCTTAGCCATTATGAAATGGCCATTTTTGTCTCTGAGTACTTTTCCTGTCTTGTAATCAGCATTATCCGATATGAGTATTGCTACACCTGCTTTTTTTTGGATGTTATTTGCTTGGAGTATTGTTTTCAAGCCTTTCACTTTGAATTTGTTTTTATCCTTGTTACTTAGATGAGTTTCCTGTAGGCAGCATACAGTTGGATTTTCTTTTTTAATCCATTCTGCTACTCTGTGCCTTTTTATTGGTGAGTTTAATCTGTTTACATTTAGTGTAATTATTGATACTTGTGAGTTCCCTATTGCCATTTTATATCTTGCTTTCTGTTAGTTTTGTGTCTTGTTTGATCCTTCTCTTTTGTTTTTCTATCTTTTGTTTTTATTTGGTTGTATTCCATACATCTTTCCTCTGTTGCTATCTTTTTTATCTCATGTGCTTCTGTGGTGGTTTTTTCAATGGTGGTTACCTTTGAGTAATGAAAAGGGTCCCTACCCTGTTCATTGTAGCGAACTATTTTGTGAGTACTTTTGCACTCCATCATCCTTTGCTACTGTTAATCTCCATCTTCTCCCCCTCTTTCTTTTTGTTGTTGTCACAGTTTAAATTTGGTTTTATTGTGTTCTTCTTGGAGCTTTTACTTGTGGCTCTGTTTTTTTTTGTTGTTTGTATCTGATTGGAGAACCCCCTTTAGTAATTCCTGGAGTGGGGGTTTTCTGATGATAA
The DNA here is from genome assembly GCF_036850765.1 of Saccopteryx bilineata. NCBI lineage: Eukaryota > Metazoa > Chordata > Mammalia > Chiroptera > Emballonuridae > Saccopteryx > Saccopteryx bilineata. The sequence continues at coordinate 201,856,152 of NC_089494.1, forward strand.
ATTCCCTCATCTTTTCTGTATCTGTGAATGTTTTTATTTCTCCTTCATATTTGAAGGATAGCTTTGATGGGTATAGTATTCATGGCTGAAAGTTCCTCTCTTTCAGGACTTTAAATATTGGGGTCCACTCTCTTCTAGCTTGTAGAGTTTCTGCTGAGAAATCTGATGATAATCTAATGGGCCTTCCTTTATATGTTGTATTCTTCTTTTCCCTGGCTGCCTTGAGAATTTTTTCTTTGCTGTTGGTTTGTGTCAATTTCATTATGATATGCCTTGGAGTAGGTTTGTTGGGGTTAAGAAAACTTGGAGTTCTGTTTGCTTCTTGAACTTGAGGCTTTAGTTCTTTCCACAGGCTTGGGAAGTTCTCATCTATTATTTGTTTGAGTTTGTTCTCCATTCCATTTTCTCTCTCTTCTCCCTCTGATATACCTATTATTCTTTTTTTTTTTTTTTGCATTTTTCTGAAGCTGGAAACAGGGAGAGACAGTCAGACAGACTCCTGCATGCGCCCGACCGGGATCCACCCGGCACGCCCACCAGGGGCGAAGCTCTGCCCACCAGGTGGCGATGCTCTGCCCATCCTGGGCATCGCCATGTTGCGACCAGAGCCACTCTAGCGCCTGAGGCAGAGGCCACAGAGCCATCCCCAGCGCCCGGGCCATCTTTGCTCCAATGGAGCCTTGGCTGCAGGAGGGGAAGAGAGAGACAGAGAGGAAGGCGCGACGGAGGGGTGGAGAAGCAAATGGGCGCTTCTCCTGTGTGCCCTGGCCGGGAATCGAACCCGGGTCCTCCGCACGCTAGGCCGACGCTCTACCGCTGAGCCAACCGGCCAGGGCTATACCTATTATTCTTATGTTATTCTTTTTGATGGAGTCAGATAATTCTTGTAGGGCTATCTCATTTTTTTTAATTTTTGAGTCTCTTTCTTCTTCTCTCTGTTGTGCCTCAAGTTGCTTGTCTTCTATTTCACTAATCCTCTCTTCTATCTGACCTGTTCTATTAGCTAAGCTTGTTACTTCGTTTTTCAGCTCGTGAATTGAGTTTTTCATCTCTGTTTGATTTGTTTTTATAGTTTCAAGTTCCTTAGACATATATTCTTTGTGTTCATTGAGTTGTTTTCTGAGCTCCCTAAATTGCCTTTCTATGTTTTCTTGTATATCTCGGAGGATTTTTAGGATTTCTATCTTGAATTCTCTGTCATTTAGCTCCAAGGTTTTCAATATATTAAATTTTTTCTCCATAGATTTTTCCTCATCTAGCTGTGCTACCTCTCTTTCTTTTGTATCCATGATATTCGATTTTCTCTTACTTAATGGCATCTGAGGGTGGTTTTGTTGATAGTATTAATGAGATTTAATAAAGAATAATAAGTTAAAAAAATAAAAAAAATAAAAAATCGAAGAGTTGTTTTTTTAAAAAAAATTAATGATGAAATAAAGAAAAATAAATAAAAAAATTTTTTAAAAAGGGAAATTATTCCCCCCCTCCTTTTTTCCTCTCCTCTCCTCTCCCGTCTTTCTTGAGAAAATCTTGTGGTGGACTGTGAATTATAACAAACAATGCCTGTGATGGAGGGCCTGAATTGGGGAAAAGTAATAAAGGGGGGAAAAAAAAAGAAAAAAAAAAGAAAAAAGAAAAAAAAAGCGTATGGACCCACAAAAAGCAAATAAGGAAAAAATTTGGGTCAAGAATAAAATGATTTGCTTTTAGGTGTTGGTTGTCTAAGAGTTATGATGAGAGGAATAAGAGGAAAACAGAAAAATGGGGGGACAAATTAAAAACTTACTATTGTATTTAGTGGAACCAGAACTAGATAATATGGAGAGCCAGGGATGGGAGCACTGCTAGTGAGTTAAAAAGGTGAAGTAAAAACCCCCCAAAATGCCACAAACATAGGTTTGAGTCCCAGATTAGATAATTTGTTTGTTATTGAGGTTTGAATGAGAGGAGATGTAAAGGAGAAAGGAAGAAACTAATATAGAGGGAGAAAAGAAAGAGAGAGAAAAAAAGAGGGAACCACTAAAAGAAGAAAAACGAAAGGAGAGAGAGAGAGTTAAGGGTTTTGGAGTGTAACCCTCATAGAGAGAAAGGAAGAGAGGAGAAAAGATAATGGGAGATGTAACACTTATGGGTAGTGTAGTTCAAGGAGAGGAGAGAGTAAGACCGGTAGAGAGTTAATCAGCCAAATTGGAGGAGGAAAAAAAAGTATCAAGAATGAAGATAGAGTGACGTCACGGAAATGGCGCCGTGAGCAGCGCGTCCGACAGCTCTCCCCTAAATCACAAAAATTTATCACCTAGAAACAGAAAAATTTATCCTCGGAGCATTCTGGAGTTCCACACAAACTGATAGCGAAAGGACTGTTATCACTTGAATCTGAGAGACGAGGTTGTGGAGGAATTTACCGCAGGGACGTTCATTCAAGCCACGAGGAAGTGCGCCTGTGGTGAGTCAGCCCACACTTGGGAGCCGCGAGCCGCCGCCGCGAGCCGCTGCCGAGAGCTGCCGCAAGCAGCCGCGCGCGCGCCCGGTCCGGTTGGGCACCGCTAACGTTCCCAGCGGCCCGCTCACTGCGAGTGAGAGTCGCCAGCCACCGGTGCCCAGAGCACCCCATTCGTGCACGTGCCTTGGGCATTCCACATGCCCAGAGCGCCCTACTGGCCTGCACACCCAGGGTGCTCCATTATCCTGCGCCTGGTGCGATCCAGCCGCCAGCGGCAGGGCGAGTGGGAGAGGCTTGGGAGATTCTCTCCGTGGGCGGGCACCTCACCCAGCCATTCAAGCTAAAAATCAAGTGTTGGGGGAGGGGCGCGCGCAGGCAGCCTAAAATACCTTCGGAAGCACAGCTGCGACCCAATCTCTGAAACTAGCTTAACCCAAGAAATCTGTGCACCCTCAGTTCTCATTGATAAGATCTCTCTCAGTTCAGCGATCCAAGACAAGAGGCGTGATATTTTTTAGTGCCTCTCGCTAAAGGGGCGGGGGCAACTTCTGATTGATAGAGCCTCCATATTCAGGGATAAACGCTAACTAGAGGGACTTGGCAGATAATAAGATCTATACTACACTAGTCGCAAGCAGAGACTAGTGCCTCTTCTTCCCTGCAAAAACAGGCTACAAAGTGTGGAAAGCCTGGGTTGAGAGGTCCAACTAAATGATAGGCGCTGAACAGTCACCTTGACAACAACTGACTCCCAGCCCCGCCTGATTAAACTGGAGGCCCTGACTGTCAGAGCCTTTCCAAAAGCCTTGCATTGAGTGGAGATAGAGTGGGGATTTCCCAGCTCTTTGAGCCTCTTACTCCCCAGGCAGAAATAGTTGCAGCCTTATAGCTGGATCACCAGGCTGCTAATTCAGAAAGGGGGGACTAGGAGAGAGAATCCAGGAAAGCAAACTCTCTCATCGTTGGACCCTGCAAACGCCAACAAGCCTTGACTACCAACAAGACTAAAGCCAATTATATGACATTGCCATAGAATCCCATCAACTGCAATCCCTACCTAAGTGTGACACAGGGGCAGAGCCTGGGGTACAGAGTCACCGAACAGGAAGAGGGAGAGAAAAGAAAAAGGAAGAAGTTAACCTCTCAAAATCAAGAAAAATCCACAGACTTTACAACTTGATCCACTAATTTTTTGTTGTTGTTGTTGTTTGTTTCTTCTATCTTATTGCCTTTATTTCCTCCACCTCAGTCCTTTTATTCTCTGCCCATCTTATGTTTCCCCTTTCTTGAACTACACTACCCATGAGTGTTGCATTTTATTTCTCTTCTTCATCCTCACCCTCCTTTAAGGTTATACTCCAAAACACTTAACTCTCACTCTCTCCTCTTTTGTTTTTTTTTTTGTCTTGCTTTATTTTGTTTTTTTCTTTTCCTATTTTATTACTTCCTTCGTTTTTCTCGTTTTCTTATTTTTTCCTTTCTATTCGTTTTTTCTTTTCTCATTTTACTTTCCTCCCATATAATCCTCAATCACGAACAAATTAGTTAATTTGGGACTCAAGGCTTTTTTTTGGCTTTATTTTTCTTTTTTGCTTTTGTTTTTATTTTTTTTCTTGTTTGTTTATTTTTGTGGCATTTTGGGTCCTCCCAACCCAAGGTCTCCATTGTATTTAATCTTCGCTCCACTTAATACAACAGATTTTTACTTATTATTTTTTTTTCTTCTTTATTATTCTTTTTTGTTCCTTTTTTCTGGTTCCTTCTTATCCCTCTCATTATTTCTCTTAGTTGACCATCACTTACAAGCAAATCATCTTATGCTTGTCTAAGATTTTCTTCCTTTTTTTTTTGCATTTAGTAGGTCCCTACTCCCTTTTTTTGCCCCTTGAACTCTTCACCCCGAATCAGGCCCTCCATTATAGGCATGATATTTCCCTGAGGAGGGGAGAGGAGGGAAAGAGAAGAAAGAAAAAAAAAGGGGGAAATAATAAATTATTACTGTTTTTTTTTGTGGGGTGTTTTACCTTTTTTTTTTCTTTTTTTTTTCTTTTCTCTTTATTCATTATTAATTCTAATTAGTGCTATCAACAAGACCACCCTCAGATGCTGATAAGAAAGAGGAAATCGAATATTATGGATACAAAAGAAAGAGAGGTAACACAAATAGATGTGGAAAAATCTATGGAGAAAAGACTTAATATATTGGAAGCCTTGGAGCTAAATGACAGAGAATTTAAAATAGAAATCTTAAAAATACTCAGAGATATATAAGAAAACAGAAAAGCAATATAGGGAGATCAGAAAACAACTCAATGAACACAAAGAATATATTACCAAGGAAATTGAAACTATAAAAACAAATCAAACAGAAATGAAAAACTCAATTCAGAGGTGCTGAAAAACGAGGTAACAAGCTTAGCTAACAGAACAGCCCAGATTGAAGATAGGATTAGTGAAATAGAAGACAAACAACTTGAGGCACAACAGAGAGAAGAAGAAAGAGACTCAAAAATAATAAAAAACGAGAAAGCCCTACAGGAATTGTCTGACTCCATCAGAAAGAATAACATAAGAATAATAGGTATATCAGAGGGAGAAGAGAAAGAAAATGGAATGGAAAATATACTCAAACAAATAATAGATGAGAACTTCCCAAGCCTGTGGAAAGAACTAAAGCCTCAAATTCAAGAAGCAAACAGAACACCGAGTTTTCTTAACCCCAACAAACCCACTCCAAGGCACATCATAATAAAGATGACACAAACCAATGACAAAGAAAAAATTCTCAAGGCAGCCAGGGAAAAGAAGAGTACAACATATAAAGGAAGGCCTATTAAATTATCATCAGATTTCTCAGCAGAAACTCTACAAGCTAGAAGAGAGTGGACCCCAATATTTAAAGCCCTGAAAGAGAGGAACTTTCAGCCAAGAATACTATACCCATCAAAGCTATCCTTCAAGTATGAAGGAGATATAAAAACATTCACAAATACAGAAAAGATGAGAGAATTTATCAACAGAAAGCCCCCACTCCAGGAAATACTAAGGGGGGTTTTCCAACCAGATTCAAAGAACAAAAGAAAACAACACCACAAGTAACAGCTCCACCAAGAACACAATAAAACCAAATTTAAACTGTGACAACAAAGAAAAAAAAGGGGGGAGGGGATGGAGATTAACAGTAGCAAAGGACGATGAAGTGCAGAAATACTTATAAGATAGGGTACTACAATGAATATGGTAGGTACCCTTTTCATTACTTAATAGTAACCACCCTTGAAAAAACCACCACAAAAACACTGGACTTAAAAAAGGTAGCAACAGAGGAAAGAAGTATGGAAAACAAACAAACAAAAACAAATGATAGAAAAACAAAAGAGAAGAATCAAACTAGATACAAAACTAACAGAAAGCAATTTATAAAATGGCAGTAGGGAACCCACAAGTGTCAATAATTACACTAAATGTAAATGGATTAAACTTACCAATAAAAAGACACAGAGAAGCAGAATGGATTAAAAAAGAAAATCCAACTATATGCTGCCTACAAGAAACACATCTAAGCAACAAGGATAAAAACAAATTCAAAGTGAAAGGCTGGAAAACAATACTCCAAGCAAACAACAACCAAAAAAAAGGCAGGTGTAGCAATTCTCATATCTAATAATGCTGACTACAAGACAGAAAATGTGCTCAGAGACAAAAATGGTCATTTCATAATGATTAAGGGGAAGTTGAATCAAGAAGACATAACAATCCTTAATATATATGCACCAAACCAAGGAGCACCAAAATATATAAGACAGCTACTTATTGACCTTAAAACAAAAACTGATAAAAATACAATCATACTTGGAGACCTCAATACACCACTGACGGCTCTAGATCGGTCATCCAAACAGAGAATCAACAAAGACATAGTGGCCTTAAACAAAATACTAGAACACCTGGATATGATAGACATCTACAGGACACTTCATCCCAAAGCGACAGAGTATACATTTTTCTCTAGTGTACATGGAACATTCTCAAGAATTGACCATATGTTGAGCCACAAAGACAATATCAGCAAATTTAGAAAAATTGAAATTGTACCAAGCATGTTTTCTGATCATAAAGCCTTGAAACTAGAATTCAACTGCAAAAAAGAGGGGGGAAAACCCACAAAAATGTGGAAACTAAACAACATACTTCTAAAAAATGAATGGGTCAAAGAAGAAATAAGCGCAGAGATCAAAAAATATATACAGAGAAATGAAAATGAAAATACGAGATATCAGAATCTCTGGGATGCAGCAAAAGCAGTAATAAGAGGAAAGCTCATATCACTTCAGGCCTATATGAACAAACAAGAGAGAGCCCAAGTAAACCACTTAACTTCACACCTTAAGGAACTAGAAAAAGAAGAACAAAGACAACCCAAAACCAGCCGAAGAAAGGAGATAATAAAAATCAGAGCAGAAATAAATGAAATAGAGAACAGAAAAACTATAGAAAAAATCAATAAAACAAGGAGCTGGTTCTTTGAAAAGATCAACAAAATTGACAAACCCTTGGCAAGACTCACCAAGGAAAAAAGGCACAGGACTCAAATAAATAAAATCCAAAATGAAAGAGGAGAGATCACCACAGACATCATAGATATACAAAGAATTATTGTAGAATACTATGAAAAATTATATGGCACCAAATACAATAAACTAGAAGAAATGGATAAATTCCTAGAACAATACAACCTTCCTAGACTGAGTCATGAAGAAGCAGAAAGCCTAAACAGACCAATCAGCAGGGAGGAAATAGAAATAACTATTAAAAACCTCCCCAAAAATAAAAGTCCAGGCCCAGACGGTTAAACTAATGAATTCTATCAAACATTCAAAGAAGACTTGGTTGCTATTCTACTCAAAGTCTTCCAAAAAATTGAAGAAGAAGCAATACTTCCAAACACATTCTATGAGGCCAACATAACCCTCATACCAAAACCTGGCAAGGATGGCACAAAGAAAGAAAACTACAGACCAATATCTCTAATGAATACAGATGCTAAAATACTAAACAAAATACTGGCAAACCGAATACAACAACATATTAAAAAAATAATACATCATGATCAAGTGGGATTCATCCCAGAATCTCAAGGATGGTTCAACATACGCAAAACGGTTAACGTAATACACCATATCAACAAAACAAAGAACAAAAACCACATGATCTTATCAATAGATGCAGAAAAGGCTTTTGATAAAATACAACACAATTTTATGTTTAAGACTCTGAACAAAATGGGTATAGAAGGAAAATATCTCAACATGATAAAGGCCATATATGATAAACCATCAGCCAACATCCTATTAAACGGCATAAAACTGAGGACTTTCTACCTTAAATTAGGAACAAGACAGGGTTGTCCACTCTCTCCACTCTTATTTAACGTGGTGCTAGAAGTTCTGGCCAGAGCAATCAGACAAGACAAAGAAATAAAAGGCATCCATATCGGAAAAGAAGAAGTAAAGGTATCACTTTTTGCAGATGATATGATCCTATACATCGAAAACCCGAAGGACTCCACAAAAAGATTATTAGAAACAATAAACCAATACAGTAAGGTCGCAGGATACAAAATTAACATACAAAAGTCCATAGCCTTTCTATATGCCAACAATAAATATTAGAAAACGAACTCAAAAAAATAATCCCCTTCACGATTGCAACAAAAAAAATAAAATACCTAGGAATAAACATAACAAAGAACGTAAAGGACCTATATAATGAAAATTACAAAGCATTGTTAAGGGAAATCGAAAAAGATACAATGAGATGGAAAAATATTCCTTGTTCTTGGATAGGAAGAATAAATATAATCAAAATGGCCATATTACCCAAAGCAATATACAAATTTAATGCAATTCCCATCAAAATCCCTATGAGATTTTTTAAAGAAATGGAACAAAAAATCATCAGATTTATATGGAACTATAAAAAACCCCGAATAACCAAAACAATCCTAAGGAAAAAGAATGAAGCTTGGGGCATTACAATACCTGACTTTAAACTATATTATAGGGCCACGATAATCAAAACAGCATGGTATTGGCAGAAAAATAGACACTCATACCAATGGAACAGAATAGAAAGCCCAGAAATAAAACCACATATATATGGTCAAATAATCTTTGATAAAGGGGCCAACAACACACAATGGAGAAAAGAAAGCCTCTTCAACAAATGGTGTTGGGAAAACTGGAAAGCCACATGCAAAAGAATGAAACTCGACTACAGCCTGTCACCGTTTACTAAAATTAATTCAAAATGGATCAAAGACCTAAATATAAGACCTGAAACAATAAAGTACATAGAAGAAGACATAGGTACTAAAATCATGGACCTGGGTTTTAAAGAACATTTTATGAACTTGACTCCAATGGAAAGAGAAGTGAAGGCAAAGATAAATGAATAGGACTACATCAGAATAAAAAGTTTTTGCTCAGCAAGAGAAACTGATATAAAAATAAACAGACAGCCAACTAAATGGGAAATGATATTTTCAAACAACAGCTCAAATAAGGGCCTAATATCCAAAATTTACAAAGAACTCATAAAACAACAACAAACAAACAAGCAATCCAATTAAAAAATGGGAAGAGGACATGAACAGACACTTCTCCCAGGAAGAGATACAAATGGCCAACAGATATATGAAAAGATGCTCAGCTTCATTAGTTATTAGAGAAATGCAAATCAAAACTACAATGAGATACCACCTCACTCCTGTTAGATTAGCTATTATCAACAAGAAGGGTAATAGCAAATGTTGGAGAGGCTGTGGAGAAAAAGGAACCCTCCTTCGCTGTTGTTGGGACTGTAAAGTAGTACAACCATTATGGAGGAAAGTATGGTGGTTCCTCAAAAAACTGAAAATAAAACTACCTTATGACCCAGCAATCCCTCTACTGGGTATATACCGCAAAACCTCAGAAACATTGATACGTGAAGACACATGTAGCCCCATGTTCATTGCAGCACTGTTCACAGTGGCCAAGACATGGAAACAACCAAAAAGCCCTTTAATAGAAGACTGGATAAAGAAGATGTGGCACATATTCTCTATGGAATACTACTCAGCCATAAGAAATGATGACATCAGATCATTTACAGCAAAATGGTGGGATCTTGATAACATTATAAGAAGTGAAATAAGTAAATCAGAAAAAAACAAGAACTACATGATTCCATACATTGTTGGAACATAAAAATGAGACTAAGAGACATGGACAAGAGTGTGGTGATTACCAAGGGTGGGGGGAGGGAGGACATGGGAGGGAGGGAGGGAGAGAGTTAGGGGGAGGGGGAGGGTCACAGAGAACTAGATAGAGGGTAGCGGAAGACAATCTGACTTTGGGCGAGGGGTTTGCAATATAATTTAATGACAAAATAACCTAGACATATTTTCTTTGAATATATGTATTCTGATTTATTAATGTCATCCCATTACCATTAATAAAAATTTAGTATAAAAAAAAAAGAATGAAGATAAGAGAAACAAACGAACAAATATAATAAAATGGGATAGGTTATAAAGTCTGCAGATTATTCTTGATTTTGAGAGGTTATCTTCTTGCTTTTTCTTTTCTCTCCCTCTTCCTGGTCGGTGACTCTGTAACCCGGGTTCTGCCCCTTTGGCACGCTCAGGTAGAGGTTTGCAGTTGATAAGTCTCTATGGCAATGTCATGTATTGTGCTTTAATCTCGTTGGCAGTCGAAGCTCATTAGCATTTATAGGCTCCGACAGTGAGAGAGTCCGTGTTCCTGGAGCCTTTCTCCTAGTCTTTCCTTCCTCAATTAGTAGCCTGATAATCCAGCTATGGGGTTGCTGCTGCCTCTGCCTGGATAGTAGAGGTTCAAAGAGCTGGCAACTCCCCACTCTATTTCCACTCAGCACAGGGCTCTGGGTAAGGCTCAGTCAGTCAGAGCTGCTAGCATAATCAGGCGGGGTTTCCGCCCACTCAAAGACCTCTGGCTCTGCCACTCTGTCCGGTAACACAGGCGGGCGCCCACTTCCGGGGTGCTTGGAGGAAACTCTCACTCACTGTCTATGACCAGGATATCCGGCCAGCAGTCTCATGCTCTGAGTGAAACCCCCAACCGCAGGGAAAAGTTGCAGCGTTGGAATTGAGTCTCGCTCCGTCCCCGTGCGCGGCTTTTGCAAGGCGCTGGGGCGGCTCGAGATTCCGCTTTGGCCCACACAAAGGCCCCTGACTCTGCCCCTCTGTGTGATAACACGGGCACGCACTGCCGAGGCACTCGGAGGAATTGCTCACTCCTTATCTGCGCGCGCAAACCAGGATATGAGGCCGGCCGCGGTTCCCTCTGAGTGAAACACCCTCCTGCACGGAAAATCTCCACCGTTGGAATTAGTTCTCACTCCCTCCCGTGCGTGGCTTTCCCAGGGCGCTGGGGCTGCCCAGAGACTCTGCCCTCGGCCCACAGAAAGGCCTCTGACCCTGCCTCTCCGTGGGGCAACACGGGCACCCATTCTCGGGGCCTAGGAAGAAATTCTCGCCCACTAACTGTGCACCGACCAGGAGACCGGGTAAAATGGCCGCTCCGCTTGTCTTTCTTTGTTTGGGTTTGGCGCGAGTGTTAGCTTGTATTGCCCGGGTTGCCACAGGATCAGATTTTCCTCGGCTTGGATCTCCGTGCCACAGCCTGGTTCGGCTGTTTGTGCCGCGGCGGCCTGGATGTATTCACCCCCTTTGCCTGCCTCAGTTTCTATATTCACAGTTACCAGAGAAAGCCACCCTGTTTAGGTTAGTGAGGAAGGCGGAGCATTTTTTACTCCCTATTTCCTTCGGGGTTTGGTTATATATTTAGCCAATTTTTCACTCAGTCATACCTTTGGGTGTATTGCGAAGCATCTGGAAGCTCCAAGTATAGGTTTTTCTGTTTCTGGTTGAAGATCTTGTTGAGTTTTGGGGAAGATTTATCGGTATCGCTTCCTACCCCGCCATTACTCTGACGTCATCTCCCCTTTTTATTTAGTCTATAGATATTCCATCACAATACTTTGTATACATGGTACCACTAATGTGATTAGCAATCTCTGGGTCATATTGCCTGTTCACTTTCAAATCTGTATTCCAAGTAATGAAATCTCTTCTGAGCCCTAGGTCCATGTTGCTGACTGACTAGAGATCTTTCCCACCTTGGTGTCTAGCAGACGGTGTCTAAATGAAACAGATCTTCTCCTCATATTCTTTCCCGTCTTGCACTTTCTTTCTTCTCTTATACTCACCACCCCAGTTAATTGCTTTACTATACTAAGCTAGAAGCCTCACTGTCATTCTTTTTTTTTTTTATATAATTTTATTTTTTTAAAGGGGTGACATCAATAAATCAGGATACATATATTCAAAGATAACAAGTCCAGGTTATCTTGTCGTTCAATTATGTTGCATACCCACCACCCAAAGTCAGATTGTCCTCTGTCACCTTCTATCTTGTTTTCTTTGTGCCCCTCCCCACCCCCTATCCCTCTCCCATTTCCCCCTCCCCCCGTAACCACCACACTCTTATCAATGTCTCTTAGTTTCACTATTATGTTCCACCTACGTATGGAATAATACAGTTCCTGTTTTTTTCTGATTTACTTATTTCGCTTCGTATCATGTTATCAAGATCCCACCATTTTGCTGTAAATGTTCCGATGTCATCATTTCTTATGGCTGAGTAGTATTCCATAGTGTATATGTGCCACATCTTCTTTATCCAGTCATCTATTGATGGGCTTTTTGGTTGTTTCCATGTCCTGGCCACTGTGAACAATGCTGCAATAAACATGGGGCTGCATGTGTCTTTACGAATCAATGTTTCTGAGTTTTGGAGATATATACCCAGTAGAGGGATTGCTGGGTCATAAGGTAGTTCTATTTTCAGTTTTTTGAGGAACCACCATACTTTCTTCCATAATGGTTGTACTACTTTACATTCCCACCAACAGTGTATGAGGGTTCCTTTTTCTCCACAGCCTCTCCAACATTTGCTATTACCTGACTTGCTAATAACAGCTAATCGAACAGGTGTGAGGTGGTATCTCATTGCCGTTTTGATTTGCATTTCTCTAATAGCTAAAGAAGATGAGCATCTTTTCATATATCTGTTGGCCATTTGTATCTCTTCCTGGGAGAAGTGTCTATTCATATCCTCTTCCCATTTTTATTGGATTGTTTGTTTGTTTGTTATTGAGTTTTATGAGTTCTTTGTATATTTTGTATATTAGGCCCTTATCTGAGCTGTTGTTTGAAAATATCATGTCCCATTTAGTTGGCTTTCTGTTTATTTTGTTATCAGTTTCTCTTGCTGAGCAAAAACTTCTTAGTCTGATGTAGTCCCATTCATTAATTTTTGCCTTCACTTCTCTTGCCATTGGAGTCAAATTCATAAAATGCTCTTTAAAACCCAGGTCCATGAGTTGAGTACCTATGTCTTCTTCTATGTACTTTATTGTTTCAGGTCTTATGTTTAGATCTTTGATCCATTTTGAGTTAATTTTTGTACAGGGGGAGAGACTGTAGTCCAGTTTCATTCTTTTGCATGTGGCTTTCCAGTTTTCCCAGCACCATTTATTGAAGAGGCTTTCTTTTCTCCATTGTGTGTTGTTGGCCCCTTTATCAAAAATTATTTGACTATATATATGTGGTTTTATTTCTGGACTTTCTATTCTGTTCCATTGGTCTGAGTGTCTATTTTTCTGCCAATACCATGCTGTTTTGATTGTCGTGGCCCTATAATAGAGTTTGAAGTCAGGTATTGTTATGCCCCCAGCTTCATTCTTTTTCTTTAGGATTGCTTTGGTATTCGGGGTTTTTTATAGTTCCATATAAATCTGATGATTTTTTGCTCTATTTCTTTAAAAAATGTCATTGGAAGTTTGATGGGAATTGCATTAAATTTGTATATTGCTTTGGGTAATATAGCCATCTTGATTATATTTATTCTTCCTAGCCAAGAACAAGGTATATTCTTCCATCTCATTATATCTTTTTCGATTTCCCTTAACAATGGTTTATAGTTTTCATTATATAAGTCCTTTATATTCTTTGTTATGTTTATTCCTAAGTATTTTATTTTTTTTTGTTGTAATCGTGAAGGGGATTATTCTTTGAGTTCCTTCTCAGTTGTTTCATTGTTGGCATATAGAAAGGCTATTGACTTCTGTATGTTAATTTTGTATCCTGCGACCTTACTGTATTGGCTTATTGTTTCTAGTAGTCTTTTTGTGGATTCTTTGGGGTTTTCGATGTATAGGATCATATCATCTGCAAAAAGTGATACCTTTACTTCTTCTTTTCCGATATGGATGCCTTTTATTTCTTTGTCTTGTCTGATTGCTCTGGCTAGAACCTCTAGCACCACATTAAATAAGAGTGGAGAGAGTGGACAACCCTGTCTTCTTCCTGATTTAAGGGGGAAAGCCTTCAGTTTAGTGCCATTTAATATGATGTTAGCTGATGGTTTATCATATATGGCCTTTATCATGTTGAGATATTTTCCTTCTATACCCATTTTGTTGAGAGTCTTAAACATAAAATTGTGTTGTATTTTATCGAAAGCCTTTTCTGCGTCTATTGATAAGATCATGTGGTTTTTGTTCTTTGTTTTGTTGATATGGTGTATTACATTAACCGTTTTACGTATGTTGAACCATCCTTGAGATTCTGGGATGAATCCCACTTGATCATGATGTATTATTTTTTCAATATGTTGTTGTATTCGATTTGCTAATATTTTGTTTAGTATTTTAGCATCTGTATTCATTAGAGATATTAGTCTGTAGTTTTCTTTTTTTGTGCCATCCTTGCCTGGTTTTGGTATGAGGGTTATGTTGGCCTCATAAAATGTGTTTGGAAGTATTGCTTCTTCTTCAATTTTTTGGAAGACTTTGAGTAGAATAGTAACCAAGTCTTCTTTGAATGTTTGATAAAATTTGCTGGTATAGCCGTCAGGGCCTGAACTTTTATTATTGGGGAGATTTTTAATGGTTTTTTCTATTTCTTCTCTACTGATAGGTCTGTTTAGGCTTTCTGCTTCTTGACTCAGTCTAGGAAGGTTGAATTTTTCTAGGAATTTATCCATTTCTTCTAGGTTGTTGAATTTAGTGGCATAAAGTTTTTCATAGTATTCTACAATAATTCTTTGTATATCTACGGTGTCCGTGGTGATTTCTCCTCTTTCATTATGGATTTTGTTTATATGAGTTCTTTCTCTTTTTTCCTTGATAAGTCTTGCCAAGGGTTTGTCAATTTTGTTGATCTTTTCAAAGAACCAGCTCCTTTTTCTATTAATTTTTTCTATAGTTTTTCTGTTTTCTAATTCATTTATTTCTGCTCTGATTTTTATTATCTCCTTTCTTCGGCTGCTTTTGGGTTGTCTTTGTTTTTCTTTTTCTAGTTCCTTAAGGTGGGAAGTTAAGTGGTTCACTTGGGCTCTCTCTTGTTTGTTCATATATGCCTGAAGCGATATGAACTTCCCTCTTATCACTGCTTTTGCTGCATCCCATAGATTCTGATATGTGGTATTGTCATTTTTATTAGTCTGTATATATCTTTTGATCTCTGCACTTATTTCTTCTTTGACCCATTCATTTTTTAAAAGTATGTTGTTTAGTTTCCACATTTTTGTGGGATTTTTTTCCTCTTTTTTGCAGTTGAATTCTAGTTTCACGGCTTTATGATCAGAAAATATGCTTGGTACAACTTCAATTTTTCTGAATTTGCTGATGTTGTTTTTGTGGCCCAACATATGGTCAATTCTTGAGAATGATCCATGTACACTGGAGAAAAATGTATGCTCAGTCACTTTGGGATGAAATGTCCTGTAGATGTCTATCATATCCAGGTGCTCTAGTGTTTTGTTTAAGGCCACTATGTCTTTGTTGATTCTCTGGATGACCGATCTAGAGCCGTCAGCGGTGTATTGAGGTCTCCAAGTATGATTGTATTTTTGTCAGTTTTTGTTTTAAGATCAATAAGTAGCTGTCTTATATATTTTGGTGCTCCTTGGTTTGGTGCATATATATTAAGAATTGTTATGTCTTCTTGATTCAATGTCCCCTTAGCCATTATGAAATGGCCATTTTTGTCTCTGAGTACTTTTCCTGTCTTGTAATCAGCATTATCCGATATGAGTATTGCTACACCTGCTTTTTTTTGGATGTTATTTGCTTGGAGTATTGTTTTCAAGCCTTTCACTTTGAATTTGTTTTTATCCTTGTTACTTAGATGAGTTTCCTGTAGGCAGCATACAGTTGGATTTTCTTTTTTAATCCATTCTGCTACTCTGTGCCTTTTTATTGGTGAGTTTAATCCGTTTACATTTAGTGTAATTATTGATACTTGTGAGTTCCCTATTGCCATTTTATATCTTGCTTTCTGTTAGTTTTGTGTCTTGTTTGATCCTTCTCTTTTGTTTTTCTATCTTTTGTTTTTATTTGGTTGTATTCCATACATCTTTCCTCTGTTGCTATCTTTTTATCTCATGTGCTTCTGTGGTGGTTTTTTCAATGGTGGTTACCTTTGAGTAATGAAAAGGGTCCCTACCCTGTTCATTGTAGCGAACTATTTTGTGAGTACTTTTGCACTCCATCATCCTTTGCTACTGTTAATCTCCATCTTCTCCCCCTCTTTCTTTTTGTTGTTGTCACAGTTTAAATTTGGTTTTATTGTGTTCTTCTTGGAGCTTTTACTTGTGGCTCTGTTTTTTTTTTGTTGTTTGTATCTGATTGGAGAACCCCCTTTAGTAATTCCTGGAGTGGGGGTTTTCTGATGATAAATTCTCTCATCTTTTCTGTATCTGTGAATGTTTTTATTTCCCCTTCGTATTTGAAGGATAGTTTTGATGGGTATAGTATTCGTGGCTGAAAGTTCCTCTCTTTCAGGACTTTAAATATTGGGGTCCACTCTCTTCTAGCTTGTAGAGTTTCTGCTGAGAAATCTGATGATAATCTAATGGGCCTTCCTTTATATGTTGTATTCTTCTTTTCCCTGGCTGCCTTGAGAATTTTTTCTTTGCTGTTGGTTTGTGTCAATTTCATTATGATATGCCTTGGAGTAGGTTTGTTGGGGTTAAGAAAACTTGGAGTTCTGTTTGCTTCTTGAACTTGAGGCTTTAGTTCTTTCCACAGGCTTGGGAAGTTCTCATCTATTATTTGTTTGAGTTTGTTCTCCATTCCATTTTCTCTCTCTTCTCCCTCTGATATACCTATTATTCTTATGTTATTCTTTTTGATGGAGTCAGATAATTCTTGTAGGGTTATCTCATTTTTTTTAATTTTTGAGTCTCTTTCTTCTTCTCTCTGTTGTGCCTCAAGTTGTTTGTCTTCTATTTCACTAATCTTCTCTTCTATCTGACCTGTTCTATTAGCTAAGCTTGTTACTTTGTTTTTCAGCTCGTGAATTGAGTTTTTCATCTCTGTTTGATTTGTTTTTATAGTTTCAATTTTCTTGGACATATATTCTTTGTGTTCATGGAGTTGTTTTCTGAGCTCCCTATATTGCCTTTCTTTGTTTTCTTGTATATCTCGGAGGATTTTTAGTATTTCTATCTTGAATTCTCTGTCATTTAGCTCCAAGCTTTCCAATATATTAAATTTTTTCTCCATAGATTTTTCCTCATCTAGCTGTGTTACCTCTCTTTCTTTTGTATCCATGATATTCGATTTTCTCTTCCTTAATGGCATCTGAGGGTGGTTTTGTTGATAGTATTAATGAGATTTAATAAAGAATAAAAAGTTAAAAAAAATAAAAAATAAAAAATCGAAAAGAGTTGTTTTTTTAAAAAAAATTCATAATGAAATAAAGAAAAATAAAATAAAATAAAAATTTAAAAAAAAGGAAATTATTCCCCCCCTCCTTTTTTTCTCTCCTCTCCTCTTCCCTCTTTCTTGAGAAAATCTTGTGGTGGACTGTGAGTTATAACAAACAATGCCTGTGATGGAGGGCCTGAATTGGGGAAAAGTAATAAAGGGGCAAAAAAGAGAAAAAAAAAAAAAGAAAAAGAAAAAAGAAAAAAAAAGAGCGTATGGACCCACAAAAAGCAAATAAGGAAAAAATTTGGGTCAAGAATAAAATGATTTCCTTTTAGGTGTTGGTTGTCTAAGAGTTATGATGAGAGGAATAAGAGGAAAATGGAAAAATGGGGGGACAAATTAAAAACTTACTATTGTATTTAGTGGAACAAGAACTAGATAATATGGAGAGCCAGGGATGGGAGCACTGCTAGTGAGTTAAAAAGGTGAAGTAAAAACCCCTCAAAATGCCACAAACATAGGTTTGACTCCCAGATAAGATAATTTGTTTGTTATTGAGGTTTGAATGAGAGGAGATGTAAAGGAGAAAGGAAGAAACTAATATAGAGGGAGAAAAGAAAGAGAGAGAGAGAAAAAAAGAGGGAACCACTAAAAGAAGAAAAGAGAAAGGAGAGAGAGAGAGAGAGAGAGAGTTAAGGGTTTTGGAGTGCAACCCTCATAGAGAGAAAGGAAGAGAAGAGAAAAGATAATGGGAGATGTAACACTTATGGGTAGTGTAGTTCAAGGAGAGGAGAGTGTAAGACCGGTAGAGAGTTAATCGGCCAAATTGGAGGAGGAAAAAAAAGTATCAAGAATGAAGATAAGAGAAACAAACGAACAAATATAATAAAATGGGATAGGTTATAAAGTCTGCAGATTATTCTTGATTTTGAGAGGTTATCCTCTTGATTTTTCTTTTCTCTCCCTCTTCCTGGTCGATGACTCTGTACCCCGGGTTCTGCCCCTTTGGCACGCTCAGGTAGAGGTTTGTAGTTGATAAGTCTCTATGGCAATGTCATGTATTGTGCTTTAGTCCCGTTGGGAGTCAAGGCTCATTAGCATTTATAGGCTCCGACAGTGAGAGAGTCCGTGTTCCTGGAGCCTTTCTCCTAGTCTTTCCTTCCTCAATTAGTAGCCTGATAATCCAGCTATGGGGTTGCTGCTGCCTCTGCCTGGATAGTAAGAGGCTCAAAGAGCTGGCAACTCCCCACTCTATTTCCACTCAGCACAGGGCTCTGGGTAAGGCTCAGTCAGTCAGAGCTGCTAGCATAATCAGGCGGGCTTTCTGCCCACTCAAAGACCTCTGGCTCTGCCACTCTGTCTGGTAACACAAGCGGGCACCCACTTCCAGGGCACTTGGAGGAAACTCTCACTCACTGTCTGCGACCAGGATATCCGGCCAGCAGTCTCACGCTCTGAGTGAAACCCCCAACCGCAGGGAAAAGTTGCAGCGTTGGAATTGAGTCTTGCTCCGTCCCCGTGTGCGGCTTTTGCAAGGCGCTGGGGCGGCCTGAGATTCCGCTTTGGCCCACACAAAGGCCCCTGACTCTGCCCCTCTGTGCGATAACACGGGCGCGCACTGCCGAGGCACTCGGAGGAATCGCTCACTCCTTATCTGCGAGCGCAAACCAGGATATGAGGCCGGCCGCGGTTCCCTCTGAGTGAAACACCCTCCTGCACGGAAAATCTCCACCGTTGGAATTAGTTCTCACTCCCTCCCGTGCGTGGCTTTCCCAGGGCGCTGGGGCTGCCCAGAGACTCTGCCCTCGGCCCACAGAAAGGCCTCTGACCCTGCCTCTCCGTGGGGCAACACGGGCACCCACTCTCGGGGCCTAGGAAGAAATTCTCGCCCACTAACTGCGCGCACGCCGTCCAGGAGACCGGGTAAAATGGCCGCTCTGCTTGTCTTTCTTTGTTTGGGTTTGGTGCGAGTGTTAGCTTGTATTGCCCGGGTTGCCACAGGATCAGATTTTCCTCGGCTTGGATCTCCGTGCCACAGCCTGGTTCGGCCGTTTGTGCCGCGGCGGCCTGGATGTATTCACCCCCTTTGCCTGCCTCAGTTTCTATATTCACAGTTACCAGAGAAAGCCGCCCTGTTTAGGTTAGTGAGGAAGGCGGAGCATTTCTTACTCCCTATTTCCTTCGGGGTTTGGTTATATATTTAGCCAATTTTTCACTCAGTCATACCTTTGGGTGTATTGCGAAGCATCTGGAAGCTCCAAGTATAGGTTTTTCTGTTTCTGGTTGAAGATCTTGTTGAGTTTTGGGGGAGATTTATCGGTATCGCTTCCTACCCCGCCATTACTCTGACGTCATCTCTCCTCACTGTCATTCTTGATTCCTCCCTTTACTTACATTCCTCCATCTTACTAGCAATGAATTCCATTTAAAAATGCCCCTAGAATCTCTCCATTCATGTGTTCTTATCCCTCCTTTGGAAGACTGTACCAACTCTCTCCTTTTCTTTTTTCATACCACATTTTCCCTTCTCTACTCCATTTTCTGAAACACTACCAGAGTTACTTTCCAGAAAACAAACAATAAACATATTAGTTAGTGTCAAACCCTTACTTTTTAAAAAATTTCATTATTCAGTTACATTTTACATTCAATATCACTTTGCATTAGTTTCAGGTGTACAGATTAGTGGTTAGATAATCATATACTAACAAAGGACTTCCCCTGGCATCACATTAAGTATCCACCTGGCACCATACATAGTTATTACAATATTATTGGCAATATTCTTTTTTTTTTTTTCTGAAGTGAGAAGCAGAAAGGCAGAGAGACAGATTTCTGCATGCACCAGACCCAGATCCACCCAGCAGACCCACTAGGCAGCGATGATCTGCCCATCTGGGGTGTTGCTCCATTGCAACTGGAGCCATTCTAGCACCTGAGGTTAAGGCCATTCAGCCATCTTCAGCACTCAGGCCAGTGTTGCTCCAATGGAGCCTTGGCTGCAGGAGGAGAAGAGAGAGATAGAGAGAAAGGAGAGGAGGAAGGGTGGAGACGCAGATGGGTGCTTCTCTTGTGTGCTCTGGCCAGGAATCAAACCCGGGACATCCACATGCTGGGCTAATGCTCTATTGCTGAGCCAGCTGGCCAGGGCTATTGGCAATATTCTTAAGCAGTACTTTACATCCCAATGACTATTTTATAGCTATCAACTTGTACATCTTAATCCCTTCACCTTTTTCACTCAGCCCCTCTGGTAACCATCAGTCTGTTCCCTGTATCTATAAGTCTGTTTCTTTTTTGTTGATTCATTTATTTTGTTTTTTAGATTCTACATATATGTGAAATCATGTGGAATTTGTCTCTGTCTGACTTATTTCACTTAGCATAATACCCTCTAGGTTTATCCGAGCTGTTGCAAATGGTAAAATTTGAGGGGATTTTTATGGCTAAGTAATATTTCATTGTATGATATATATATTTACTACAGCTTTTTTTTTATCTACTCATCTACTGATAGGCACTTAGGTTGCTTCCATATCCTGGCTATTGTGAATAATGCTGCAATGAACAGAGGTGCACTATCCTTTTGAATTCGTGTTTGGGTTCTGTGGATATACATCCAGAAGTGGGATTACTGGACCATATCCCCGTTCCATTTTAAATTTTTTGAGGACCCTCCATACTGCTTTCCATAGTAGCTGCATCAATCTGCACTCCCACCAACAGTGCACAGGGGTTCCCCTTTCTCCACATGCTCAAACCCTTACTTTAAAACATCACTTTTATTCAAAATAGACCCCAAACTCCTCTACATAACTTGAAAAGTCATTTCCATTATCTCTAGCCTCATTGTCGTAAGGTACCAGAAAGCTGAAAAATTAATATTGCTATTCTAGGAGGAAAGGTCAGGTGTTCCTGTTTAGGCTTTCCTGTCCTGTCCTTCCTTTGGGGAGGGGAGGGAGAAGAATGTAGAAGTTTCTAGCTTGCAACAACAATGGGTTATTTAGTTTTAAATCTGAAACAAAGGTTAACTGAGAAACTTCTTCTCTTTCAATGAGAGGCAGAATTTACATACCATCTTGCATTGATTGTAGTTCCTCCCTTTCCTGGAGTCTCGAGAGTAAAATACCTCTAGGCTAGTGAGGGAAGAGGAACCCTGAAAGATTTATAAATGTCTTTGATTGTGTTACCTTGAAGTCTTAATGTTTCTGTGTATCCCTTAGACCAGAGGTCCCCAAATTACAGCCTGCAGGCCGCATGTGGTCCCCTGAGGTCGTTTATCCGCCCCCCCCACTTCCGGAAGGGGCATCTCTTTCATTGGGGGTCAGTGAGAGGTCAGATGCATATTGTGCTCCTGGAGTACTGTATGTGGCAGCACCGCAAAGCGCAGTGTTGCTCACATACAGTACTACTTCCGGTGACGCAGGACGCTCATGTCATGGCTCCAGAAGCGTGTCATATCACTTGTTACAGCTAGCAGTGACAAATATGGAACCAGACATTGACCATCTCATTAGCCAAAAGCAGGCCCATAGTTCCCATTGAAATACTGGTTAGTTTGTTGATTTAAATTTACTTGTTCTTTATTTTAAATATTGTATTTGTTCCCGTTTTGTTTTTTCACTTTAAAATAAGATATGTGCAGTGTGCATAGGGATTTGTTCATAGTTTTTTTTATAGTCCGGCCCTTCAATGGTCTGAGGGACAGTGAACTGGCCCCCTGTGTAAAAAGTTTGGGGACCCCTGCCTAAACACATGTTTTAATCTTGTTAATGATTATGCCATAATGTCATGCTCTCCCCCACCTGCATGTGACCAAGGGTATATAAACAGCCCCTGAATATTTTTGGTTTTTTGCACACAATTCGGGTCTGCTGCCCCGTGTAAGCTATATGTGGCCGGCATATTTAATAAATCTCCTCCTCTAATAAAACTCTTCAAAATTCATCTGGACTTGGTGTCTCTATGTAAACCCACAGAAGTGAGGTACAGTGCCTTTCAGCATCTGGGGTGCGAGTACTTTACAACATCAGCACCTGATATTCTAGTAGGTGCTGTTGTGTGAAGGCCTTGGGCAGATTGCTCCTGCATCCAAAACTCTGATAACTTTATGCCTATGGAGCCACTGTTTCCTCTTCTTAGCATGCTCTCCTTTCCTGATGTTGGCTTGGAAAACTACTCTTCCATGGAGAGACCCCTCTCATTGTCATTTCCTTTTAAAAGACTTTCTTGGTTTCTCCAGGAAGGATGAGTGATTTTACCTTCTGGGTTTGTTACATTTTGTACTTATTCCAAGTATAACACCTAACAACAACCACACAACTACAACTTGTCAAATATTGACCATGTCCTCAGCCCTGTGAGAAATGCTTTACATAGATTATCTCCTTTAATTTTTATAATAGCCCTCTGAGGTAGGTAGTGGGTAATATTATTATTGCCATTTGCAGATAAAGAATTTGAGGCCTTGAGGTGTTACAGAACTTGCTTAAGGAAATACCAGGAGGAGGCAATGGAGCCAGGATGTAACTCCAGGCAATTGGATGCCAGAACCATTGCTTTGAGTGTTTTGCTATCCCCTCTGCCATTGGATTCTTGGTACTAATTTATGGGTCCAGCTTTCCCCTAAAAAGTCAGCTTTTGGAAGGAAGGAACAATAGCTGATTCTATTAGGAATAATAAAACAATATCCCACAGGTAGTAAGAACTCATTAAAGGTTTATTTGATAAATGGATTTGCTACATAATGATTGTTCATTAGTGTGATATCATTCTGGGAGCATTTTGTTCTAAAAAGCATTTTTTTATAGTTGTTGAGAAAAGAATATTGATATTCAGGTTTTATTTATGAAGGTAATTTCTATACTAAAATAAGATGTTAATGGCTAGCTGGGAGGTAGGAGGCAATGAAGTGTTTAGACAGCAAATATCCCAAGGCCTACTTCCTAAATACGCCTTATACAGTTGTGAGAACCTCTGCTCTTATTTTCAGCCAAAGACCAACAAGCACGTTCCTTAATTTGGAAAGCCTTAAAACATCTAGGGGATATACATGAATTCAATCATTCATTCCTGATTGTTTAATGAGTGCCTCCTATTGCAAGGCAGTTGTTATTATTAATATGTTATAGAGGAAAAACAAATAAACCAAGACATGAAATGACTTATTCTAGGATGCATATTAAACTCAAGGCAGGCTCATGGCAGATAGGCCTAATTCATATCTCCTGATTTTCTTCCTCTGTAACCTCTCCAGCCCATGCTATTTAACTCAAGGTGACACATGCAGGATATGTATTGGGTGGACGAGCAGCAGAGAATGAGCCTTAAGCTTGCTCCACGATGTCTCCTGCCACCTGTTTTATGTTCACTGATATTTACAGCTTTGTGTCTTGATTCTTTCCCATCTCTCAGTGCAAGATATTTGCACCCAAATATGCTGGCTCAGAATTTTTGTGTAGGAATATTCTGACACAATTTATTGAACTTCCAGCATTTTAATTTAAACAGATATTCTCACCTCTTTCCCATGACTCTGCGCTCTGACCCTGACTCCCACCCCTGGGCACAGGCCAGAGATAGGCTAGGGGTGGTGGACAGCTGAAGGTGATGGATGGGGTGAAGGTCAGGGATAAGATGAGTCTTAGGGATGAGTTAGAGATTTCTGTTTCACAGATTACTTAGAAATGAAAAACAGTGGTTTTCTGATTTGCCATCAAAACACCCTCGCCCTGCTTTATCCTGTTGTAACTTCCATCTACATATGGTAACCTAGGCCCCCAGCCTATAATCATAGAAGTAGGTTCCTCAGGATAGTTTATTTAAAAAATTCAACTATCAATTTGATGGTTTATTGTTCTTTTTTTTTTATGTCTCTATCCTCCTTGGACTTCTGATATCTTAATCCATATTAATGACAACTTTTCAAAAGTAGGGTATTTAGGAAATATATCCCTGTGATCTAAAAAGTGTTGGTTTTTAAAATATGTGGGTTCCTTTGCCCCATTTTATAGTGTAGAAATCAAAACCTTTAATCCAAGATACAAACAAGAAAGTCTCTGATACAAAGGCACTTATCTAAGGCATAATGGGATTCCTCATGAGAGTGCACCACTCCCTAAAAGAAATCTATGTTTTGGTGGCTGTAATTTGTGGGATTATTTGTGGTCATATTGACTTCTGCCTGTTCCATTCAACTCTTGGCTTTAACTTGGTCCCCTTCACTGTTAGCAATGATGTACGAGTGTGCAGAGCACGTGCTCCTATCATCTCTGCTGACTTAGCCCACTATGATGTTGTGGGGGTTTTTTTGTTGTTTTTTTTTTTTTTACAGAGACAGAGAGTCAGTCAGAGAGAGGGATAGACAGGGACAGACAGACAGGAACAGAGAGAGATGAGAAGCATCAATCATTAGTTTTTCATTGTGCGTTGCAACACCTTAGTTGTTCATTGATTGCTTTCTCATATGTGCCTTGACCACAGGCCTTCAGCAGACCGAGTAACCCCTTGCTGGAGCCAGCGACCTTGGGTTCAAGCTGGTGGGATTTTGCTTAAACCAGATGAGCCCGCGCTCAAGCTGGCGACCTTGGGGTCTTGAACCTGGATCCTCTGCATCCCAGTCCGATGCTCTATCCACTGTGCCACCACCTGGTCAGGCTGATGTTGTTATTTTTAATAGACATGAGTGATGTTTCACTCACACAGACAAGGTAATTTTCCTTCAGGAAAAGATGATTAAGAATATAGAATGTAATAGACTACTAGAAGATTCAAATTTCCTCACCAATATTGATGAATAGGTTTCTAAGTAAACACAGCCCAAGATAGTATATCAGTGGTTTAGATATTTACCCACAGTTGGTTCCTCAGCCTTCTCAAACTATATCGTATCTGCTGTCCTCTTTTAAAGACTGAGTGAGATTTAATGTCTAGACTCTGTTCATTGACCTCTACAAGCTGCCTGGGTCGATTCCCATGACTCTCAGCCTCTTGGCAGAATTTCCAGGCTGGTAGGTCATGGTGGCTTCTTCCCATGCCCTGAGAAAGGGCACGAAGTCCAAATCAACCCAGCCAGCATTGAAGAAACTCCTCAGTCCTCCCCCCACCCCCAGAAGGACAGGATCTCACATTCTGGAGCAGTCACAGTAAAGGGTATCATTTACAGTAAATTTAAATGGTGTTTACTTTTTAAATAGATTTTTTGGAAGCGACAAAGGTTTGTTTTTGGCAGAGTGCTGCTTTTGCTAACTTGCTGAAGGGCTCTCTGCTGGATGAAGGATGATATATACACATTTGCAAAGTTCCATCCTTTTTTCATGCATGCCAACACAGACCACTAATTTATGGGAAGGAAAGCTGTATCTCCTTGAACAGAGGGAAAGTACTGTAGCCTTCCCTTTCTCCCTCCTTTCCTTCTTTGCCTCTCTTCTTCCCTCCCTGGATTCCATGCACTCTCCTTTCAGCAATTACAGCTGGTTTGGGTATTTTATCATTGTATTTTCCCAATCCCACTTTCCTGAGAGGTATAGTATGGTAAAAAACACGGGCTCTGGAGACTTGGTTGTTGGGACTGGAGTCCCAGCTCCACCACCTGTGAGCTCTACAACTTTGCCAAGATTACTTAGCCTCTCTGTGCCTCACTTGCCTTGTGTGTAATATGAGACAAATAATGGCATTAGCCTATAGAATTGCTGTGAGGATTGAGTAGGTGGATCTGTGTAAATGTCTTAGTAAGTGTCTCAGTAAGAGATGTTTTTTGTAATGCTACCCTTGGGTTAGTAGAGGATAATTTGAGCATTGGTGCTTTGAGTCTCTTCATTTTATCTTGTTCCTCTCAAAGAGCAACATTATCAAGGTAAGTTCATCAACAGACTTGGGCTAACATCACCATTTAGTGAAAAGTAAACTGTAGTTGCATTGGAGAAATACCTGTGTATGAGTCTCTAATTCTTCATAATTCTAAATCTTAATAATTAGCATGTACTCAAATTCAATATTGTTACAGGTTCCAGATCTGTAGGAGTAAAACATTTCTTAATAAATAGAATATAAAACCTTCCTAATAGTAAAATGAAAATACTTTTCTGTGTCTTCAGTACCTGGCATAATTTTAAGTACAGAGTACACATTTAATAATGCTTGTTAGTTCATAAGCTTGGCATAGTATTTGTAAAGCCAGTAGCCATGCCACTAACATAGCTGCCTGGCCCATGAAGGTTTACATTTGATTCGGACAAATGGTAATGAAACAACAGAGCCATGAACTGGTGGGCCATCATCTTTAATCCTAGCTTGCACCCAGTGGGCAAGAAATAAACACAGTGGGAAAACACTTCCCTTTTCATTCAGGGCTCCCAAAGCCACTGACTTATTCAAGTTTCCTAGAATCAAAGATTTCTACCTCACCAGCCTTATTCACCTCTGTTCCCCATCTCCTTCTCTCTGCACAAACTGGCTTCTCCTTCAGGACTCCGCCATCTTGGCTGTCTCTCCTCTCCTCCACGTGGCCTTTCTCTGCTCTCCTCTAGCATGGGCTCCTCTGCCCCATTTTATAGTGTAGAAATCAAAACCTTTCATCCAATATACAAACAAGGTAGTCTCTGATCCAAAATCACTTATTGAGGCATAATGGGATTCCTCATGAGAGTGCAGCACCCCACATCATGCAATCAGTCAAGGGTGTGGAGAAAAGCCTAGTCTTAAAACTAAGCCTTAGGCTATAACGACCTGGCCTGCTTACAGCCTGTCCCCCACATTCAGTTCAAACTATAAGCGAGCAAACATATATACCATATTTACAAACCTATTCGACTAACAGTATTATTCCTCCAAAAGCCTCCAGAAGAAGGCTTAGGGTGGAAAAGAAAAGAAGTAGAAGAGTCTACTCTTGGTATGCTTTCTCATGCCAGGACCTAGAACATTCCCAAGTAGGTAAAGATACCTTATTCCATGCTTAGAAATACAGAATTACCTATAAAATACCTCTGTTCCTCAAATAAATATATAGTCATTGCCCTTTCTAAATGTTAATATGGGCCCTGTATGACCATTAACATTATCATTTGTTGAGCAAGTATCCTTTCTACATAATTATGGTGTGAGCCAGATAAAGTCAATACTGTGGTAGAGTGGGCTTGTGGCTTTTTTCTTCATTGAAAGGAGGCATTTTAATGAATGGAGGGTTTGGATCAGTGCATACAAAGTGCTGTGGAAATATGGATTTACCTGCTTTCAGAGTGGTAGCCATGGTGATAAATGAATAGAGTGAAAATTGGTGAAGCCTCTGTAATGTTATTGCGTTTTAGCCCTAGCCCAGGAGTCTTTTGCTCTTAGCCTTGTGATCATGAAATTTTGAAAAGTAAAGCCACACCCAAGGTCAAACCAGGTAGTCGTAATTTACAGGATTGGTGACAGAAAATAGTCTTCTGACCAGAAGAAATGCATTTTTTTTCTGTTTTTGTGTATCTCTTGTCCTAAGCAAGACTCACAGAATACATTGTAATTATTTTGTTGCTGTTGAGGTATGGTTCACAAGTAAAATGAAGTGCTCTTAATTTTTCAGTTTAATAGATTTGAAATTTTAAAATAGATTCACAGAATGCCGCCATATCATTACCCCATGCCGTTTGGGTTTGGGCGATTTTGTGAATAAGACCTGACTGCTGGCTACACCACTATGGATGCTATAGCACCTGTTATTCTCTTCCAGTGGCTGCCATAATCGTCATTGTCACTTCAGAATAAACAGCACATAGAGATCCATAAATTGGATAATATAACCATTGCCTGCAGCAGTACATGGTTAATAGGAAGGAAGGTAGTTAAGGGCAAATGTCATGAAATACGTTGCTCTAATCCCCTTTGAGCTGCAATTATCCCAGCTGAATTTGCATGAAAACAAGTTCCAAGAATATGACCTTTGTAGTCATTTTAAGATATATTTGAAACAGTAAAAATTAGCAGCATGCCCTCCCCTCATGCACTCCTGAAAAAAATTACTATTTTGAGCTATAAACAGAACATGAGTTTTTGTCACAGCAATTCCAGAATAGTGCAGTGGGGTAGCAGAAATAAAGGGATGTTGATGAATGTTGCAAATTATACACGTGGAGGGGTGTTTACAAATCATACTTGATACACTTTTTTTTTGCATTTTTTTTTGTCTGTGGGTAACTGCCACGAACTTTACTCCATTCAGCTGTATAATCATCACCCTGATTTCAGTAGTTTTCTTTGTTCAAGTACTAAAGATATTATAGTGAACTTTTGGTAAACTGTGAGTTTTCTTTGGAATTGTCTAGAGTTTTCTTCTTGGCTCCTGCATTCCAGAGTCTTAAGGACACTGTGGCAACTTTTTTCTCTTTCCTTTTCTTCCTTGATTTTTCTTTCAGATTTTTCAGAATCTTACATAACCAACAGTGGGCTATAGTTATTTAAGCATATGCTTGTGTGCTTATGCACAAAAACACATTTAATTTTTACATACTGTGCTCTGAAGCATGAGCTTTTGTAGAGATACCTTGTCTTCTTAGTCTACAGAAAATTATGCTGGGTCTGAAAAGAAGCATAAAAAAATAAAAGAGGAATCATTAAGACATATGAAGAGTTCTTGTAAATTGGATCTTTGTACTGGCTTACAAATCTTTATAAAAAGCTTAGTAGTCAGCATACTTAATTTACCTCAATTAATAGTGATCACTCTTGCTATTGTTTTTCAAAATAGGACCAAGTCAGTCTACAATTGAGCTAATTACAATCTCTGATTTAGCTGCTTAACTCTTTGCTTTTCCTTTGTTTTCATAAATGACGTGTACAGGCCAAATAATCTTTCCCCTCTCTCTCCTCCCACATTGATTGTTTTTCTTTATTATTTTAATTCTACACTCTGATGATTGCTATAATCTCCTGAAGTCATTGTTCAGGCCAACCACTAAAGTAAGACAGACATGGTGGCTGCATCACAAGGTCCAGAACAATCTCTGAGACACTGCTCAGAGAATTTTATATGCATTCACCTATTCAATCCTTGGAATAGTTCTATAGGTTGTGTTAAAAATCATTCAACCGAGTCAACCATTCATGAATTGGGCAGCAAATCAAAAGGAGCTCCAGAAAGCTGTACAAAATAAAAATCTGTTATAGGCAGAAAGGGCAGGAAAAGAAGTTGCTAGCAAAAAAGAGTGGATTGTTTTAGGTTAGGTGACCTTACTTTGGAGAATGAAAGTCCGGCTGATCACTTTACTACTGCTGATCCTGTAATTCAGATTCCAGGTTACATTCCTGGGAGAGATTACAACTACAATTAAGTTAAGTATTAAGTCTTTGCTAACACGGGGCTTAGCACAAGTGACTCCATTTTGGGGCCTGTCTTCTCTTTTTTAACAGTTTATACTATTGTGGTTTTTTATGAATGAAGTGACTAGACCTCTATTCTTGTCTTCTTGAAAGAAAGAATTCAGTCAGGGGACAAAGTGCAGCAAGCAAAGCAAGGATTTATTGGCCTTGCAGGAACACACTCAGAAAGGTCTGAGTGGGCAACTCGTTCATGAGAATGAGTGCCTCAATCAGTTACACAACTTAGGTCTTTATGGGCTTTTACTTTTCCGGACCTTCCTGTCCCTGTTTTTTTTTTTCCCTCCCTGCCCTCCCCGGAGTTTCTCCCTCTCATTTATCTGTCTTCATTGTGGCTGATACTGTATCAGGGAACTTGCAACCACCAGTCTGGGTGGGTGTGATGAGGACTGTTCCCACTTTAAGATACATCTAGCTAGACCCAGCAGACATGCAGGAAGGGCCTGCGAGCAATTTATCTCTTCCCCTCTTTGCCTGTCCCAGCTCGTGTCTAACTAGCTACCTAACCTAACATGAGGTAAGTAAGACATAGAGAGGCTAAGTGACTTGAGCAAGGTTGTAGAGTGCATGGGTTGTGGAGCTGGGGCCTATGCTCTTACACCCTGCGCCATACTGGAGAGTGGGGTTGGAAAATGCAATGATAAAAAACAAAACTGGGAAAAAGGAGCTGAAAGGAGAGGGTATGAAATCCAGAGCCACCATCTTCATCCCAGTTGTTACAAACACGTGTGAAGAACTCTTTCTTTACTGGGGCAGTGAGAGTAGGAGAGGAAGGAGGGTGGTCTGCAGCTCATCCTCTCTATCCAACAGTGATACAAATACCGTATTTTTCGCTCTGTAAGACGTACCTGACCATAAGACACACCTAGGGTTTTAAGGAGGAAAATAAGAAAAAATTATTCTGAACCAAATGGTGTGTTAAAATATTTAATAAAATACTGTATTTTTTGCTTCATAAGATGCACAGACATTTTCCCCTCCACTTTTTGGGGGAAAGAAGTGTGTCTATGGAGTGAAAAATACAGTATATCATCTAATTAGCACCTTCTCAATGACCACCCTATTAAAAATTGCAACCTGCTCCTGCTGGAAGAACCTGGTCCAAGATGCCTATTTTTTTCACTTCACATTCTAAGATACTATGTAACTAATTGTAAAGCCAGTAGCCACGGCCACCATCACAGTTGTCTGGCCCATGCAGGTTCACATTTGATTAGGACAAATGGTAACAAAACAATGGAGCCATGAACCAGTGGGCCATTACCTTTAATCCTAGCTTGCACTGGATGGGCAAGTAAAACCACACACTGGGCTCCAAAACCCACTCATTCAGTGCTCACAAAGCTACTGACTTATCTGAATTTCCTAGAATCAAAGGTTTCTAGCTCACCAGCCTTATTCACCTCTGTTCCCCATCTCCTTCTCTCTGCACAAACTGGCTTCTCCTTCAGCACTCCACCATCTTGGCTGCTTCTCCTCTCCTCCACATGGCCTTACTCTGCTCTCCTCCAGCATAGGCTCCTTCTAGAACGAAATTATTCTTCCCCGGAACAACGTGATCTCTCTTCCTTTTAAAACCTTTTGGCGCGAAAGCCCTCCTCCAACACACATTAATATAATCACGCCCACCCCAAGCACGAAGGACAAGTAACATTATCACCTGGGCTTCCACGTGGGCAGCGCCATCTTTAACGAAGTGAGCATAATATATTTTATCTACCCAACACTAATTTATTTTGTGTATTAAATAATAATAAATTCCAATATGACAGGTTTTTAAAATCTGTTTTATTCTCTGATATTAACTGAGACTTGAACATATTGGCTCCTCAAAATATACAGTTTAAATGAATTACTAGTACCACTATTACCCCACCACTATCTTCAATTATAGCAAGTAATGACCACAGAGTTTCTTAGCTGAAAGTGACCAGAGGTTATCTCTAGTGCAACTTCTCCTTTTGTAAAGGAAGAGACTATTTGGAGTAGCCCCAGTCTCTCTGCCATTTTGTTTTGTTGGGTCTGTGTCTTGACTGAGTGTTGGTCAAATAAGTGTAAATATGATATATAGGTTTTCTCACTTATAGTTTGCATTGGGTGTA
This sequence comes from Saccopteryx bilineata, assembly GCF_036850765.1. Lineage (NCBI taxonomy): Eukaryota > Metazoa > Chordata > Mammalia > Chiroptera > Emballonuridae > Saccopteryx > Saccopteryx bilineata. The sequence continues at coordinate 201,887,850 of NC_089494.1, forward strand.
GGGGGCAGGCTGTAAGCAGGCAGAGTCATTATAGCCTAAGGCTTAGTTTTAAGACTAAGCCTTTCCCACCCTAAGTGACTTTGTATCAGAGACCTTTTTGTTTATATATTGGATTAAAGGTTTTGATTTCTACACTATAAAATGGGGCAGAGGAGCCCATGCTAGAGGAGAGCAGAGAAAGGCCACGTGGAGGAGAGGAGAAGCAGCCAAGATGGCGGAGTGCTGAAGGAGAAGCCATTTTTTGTAGAGTTTGTGCAGAGAGAAGGAGATGGGGAACAGAGGTGAATAAGGCTGGTGAGGTAGAAATCTTTGATTCTAGAAAACTCGAAGAAGTCAGTTACTTTGGGAGCCCTGAATGGAAAGAGAAATGTTTTCCCACTGTGTGCATTTCTTGCCCGTCGGGTGCAAGCTAAGATTAAAGCTAATGGCCCACCAGTTCTTGGCTCCATTGTTTCATTACTGTCTGTCCCAATCAAATGCAAACCTGCATGGGCCAGGCGGCTGTGATGGTGGCAGTGGATACTGGCCTTACACTGAGCCTTCAGGAGAATTTACAAGTCCAGGTGCACAGGGCCCCAACTAGCTATTTCATTAGAAAAGACTGAAGAGTTAGAGTAGATTTTGTGACATTTCTTGAAATTTGAAGCCTCCAGGATTCTTTTAGTTCTGCCCTTCCCTCTGGACAAGCTCTTGAAACTATTACCAAATTCTAATGCAACCAGTGTTTGATACTTTCAGTTTTATGCTTCTACTCAGCTCAAGCATAGAAAAGTGTCAGATTAGTCAAATCTAGCTTGACACTTGATGCCAATTTATATTTATGGATATTTTAGCTGCTTAAATACATTTATTTTAAGTACTAACAAAAAAAATTAACTTTCTAGCATTTTCTTAAAACTGAGTCTTTGACCACAAAAAGGTCATTGTACTGGGCAAAAAGTCTATAATTTTCTTTAAAAAAAAAATAACCTAGCACTGGGTATTTTTGCAGCCATAATTCCTAGCTTGTGCATTTCAATAACATTTTTTAAATTAAATTTTTTGGGGTGACATTGATTAATAAGATTATATAGGTTGCAAGTGTACATTTCTATGATGCATGATCTGTATATTGTACTGTGCCCACCACCCAAAGTTAAATAATCTTTCTTCACCATATGTTTGACCCTTTTACCCTTTACTACTCCTCTACTCTCCTTTCTTCTAGTAACTACCATCTTGTTGTCTGTGTCTGTGAGTTTTTTCTCTTGTTTGTTCATTTGTTTTTCAGTTTTTTATCTCACTTGTGAGTGAAACCGTATGGTTCTTAACTTTTTCTGTCTGACTTCTTTTGCTTAGCATGATATTCTCAAGGTCTATCCATGTTGTTGCAAATGATAGTATTTCATCTTTTCTTACCACTGTGACTAATGCTGCAATGAACATAGTGGTACATATATCTTTGCAAATAAATATATATATTTTTTCAGTAGATATCCAGAAGATGAATTGCTGGGTCTTAGGGTAACTCTATTCTTAATTTTTTGAGGAACCGCCATACTGTTTTTTGTAATGGCTGTACCAGTTTACATGCACACCAGCAGTGAATGAGGGATCTTTATTCCCTACAGGCTCTCCAACACTTGTTATTACTTGTCTTACTGATAATAGCCATTCTAACAGGTGTGAGGTGGCATCTCATTGTAGTTTCATTCCCCTAATAGCTAAGGAAATTGAGCATCTTTTCGTACAGAATGGGACTAAAGTAGATTTACAGTTGATCCTATGGAAAATAATAAAATAATAAATAATAATATAAGAATAAACATTGTGTTTCACATACTTATAACTGGAAAGCTGCTTTTGCTCCACCCTGTATACCTGTTGGCCATTTGTATATCTTCTTGAAAGAAGTGTCTGTTCAGGTCCCCTGCTCATTTTTTTAATTGAGTTGTTTGTGTGTTAAAGAACTCATATACACAACTCAATATCAATAACCTTCCATAAAGTTTTCTTTTTTCCTTCTTTCTTATTTTCTTCATTCCCCTATTTAGCATTCTCTGCCTTTCCTTTCTCGCTTCCTTCTTTCATTCCTTTTCCCCTTGACCTAATATATCAGGTAACAAGGTGGAAGTTATAAACTGTTTCCACCTCCCACCCTGCTCCCCACAGACACATCACATTGTTGAAATCATCTTTAGGCCTTGGCTGAAAAGATGGTTTGGATTCACATAGACCATGTTGCTTAGTTCATAAATATTGAAAGTCTCCCATGAATGAGCTCACAGTGTAGTGGTGGTGGCAGCAGGCAACATCACTCTTCTTGGATAAATCACAACAGGGTGAGTTCTATAATAACTACACAAACACAATGCTTTGATAGCAGAGAAAAGGTTGTAAGTAGCCTTTCCTGGAAGAGCCACTCACTCGGTCTGCTCTTTCCATTCTAGGCTCTCGCCAGGGCCGTGTCTAACTGTACCTCTGGGTTCTCTCACTTGGTGGCTGAGACTGCTTATCTTCTGAGTCAGGGGCTGCAGATGCTCTAAATCAAATACTTGCCTGCCCCATGGCAATGAGTGAGGTAACTCTCCAGTGTTGCTAGCACCGGAGACCATGCTCTCTGTCCTGCTCTGAGGTTGAGTCTAAATTTAAAGATCTTTAAAACCACACACCATGCAGGCTTGCAGAACTGCTTATATTTGTTGAAAAGAAAATGGTGCTGCTGGTGTGGAGTTGCAAGATAAGCAGAGAACCCAGTAAATGACTCAGTGCGAGTTTCCCCCAAGGGGAGGATAAGGAAAAGAGTATACTGTTATTTTTGCAAAGGAAACTGGCACTTAACATGATTATTGCAACTCAGAGCGCTTGGCTTTTCCCACTGAGGAGATCAAACGTGGTAAAAGCAGAGCAGCTCTTCCCAAACTGAATCTTCATGAGCCCCAGTCTCCCACTGAGATGTCAACATGGCCAATATCCTCGAGATGTCACAGTGGCCCATATCCTTGGCAAGAGGAGCTCTTTAACTAATTAGAGCCTCGAGCTGGCTGCTTGCGACAGAAGCACCTGAGTATGGTTTCCTGTGGGAAGAATCACAGAAGGCCACTACCTGTGACTTGCTACTTCCTCGGAGGCCTGCCACAAGCATCCACTTGTCTCCCTGGGGAACACAGGGGTGCCGTGTCCTCCTGATTAGGGATCTGCTTCACTTGGCATTCCTTAGAGAAGGCTTTACAACCCAGTCTTTCCTTGCAAGGAATTCCAGAGGCAGGACAAAGACAGAAAGGAAGGTCGCGTTTCCTGTTTCTGTTTGGAGAGCCAGGAGAGTAAGCACGTGGAGCAAGCAGAAGGCGGCTAAGGAAAGGTTGCACTTCTGGCTGAATCCAAGCTTATCCTCTTGTGTCAGCTCTGGAAATTCAAGGTTATCCAAGTAGGAAGAGGTCTTGAGGCTCTTGAGTGTCATCAAGGTGATCTGGCGTCATTTGAGGGCTGTCCTCCGTTATCTCTTCAGGGGATTTGGGCCTCTGTTGTCAGGAGCCGCGTTTCCAGGTGTCTCAGAGGAAGCAGCATCTTGCTGGTTTGCGAGTGTTTTGCATACCCTTGTTGTGCTTCAGGAAGCACCTTCTGCTCATGTTGCTACAGGGATGTCTTTTGGAAGACTTGTTTCAGGTTACTCAGGAAGGACAGAGATGTGCTGGGGACAGAGCAGGGCTCACCTTCCCTTGCAGAGCTGTGCTGAGGTAGAGGTCACATGACTGCAATGAAAACCGCTGACGGTGCCACTTCTGGTCCTGATCCACCCCGGCATCTGGCTTCCTTCTTTTGGCTTCAGTCCTGGGCCCTCATAATCTTGGGGGGGGGGGAGGAAATGTTTTCTTTGACTATTTTCTCTGTGTCCCTCCTACCTCTCTAAAGTATTTCAAAAAATCTCTTAAGCCTTTAAAGAATATGATAATGTACTTTCACACATCAAATGGAGTTATTATTTCTTTACTGGTAAACAGGCGTGTGGAATATTTATAGCATCAGGTGATGTGATTTTCAGTTTCTACGTAACTACTAAATGACTCTGGAGCCCAGCTGCCTGAATACTGTACAATGCTGCCTCCAGCACTCATTAACCCTGTGATGTTCATCACATTACTAAGCCTCTCTGTGCCTCCCTTTCTTCATTGTTTTTTCAGAAATCATTTGATTTTAATGATGCGGAAAGGTCTGTCTCATTCATAGTGAGCAAAAGTCAGTAACAAACATCCACACTGTGTTCCATAACAGCTCAAAAAGCATTGTATACAACATAGTACAAACTGAAATTCAGGGTTTACTCGTGCTTTCTTTTCAAACTGGAAACTTCAAAACGATAAATGCATAATTAAAAATTGTGTTACTGAATTCCTCCATTAGAAATTGTTTTGTTCTAGGGGAGGAAATAAAATTTGACAATATGTGGGTTTTGTGTGCTTTCCTTACAACATCTTCTTAAAATCAATACTTTTAGCTACTTTAGTATTACTCCTAAAGTAATGCTAAAGGAATACTATTAAAGCATTAGTATAGTACACTATATTGATGTAGTATTAGTTTAGATTTAGATGTGGGAGTGACCAACTAAGGAGGTAATTATTAAAACCTTGAAAGTAAATGTAAACCCTGAGACAGACTGAAAAAGTAAGATGAGCCCTGGCCGGGTAGCTCGGTTGGTTACAGCATCATCCTGATACAGCAAGGCTGTGGGTTCGATTCCAGGTCAGGGCACATACAAGAATCAACCAGTGAGTGCATAAATAAGTGGAACAACAAAATCGATTTCTCTTTCTTCCTTCCTTTCTCTCTCTAAAATCAATAAATAAAAATTAAAAAAATAAAAGAGACCTGGCCAGTTGGCTGAGCGGTAGAGTGTTGGCCCAGCCTGTGAAAGTCCTGGGTTCGATTGCTGATCAGGGCACACAGGAGAAGCGCCCATCTGCTTCTCCACCCTTCCCCCTCTCTTTTCTTTCTATCTCTCTCTTTTCCTCCTGCAGCCAAGGCTCCATTGGAGCAAAGTTGACCCTGAGCCCTGAGGATGGCTCCATGTCCTCTGCCTCAGTCGCTAGAATGACTCCAGCCCCAACAGAGCAACACCCCAGATGGGCAGAGCATTTCCCCCTGGTGGGCATGCCGGATGGATCCCGGTTAGGCACATGCGGGAGTCTGTCTGACTGCCTCCATGCTTCTAATGTTGGGAAAAAAATAAAAGGGAAAAGAGTAAGGTGAGGAACTAGATGAAAGGAAAAGTTTAGGGAACCCTACTATTTAGGGGTCAAACAAAACAAAAGACATAAAAGAAGACAAAGCTAATGAGCCAGTAGGGAGGACCAGAGAGTTTGAAGATGCTGAGAAAAAGGGGAATCAACTGATGCAGCAGTGTCTTGAAGATGGAGAAAAAAGGGGCGTTGGTCATGGGATCAAGAGGATAAATGCAAAAATTAACCTCAACAGATGGAGAAACACCTCATGTGCATAGAGAACATTTCAGTTTGAATGGATTGGGTATGATGTTTCTTCATTTTTAAAATGGAGATAATGATGACATTAAACTCACAGTCCAGGATCTCATGAGTGTCTCGATGTCATATCTAGATCTAGCTTTTTTTCTTCTAGAGATAGATCTCCTTTCCTCCTCCCCACCATGGGAAATTATCTACCCTCACACACATGCTGCAGACAGTGGTGGAACAGAAACAAGATAACCCCAGTAATTTCTACTATCAAAAACAGGAAACAGACTCACAGCAGCCTCTGGTCGGGCCCACCTGACATCTGTGAGGGCAACTTACCCTTGGGTAGGCCTCACTTCTGTTTCCAGGAAATAATTTACCAGGCTTCTGGCCCTCGAAAAGGGTTTTCTTTAACTATAAATATTATCTTCTCTGGCCATAAGCAAAGATGGCATTACATACTATGTCTACTTGGGTAAGGAGCTACCATCTTAAACTATTCAATACTACCATTAAACAGCCACAGTCCCTTTTAATCCGAGGCTCTTTAATGCACTCAAAAACTTGGTTGGCTCTTGCTTATTTGATTCCAGTTAGTCCCATGTGCTAATATACATGCCCATATTTTTTTTTATTTTTAAAATATTACATGCTTTTTTCTTTTTATTGAAGTATAATTCACAGATAGAAAACACACAGATATTAAGTATGCCAGTTTAGTACAGTTGTGTATTCCCGTGTGTCTACCTATATTGAGCTAAAGAACTTTTCCAGCATGCCACCTTCATGCTGGGTTGACTCCTTCATGCCCCCCAGTAGAAAAAAAAAAGCGCCAGTTTTCAGACCTCTATCACCATAGATAGGTTTTGCCTATGTCTGAACTTCCTGTCAATGGAATCATACAGTATTTACTCTTGTTTCTGGCTTCTTTCATCCAACATTGTGTCTGTGAGAGTCACGTGTAGCAGCATATAGCAGCAGCTTTTTTTTCTTGCCAATACTGTTTGGTATTCCATTACAAGAATACCAAATTTATTAATCTGTTCAGCTATTGGTGCACTTTTTAGCTGCTTCCACTTTTAGGATATTGTGTTAACAGTGCCTTGATTACTTCTGTACCTGTTTTTTGGTGGCTGAAGCATTCTTTCATCTAGGTATATATGCACAGGAGTAGAATTTCTGGGTCATAGAGTAGACACATTTATGTTTGGCTTTAGTGAAGACTTCCTAATCTTTTCCAAAGTGGTATATCACTTATTTTCATAGTTTGTAAGAGATAAATTATTGTAACCTAATGCTCCATGAGGTTGCAAGCTTTCTACCACTTATAATAAGTTTTGCCCCATTCTCCAATGTTGTTCACGCAAATGGGATGAGGCATCTTTCTGACCATGGCCCTTGTTGGCATGAGCTACTTCAAATCCTGTGTGCTCCTCCAGTCAGGAGATGGGAAGGCAGAGTTCTCTTAGGGTTCCTTGCAGTGCATGGACCCCCTGGTCGGTCCTTTTTCACAGGGTCTTGATTAAACTGCACCTCCTCCAGGGCCATCATCTACCTCTTGGACTGATGTTTTCCCTCAACCCTTGATGGATCAGCAGCTCTCCTTGCATGCCCTAGACATCATTAGTGAGAGTTTGGGAGCCACTCTCCTGACTGAACAGTGGTTCCAGAACTCCCATAGGAATGCTGTTTACAGATCAGCTGTCCCTTATTCAGAGATCCCTTGGGGAGGAACAAAGATGTTCTCTCATCTTTGGAGCTTGTTTCTTTTTGTCTTTTTCTTTTTTTTATTACAGAGACAGAGAGAGAGAGTCAGAGAGAGGGATAGATAGGGACAGACAGACAGGAACGGAGAGAGATGAGAAGCATCAATCATAAGTTTTTCGTTGTAACACCTTAGTTCAGGGGTCCCCAAACTATGCCTGCGGACCACATGTGGCCCCCGGCCATTTATCCGGCCCCCACTGCACTTCCAGAAGGGGCACGTCACCTCTTTTATTGGTGGTCAGTGAGAGGAGCACAGGATACATAGTACTACTTCCGGTGACATGGGACGCACGCATTACGGCTCCAGAAGCGCATCATATCACTTGTTATGGGTAGCAGTGACAAATATGGAACCAGACATTGACCATCTCTTTAGCCAAAAGCAGGCCCATCGTTCCCATTGAAATACTGGTCAGTTTGTTGATTTAAATTTACTTGTTCTTTATTTTAAATACTGTATTTGTTCCTGTTTTGTTTTTTTACTTTAAAATAAGATATATGCAGTGTGCATAAGGATTTGTTCATAGTTTTTTTTATAGTCCAGCCCTCCAACGGTCTGAGGGACAGTGAACTGGCCCCTGTGTAAAAAGTTTGGGGACCCCTGCCTTAGTTGTTCATTGATTTCTTTCTCATATGTGCCTTGACCGCGGGCCTTCAGCAGACCAAGTAACCACTTGCTCGAGCCAGAGACCTTGGGTCCAAGCTGGTGAGCTTTTTTGCTCAAACCAGATGAGCCCACGCTCAAGCTGGCAACCTCGGGGTCTCGAACCTGGGTCTTCCACATCCCAGTCTGATGCTCTATCCACTGCACCACCGCCTGGTTAGGCTGGAGCTTGTTTCTTGTTGTGCTTTAGAAGAGCCAGCAGCAGTGACTTTGTTCCCAGGCAGCAACTAGAACCTCATCTCATTCTTCTCATCTTTCTAGTATTTTGTTTCCTGAGGAAAGACTGACTAGAGTGACTATCACAGCGCCCCCTGCACTCTCCAGTTTATTCTTATTAAGCACTGGGTTGATTGAATTTTGCCCCAAAGTCAAAGAGCCTGAGACATCCTGGCTAGGATTCTGGCCTTCTGGCCTGTGCAGAAAGTATGGGCATCCTGGGGAAGGAACTGGTTGAGGAGAAGGAACAGGCAGGGCTTGTCTGCCCAATGACCTCTACTGGACTCTAAAAAATTCTTGTTTCAGTTTGTGTGATATAATTGAGTTGATCTAATTTAAATGCAGAAGGAATGGACAAATATGTCCAAGGAAATTTTAGAGAATGACCTTTAAGGCAACCTGGTTGACGGAAAGGCCAGAACTCAGAAGCTTTATGCTATGAAGCTGCACTGAGTTTATTCATTTTACTCACTATCTTTTTATTTCTGTTGGATTTTTTCTATTAAAATTTTTAAACGCCTGACCTGTGGTGGCGCAGTGGATGGGGTGTCAACCTGGGAATGCTGAGGTTGCCGGTTCGAAACCCTGGGCTTGCCTAGTCAAGGCACATGTGGGAGTTGATGCTTCCAGCTCCTCCCCCCTGTCTCTCTCCTCTCTCTCTCTCTCTCTCTCTCTCTCTCTCTCTGTCTCTCTCTCTCCCTCTCCCTCCTCTCTACAATGAATAAATAAAAAATAAAATCTTAGGCACTTCAAAAAAAATTTTAAAACAACTATACCATTTTTTGCTTTATTTATTGGTTTTTACCTGAATATCTTGGGTCTCCCCAGGCTCTGATTACAAATGCTAGCATTGAATACTATATTATGTCAGCTGCTCCTAGCACCTGCCTGTTGACATAGACAACTCAATTCTTGTCGAAGTTTCTCTCTCCATGTGTTTCTGGAAGTTCTCAGGAGTTTTTAACATGGACTTCTCAGGTTTCCTAGTGGAATTCTGCTCACTAGAATAAAGTGAGGGACACTCGTCACTGCTTTCCTTGGCTACCGGCTTCCCATAAACACCGCTTACCTGTCAGTCTGGTGGGTAGGCAGGCGTCACTGCTTTCCTTGGCTACCGGCTTCCCATAAACACCACTTACCTGTCAGTCTGGTGGGTAGGCAGGCGCCACTGCTATGGAGCTTTGCCCCTGGACCCTACGGGGTGCTGCTATGCTTCACTGACGAAAGGGAAGAACACCCCTCTCCCCAGCTCTGTGAAGAACTGGGCTCTTAGGCCTCAACGCAGCACTGCTTGATCTCAGAATTTCAGTCTTTCTCAAACACAATGCCTTCAGCCTCTGGTCTTACCACACTCCTCTCTGGGCTCAAGGCCAGTTCCTAAATCTAAGAGGACAGGTTAAATGCCACAATATTCCTCTCCAGTATGCTCATCTGTCCCCTCCTCATCTGTATCTTCCCTTTCTCCTAAACACACTTGCGCCAACATTTCGGCCCTCTCTTTTTTCCAGAAACACCTCACAGATGTCTTTGTCCATACACATATGTGCTCAGATGGTTAGCAACCCAGTTTCATACCTCAGAATCCCAATCTAGACCCGTAGGAGGCTCTGATTATCTACTTCTTCAAACTGGTGAGTAGCCCAGAGTCTATGCTCACAAGACTTTTAGTTTTTGACAAGTGTGAAAGTTAATTAAGCAAAATGTTAGTTGCTTTCTTCCTCTAGGCACCAATCAACTTCTAGAGGAAATCCATGTTTATGTTTCTAGTGCTCTTCATCTCTGTAATGTGCATTTCAACGGTGTCTGGATTTAAAGGATTGAGAGAGCCAGAGTGTCTGTAGATTCTTATCTTGGCCTCCATTCATAAATAAAGGAAGCTAGATCATTTATTGAACAACTCATTCAGCATCCTTAGAAGGAAGCTTGCTACCTCAGCATTTTCAAAGTTGCCTTTTGTCTGCAGAAAACTCTTTCTAGTGGGATCAGTGCATACCAGGTAGTTATGACCTGGTCAGTTAGTTCCGCTTCAACTTAATGTCATTTCTAACTGTGAAGTGTAAAAAATACATATATATTTTTTAGATGAAAAAATAGACATAATTCCAAGAATAAATTAAAACTGAAATTAGATTGAGTCTATGAAAATGAGCAACAAATGCTTTTAGAAGGTAATACTGATTGATTCAGGAAGGTTATGTTGAAGTTAGCACAACATGGTGAAAAGACCTAGATCTTAGATCTGGCTTCGTCATGGATTTGTATGGTTTCGGGCAGTACCTTAATTCAGTATCTGTTTCTTCATCTGAGAGATGTTCCCAACAGCAGTGAGGCCTGACCTGCAAAGCGTTCGCAAGGGTCGACTGCGCACCTGCCGGAATGCACAAGTGCGTGTCCTTTGTGTGAAGGTGGAGAAAGGAGAAAACAGAGGGGAGCGGAAAGAAGACCGTTTTTGCTTTCTGTATGGTCTATAGGAGGACAGAGGGGAAGATTTAAAAAACTTTGAAAGTTTTGGGAAAGGAAGAAGAGAACAGAAAGAGTCAATTAGGGGGAGGTCGGTTGCGGTGTTTCATGCCTTACAAATGATGGAAGCTGGGGTGGGGCCTTTCTATTTGAACCAAACTGAGATGACCCCTAGGTACTGCCAACTCCCCAAGAGCAGAAAGCACTGTGTTGTCACTTCTATCATCCCTGCACATCCAGACCATCGCTGGGACAGAGCGATTTTCAATAAATGTCTATTGAATAATGAACAAATGAATGAATGGATCCCAGGTATAACTTAACCACATGAGTATACAAAGCAATCTCCAGATAAATACATGGGAATGAATAAGTGAATACACAACTCATATCTGACAACTGTGCAATTAGGTTAGTTTGAGGACTGTGAAATATGCAAGTAGGTGGGTACAAAACAGTTAAAGTGCAAACACCAGTGAAACAGCAGGCAGAGCGTTTTTAATCCCTGTGGCTGCTGCTGCGGCTACTGGGGATGGTTTCAGGAATTTGTTTATATGATAGAGGAAGGGACCATGTAAATATAATTTATGGACTTTCAAGTATTAAAGTAGTCTCTTTTGTACTTTCATTCTGAAGATCTGTCTTCCAAAACCTGGGGCGAGTTATAAAACCCCTATCACCATAGTGATTTGCAAAATATGCATTGGAAAATAGTAGCAGCTCCTGGAAAACTGGGTGAATGTGCAGATATACTCAGGGCTGTGTTAAAAAGGTATTGAAAAGTCTGACCTTGAGGCATTTGCCCCATATTTAGACTTTTAAGAACTGTAAACCCACCAGGGCCTCCTTCATACACTGTCAATGCTTTGTTTATATTAGTTGCACGAATGAGTGAGACAAGGGAAGTTGGATCAGAACTTCTCAAATTCTGTTTTTCTGTTTAGCTTTCCAAACACTACCCCTTAGAGAGACTGGAAAAGTACTGGGTTGAACAGATGGAGGATTGTGATATTTGAACAGTGTCACTCATAGATATGTTTAGGACTTGGCCTCAGAGAATGAGATAATATGCGGACCTGTATTTTTCATTTAAGAATAGAGAAGAATTTTAGCCAATATAAAAAACAGAAAAGGTAAGTAGGATATAGATTTTAACTCAGGAAAGCATTTGAGTGAGAATATGCAGTCATGAGGCATATCTAAGGGGTTAAGGAAGAAAATAGTTGAATTTTTTGGGTCATCTCTGGGGAAGGATATTTTTATAAAAATTGACAAGTTTGTCATATTGCTGTATTACTAACTGGCTGACCTTTAAAGGCATTCAAGATTTCAAACATGGCTATTGGAACTTTTGGTAGCCTTAACTATGGCAGAACCCATTTTAGCACACCAATCATTGGGACACGTGCGTGGGCCAGAAAAGCCCAAAATTCCTAAGGGGAAAATAGATCTGCTCTTCATCCACAAGGTCCAATAGACAACTGTCATTATGGATTTCATGATGGAATTGCCTCCCCTCCCCCCTCCACAGCCACAAGGAAGATTGTTGCCCTCACCAAGACATCACAACGCAGAGCACATAACCGTCAGTCATACTCAGTTCATTAGGGAATTTCTTGCTTCTACAATTAATATAAAATCTGACCTCTGATTCCATGTATTAGTTTATATCATGAATCTAGAAGGCACCATTCAAAATCCTGCTTGTCCAGAACCATCTGCTCTCTGGACTCCATTCTCACACTAGTGGTCCAGGGAATGTATTGTGGCCTCTTCTACATAGAACCTGATATGCTAACACTGCTAAGTCTATATGTAATATGTATAATAATCTACCACATTCCTCCATGCAGAAAACCCTATAGCTTTTCCCCTTAGTTTTTTACTCCTCCAAATATTTATACTACCACAATGCCAACATCTGGTGGGTACCAAGAAAAGCTACCAGTTACTTAAGACTATCTGTAAGACACCCTTTTCTGAGGCAAGAAGCAACCCTCAGTGCTAATTTCTATAAGCTCAAACATCAGGAAAACAATCTGAATTGAAGAAAGCTTATATTCCCAGTACAAATACAGAACCTGTCCCAGACAAAACCTGGAGGACCACTCTTTTACTTTTGAGAAAGACAAGATCATCTGTTTCTGTATGTGCCCTGACCAGGGATTGAACCAGCAACCTCTGTGCTTTGGGACAGTGCTCCAGCCAACGGAGCACCCGGCCAGGACTAGGACCACTCTTTGGAATTCTTTAAAGTCAAAAAAAGTAATCGTATTCCATGTCCACTGTCCCGTGCCTGTGGACACACCTTGTGTTTCACTGCTCACTGTTATATTTGACCTTCCAAACTCTGCTTCCCATCTGACTCTCAAAGTCTAAAGTAGAGAAACAGAGAACTTGGGAGTCAACCCCGCAGAAAGCAGCAATATCTTCTAACACCTGACTGAAGGGATTGATACGGGCTACAGCCCCACCACTCACCTCAGTAATGCCAGTGTGTGCCATCTGGCAAATGCAGCGTGGTCTTAAGAGCCACTTCTCAGGGAAGGGTCATGGAAGAAGGGCAGGTACCAACTTTCACCTCATCTACTTTCTAAAATGGAGTCAACTCTGAACAAAGGTTAGCTGGTCATCTTCAGGACTTCCACTGGCACCCTCCTCTTTGATTCTGACCACATGGCTTCACTTTGTCTCCAAAGTCTGCCTCAAATCTGATTTCAATAACCACCTGCACCCTTTTCTAGACTCGTCATGTTTTCTCCCTGTCCCATCAGGATTGTGGGCTTCTATTTTCCCTTGAGTCTTCTGGCTTAGCTCAGCCACCCCACTTGTCTTAGTCTATATGGGCTGCTATAACAAACATACCATAGACTGGGTGGCTTAAAAATATTTATTTCATGCATTTCTGGAGGCTGGGAAATCTAAGATCAAGGCCCTGGCAGGTTTGGTGTCTGGTGAGGGCCCACTTTCTAGTTCATAGACAGTAGTCTTCTTGCTGTGTCATCACGTAGCAGAAAGAGGACAGAAGAGTCCTCAGGGGTTCCTTTTATAAAGGCACTAATTCTATTTATAAGGGCTCTACCCTCATGGCCTAATTACCTCCCCAAAGACCCCACCTTCAAATACCATTACAGCAAGGGTTAGCATTTTAACATATGCATCTGGGGAGGAGAGCATAAACATTTAGCCCATTGTACCAATTGCGCACCTGTACCTGCACATGCATGCACAGTTGTGCGCGTTTATTCACAGGCGTACACCCAGAAGTGCAGGCCAGAAGTATGATGCAAAATGAAACAGGAGTAGTAGTCAGGGGTCAGATGATGAATAACCTCCTAAGTAGTTTGGATTGTATTCTCTAAACTGTGAGAACTCACGGAAGAGTTTTAAGCAGGAGAACAATCTAATGTGTATTTTACAAAAACTCCTTTTCTAAATGCAGCATAGAAGATGATTTAGAGCCCATCAGCACTAAGAGCAGATGCTACTCTCTCAACCCAAGCCTTTCCTGCTTACCTGACTCTTAGCTCTTCAATTCACAAGAAACTTTGTCTACCTCTGTGATCTGCCTGCCATACACTGGTTGCTCAATCAACATTTTAAAAATGAAGGCAAGAAAGCACACTAGATCTGCAAAAATGGATGTATCAATAAATAAGATGTCTGGAATTGTTAGAAAGGAGCAGCAAAGGAGGGCTAAGAAGGGCAGCGAGGATAATAAGGACGTGGTCTTTTACTTAGGATGTATATAGATGGGTGTGGAGAAGACATAAAGTTGCTGAGGAAAAGTAAATAGAAGTTGGAGTAGACAAGTGTGACACAAAAAGAATAATGTAGAGAGACAATGTAGATTATGTGGCTGGAGAGAAGAGATGCTTGATGTAAATTTAGTTCTAGCAATCATGCTGAATGGAAGGGGAAACCCACTGTTCATGAAGGAGGGCAGGAGAGCTGTGCCAAGGTGAGACTTTTCTTGCATGGAAGCTGAGTTGGAAGATGTAGTTTATAAAAAATAAGAGATTTGTGAATGCATGTCTTCCTCAAAAGATATATGGAATGGGAAAAAATATTTAAGAGCATATACCTTTCTGCATTGTAATAATGAAAGTTTGGGGGGAGAATTTAATTTATACCTTGAGAAAAAAATAGTGGCACTTAAAGCAACCAGTATCTGATATATGAAGCCAGCTACTTAGAATAAATTGGCCAGAATATGGGATTGAAGCCCAACATTCAAATGCAATTTATAATGTGGACATAAAGTGAGAAAATTAATTAATGGAACCTACAAGATTTATATGCCACAACAAATAATAGATGTGACCATAAAGTCGATAAAATACCTTTAAGACTTTAGCTATGGCAAAACTGCGTTGTTGTTTCTTTTCCTAAAAAGCTAGGGAAAGTTGGCGGGTAAAAATATGAAGACACTAGAATCCTTATAACAATGAAGATAAGAGGTAATCAGCTTATAAAATAAAAGCAGACAAGCCAAGTGACACTGAGGAAAAGCGTGAAGCTAGAAAATTTTATTGTGGGACTGTCTCATGGGCAAGAGAAGTAGTTAAAAATAAGAAAAGTGAAATCAAAGCTAAGGCAACAAACACAAAGAAACAAAATATTTAACCGACAGGGTAGCTCAGGAGGAGAACAGCAGGACCAAGTTTTGCAGAATATAAGTGTTCCGGGGCTTGTGGACTCATTTTTGTGTGATACAAAGCTTTTTGAGGGCTGTATGGGAAAACCTTTGACAAATAAGATGAATGAGAAATAAAAAATTAATTTCAAAGACAAAGAAAGGTATTAGAAACTGCAGCCACTACGACTACTAAAAACTTGTTACAGTAGATTTTACCTGCAGTAACTAGCTGGATTAACAAAGGGCATGTTACAAAGTGTTATAATATAG
Source organism: Saccopteryx bilineata (assembly GCF_036850765.1). Taxonomy (NCBI): domain Eukaryota; kingdom Metazoa; phylum Chordata; class Mammalia; order Chiroptera; family Emballonuridae; genus Saccopteryx; species Saccopteryx bilineata. Next base: position 201,903,319 of record NC_089494.1, read on the forward strand.
CATATGTGGTGGGAAAAACATGAATTGAAGGAAAATCAGAATATTTCAAAAAAGGCAAACAGCATGTATATTTGAATTAACATGCTTTTGTTTGATCTAACAAACTGTGATTATTTTTCTTTACGACCATGCAAACATTTCCTACGCTAATAAGATGTGTTGAGAGGTCTTTAAGTTACATTCACTTACCCATGGGACAATTTTTAAAACCACTGATTAAAAATGGTAGGAAATGAAAGCATGAGGGCAATGAAACATGGTAACCAGTACAGGGTTCTGTTCTATCCACGGTCTGTTGGTAATCTCTCCGTCGGAGGGGTTCACTCAGGGAAGCAGAACAAGTAGGAAACAGATACACAGAAATTTATTTCAAGGAATTGGTCACACAATTGTGGGGCTGGCTAGGCCAGTCCAAAATGCATCGGACAAGGAAAGGAAAGCTAGAACTGCCAGGAAGGGGCTGAAGCCGCTGACCCCAGCTGGAGGTTCTTCTTCTGAGAAGCCTTCATTCTTCTCTTAAGACATTTCACCTGATGGACTCAGGTGCACCCAGATTATCTAGGATGATCTTCCTTAACGTCAACTGACTGTGGACTTTAATCACATCTACAAAGTACCTCCACAGTAATACCTAGATGAATGTTTGATTGAGTGACTGGGGTGGTAGCCTGGCCAAGAGACTATCAGCCTCTCTGAAGGAAATTTGGTTAGAATGAGGTGTTAAATGAAAAGGGATATAATTCTAGGACCTCAGCCAAGAAGCCTGCTGGTCACTTATTCTGACAATAAAAGAAGGGGAGAATGCATTTAAAATATCTGACTGGAAGATGAAAGATTTGGTTGGAGCCCAGTCATTAATTCACGCATTCATATAATCATTCACTCGCTTACTAATCAAACATTTGTTTCTAGCTGCTGTATGAGAAATTGAGGTTGCAAGCACAAGATGCAGCCTCTTTCAATAAGTAGCTCCCAGTTAGGTGTGAGAGATACAGAAGTAAAAAGACATTTACAAAATGTGTCTTTTAGAATAATACAGTATGATAGACACGGACCATCCAGGAAGAGCAAGGAAGGTGGGAGACACATTGAATTGAACTTATATTGAAGGTATAGAAATGGCTGATAGGCCAATGAAGATTCTAGGCATATATGAGAAGAGGAAGACTAAAGGAAGCGGAAATAGAAATAGAGGAATTTAAAAAGTTAGCAAGCATGGGAGGGTAACATTTCTTATGCTAATTTTTCTTCCATATTCATGATGTGTGGCTCTCTCCAAGAGTGTGTGATTCCCCCAGCAGTAATGAAGATCCTTTTACGGCCTGTGGAAAAGTAGCACAATCGCAGAGGGCAGCTGTGCATCTGCTAGGCTAGAAGGAAAAGAACATGTTGTATAGAATTTTTTCACACTTGAAGGTTACTGAATTTCAACTTTAGGAAGCCAGAAGATAAGAATGATGCGTGAGTGTCTGGGTAGCTGAAATACCAGACCCCCAAGTCGGCTCCACTGGAAAAAATAATTTTTATAGGGAATATATCTGTCTCCAAAGGCATTAGGTTATGTCCTCTTTTTACCTCCTGTCTTCCAAAATAGACCCCACTGTATTAATTTGGATTCTTGTTGGCAAGTAACAAAAATCAATTGAAACAGGCTGAATGAAAAGATGATTACTTATAAGAATGCTAGAATAAAAATAGATCATGGAACCAAGCGGGAGGAGGTAGCTCTATCTCAGAAGGGGCCGGGCCTGGAATCTTCCCCTGTCCCTCCTTATCTCTTTTCTGCTCATTACCTTCATTCTCTTTGGCCTCTAGTCCATCTGGTGGAATATCTGCTCCAGAGTTAACAACTGCGGCAGCAGCCATACGTAGAGGGACTTCCCCAGTTCCCAATCTCATTGGCTCAGTTTGAACCTGGGCTGGGAGTAGAGAGACTGAGGTCCGCAGTGGGCATGATGGGTCATTGCTAGTTAGGTCTTTCCAGGGAGAAATCTGAGAGAAAGGAGATAGGGAGCACATCAGGCATTTCTAGTTCCACCTATGAAGTTCTTGATTCTTCCCTTTATTCTTTCTTTTATCCTGACTAGTGGATGTCGGATAAATGGTTGGGCCTTTTTCCGTAGCCCTAGAAAATTACGATGCCTGAGACATGTAGTGAAATCTTCAGGAAACAATAGCCAGTGTGCTTCTGTCACGGGAGAAGACCCACGTCTCTGGGCTCTCTCCCTCCTCAGTTTTTGTCCCACTCATGAGAAAGAATTCAGGTGAAAGACAGGGTACAGTGTTCAAGCAGAGCAAGCGGTTTATGAAGCAAAGCTACACACTTGGCACAAGGCACAGATGGGCAAACTCAGGTAGTCTGACTGCCTCACCTGTTGGGGTCTTAGGAGTTATATACTCTTAGCTGTCAAACTTTGTTTCCCTGTTATTGGGACTAGCGTAATGGGTTTCAAGGTTCCCCTTCTCTGATATTGGGGCTAACGTACAGGATCTCAAGGACATTTGAACATCTGGCGATTTTGTTTTGGCGGATCTTAAGGCTGCTGACTCCCTCATTTAGTGGGTGAGATAAACCCCCTTTTATCTCCTCCCCCTGTTCCCGTCCTGATAACTATCTATCCTTCCTAACACTTCATTTATTTCTCTATTTTAAGAAAACTACAAAAACACATTGAATTAAACAGCTACCCTTTCCTCTTCTCCACTTTAATCCACCTACAGCAGGAATTATAAAGCAAAACCCAATAGGTCATTATGTTTTCACTTAACTCTTATGTGCTTAGCATTGTAGAACTGGGTAACAGGAATACGGAGGAAGCATAAGACATGGATCTTGCAAAAAAAAAAAAAAAGGTTTATTATTTATTGGCAGAATAGAAGGACAGGTTGAGAATAAGGCTGTATTATATCAGATAAGTATTCTCATATGACATTAATATGATTGAAATACCATCGCGAAGTACTGGAGGAATCAAACCCTTGGGGCACTCTTCTCCCCGGGCCTCCTGTGTACCTGTTGGGTCAGTCTTTTACGCACAGAGAGAGGAAAAGGCTCATGTGCACCTCTCCTCCTTCCCTAGAGAGAGAGAGAGGAGGAAGGCTGGAGACAAACCTGAGAAATGCTTGGCAGGGGAGAAGATGATTGTGAATACTGAAATGGTTTGAACCTCACTAGTGGTTTTTGAAATCTAATTTATTAGACTTCTCTCTCCATTACGTGATACTGCCTCTCCATAGATCTGTAAGTGATGGTAATTGCTCTATTTTTCTGAGCTTTAGCCCTGTAATGGTCCTGTAATGATAATATATTTTACATGGTAATACCCTAATAAGAATAATACTACATATAAGATTAGGTGAATTGTATTTGAAAAATTTAATTTTAAAAAGCCAACAGGAAAAAAACCACATCACAATGAGATTAAATGCTGGCTTAAGTCCTCAAAGCGGGAAATTGCTAGAAGTTTAATTTTGCCTTATCACTGCTCTGCCCCCTACTCCCAGAGGGCTTTGCAGCTGTCCTCAGAGCCCGCACTCCAGAGTCTCTGAAGTAGCTATGGGCTCCTGGGTGGATGGCGATGAACTTCAAAGTGAATTTTTTTTAAATTACTGTTATTACTTATCTCTTAATGATTCTTATAAAGATCAGTTAAGCAGATGAAGTTTAAGTGAATGAATTTAGAGGGTTGTGGGAAAGATAATCAATAGATTTAAAAATAATTTAGTGTCTCCTTACCTTGGATCATTTTCTCCATCTTTTATAAATAGTTCAACAGAGAAAAATCTCTCTCTTTCCTTTCTTTCTCTCCTTCCTTCTTTCCTTCCTTCCTTCCTTCCTTCCTTCCTTCTTTTCTTTTCTTTTCTTTTATTTTCTCTTTTTGAGATAGAGAGAAGACAAGAAGAGAGAGAGAGGAGAAGCATCAACTCATAGTTGCATCACTTCAGTTGTTCGTTGATTGTTTCTCATACGTGCCTTGACTGGGGTGTGTGTGTGTGTGTGGCTCCAACCAAGCCAGTGACCCCTTGTTCAAGCCAGTGACCTTGGGCTCAAGCTGGAGACCTTGGGGTTTTGAACCTAGGACCTCAGTGTCTTGGGCTGATGCTCAATCCTCCATGCCACCATCAGGCTCTATTGTTTTTTGGCAGGAAAAGGCTGTGTAATTTTTTTGTAGTTTCAGAAATTTGGTGTAAAAAAATATCTCAAGAAGTTCCATTAAATTCTTAAAGCTACATTTGACTTTTGAACACAAACCTGTCACAAAATGCTTTTAGGGAAATGGAATGGAGTCTCCCTTAGAAAAGAAGGCTCTGTTTGTGGTCACTTCCTAAAAGTATGAAGGAAACAACTTCTGTTGTAAAGCCTTACTGGAAAAACAGCCACAATTTTATTGTAGTAAAGAAAGTAAATATAAAACATAAATTTAATGATAATAGGAAACATGGTGCATGGTGTTTTTCCTCTTGTCTACAGTTATATCTACTACCGTACGTAGAATATTCTGTCTGAGGTTATGATGGTTAACTTGATGTGTCCACTTGGTTGGGCCACAGTACCCAGTTATGTGGTCAAAGATAATTCTGGATGTCTCTGTGAGAGTATTTTTGATTAACATTTAAAATTGTGGACTTTGATTAAAGCAGGCTGCCCTCTATGATTTGTGTGGGCCTCATTTAATTAGTTGAAGGCCTGAATAGAATTTCCTAAGCAAGAGGGAATTCTGACAGCAGATACCTTTTGGACTTGAACTGTTATACTGGTTCTTCCCTGAGTGATTGGCCTCTGGCACTCCCGGAAGATATTAGAATTGTCAGCTTTCATAATAGCGTGAGCCAATTTCTTAAAATCAACCAATCTCTCTCTTTCACACAGACACACACACCCCATCCTTTAAAACTAACTCCTGGCCCTGGCTGGTTGGCTCAGTGGATAGAGTGTCAGCCTGGCATATGGACGTCCTGGGTTTGATTCTTGGTCAGGGCACACATGAGAAGTGACCATCTGCTTCTCTTCCCCGTCCTCTCCCCCTTTTCTCCCTCTTTCTCTCTCACAGCCAGTGGCTTAACTGGTGCAAGCATCAGCCTCAGGCACTGAGGATAGCTTGGTTGATTCGAGCATTGGCCCCAAATGGGGGTTGCTGGGTAGATCCTGTTTGGGGTGCATGCAGAAGTCTGTCTCTCTACCTCCCCTCCTCTCACTTATAAAAAAGAGACTAGCTCCCTTTTAAAATTTATTTAAATGGTTTAGACTCTATTACTTCCTTTAAAATACTGTCTCTTGAATGTGTGTTTATAAGTCATTTAAAAGGTGCTTTATTTAAGCAAGCATTTAATGAATTGGAACAAAAGCTGCAATAAGAAGATAAGAAGTAGATTATGTGGGACACATTTTGGCAAGTATTAGAAGTGAATTCATGGAAGACACTGTCATTTGCATCATATCAAATTCAATCTTGGATCTATTGTATTGAAATTGATGATATTTGAGTGAGTTTGGCCCAAAATAAAAAGCAATTAGATATGGTTCAATCTAATAGAAGTACAGTTTTATATGATAATGGCCAGAAAAGGAGTATTTCTAGATTCTTTTCCATATAAGTAATTTCCTTGATTCAGAATCAGTTGTGTGTTTTTTTTCCTCCAGACTGGTAAGCTAAGTATAAAATGGAAGTCATCAAATACTTTATGTGAAGAATGCACAAACTTGGGCAGGACGATTGGTTCTTTTAAATATTTTTCATCAAATCTTGAAATTTCAGGTCTTTTTTTAGTACAATGCAACACCTCTGAAATCATGGCGATGAGCCATTTAATGTAGCCTCTTGCCTAAGGCAGCATTCCACACAAGTGGGCTGGCTGCGTGCCAGGTGTTAACGTCGCTGCTATTGAAGTGCCAGTTCTGTGTAGTGTGTGTCTGAGGTGGTACTGCTAAACCTGCACGAGAATAGTTTATGGCACCCTCAGTGATTTCCAGTAGGGCAAGATCCATAACCGTGCCTTCCGTCAGGGCTGCCCTTGACAGCTTAGAAAGCCCATTGTCCTTTCATCTCCACACAGATATCACAGAATAAGTTGTCTTTTCCATATTTATGACAGAGAAGATGCAGCCCAGACAGCTGAACTCACCTGTTGAGGTTACAGAGCTTAACGGAAGGTGCTGGAACTATAAATCATTCCGGACACTGTTGCTTTTCCACCGAGAGATTGATTTTCAGCTTTCCTATAGATTGCTTTTCTCCTTCCAATTTGGTTCTACCCATTTTGTGGGTTAGAATGCCGTGGGATCATGAGTGGCTTTTGTAGCAAGACTCTGTGAACATTTTCAAGGCTGTGTTTCCAGGGAATGTCTCAGCAGTTCCCTGCTGCATTCTGGAGAATGGCCTCAGCTGTCTCTGGGCTTGTTCTTGTTCCAAAATACAATGCTGACTTTGCATACTTCCTGTCAAGCATGTGCACTTTGAAAGCATAGCCATCTGCCTGCAGCAGAGCTAGAGACATGGCATTGAAGCACCGGCTGCTGGCAGTGTACCCTCACTTGCCTAGTGCATTCAAGGCAAAGACAGCACTGAGATGCCCAGGTAGCAGTTGTATAGTAAGCTGAATTCAGGAGCTGTGGAAAAGGTCGGAAGAAAAATTTATAAGGGACTTAGGCTCTGCCTCAAGTGCTGAAGAACAGGGAATTAGTGGGGAAAATGTAGCCAGAGAGCAGCTTGGCTGTTAACTATGAATGGAAGAGCCCTTCATCAACAAAGGTGCAGACGGACAGTCTCAGAAAACCTGCCCTGGAGTACAAGAGTGGTGCATCGCTCTGCTTCGTGTCTGCCCAAGGGCTGTGCAGGGAGCCTGGATCCACGGATTAGAGGAGAGAAATGGTCCAAATCAGCAGGATGGTATTTGTAGTTACAGGATGATACTCTCTAGTTGAGAAAAACATTTCTACCTCTTTATTTCAATATGTTTTAGCATCCACACTGGTATCTTTTATTCTTGGATTTTTTAAAAAAATTGCAGTTCTCTTTGGCTATAGGTTTATCTAAACCTGTCTACACTATTGTGTATACTCACCACAAAATTTGTGAGTATACCTTTAAATTTAGTTCCCAATATCCCTAATAATAGATTTTCTTTCTTGTGAATTTATTTTTCAGGCTTTTGCCTAGACATTTATAGTTGCTTCATTCATTCTGGCTCAGGGCCACAGGGATGGTTCTGGCACAAAACAGACATTAACAGACTAGAATACAAGATCGATCTCTTATCTTAATAATTACCACCCATTCCCACTGACAGAATGTTCAGGTCGTAAAGGAAAAACAAACAATTTACCTGAAAAGCAGAGGCAAGATATGTGTGTGATTTCCCCCAGCTGGCTGTGCTCCGTCACAGCCATTTTCAGTGCTGGCTTTCAGGCTGATGCACCTTAAACAGCAACTGCAGAGCCAAGGTCACTTCTGGCCTGAGTCTCACAGTTAGTAATGTGAGATCCCCATCTGAAAAATCGGGCTAATCATAGCTACTCCAGAGTGTTGAAGATCAAATGAGAACATGAATGAGAAATAGTGTATAAGTTGCAAAGTGCTATAAGAGCTTTAGCTGTGACGGTGAGGGCAGATGTAATTTTTGGGAGCTAGAGAATCAGTTTTGAGATGCCCTTTCCTCTTTTTGTTTTCTTAATATGAAAGTTTTGTTTATAGTTAGTATAAACAAAATATATTACAGTAAGAATACACATACACATTGATCTACATACTTTGAAATCAAATGTTTCTGCTTCTCTCGTAATCCACGTACACACACTCACACACACAAAAGGACAATTCAGTATTAGTAACAAAAATATTACTGTCTGTGTTTTCAACTTCTCTTTTCTTGGAGGAGTTAATTTCATGTGGAAAGTCCTCATGTTGAACCAGCAATCTCTTGTTTTCGGTAGAAAGGAATTACAAAGGCTGAATACCTTATTTTAAAGATTCAGCAAGTAGAGAAAAATGTTTCTTGTAGAACAGCTAGAGTTGTGGTAGTAAAACTTTGCCCTAAAAAAGAAAAAAACGGAACAGAAATGGAATACAAGTTGAAAGCTCTTGCTATGGTTTAAAAATGACTTCATGCTGGAATCTATTTGCATTTATTATTCTTTTGTAGTCAGTAGTAGTTCCCTTCATTGGTATCTTATATTCTTCCCCCAGGGATAAATGCATCAAAGAAGGTGGTTACCCATGGCAACCAGTCACTGTGTGAGAAGGGCAAACTAATTTGGAAGTGTACTTAATATTTTCTTGGTGAGGAAACCTTGTGGAAATGATTTCCCTTTTCTCTGTTTTCATAATTCACAAGGAATGTGCTGTGGAATGTGATAATGAATGCACTATGAGATATGCTACTTGTGGATGGAACCCAGTTAAGATTTGAAGTTCAGTTTCCAGGCTGTGTAACTGTACTGGAAGGTCTGGAGGCTTCTAAAGTACATATGCAAAAGGTAAAATCATGCTTATGAAAAGCTTGTATGACAACTGTGTGCAAATCTACAATCATCAATAAAAATTTCAATTGAAAAAAGCATGTGTATTCTTACACTTAGAAGTGCAATTTTGGTGATTACAAAGTGACTTTTGCTTTAAGAAAGAGCCAAGAATCTGGCTCATGAAAAAAAATTAACTGTGTGTCCTTGTGTATATACTGACTAAGATAAGCATGTGTGCACGGTTATGGGTCATAGATAAGCATGTCCCTCAGTAGAGAATGGGTGCTACTTTCTTGGAAGGACTAGATACCCTGATGAAAAATTCTAAGAAAGATCTGTCTTTTGCACGTACATATAAAAACATACAAGATGTAATTTTTTTTTTAGTGTAAAAAAAGAATGAATATTGTTTTTATTTTTACTGCCAATATTTTTCTGAAAAATAGGAAAGCTTGATACACTGATTATTAAATCTAAAAACATAAACAAAAGCATGAAATGGGATGTGGGGAAAAGGGCTCATTGTATTTCACTTTATAGAGCAAAACTTAGTGACAACCTTTTTTGAATAAAAAGAAACTATTAAATCTTTAAGGATAAGACTTTCATGGTGATTCTTTGCACTGGCAGAATGTACCATCTTTATTCCAAGGACTTTGTTAGTTGGACTTCGCCCTGTGAATTAAGTTGCAGAGCGGTTTTCATAGAGAGAAAATATCATTATAATTTCTATAAGGGTATATTTGCCATGTGTTTGTGGGTTTGTTGTGAGATATATATATATATGTGTGTGTATGTGTGTGTGTGTTTGTATACATATGTATATCACACGTGCATATACATACATACTGCAACATTATGTGCTATAGCAGAAAACCCCAGAAACAAACTTCTTAAATGGGTATCAACTGAGAATGGACCGAATAAATCATGATTTTATGAAATAGCCTTTTAAAAGAATGAAGTAAATCTCTCTGTGCTTCTCTGAATATTCTCCAAGGTATAAAATTAAGTAAAAAGAAAAATATGCTAAACAGTGTGAATGATTTCTTTCATACAAATAAAATGATATACACACAGCTATAATATGCTAGTCAATAATAACTTTATTTTGAAAGAATGCATCAGAAACTTTATTTAATAGAGTTTTAAAGAAAGGTGTGGGCTTTGGAGAGAGAATTTTACATCTTATGTGTTTCTAAACTGCATGAAAGTTTTATTATGGGTGTAATAAATTTGTTATTCAAAAGTGGTAGGGTTTATCTAAGGGTTTTGTGTTATTCTATATGCTTTTTATCATTTGAAAATATCTGTTGTTAAAAATATTTTGTTAAGGCCTGACCTGTGGTGGCGCAGTGGGATAAAGCGTCGACCTGGAATACTGAGGTCGCCTGTTCGAAACCTTGGGCTTGCCTGGTCAAGGCACATATGGGAGTTGATGCTTCCTGCTCCTCCCCCTTCTCTCTCTCTGTCTCTCTCTCTCACTCCTCTCTCTCACAAAAAATCAATAAATAAAATATTTAAAAAAAATGTTGTTAGCTAGAGTGGCAGTTGACAGCTTATTAAGCTATATAAAATATTAAAAGAATTTTAAATTTTTGTTGTTTTTGTCCTATATTTAATAATGAAGTCAAGTGGAATCTAGCCTCATCCCCAGCCCTCTTGTCGTTTTCACTGCCCACTGTGCGTCCTGCAGAGAGGAACCTCAGCCAGGATGACTGGTGTATTGAACTAGCACAGGCGCCGTTGTAATTCTACATCCTGACAATGCACAAAGTCTAGCAGACCTAATAGCCAGTAGTCCATTAATTGAAAACATCAGGGCTTATTGTTCAGGGTTTCAATCTCCTAGTGGTTTCAAATTCCATATTCAAAAGAGCCCAGATTTTGGAGCTGTGACCCCTCTTACATAGAAGAGACCAGAGAAGGGGTGAATAGAATGCTGTAGTGTACAGTACCGACCATACATCTGAATTATTACCTATAGTATCTAATTTCTAAATTTTATATAAATAGTATATAAGTATGTAAGTATAGTCTTCATCAGTACATAAACACTTATTTTAAATCATGTTGTGAAACAAATTGGGGGAAAATATCACTAACACCTCTAAATTAGGGGCTTGTGATTTAGATTACTTTAGAGTTAGCCCTCTTTTGGTTCATTCTTCGAATCAATGTTGTAAGAAAGAGTAGCCCCAAATCCATGCACATTAAATAAACAGAGGAAATTATTGACTCCCCTATCAGGGAAGTTCAATGGTGGACTGCAGACATAGGTAGATAGCTAACCCAGTGGCCTCAAACAATGTTATCCTTGTTTTTTTATTTCTGTTACACTTTGTATGTTGGTGTAATCCTCTCCTACTTCATACTTGTCTTTTTTTCTATGTAACTTAAAAGGTTGTTCCTGGAAACCCTCTGCTTATAGGATTATACTTCTCTGGCTAGTGGGCTAAGAACAGTCTTTCTCCTAATGCCTATTGTTAAAATAGATCAAGTAGGACTCCTGTTGGCCTCTATAATAGTCATGTGCCAGTTTCTTAGCCAGTCATTGGCTCTGTAGCCATGTAGTGCTGTCCCTGGTGTGGCTTGATTCATCTGCCCGCTTCTGCAGCTGGAGCTGGTGATTGAGATATGTCATGACTGGAAACCCCAATAACATTCTCCCCCCAAAAACCAGAATGAGTATGATGGATAGCATTTTGGAAATGAAGAAAACTCTCTCTTTTGTAATCTACTATTGGTAGCATCAAAAGTCATTTCCTTCTCATGCTTACCCTAAATGTAACTCATTCAAACTGCCTACATCCACAAGTGGACTGAGGTGAGGGATCAGGATGAAGTTTGAGCACTAATTTTCAGGTATCTTCCATTAATAAAAGACAATCCAGGCCCTGGCCGGTTGGCTCAGTGGTAGAGCGTCGGCCTGGCGTGCAGAAGTCCCTGGTTCGATTCCCGGCCAGGGCACACAGGAGAGGCGCCCATCTGCTTCTCCACCCCTCCCCCTCTCCTTCCTCTCTGTCTCTCTCTTCCCCTCCCACAGCCGAGGCTCCATTGGAGCAAAGATGGCCCGGGCTCTGGGGATGGCTCCTTGGCCTCTGCCCCAGGAGCTAGAGTGGCTCTTGTCACAACAGAGCGATGCCCCGGAGGAGCAGAGCATCGCCCCCTGGTGGGCAGAGCGTCACCCCCTGGTGGGCATGCTGGGTGGATCCCGGTTGGGCGCATGCGAGAGTCTGTCTGACTGTCTCTCCCCGTTTCCAGCTTCAGAAAAATACAAAAAAAATAAAAATAAAAATAATAAAAAAATTAAAATAAAAGACAATCCTAAATCTAATTGCATTAACCTCAAAATTTTTTATTGTATTTTATAAAAATCTTTGAAAAATTTCAAAGTCATGACTATTCTATATCAATTAATTTTTTTTAAAAAAAACCTGTCTTCCTTACTCTTAAATTAGTAAAAATTGAGAAAGGAAACCAAAACAAAAATAGGCTTAATAAGTTACCTGAACAGTGCATTAGGTGAAAGTCAGAAGTTAGAATGACATCAGCAGCATGACTGAATAAGATGGCCCTCGTTCAGATCCTTCTCTTCCAAAACTTGGTATCTTTCCATGGACAGAAGTGCCTTTGTGGGACCTGTGGGGTCCAGTACCACACAGCAAGAAATCTGGGAGGAGCATCACCCATGGATATACGCTGGCAGACCTCAGTAGGGGCTGTGGATCCTGCAGTGGTCCAAGAATCTGCTCCAGCCCCTTCTGACTGTGGTCTGCGGGTGTGTCTTAGACAATCACCTGCAGACAAGAGAGCCTTTGTAGAAGCTCCGGTTCCCAGCAGAGAAGTTCCAGCACACTAGTGGAGAAAAAAAAAGAGTTTGGATGCATTGGAGAGGGTAAGAAATTCAGTTTGACTTTACACCCATCCCTGCTACCCTGGGCAGCGTATTTCAGTGCCAAGAGAGATCTTCTTCACCCTGACTTCCCTTGGCTGGAGAAAGGGAGAATCTGACTATATCCCTGGCTTCTCCAGCTCTGCTGTGCAGATACTGCCAAAAATGCCCAGTTCTCAACCCCCCTCCAGAGGTCTGAGTCATGAACTAAATGGCCGAGGGGTGGGAAGAAGCTGGGAGTGTGACAGGTAGGATTCTCAGTTGTAAGGGGGTAATCAAAGGAATGTAGATCCTACTAACTGCATCTCAGACTCCATCAAGAAGCCCACCCATGAGTTGCTGGGCAAGGCTTGTCCATGGACCTCAGCCAGTGCTCTGTGTGCCCCACTCACACAGCCCCACACCCTGAGCTGGTTCATGCTTCTGACAGTGGTGAGAGCAAGCCGACTAGTGAGCATGCATAGACATACAGATGGCCAGCAAGTAATGAAAACATCACTAATCATCAGGGAAATGCAAATCAAAACCACAATGAGATATCTATTCTCTCACACCTGTTAGAATGGCTATTGTCAAAAAACAGCTAAGACTAGGATGTGGAAAAAAGGAAACTTTTGTGCCCTGTTAGTGGAAACATAAATTCATACAGCTGCTATGTAAAATGTTTGGAGATTTCTTAAAAAATTAAAAATGAAACTAAATGTAACAGTCCCTCTAGTGAGTATATACACTCCTCACAAAAATTAGGGGATATTTCAAAATGAATATTAAGCGATAAAGAAGCATTTGATTGTTTTTTATTAATCCAGAACATCAGAAAAGCAAATGACAAGTCAAGGAAAGTTGTTTGATTATGCAAATGAGAGTGCAAAACCAACTTTTATTTCATTGGTGAAAATGCACTATACAAAAGGCTGAAAGTACTGGAGAATCTGCATGTTCCCTGATCCCCTAATTTTTGTGAGCAGTGTATTCCAAGGAAATAAAATCAGGATCTTGAAGAGGTACCTGCACCCCCACGTTCACTGCAGCATTATTCAGAATAGGCAAGACAATAAAACAACCTAAGCATTTGCTGATGGATGAATGGATAAAGAAGTTGTGGTATATGTAGTGAATGGGGCATTATTTCGCCCTGAGAAAAAAAGGAAATCCTGCCATTTGCACAACATGGATGGGCCTTGAGGGCATGTGCTAAGTGAAGCAAGTCATACAGAGAAAACAAACACTCCATGCTCTCACTCATATGTGGAATCTAAAAAAGCTGAACTCATGTAAACATAAAGTAGAATGGTGGTTTCCAGGGTCTGGGAGGTGGCGAAAATGGGGAAATACTAGTCAAAGAATATAAATAAGTTTGGGTGAGCTGATGTAAAGCATGATGACTATAGTGAATAATATGGTATTATATACTTGAAAGTTGCTCAGAGAGTAGATCTTAAATGTACTCACCACAAAAAGGAAATGGTAGTTATGTGAGATGAATGTTAGCTTATTTTATTACAGTAACCATTTCACAATAGATAATGGATTCAAATTATTATGGTATACTTTAAAATACATAATATCACATGCCAATTATATCTTAATAAAATGGAAAACATAAGTTAATCATGAATACAGAGTTTATATCTTACTATGAATATTTTTATTATTTTAGGGAGGAGGATAAACCTCCCTTCCCAAACTCAAGAACAGCAAATCACATGGGAGATTTGACTTTTAGGACCACTAAAGATGTGATCAGGGGAACACCATTACTTTATGGCATGGCATTGGTTAGAGACGATGTGGAGGACATATGAAATGTCTATTTCTTATCAGAGAAATGACTAAGGTTTAATAGACACTGGTTCCTTTTCTGAGTGGAACTTTGTCATCATCCCTTACCATAGCTATTCAGTAAACAAGCTTCCTGAAGCTGTAGGTGAATATTTCAAGGCTCTAAGTAGGAAGCTGTGATTCATGACAAGTTTCTTCAAGTAATTTCTCAGGTTATGATGTCCTTTAATAGCCGCAAAATATATATAGTTTGGACAATAAATTTTAGAATACTATTTATTTTTTTGCATTTTTCTGAAGCTGGAAACAGGGAGAGACAGTCAGACAGACTCCCGCATGCGCCCGACTGGGATCCACCAGGCACGCCCACCATGGGGCAACACTCTGCCCACCAGGGGGCGATGCTCTGCCCATCCTGGGCGTTGCCATGTTGCGACCAGAGCCACTCTAGCGCCTGAGGCAGAGGCCACAGAGCCATCCCCAGCGCCCGGGCCATCTTTGCTCCAATGGAGCCTTGGCTGCGGGAGGGGAAGAGAGAGACAGAGAGGAGGCGTGGCGGAGGGGTGGAGAAGCAAATGGGCACTTCTCCTGTGTGCCCTGGCCGGGAATCGAACCCGGGTCCTCCGCACACTAGGCCGACGCTCTACCGCTGAGCCAACCGGCCAGGGCTAAATTTTAGAATACTAAAGCTACGAAATCATCACCTTTCGAAATATATATACTTTCAAAACTTTATTCTATCTTTTAAAAAGATACATAGTTGAGTGTTAATCCAGTATTTTACATAAAAATATAAACAAGTGGGTTTCAGGCAATATCTATGTTATATACTAAGGGAGGCAGGAAGGTACAGAGGTTATGGTTATAATAAGGGAACCTGAGATTTAATTTTGACTTTGCTGCATGGAGAGTTTCTTGGACAAAGTTCTTTACCTTTCTGAGTCTTGGTTTTCTTTTTACTAAGCATCAGCAGTACTTATTAGATAGTGTAACTGTAAGTGCTAATGACAATTGGTAAAGAATTTATCCCAGAACCAGGTCTATATTAAACACACATGAATGTGAGTTTGTTTAAATTACTCTGGAATATAATTATACGTTTTTAACATCACAGGGAAAAAAGTCTGTCAGAAATCTATGCAAGATTGTATGCCTCACTTTATTGAGTTGTGATTCTGTATACTTATTTATGGAATAAGCTATGCAAACTTAAATTTTTCTTTGTGACTATTTTTACTGTTGCTTATACCTCATCAGGTGCCATCTTTTCAGATGTTTCTGCATTTGCCCTGAAATTGTAAAGGTATTGTATATTATGTCACTGCAGGATCCCTGCTTCCTCCTTATATGGGGAGTTTCCATAAGAGTTTGGTCCTAGGAAAAGCTTTATCTCCCTTGGGAAAGCAGTCCATTTCCTCTTCTCAGGTCAGAATGCTTATGTGACTTGCCACCTTTTCTTCTTTATCTTGTTTGTCAGGAAGATTATACTATAGTTGATCTTTTCACTAATCACAACTGCTTGGCTCATTGTTATATTTTGAATATTTACTTTTGTCCCCCTATTTAAAAATCTTAGTTAATTCATTTATTTTGTCTTTTTTACCAAATGCTCCTTATCCCTTTGGGAAAGAGGTGAGATAGAAATGTATATGTATGTATATATTATTTGTCTCCATGCAGAAATATTTTCTTATTAATTTTTATTTTTGTTAATTTATTTTTTGCCAACCGAGTTTTGATATTAGCAACTTCTTTAATCTCACTAGTTCTTTCTTTCCTCTTTGTTCATGTCCTTCACAATGTTTGTCCAACAAATATTTCCTGGTATTCAATCTGTTGAATTTTTAGGTGGGGAAGTCACTATGACAATGAATCAAATTGTCATTAACGAACACATACCTTGTTAGGGTATACGGACTCCTGAGAGGAAGACCAGGCCTCATGAGATCAGAGTTACTTTCTATAAAACAAAAACAAAAACTGAGATTTGAATACCCTGCTAATTCTGATTTTAAATGATAGTGTTAAAGGAAAGCCTGGGAATTTTTTTCTGACGTTATTACTGAATCTAATGGGATTCCACTAGTTTGCCCACAACTTCAGGTGAAATTGATTTTTCCGTTCATTTTCTTGCTACCTTTTCTACAATAGGTACAAAAAAGATGTCCTTTTATATATATTTGTGAGAAATGCGAGTGAATCTTGTTTTGTCACATTCTTGATTATGCTTTTAAAGACAGGGAGAAAATATGCCTGCTCGTTGACTCCCATTTGCTTGTCATTTTCCTCAAGACAACTTAACTATCCTTGCTTAATGTTGTCATATTTTCCCCCTTGTGGGTGTTCAAGGCAACAAGAGGCTTTTTATCCTATTTCATGAGGAAATGCGATGTATTATGAGTCATAATTATTTTATTCATAAGGCAATACTGCCTCGGCAGAGCTTGGATCACACTGAGGATCACTCCTTCTGTGTGAAGGGACAATTTCAGGTGATTTCTGAGAATGTTGTTTTACTTTAACATAATGTTACATTTCTTTTAGGAAAGCTGATGCCCTCTGATAGGGTTAATGGTACTCGTTTTGGACTTATTTTCTCAATGCTTATTGAACTACCATTGTGAGTTTTATGTCTTGTTGGGACTTGGACTTGGACTGAACATAACGGTGATAGTCTGTCTCTTAAAACTGCAGTAGAGTGTGGAAGTAAAAATACAAGGTAGTTTATAGGTATGTAATTATTGTTGTTCTGCTTTCAAATTTTGATTCTAAGAACAAACACTGCATATGGGAGAAGCCTTATGAATTTGTTATAGACCCCAATATTTGTGTTGGGATGACCAGTAATCTTGGTTTTCAGTACTGAAAGTCCTGGATCCGAGGACACCCCTCAGTCTTGGGCAAACTACTACAGATGGTCACAGTAAATTTGGTGCTCAGGTAGAAGCTGCACTATAATATGACTGTATACTTGGTTTGAACTCTAGGGTCTTTATTTCCAGTAAGCCTATCTTAAACACAGAATTTTATTTGAAGGCATATTACTTTAACTTATTAGCTTAAGTAAAGAGTGTTTATTATAAGCGGTCTTAGAGAAATCAAAGAAAAACTGAGCAACCAGCTCCAGGAAATGTGAGACTCAGGTGTCTTTGAGAACCTCAGTAACTCAAATTCAAGGAATTTTAATAGAATGTTCTGCTATTCATATGAGCTGGCTTCCAACTCCCACAGGTTCTGTACTTCTTAGTTCAGATTTTTTTTTTTTCTGAAGCTGGAAACAGGGAGAGACAGTCAGACAGACTTCCACATGCGCCCAACCAGGATCCACCAGGCACGCCCACCAGGGGGCGACGCTCTGCCCACCAGGGGGCGATGCTCTGCCCCTCTGGGGCATTGCTCTGTTGCAACCAGAGCCACTCTAGCGCCTGGGGCAGAGGCCAAGGAGCTATCCCCAGCGCCCGGGCCATGCTTGCTCCAATGGAGCCTCGCTGCGGGAGGGGAAGAGAGAGACAGAGAGGAAGGAGACGGGGAGGGGTAGAGAAGCAGATGGGTGCTTCTCCTGTGTGCCCTGGCCGGGAATCGAACCTGGGACTTCTGCACGCCAGGCCGACGCTCCACCACTGAGCCAACCGGCCAGGGCCTTAGTTCAGATTTTTGAGAAAAAGAATGTCAGTGGCTCAGCCACACCCATGGATTGGTCCTTCTTTGGTCCTGTGTTCAAACCTGGTCTATTTATCAGTGACCCAGGGCCTAGGTAGAGATCATTGCGATTGCTGTCCTAGCATCCATCCCACCCCAGCTGATTATGTAACTTGGGTCACCTTGCCTGTAGTTCACTTAGGAATGAACATGTTCCCCATTTCTGGTCAATGAGACCTAAGGAGAATCTTCTGGAGGGCTTTTGGGAATGGTGCACAAATTATCAGACTGAGGCACAATGTCCTTTCCAGACTTTTGTGTCTGCTTATGTTGCTATTTTGCTGGTGACTCAAGGATGAGGACAACATAAGAAGGGCAGAGCAGAAAGCAGGAAAATCTTGAATCTTTGATGATGCCTTTCAGTCAGTGAATCAACCCACAGTGTGTCTCATCTCTGGACTTCCTGTAATTAGAGAGTTAAAAAAGTCTTTTTTTGTTTAAGCCATTTGAGAAATGTATAATATATTCTGTATCTTAAGATGTATAATGCATGCTAGGATAATATTAACTAATAATAATAATAATAATAATAATATATGCTAACAAGCACCAACTGGGTCAGCTGGCAGGAGCTGGTAGAGCTGTTCCTATAGATGAATATATTCTTTAAGAAAACAGGAGAAGAAGATTCCAAGATGGCAATGGAATAGGCAGACATTTCAACTGCCACCTTTCAGGACTAAATTGGATTACAACTAAATTTAAGAACAATCATTTTGAAAAACTAACTTTAGACGAAATAAAGAGGAGTCCATAATCAAGGATCACAGAAGAAGCCACACCGAGACTGGTAAGAAGGATGGAGTCACAGAAAGGGCTGCCCCGCTCTCAGGAGTGAGTAGTGGCGGAGGGTCCCGAGGGACTCTCACTACAGGGAGGGTTGCCCTGAGAGGAGTGGATTCTAAGCCCTAGGATGAGCACCCCAGCCTAGAGCTCTAGTCTGGCAGAGGTGCCCACACAGCATTTGGTGGTGAAATGAAGTGAGATTTCTGTCTGCGAGAAAAAGAGAGAGGCTTTCAAAGATACAGGCTCTGTCTTAAAGGGCCAGCACAGGAAATCTTATTTATAGCCACTTACCTGGGGCTCCTGTGACGGGAGGGTTGAGAGGACTAGAGTTGTGTGAGGAGAGTGAAGTTGGAGACCCAGTGAGAGACACTGTGGGGGGCAGCCACCAGAACCCCTGTGCTGAGTCATTTTCCAGTGCTACAGTTGCCATCATTCTCGGATGGAGCAGCCCTCTCAGTGTGGCATCAGCCTGGGGAAAAACAGCTGCCCCACCCTCAAGAATACCTCTTGCCTGACCCTACAGAGATTGGGCCTTTCTGAGAAGCCAGGAACTCAGTGACTCAGTTTTCTGGTGCTGAGGCTGGAGCTTTCTCCTGTACCCTCCTGAGACTATGATTAGTGATCCTGCCCCATGGGAGATTCAGTAGAAACTGTCAGACTATGGGAAGACCACATCTTTGGGTTTCAGAGGCCACACCCACTGGACTCCTGGGGCCACACCCTACTGAGGTCTGTAAAAAAAGTCAGGACAGACAGACACCAGGGTGGAGGGTGGGAGCCACACCCACCACCCTTCCTAATCCATGAATTGCCCCAAGCTCTAGACCAGGGGTCTCAAACTCAACTCAGCATGTGGGCCGCAGAGCCAGATCACAGCCGTTCAGCGGGCCGCACTAGGTCTACAAAAGGCAACTGTTACGCAACACTTTTCTCACTGCAGTTGAAAACAAAAAAAAATCAGTACAACAAGCACAATCGTACATGCAGTTTACTCAGTGTCACAAAATGACCAGAAACTGTAGTTCGCAACACAACTGCTGTTAACTAAGCTAATATCTAGCTAGGATGCTAGAGAAATGAAAAACACAAGTAGGATCCTAGGCTTACTTAATTTTATCCAAAATATTTTGAACTTCGTGGATTAGTCTGTGGGCCGCACAAAATTGTTCGGCGGGCCGCATGCGGCCCACAGTCCGCGAGTTTGAGACCCCTGCTCTAGACTCTACCAAAAGTTTTTTCAGTGGCTGAGCCGAAAAAGCAGCCTGCAGACAGAGGCAACAAGAGGTGGAACTTGGGGAACCTTGGGCCTTTTGCAGTCCTTTCCCCAGGTCCTGTGTGGGTAAAAGCCAGCCTAGGGGTATGGCTTGGTATTTCCTTGTGCCCCTGGACCCAGCAGAGGCAGCTATAAACCCTGATTTGCTTGTAGCTCCAAGAAGGCTGCTGGGGACCAGTCATGGAAGTATCCTGCACTGGTCTGCACTGGGTTCCCTACAGGGAGGCCCAGGGCCAGCACATCCAGTGGCCAGCTGCTGAAAGCATCGATTCATGACCTAAAGACCCTTGCTGGTGATGTATCCTAAGAGAGGGCTCATCAGACACTGAGCCCAGTTGAGGAGAGTTCTGCTCTTTGTGGTCAATACCAGCACAGTGGCTCACAATCATTGGACAGGGTGGAGCTTTACAGTCAGCGGGCCTGGGTTCTGGATATCCTGCCCACTGGGCTAGGTTTCACAGTGGAAAGGGAGAAAGGTTTGGAGCACGAATAGTCAAAGTGTGGTTCCCTTGGAGCCTATTGTTGGGACCAGTTGAGAGGCTTAGCTACTTTTGTTGGGGGGAGGGCACAGTCAGCCCCAGGGCAGGACTCTCTTGGTCTTCCTCCCTGAGACCAGGGGCTCACCAGCTGGAAAAAACTTCAGCAGAGGGGACTGTCAACCCCGCTCAATGGAAGCTACTGCTCACCTTGCTGGAGAGAAATAGAATTGGGGTACCTAGCAGTGTCTGGGGTATTAGACTCTGGAGTAGGGGCTACTTTCCCCATACTGAGCTCCTGACTAAGAGACCCTTGAAGTAGGGTATCCCATTAATGTGTTCTCAACTTCAGCAGCCCTAAATCATCAACCTGTAGAGGGGTTGGTAGGGTGAGGCTGGTCTGAGCCCACACTACAATCTTTCTACAGAAGACTCCATGGGAAGACTAGGCAGCTATAAGAGGAGATGAAACCATTGAAAAATGGAGGAAAATCTTGCAGAGCTTTGAGCTTTAATGGAGCTGCTGTCATCTCTAAGCAGGAGGAAGCTGATCTTTATACACAGGTGGGCCCCTCCTGCACTATCCAGGCACAGAAAATGCAGACACAAACAAAATGCAGTAACTTTAGACAGGTACCATATGGTGGGTTACAAACAACTACTGATGCCAACCCAAGAGGACCCACAACCAGCAATGGGTGGCAGACTGCATCAACACTAGACTCAGCTAGCTGCATAAGCAGCATGCTCAAAGTAGGAGTCCAGCAGGCACCAGACACTGTGGAGAATAAAGACACCCAACAGGACAGATACTGCACAGTGTCTAATACATGTGATCAAGGTTGACCTCAGAGCCAGCCAGCCTAAAGGGATAACCTCATCCACAAAATGCCCAACTGCATTCAATACTATCATACAACAGGAGGGTAAATATAACACTCACAAATTATTCCTAGAGCAAGGAACTCAGGTGGTCCAGAGGTCAGTACACTGAGCCCATCTTCCTCATAAAGACACCACAACAAATTTCAAAGTCATAGCAGAGCTACCAAAGACACAAACAAAATGAGCATACAAAGAAATATTACCCAAATGAATCAACAAGAGAAATCCCCAGAAAAAGAACTAAGTGAAATGGAAGTAATTGCACTACTAGGCACAGAGTTTAAAATAATGTTATTGGGATGCTCAAAAAACTTAGAGCAATAATGAGTGGTCACAATGAGAACTTAAACAAAGATACAGAAAGCATTGAAAAGTACATTGAAATAATAAAAGAACCAATCAGAAATGACAAATACAATATCAGAAATAAAGACTGCACTAGAAGGAATCAACAGCAGGCTGGATGAAGTGGAAGATTGAATCAGTGATTTAGAGGACAAGAGAAATGTAAGCACAGAAGCAGAGCATCAAAAAGAAAAGAAGCTCAAAAAAGAACTCTAAGAGACCTCTGTGACAAAATGAAGAGAAACAACATCTGCATCATAGGGGTTCCTGAAGGACAAGAGAATGAACAAGGGATAGAGAACTTGTTTGAAGAAATTGTAGCTGAAAACTTCCCTGAATTGATGAAGGAAAAAGTCACCCAAGTTCAAGAAGCACAGAGCGTCCCTTTAAAGATGAACCCAAGGAGGCCTACACCAAGACATATCATAATTAAAATGCCAAAGTTAAGAGACAAAGAAAGAATCCTAAAAGCTGCAAGAGGAAGGCAGTTAATTACCTACAGAGGAGCCCCCATAAAGATGACATCTGACTTCTCAACAGAAATACTTCAGGCCAGAAGGGATTGGCAAGAAATATTCAAAGTGATGAATGACAAAAACCTACAACCAAGACTACTCTATCCAGCAAAACTATCATTTAAAATTAAAGAAGAAATAAAAAGCTTCCCAAGCAAAAAAAAAGGCTCACAGTGTTCATTACAGTGAAACCAGTACTGCAAGAATATTTAGAGGCCTGCTATAAAATGAGCAAAGGAAAAGAGAAATGGAGAGAAAGAGGATTGTAGGTTTAAGAATAAGATGGCAATAAATAAGTACATAACAATAATAACCTTAAATCTAAATGGATTAAATGCTCCAATCAAAAGACATAGGGTAGCTGCATGAATAAGAAAACAAGACCCATACATATGCTGTCTACAAGAGACCCACCCCAGAAAAAAAGATACACACAGACTGAGAGTGAAGGGATGGAAAAAATATTTCATACAAATGGAAATTTAAAAAAAAGCTGGGGAAGCAATACTTATATCTGACAAAATAGCCTTTAAAACAAAGGCTATAATAAGGGACAAAAGAAGGTTACTACATTAACGATTAATGAAGCAATCCAATAAGAGGATATAACCATTGTAAATATTTATGTACCCAATATAGAAGCACCTAAACATATAAAGCAGATTTTTATGGACATAAAAGGCAAGATTGACAACAATACTAAAATAGTAGGGGAATTTAATACCCCATTAACATGAATGGATAGATCCTCCAGATAAAAAATTAACAAAGAAGCAGCAGCCTTAATTAACACACTAGATCAACTGGATTTAATTGATATCTTTAGATATTTCACCACAAAGCAACAGAATATACATTCTTTCCAAGTGCTTATGGTACATTTTCTAGAACAGACAACGTGTTAGGACACAAAACTAGACTTTTTTTTTTAATAAATTTTTATTAATGGTAATGGGATGACATTAATAAATCAGGGTACATATATTCAAAGAAAACATGTCTAGGTTATTTTGTCATTAAATTATGTTGCGTACCCCTTGCCCAAAGTCAGATTGTCCTCCGCCACCCTCTATCTAGTTCTCTGTGCCCCTCCCCCTCCCCCTAACTCTCTCGCTCCCTCCCTCCCATGTCCTCCCTCCCCCCACCCCTGGTAACCACCACACTCTTGTCCATGTCTCTTAGTCTCATTTTTATGTTCCACCAATGTATGGAATCATGTATTTCTTGTTTTTTTCTGATTTACTTATTTCACTCCTTATAATGTTATCAAGATCCCACCATTTTGCTGTAAATGATCTGATGTCATCATTTCTTATGGCTGAGTAGTATTCCATAGTGTATATGTGCCACATCTTCTTTATCCAGTCTTCTATTGAAGGGCTTTTTGGTTGTTTCCATGTCTTGGCCACTGTGAACAGTGCTGCAATGAACATGGGGCTACATGTGTCTTCACGTATCAATGTTTCTGAGGTTTTGGGGTATATACCCAGTACAGGGATTGCTGGGTCATAAGGTAGTTCTATTTGCAGTTTTTTGAGGAACCACCATACTTTCCTCCATAATGGTTGTACTACTTTACAGTCCCACCAACAGTGAATGAGGGTTCCTTTTTCTCCACAGCCTCTCCAACATTTGCTATTACCCGTCTTGTTGATAATAGCTAATCTAACAGGGGTGAGGTGGTATCTCATTGTAGTTTTGATTTGCATTTCTCTAATAACTAATGAAGCTGAACATCTTTTCATATATTGTTGGCCATTTGTATCTCTTCCTGGGAGAAGTGTCTGTTCATGTCCTCTTCCCATTTTTTTATGGGATTGTTTGTTTGTTTGTTGTTGAGTTTTATGAGTTCTTTGTATATTTTGGATATTAGGCCCTTATCTGAGCTGTTGTTTGTAAATATCATTTCCCATTTAGTTGGCTGTCTGTTTATTTTGATATCAGTTTCTCTTGCTGAGCAAAAACTTTTTATTCTGATGTAGTCCCATTCATTTATCTTTGCCTTCACTTCTCTTGCCATTGGAGTCAAGTTCATAAAATGTTCTTTAAAACCCAGGTCCATGATTTTAGTACCTATGTCTTCTTCTATGTACTTTATTGTTTCAGGTCTTATATTTAGGTCTTTGATCCATTTTGAATTAATTTTAGTACACGGGGACAGGCTATAGTCGAGTTTCATTCTTTTGCATGTGGCTTTCCAGTTTTCCCAACACCATTTGTTGAAGAGGCTTTCTTTTCTCCATTGTATGTTGTTGGCCCCTTTATCAAAGATTATTTGACCATATATATGTGGTTTTATTTCTGGGCTTTCTATTCTGTTCCATTGGTCGGAGTGTCTATTTTTCTGCCAATACCATGCTGTTTTGATTATCGTGGCCCTATAATATAGTTTAAAGTCAGGTATTGTAATGCCCCCAGCTTCATTCTTTTTCCTTAGGATTGTTTTGGCTATTCGGGGTTTTTTATAGTTCCATATAAATCTGATGATTTTTTGTTCCATTTCTTTAAAAAATCTCATAGGGATTTTGATGGGAATTGCATTAAATTTGTATATTGCTTTGGGTAATATGGCCATTTTGATTATATTTATTCTTCCTATCCAAGAACAAGGAATATTTTTCCATCTCATTGTATCTTTTTTGATTTCCCTTAACAATGCTTTGTAATTTTCATTATATAGGTCCTTTACGTTCTTTGTTATGTTTATTCCTAGGTATTTTATTTTTTTTGTTGCAATCGTGAAGGGGATTATTTTTTTGAGTTCTTTTTCTAATATTTCATTATTGGCATATAGAAAGGCTATGGACTTTTGTATGTTAATTTTGTATCCTGTGACCTTACTGTATTGGTTTATTGTTTCTAATAATCTTTTTGTGGAGTCCTTCGGGTTTTCGATGTATAGAATCATATCATCAGCAAAAAGTGATACCTTTACTTCATCTTTTCCGATATGGATGCATTTTATTTCTTTGTCTTGTCTGATTGCTCTGGCCAGAACTTCTAGCATCACGTTAAATAAGAGTGGAGAGAGTGGACAACCCTGTCTTGTTCCTGATTTAAAGTAGAAAGTCCTCAGTTTTATGCCGTTTAATATGATGTTGGCTGATGGTTCATCATATATGGCCTTTATCATGTTGAGATATTTTCCTTCTATACCCATTTTGTTGAGAGTCTTAAACATAAAATTGTGTTGTATTTTATCAAAAGCCTTTTCTGCATCTATTGATAAGATCATGTGGTTTTTGTTCTTTGTTTTGTTGATATGGTGTATTACGTTAACCGTTTTGCGTATGTTGAACCATCCTTGAGATTCTGGGATGAATCCCACTTGATCATGATGTATTATTTTTTTAATATGTTGCTGTATTCGGTTTGCCAGTATTTTGTTTAGTATTTTAGCATCTGTATTCATTAGAGATATTGGTCTGTAGTTTTCTTTCTTTGTGCCATCCTTGCCAGGTTTTGGTATGAGGGTTATGTTGGCCTCATAAAATGTGTTTGGAAGTATTGCTTCTTCTTCAATTTTTTGGAAGACTTTGAGTAGAATAGGAACCAAGTCTTCTTT